>NC_041808.1:35207552-35807910 GCF_900964775.1 Scleropages formosus | reverse complement strand
TCTGGTTTCAAAGTTAGTCACTCCACTGAGATGGCACTTCTGGCGGTGTCTGATGCTTTCCAATCTGCTAGAGCTGCCTCCTCTCTTTGGTCCTCATCCTTCTCGATCTGTCTCCAGCATTCGACATTGTCAACCACCGGATTGTACTCTCCTCTCTTAGTCAGCTTGGGATCAAAGGAGCAGCACTAAGATGGTTTGAGTCCTACCTATCTGAGAGATCCTATCAAGTGGTTGGGCGGAGCTCTTGTTCTTTTCTTCTGCCTCTCTCAACTGGTGTCCCGCAGGGCTCGGTACTGGGTTCTCAGTCTACACTTCCTCCCTCGGCCCGGTCATAGCTTCCCATGGATTCAAATACTGCTGCTATGCTGATGATACCAAGCCCTTCCTCTCCTTTCCACCTGGAGCATCAGACATTTCCGCACGCATTGCTGCCTGCCTGTCAGACATCTCTGCATGGATGTCTAATCACCACCTCCAACTCAACCTCTCCAAAGCAGAGATTCTCCACCTCCCAGCTGGCCTGTCCTCCTGTCATGATCTATTGATCAAAATGGACAACTCACTCATTTTGCCTATCTCCTCATCAAAGAGTCTAGGAGTGACGAATGACTCAAGTCTGTCTTTCTTTCAGCACATCGAAGTCACAACCTGGTCCTGCAGATACATCCTGCATAATATTCATAGGATCTATCCCTACCTCACAACTGACTCAACCCAACTACTTGTCCAGGCTATGGTGACATCCCGTCTGGACTATTGCAACTCTCTCCTGTGTGGCCTTCCCGCTACTGCCATTAAACCTCTGCAGCTGATACAGAATGCTGCTGCACGAGTTGTGTTTGATTTGCCAAAGCGTTCCCATGTATCTCATTTCTCTGCACTCATTTCTCCGCACTGGCTTCTTATAGCTGCCCAGATCAAATTCAAGACCCTGGTTATTGTCTACAAATGCATCAGTAGAACTGCTCCCAGCTATTTACAAAACTTGATCAACCACTACTCCCCAGCCAGACCCCTTCACTCGTGCTCATCTACTTCTGCTGGCTTGGTGGTCCCGCACACAAAAAGTAAAGCACAGAGGTTCTCGGTTCTGGCTCCGTTGTGGTGGAATGACCTTCCTCTCTCCCTCAGAACTGCAGGAACTCTGTCAACATTCAAGAAGGGTCTGAAAAATCACCTTCGGAAATTCACTTCACCAAAGATCTCTCCAGCTTATGTATGGTGTAAAAGTTCATGCACTGTAACTTTATCATCATCCCCAGATAAGCGTTTAGACAGTCACTACTCCTACATTGTATGTGAATGTTTGTGTACCTTAGGAAGGTTATTAAGATTCATCTATCCTCAGTTTATGCACCTACTCGAGCGATGAACATTGGTACATCAAGTGGAAAGTAACAAACTAGGTTTACTTAAGAATTACATGTCAGCAGCTATGTCTCGTTCTCTTAATGTAATGCAAAAATTGTATTTTTGCTGAGATGTTCGTTGCTTTGGAGAAAAGCGTCTGCTAAATGAATAAATGTAAATGTAATAATGATGACAATAATAATAATAGATGTAACTTACAGCATTTATAATAGAGAGAGACATAAGAAGAGGTAATAATAAATGTTATTACTGTCATGATTAACAGAGAACACAGAGGAGGCTGGACCTAAGGCAAGCGCAGGATTGTTTATTCAAAATCAAAGGACTAGATGTGTTCCCGTGGTCGGGGACGGGCGAATGGTCAATCGGACGACTGGCTAACTAAGAGAGGCGAGGATGCGAAATCGTGGTTGAGGGACAAGGCGGGTGGTCATTATCAAAGAGATGTGGAATGGGACTGGGGAATGATGAGGGATATGACTTTAAGAGTGGAGCAAGATAGGTTTGAGAACGGGGTGCAGTTTCTGTAATGTCTGGAGTGAGATTCTGGAACTGGAAAGAAGTGTCTTTTGTAGCCAATTGTTCTCTCAAAGAGAAAGAGAGATGGACAGTGTGTGTGCACACGTGCTGAACATTAAAGAAACTCTAATGTTCGCTTTTCCATTATCCTCTAATGGTAAATAGGCATTTGTTATTTGAAATTTCAATACCCTCACCGTTTTCAGGAACAGATTACTTTAGCAAACTGAGGGATGCTTCCATATTTACATAAAAAGAATAAAAGTCAAAAGTTAAGAATATTAACAAATGTACCAAAAATTTATATACTGACATCCACACCCAAGTTTATAAGGCCTCAGTTTAGAAGATCTAAAGACAAGTGAAATTTTTACCACAGAGTTGAATACCTTATGATCTGCTATTAACATTTATGAGAAACACCTCATGGTCCCCTTCATGATGCTGGAGATGCACAAGGTATGAAGGCTACTCAAAAGAATTGAGGTCAGGGCCACCAGATGACAGTCTCTCCTGTGTCTCCATTCCTGAATACCACCAGGTCATACATCTACTCACATATTGCAGATTTTTACAGTTAATTTTGAAAGAGTTCACAGTGGTTGGAATGATGGATTATAGTTTGATGTATTTCACTCGTAATTTGGGATGTAATTGTACACAAATGCTTAATGAGAAGTTTAACCAAGTTTTGAAAATGTGTCCCAAGGTTCCTGTTCAGTATAATTTTTTGGAAATGTGCTCAGATTGTTTGGTCAAGTACACGATGAAGGGTAAATTTGTCTGTTTCTCCCTGACAACCAGGACATTGGTTCCTCTTTGCCTTTGCAGAAGCCCAGAGTCACGATTCTTGGGTCACCAAACTGTTTTGTCTCAACACCAACTTAACTGCAGCATGTTAATTTTCATTTTTCATATTACCAAGTCACCCTGAGTGTCTGTAATGTCTCAAATACATGTAGTTCCAAAGCAGTACTCAAAAATCCTCAGCTGAATTGTACTGTCTAACAGCTGGACTGCAGTGCTTTTCCTCAAACGCACTCATTTATTCATCAGTGGTTGTAAAAAAGGTGAAAGGTCAAGTGAAGCTTAAAGAGCTCATTTGCATTTATTAATTTGGCAGACACTTCTCTCCAATGTACATCTCAGAGGACAGTATAAAAAGTGTATGACAGGAACCAAAGAAGAGATTTGAGTGCAGACACACTATTCTTGAGTGCAGTCCATTTGTCACACTCTACCATATGAATCAGTGTACATTACAGAAGCTGTATAAAGGTTTATCCATGATTCAATAAATTTTTCTTTAAAAAAATCATTGAATATAAACACGAACATGTTTATCATGCGCTTATGAGATCAGGAGAGAAGTGAGTCCCATCAGAAATCTCTCCTTACTTACTTACTTACTTGTTTCCGATTTACTTTAAAATGTTGTCCGGGATGCTTTAATTTACAACTGTAAATAAATTTAATTGTTTTAAAAAAATCTTATTCATAGAATGGTAAAGATTCTCCATTCAAAATATTAACAAAATACAATATCAAGATGAGCATTTTTCAAAGTTGTGCTCCTAGAGTTTCCTGGTTAGAGTCAAGGTGTCACAAACTGGGATGGGAGACCAAAGGTAGGTGTTTGGACCCAAATGCGGGTGTGTTTATTCTGAATCCAAAGACACAGAGGGAAACGAAATCGATGGTTAAGAACAGGCATGGGTCTTCTGATGTGCAAACGTCATTTCTGGGGCAAGACAATACTCAGTACACAAGAAGGCAAGCAGAGGTTGTAAGCCACATGAAGACTAAGACAAGGACATCTTTGAAGAATCGCTGAATCAGCAAACCAGGGCATTGCAAGATTCCACAGGCTTGTGGTGGGACAGTGCTGCCTTTATCCCTGGTCTTGATTACCATCAGGTGTGGCTGCTGGGCTTCTGGGCGAGACACAAGGACAGTTTACCTTCTTTCATCTTGATGAATTACTTTGTATTTCTTTTCTGTTTTAGTTGCCACATCTTTTTGAATGCCTTATTCCACCATATTACTCTCCACATGCCATTAAAATAACACCTTAAAAATTAAGTCAGTGAAGATGACATGATAATAAATGGGACTTTTAAATACAAAATAGAATTTGTTTTGTTGTACTGAGAACAATCTGGACTACCCAAAACAAAATTTAAATAGACAGCTATTTGGCATTTCAGCTGTTTTACAATCAGTATTTATTATCAAAGGGGGTGCGGTGGCGCAGTGGGTTGGACCACAGTCCTGCTCTCCGGTGGGTCTGGGGTTCGAGTCCCGCTTGGGGTGCCTTGCGACGGACTGGTGTCCCGTCCTGGGTGTGTCCCCTCCCCCTCCGGCCTTACGCCCTGTGTTGCCGGGTTAGGCTCCGGTTCCCCGTGACCCCGTATGGAACAAGCGGTTCTGAAATGTGTGTGTATTTATTATCAATTGTTACTGTTTACTTAACCTTGCTCTAAAGCGAGTGCGAGCAGTGTGCCGCCTGTTTTTTTTTTTTTTTTTGTTTCCACTTGCGGTAAATGTACTGTGATATGAACGTGACTGCCTCTACTTTTCTTCTCTCACTGATACAACAAAAGAACAGTTGTTGCGCAAACAGCGAACCTCCACTCGGGGCTTCGCGGAAGAGCAACCGACCCTCTTGCCCACAGGAGGAACACGTCCGTCGCACTCTGCTTCCCGAGCGTGCGCGCCACCCAGTGACCAGAAATGAACGCTGCAAGCGGAATGGAAAAAGTGTTTTCGTCGCTGCGCATTGCTCCCGCGGTTAACTGAACATTTTTGTGTGGCGGAGGCGTGTGTTTCAATACCTCGCAATGTTACAGTATGTAAAAGCAATGTGGTAGGGAACAAACTAGATTTGCTTGAGACTTTCATGTCTGCACTGGACCCGAAATCACTGGCAAATGTAGGATATCGCCGCAACTTGGCAACCCGCTTTTAACACGAACAGGAACACGGCTGTTTACAAGTTGTCTCCGCCCTTCTTCTGTAAGCCGGAACACAAAAGATAATATTTAAGCTCACCTAGGGGTTTTGAAAGCATAAAGAACGGCGCGTTTTAACGAACACCGCAAGCTTCCTGGAGAGGAAACATGAGTTTTTTCGACTATCTGTCGGCGCAGACGTGGACGCTGCTTGCGACCGCGTTCGCCCTTCTCGTGCTGTAAGTCCTCGCTCTTCGCTGGGATAGTGCGGCGCCGCGCCCTCCGCTTACGCGCATGATTTTGCAGTGTCCTTCTGCGCGGACCTGCTTCGTACAACCAACAGAGCAGTAAAATGCTGAAGTAGCGTTAACGTTAAACGTTAAAGTAGCTTCGCCTGTACAGTAGAGTGAAGTTGCACCTGCGCGCATTTAATTCATCCGCTGTGAACCTTACTCGGCCAATCGCAAATAATATTATTATAATGTAACGACAAATGTAATGTCTCAAATACATGGAGTTCCAAAGCAGTACTCGAAAATCCTCAGCTGAATTATACTGCCTCACGTAACAGTTGGACTGCACTGAATGTGTTCGAACGGCGAATGCGCTTATTGTAAATAGTTGCGTTATGGGAAATGTGGGGGGTGCGGTGGTGCAGTGGGTTGGACTGGGTCCTGCTCTCCAGTGTGTCTGTGTTGGCGCAGCCATCTCTGCGTTAGAGAAGTGGTAAATTAATTATACTTAATGTTGGAGATTCTATTCAGTGTGCTCTCATGTTGGTGAAGTATCGATCACATGACCTTTGTTGTGCGTGATGTGTTCTGATGAAGCACGTATGTAAATAAATGTTCTCCCCTTCCGGTTTAAGCAAACCGATGGTGTGAACGTGTACTTTGTTACCTCCGTTAAGTATAATCTATTTACCACTTCTCAAACGCAGAGATGGCTGCGCCAACAGGCTATGGGCCCAGGAGAGAAGTAGGTAATAGACTGAGTAGACTGTGTTTCGACGGAGACGAAAAGAATTACGAACTTTGGGAGACAAAGTTTTTGGGGCACCTGCGTTTGCTGGGACTGAAAGAGACCATATTGAAAGTCCCCACACGGAGCGATAGAGACAGCGCGGACGAAGATGAGATTGACGACACTGATAAAAATGAAGAAGCCTACGCGGAATTGATCCAGTTTTTGGATGATAAAAGTCTTTCCCTTATAATGAGAGAAGCCGCAGATGACGGAAGAAAGGCGCTGCAAATACTGAGGGGCTACTATGCAGGAAAAGGGAAGCCGCGAATTATTAACCTGTACACAGAATTAACATCCCTTCAGAAAACTGCAAAGGAAAGTATTACGGATTACATTATTCGGGCAGAAACAGCCATTACCGCTCTGAGGAATGCTGAGGAGACGCTCAGTGACGGACTGTTGATTGCAATGATTCTTAAAGGTTTGCCAGAATCGTTTAAACCATTCGCAGTTCATGTAACACAGAGTGATGAAACTATGACTTTTGCAGAATTTAAGACAAAGCTTAGAAGTTTTGAAAACACTGAAAAGTATGCTAGGTCAAATGACGACAACGTTATGAAAGCGAGTGGTGCAGCTTCTGAGAGAAGAGGAGGGAGAGAGAAAAACGCAGACCCTTATAATATTACATGTTATAATTGCGGTCAAAAAGGACATAAAGCCCGGAGATGTCCAAATGAACGTTGTAAAAGTCAAGCACGGTGGTGTAGCTATTGCAAAAGCTCAACACACAAAGACGCATCTTGCAGACGCAAAAGAAGGGACGACGTAAAACAAGCGACGCATGAAGAGGACGCAGATAAACATGCATTTGTCTTCAAAACGTGTGATTACCAGCTAGACGGGCTGAAACATAAAGGGCTAATGGTTGACACGGGAGCAACATCACACATAATTACCGACATCGGAAAGTTTAAGAAATTTGACGAGACTTTCCAAACGGGCAAACATTTCATTGAGCTTGCGGACAGGACAAGAGCGAGTGGCATTGCGCTGAAGAGAGGTGACGCGGAGATATGTTTGATTGACAGTGAAGGAAAGCAAGTGAGTACAACGCTAAAGAAAGCACTGTACATTCCTTCATATCCACAAGACATATTCTCTGTTAAAGCAGCGACTGCCAACGGGGCTTCTGTTCGTTTTCGACAAGGACATGACGAGCTCATCCACAAGGATGGCACGAGATTTGAAATAGAGTATAATAGACTGTACTATCTAAACACTATAGATAAGGGAGGAGATTATTGTAACAGCTGTTACGACATTCAAACTTGGCACGAAATCCTCGGCCACTGCAACTATGATGATGTTTCCAAGTTACCAGATATTGTGGAAGGAATGGAAATCAAAGGAAAGATTGACAAGTCCAAACTGCACTGTGAAGTCTGCACACAAGGCAAATTTGTGCAAAGCAGGAACAGAGAACCCGATGCACGTGCCAAAGTCCCACTTGAACTTGTGCACACAGACTTGGCTGGTCCTATTCAACCAGAGGCTAAAGATGGTCACAGGTATGCACTTGTATTTGTTGATGATTTCTCAGGCACAATATTTGTTTACTTCCTGAAAGCGAAAAGTGACACTGTAAAGGCTACGGAAAAATTCCTAGCAGACACTGCTCCTTATGGTACTGGTGCATTAGGTCAGATAATGGCACTGAATTCACAGCAACAAATTTTCGGTCATTGCTAAGCAAAAATCGCATTAAACATGAGACCTCTGCACCGTATTCACCCCACCAAAACGGTACTGCTGAAAGAAGTTGGCGAACATTGTTTGAAATGGCCAGATGCATGCTCCTTGAGAGTAAATTACCAAAAGAGTTATGGACTTACGCTGTGATGACTGCTGCAGTAATTCGCAACAGATGCATTAATAACAGAGTAAAGCAGACTCCATACTACATGTTGACAGGAAGAAAACCGGATCTTTCAAAGATGAGAGTTTTTGGATCCATGTGCTATGCATACAAACACGACAGAAAGAAGCTAGATTCACGTTGTGAGAAGGGAATATTTGTTGGGTATGACAAGAATAGCCCTTCATACCTAGTGTATTACACAGACACTGGAAGATTCCTTAAACACAGGCTTGTCAAATTCTTCAAGAAATGTGCTGTCGAGCAGCAAACTCAAACTGACCCACAAATACCAGATGAGGATGTTTATGGGGGAAGTTATTTGCCATCTAAGGTAACAACAAACATCACTGAACAAAGTTCAGGGAAGTCTCAAGATAGTGGAGACAAAACAGATCGTCAAAATGATGATCAGACTGAAAATATTCAGAATAGATGCAACCCCAAAAGGAACAGGAAAGCTCCCCAATACTTATCTGACTACGTAACTGATATTGAAGATGATGATCAGATACTTACTAATATTGACTACTGCTACAGAATGTGTAATGTACCACAAACCTTCAAGGAAGCCATGAGTTCAACCAAATCACAGATCTGGATTAAAGCCATGGAAGAAGAGATGGATTCTCTAAAAGAAAATGGAACTTTTACGTTGATGGCTCTACCCGAAGGCAAACATGCAGTGGGGGGTAGATGGGTCTATGCAATCAAGAACAATGCAGATAACAATGAAACATATAAGGCTGGATATGTTGCTAAGGGTTATAGTCAAGTAATGGGAAGAGACTATAAGGAAACCTTTTCTCCAACAGCAAATATCACATCAGTTCGTGTCTTGATGCAAATGGCAGCACAGTATGACCTTGTTCTACATCAGATGGATGTGAAAACGGCTTACTTACATGCTCCAATTGATTGTGAGATCTATGTGGAACAGCCAGAAGGTTTTGAGGTAAAATCGAATACTGGTGAAAAACTTGTCTGTAAACTGAACAAGTCATTGTATGGTCTGAAACAGTCAGGTAGAAACTGGAATAAGGTACTGCATGATTACCTGAGTGAAAATGACTTTATGCAAAATCCTGCAGACTCTTGTGTCTACAGCAGACAAACTGGAAAAGAGAGAGTGATGCTAATAATCTGGGTTGATGATCTGATTATTGCTTCTAGTACCAACGAGTTACTAAATGATGTGAAAAGGATGCTGACAGCTAAATTCAAGATGAAAGACCTTGGTAAATTGAAACATTTCCTAGGCATTGATTTTGAGAAAATGGATGGAGTTGTGAAAATGAATCAAAAGGGGTACATCTTAAAAATATTGGAAAGGTTCAACATGTCGAATAGTAAGTCCAGATCGACCCCATGTGAACAAAAGCTAGAGTATAACGGTGATGGAAACTCTGTAAACCACACAAAGTATCGTGAAGCAGTAGGTAGTTTGATCTATCTAATGACATGTACTAGACCAGATCTTAGTTGGGCTGTGAGTAAATTGTCTCAATCTATGTCAAAACCAAATGAGCAACACTGGTGTACAGTGAAGCATGTGATGAGGTATTTGAAAGGTACATTAAACCAAGAATTGACGTACAAGAAGAGTAACGAGAAGCTGAAACTTACGGCATACAGCGATGCTGACTGGGCATCAGATCCAAATGACAGACGAAGTACGACTGGATACTGTTTTAGTCTAACCAAAAATGGTCCCCTCATTTCCTGGAAGTCAAAGAAGCAGCCTACAGTTGCTTTGTCAACATGCGAAGCGGAATATATGGCACTGGCTGCGACCACACAAGAAAGTCTGTACCTTGTACAACTGATGAATAGACTGGAAAGTGGATGTCAGTATGCACCGGTAAAAATCTTTGAGGATAACCAAGGTGCAATTGCTCTTTCCAAAAACCCTGTTTGTCGACAAAGATGTAAACACGTTGACGTTAGGTACCACTTCATTCGATCAGCAATTAGTGATGGTAAAATAACAATTGAGTACTGTCCAACAACAGAAATGGTTGCTGATGTGATGACTAAACCAATGACGAAGTATAAGAAAGAAAAGTTTGAAAGCTTTATGTTTGGGGCATAAATGTTGCTAATACAGGGATGTAACTGTGTGTTGTATTGTAAATGGACCTGTAGAGAATGAGAGCAAGTGGGGGTGTTGGAGATTCTATTCAGTGTGCTCTCACGTTGGTGAAGTATCGATCACATGACCTTTGTTGTGCGTGATGTGTTCTGATGAAGCACGTATGTAAATAAATGTTCTCCCCTTCCGGTTTAAGCAAACCGATGGTGTGAACGTGTACTTTGTTACCTCCGTTAAGTATAATCTATTTACCACTTCTCAAACGCAGAGATGGCTGCGCCAACACTTAACGGAGGTAACAAAGTACACGCTCACACCGTCGGTTTTTTTAAACCGGAAGAGAAGAACATTTATTTACATACGTGCTTCATCAGAACACATCACGTACAACAAAGGTCAGGTGATCGATACTTCACCAACATGAGAGCACACTGAATAGAATCTCCAACAGTCTGGGGTTCGAGTCCCACTTGGGGTGCCTTGCGACGGACTGGGACCCTGTCCTGGGTGTGTCCCCTCCCCCTCCAGCCTTACGCCCTGTGTTGCTGGGTAGGCTCTGGTTCCCCGCGACCCCGTATGGGACAAGCGGTTCTGAAAGTGTGTGTGTGTGAGAAATGTGAAATGTAAGTGTGCAACCACTGGGGGCACTTCTGTGGGAAACGAAGGGGTGTCTGTGTTTGCGAGAGGGGAAGGAGAGAGCCCGGGGCGCTAAGCGCATTGGGAAGGTTGGCTAGAGTGCCGCACGCCGCAATAATAAGAATAATTTTTATTAATTATTATTATTAATTTATTATTATATTAATTATTGTTCTTATTCTTAAAAATATTTTTATTATTGTATTATTTACATGGGGCAGCACAGCGAGTAGCACTGCTGGCTGCAGCGCCTGGTACGAGAGGACGTGGGTTCGTCCCCGCTTACTCAGTCTGTGGAGTTTGCATGTTCTCCCGGTGTCTGTGTGGGTTTCCTCCCACAGTCTAAAGACTTGCTGTTCAGGTTCACCCACAGTGTGTGAGTGAGAGAGAGAATGTGTTCTTGATGTATGAGTGACCCATTGCATAACTAGTGTATCTAGCAGTGTAAGTTAACTTGGTGAATAAAGTGTATGGGCTGATTGTCCTAAAGTAAAGGAAACGTAAGTTATATTATTACAACTTTTATTGTGTAAACGTAATGAAACAGTGCTGAGGGGAGTCATACCAGCATCATGTAAATAGTTGATGTTAGTGTTCATGTGTGTACATAGTTGTGCGTGTGTGTTGTGCTGATTGGTTGTCATTCTATTTATGTTCAGTGTTGGAGAGGGGAATTCTGGGGAGTTCTGGGGGTAGCCCCTTAACCGTGGTGCACAGTAGGGGGGCGAGGAGTGACCCAGGGGATTCTCCAGTGTTCTGCATCTTTTGTACTGTGTGAAGCATCTTTGTTAAGACTAGTAGTGAAAGACATTTGTGCATCTAATAAAGAGCACATTCGTTTTACCCTGAGCCAGTTTTTAGTAGCTCTGTTGGGGGATGCTACAGTATCATTGCTGTACAGCAAATAGCACTGCCGAGGTGAGTGCGCACAGCCAGTGGTGCTGGTCTGCTCTCTCTGTGTGCAGTGCTCAACATGTATGTGACACAGTGTGTAAAGGAGTGAAAAGGTTTGTGGGGTAGAGCAAACACTATAGTGGGTGTGTGTGTCTTTATAACATTTCTTTCAGATTTTTGCTTATGAAGCAATTGATGTTTTTCCACAAGTTCACTACCTTATGCGCTGGTACTGTTTTAAGACTCCTTGGACACAGCTGGATGATTTGGACTTTGTGGACAACCTGGCCCTTCTCTCCCACACCCAACAACAGATACAGGAGAAGACCAGCACGGTTGTGGAAAACTCTGCACACCTAGGCCTTAGCATCCACAAGGGGAAGAGCAAGGTCCTTAAGATCAATGCCGCTGTCAACAGAAGCCTCATCACACTCAAAGGCGAACCGGTAGAAGAGGTGGAGAACTTTCACATATCTTGGCAGAATTGTAGATATGAAAGGTGGAGTGGAAGATGACACTAGAGTATGGATTGGCAAGGCAGGGCTAGCTTTTTTTCCAGCTGAAGAATGTATGGAGATCAGCTGACCTGAACTTCAACACCAAGATCAGGATCTTTAACACGATCGTGAAACCTGTCCTACTGTATGGAGCGGAGACCCGGAGAACCACTTTCACAACCAAGAGGAGAATCCAGACATTCATCAACATTTGCTTCAGAAGGATTCTCCAGATTCCCTGGCCCAAGACCATTAGCAACAAAGAACTTTGTCAGTGAACAAAACAGCAACCAGTGGAGGATGAAATACAGTGGACCCTCCCACATCACAGCTTCAATTTTTCTTGGGTCGGCAACAAACAATTAAATGGAAATTTTTTGGGAGCTTTGTGGCCTTGTGCAGGAAATCGCGTAGCACTGCAGACCAAAAGTAAAGAAAACGTATAAAAGTTCAGTAAGCCATAAATTCTCATTTATGGTGTAACTGTTCACGCATCGTAACTCCATAAGCATCCCCAGCCATTACTCTAGCATTGTACTTGCTCATTTGTGTATCTTCTAATATTTAAAAAAAAAAAATTGGTGGGAGGGTATCAAGATTTGTCTATCCTGTGTCTTTTGCACCTACTTGAACGATGAACCTCGGTGCAGCAAGTGGTAGGGAACAAACTAGATTTGCTTGAGACTTTCATGTCTGCAGCTATGTCTCCTTCTCTTAATGTAATGCGTTGTACTTTTGCTGAGACGTATGTTGCTTTGGACAAAAGCCTCTGCTAAATGAATAAATGTAGATGTAAATATATGTATTAGATTATATAGTCGCTTCGCTATGCTTTGTTTGCTCACCTAGGGGGGCCAAAAACTACTTGGTTTTTCCACATTGTGGGGGACTGAGCCCCTAACCTCTGTTATGTGGGAGGATCAGCTGTACTCTAAAGATGCTGGAGATGGATCGGCCACACCCTTTGAAAACCTGCTTTCAGTATTACACGGCAAGCCCCCACCTGGAACCCACAAGGGAAGAGAAATCGAGGCCGACCAGAAAACAGCTTACACCACGACATAGAGGCAGACATGAAGGAGATGAGACACACCTGGAGACAATTTGAGAGATTGGCTCAGGACCGGGATGCCTAGAGAGCTCTTGTCGGCAGCCTATGCCCCAGGCAGGGCCAAAGGAGATGATGATGATGACTGTTTTGAGAAAGTGCAAGTTAATGGTGATGCATGGTTTGTGTTTGAACATGTTATACTTAGCCTGAACTTGAACATGTTATATTTAGCCTTGCCTTGTGCTGCTGTGTGTTGTACTGCAAATAAAAAGTAGGTGACAAAATGAAGGCACATGAATGTGCCTCACATAGGTGTAGGGTTACTTGTTGAACATCACATTTTGATACAAATGTGTGGAAGGTAGTAAGGGCCAAAGTGTGAGTGACCATAGTGACCCTGATGGGCTTCTATGTTGGGAGTGGTGAGCTTGTTGGATGCCCTATTTCCTCATTTTGTGAGGAATTAATGTAAACCTGTAAGCAGCAGGTCACATTGTGGGTACAGCTACTGCCTTTGCACCCAAAGATTGTCTGTTCAAATCCCACCTCCAGCTGTAGTTCCCAGTAAGACAGACAGACACACACACACACACACACACACACACACACACACACACACACACATCTGATCCGCTTGCCCCATACAGGGTCGCAGGGAGCCAGAGCCTAACCCAGCAACACAGGGCATAAGGCTGGAGGGGAGGGGACACACCCAGGACAGGATGCCAGTCTGTCACAAGGCACCCCAAGCAGGACTTGAACCCCAGACCCACCCAGTCCAACCCACTGTGCCACCACACCCCCCTCAGTAAGAAACAGTTACTCAGTTGTATAAATGGGTAAATTATCATAAATTGCTTTGGAGAAAACTTCATCTCAATGAATAAATGCAGGAAAACGACACAAACGGCCTTGTTGGCCACATGGGAAGGATTATGTGCAGTACAGAAAGAGAAGTGTCCATTGAATCCTGTATGAAGACAGAGAGCTACTGTCCTTGGATGCCTTCCTGTCCTTACAGATATGGCCAGCGTGTCTCCGGTGTCCTCTGGGATCGAGGTGTTTATTTGTTAATGTTTTTTGTTTGTTTTTCCATGTCTCTTTGTCCTCACTTTGCAGGTATGGTGTCTCACCCTATGGCTATTTCAAAAAACTAGGAATCCCCGGGCCCAGACCCCTGCCATTTTTGGGAACCTGCCTCTCCTACAGAAAAGTTAGTTGACTAGAAATCATTCTGAACATGAGCTTCTTGATTTCATGTTTGATGTGATGTGAAGATGTGTGGAAAGGTGTTCCACATCAGTTTGTTATGATGAGTGCTAACCAGCAGAAGAACTTGACCGTACATTTCTCTATTTTCATTAACAGATGCTTTCAGTTTATGAGAGTGTTCCTCACAATTCCGTTCCTTTGCACACCGTGGTGTCCAGATATATTCTGAGATAAAGAAAGACGTGGACTGCAATACAAACATGGCAACATTCATGTTAGGCATTGAGATCTATAGGTGTACACTTGCTCTGAGAATGTGGGGCACCAGATCGCTTCAGAAGATGTTTGCTGCTTGAACCTGGACAGGTCTGTGTCTGTCCAGCACAGTAACTGTCACACAACCTTCTGCTAAATTTTGGTGTGGTCAAAGTGTCTCAGATGTGAATTCAAGGTATACCGCTTCACCCACCCTGTTCCTGGTTGCCTGTCACCTGCTTCTTTTCTCTTCTCACAGGGTTTTCAACATTTCGACATGGAGTGTTTCCATAAATATGGGAGCATTTGGGGGTGAGTGTGATTAAGAAAAAAATGGTTGCAGTTGCACAGAAGTGTGTATACTTTTCAGTAACATTGTTCAAAATGTAAGTGTGCTGTACTCATGTCCAGCAGAGGACATAAAGTATTTCACAGCTGTTCTTCATCTATTCACTATTCTGTCCTTCTTTCTGTAGCATCTTTGATGGAAGAAAACCCCTTCTGATGATCACAGACTCCAACATGATTAAAGCAGTGATGGTCAAGGAGTGTTACACATATTTTACCAACCGGAGGGTAAATTTTTTTCTGAAAATTGATTTCTGTTAAAAATGAGCTTGCATAATTAATTGCATAAATATCAGGTCTGGGTCCTAAAAAGTGGTATTTAATGGTACGTTGTTGCAAAGATCTTGTTGCACACATTTGCTGATTCCTTGTTTCCCCTGTTTTCTTTCACCTTTTCTCCTTTGTTGCATTACGATATTGAGTGCTCAGTGAGCACTCTCACCCAAGATAATTTACGTAGCTTAACATTTTTATCTGCATATTTCTACTAAACCAGTTCAGGTTAGATTCAAGGATATTAAAAATAGGTTGCTTGAAAAGGCAACATATCTAAGCACTTTGGCTCTCCCCTCCAAAGGCTCTTTCATTCATCAGGACCAAACTAAAGCTGGGTCTACTAACCGTAACACACCGTAGAATCTGTTCTTCTCTCTACAACGTCAAGGTGTTCTAAGACTCAAATTTTGCCGCGTATCCTCAGGATGGGATCATGGCTGGACCCTTAGCTGATGGCCTGTCTCTAGTCAAGGACGAAAAATGGAGGAGAATCCGCAGCGTCCTGTCACCCATTTTCACTAGCGGACGGCTGAAAGAGGTAAAGGATTGATTCTGTGCAGCTGAACTCTTTTACTGTAGTACCACAGTGCCACTCCAGGAGACTTTTGTTCCATCCCAGTGGTGAACTACTTGATGTGGTGCTCTGTCTGCATTGAACCCAGTGATGTAAGGACCGCTTGCAAGCATTGCAGACCATGGTTCAGTAGCCCTTACCAACAGTACATGTATTACACATCAATTGTGTGCTGTACAGCCTCATCTACAACACACCCACATGAAAATATGGCATCATCCATGACTTTAATCTGTTCAGCATTAGGTACTATGATACATAATTAGTAATAAAAGGATTGGGTGGAAAAGTTGGTATCACCAGGGGTTTCTCATGTTCCGGTTAATGAGTGTGATGGTTATGGCTCTCATGGTTAAAGGCACAACTGGGCAGTTGGGGCTCTCCTTCAACACTGTTATTTTTCCCAGTGAGCAATTTGAGTAAAAATGAGCAGGCACACATCATAGGAGGTGTGCTATTATGTTCACCCATCAGCTTTGACGCAGGTGGTCTGCTTAGAGGCCGCACCGTACAACAAATGATTAACTGATGATGATGATGATGATGATGATTTACTCCAGAAAAATCAAAGTGAGATTTTGGCTGCTGTACTAGAGCAAAGAAAGCCTTTGGAATTTTGCACTGAAAAGTAAGACTAAGCATTAATGTTGCCTCAGTCAACAGGAAAGAAGTTGGCCCTGTTTCATTGTGTCTCAGCCAGAAATGAATCCAAATGGAGCAGTCAGTGTTGTTATGGTTTGCAGGTCTTCCCTATCGCCATCCATTATGCGGACATTATGATGGCCAGCTTGAAAAAGAGAAACTTGGAGGAACCTGTCCAGATTAAGGAGTGCGTATGTTTTATACCATTAAAGTTCTATTGAAAGACAGTGAAATGTATGAGAAAATAAAGTCCTGCTCTAGTTACCAGTAAATCACTGTTGCTAATTTTTGTTTTTAATGTTTTCATGCAAAAAATTGATTTAATTGAGGTACATGGTGTAATGTAAAAACTAAATGTCTTTTACAGCTTTTATTTCTTATTTTGTGCCACTTTGCTGTATACATTATATTTATATGTGGTTTACATTTAGAGGGCTGTTTCAGTAACACACAGGACTTACGGCCATGTCTATAGAGCTCCACTTGTAACTACTTTTAAGAGCAGCAGGTGGCATAGTGGTTAAAGCTGTTGCCTCAGTGGTTAGAGGTTGCAGGTTTGAATACCTCCATCTACTGTAGTACCCTTGAGCAAGGCATTTACCCTTAATGGCTTCAGTAAAATTACCCAGCTGTAAAAATGGGTAAATTTTTCTTAATCACTCTGGAGAAAAGTGTCAGCTAAATGTCAATGAAGTCTTTAAGAAACTGCTAGATGTAAACGAACACAGTCCAACAGTCTTGCCACTACCTCAAGTCAGACCAACATCTGCACCCAGTCCTTTCCTTGGTGATAGTTATTGGCGCTCAGTTAGACTGAGTGAATGGGAGAGCATAGGGAGAATCTACTTCTGTAGCCTCAGATAAAGTCAAGTACAATGTGAAAGGGTGAGAAGATCTGAAAAGATTCATTTTTTTCAATATGAATTCATTCTTTTTTTTTCTTTCTCTCAGAATTGTGGGTCCATACAGTCTGGACGTCATCACTAGCGCCTCGTTCAGTGTTGACATCGACTCGATCAATAACCCAAATGATCCGTTTGTCAGCAACATCAAGAAAATCCTCAAATTCAGCTTTTATAATCCTCTTCTGTGGATTATAAGTATGGCCAAGTTTAATGTTTTAGCAATTTCAAATGTGCTGAAAAGGATAAAAGCTAATTTAAAGTTTTTACTGATCTAGCACATCTGTTTTCATCTTTTCATATGCAGTGTGTTTTTGCTGCATATAAATAAATAGAAGAAACCATTTTAATCATACACAGCTAATTACATGTGATAACTCTTTAATTTCAGCTATGCTTCCTTTTACCACTCCTATTTTTGAGAAGCTGGGACTGTCTCTCTTAGAAAACTCGAGTATAAACTTCTTCTACAAAGCCCTCAGGAAGATAAAGGATCAGCATCAGAAAGACCATGGTGTATGTTTTGTTCAAAGTAAAAACACATTTACTGTTAATGCATTGCTTATCAGCCACACACACACACACACACATCTTCAGAACCGCTTGTCCCATACGGGGTCGTGGGGAACCAGAGTCTACCCGGTAACACAAGGCGTAAGGCCAGAGGGGGAGGGGACACACCCAGGACGGGACGCCAGTCCGTCGCAAGGCACCCCAAGCGGGGCTCAAACCCCAGACCCACCGGGGAGCAGGACCCGGTCCCACCCACTGCGCCACCGCACCCCCTGCTGAATCAGTGACAGCAAAGTGATAATAATTTTACTGTAGGAATTCAGGTGAAATACTGCTACAGGACATTACAGGTACTAGTAGCAGTCAGAATAGCATACTATGCCTTGCTAAATGTGACAGTTTCTATATAATATATATATGTGTGTGTGTGTGTGTGTGTGTACTATAAACAAGGTACATATATATGTGTCATACAGATGGGCTGGAGATAGGAGGTAATGGACCGAAGTGTGGGTCAGCTTTATTTCAGGAAGGGTTCCCTGGGACAGACGAAAACAGTGGTCAGGGACAGGTGAGGGTAGTTCTAGGCTCAGACATCGGTAAACGGGCGAAGCAAGACTCAGTAGTCAGGTAAACACCCGAGGGTCGGAAGCCAGGAGATCAGAATACGAAGCAGGGACTAAGGCAAGGAGTAAACGCTGATTCTGCACATTCCACCCAAGGAGGCATTTTGAAGAATCCCCACCTCTGCAGTTATGGAGCTCCTTTTATACCTGACCGGGTTAACGAGCTACAGCTGCAGTCTCTCTGCTTGATCCTGGGGGTGTGACATATATGTATATATACTTATTTAAACATGTGTATACATATATTTTTAAACATGTACCTTGTTTATAGTGTATCAGAAATAATGCTGACAGTTTCAGGACACCCCTCTTGTATCTCTTGCTTCCTAGAAAGATATGATGCTTAAATGTTGATCTAAACAATAGCTGTGTGTTACCAACAGAGTCGGGTGGACTTCCTACAGCTTATGATTGAGTCCCAGATTTCAGACCAGCAAGCGGAGGCAAAAGCCACTGGTGAAAGTATAAAAGGTAACTTTATTTAGGCCCTCTTTGCAATAGTAGATAATCCTTGTCTGTGTCTTAATTCGATGAGGTGAAGCTTTACATGTGTGTGTTTTTCAATTGGCACCAAACCCCTATCTTGTACAGGTCTGACAGATCACGAGATTCTCTCCCAGTCCTTAATTTTCATCTTTGGGGGGTATGAGACCACTGGCTCCACCCTGACGCTTTTGGTGTACAACCTTGCAACCAACCCGGACACCATGAGGAAACTGCAGGAGGAAATTGACAGGGTTTTCCCAGATAATGTATGAAACTGTCTTCCAAGTTACACAGTTATGTTTACATTTATTCATTTACCAGATGCTTTTCTCCAACGCGATGTACATCTCATAGAAAAAGCAATGAGTGCATCATATCAACAGAAAGAGAGACATAGATGCAAACGTGTGAGTCTAAAGTACAGTTAGTTTCTTTCCACCGTATTAACCAAATGTTCATCACACAAGTAGCTGCATAAAGCTTTATCCGTTGATTTCTAATCATAAAATTGTAACAAACATGTACATCACATGAGTAGCATGAGTAGCTGGGTGGCACGGTGAGTAGTGCTGCTGTCTCCCAGTGCCTGGTTAGTGCAAGAGAACATGGGTTCAGTCCCTGCTCAGTCTGTGTGGAGTTTGAACGTTCTCCCCGTGTCTGTATGGGAAACCTCCAGGTGCTCTGGTTTCCTCCTACAATCCAAAGACATGCTGTTCAAGTTCACCCATAGTGTGTAAGTGATAGAGAGAGCATATTCCACTGATGTATGGATGAGTGACTCATTGTAAGTAGTGTATCTAGCAGTGTAAGTTACCCTAGTGAATAAGGTTTGTGGGCTGATAACACTACAGAGGTCGTTGGAAGTTGTTTTGCAGAAAAGCATCTGGTGAATGTATTGGCGATGTACATAAAAATCCACCAATGATACATTTGATTTGAGAAGATGGCAATTTTGTGCCTTGAAAAATCATCAGAATGTCTGGTTATGGCAGAGTTACACAGTATTGGCGCAAACTTGGAGTCAGTTGTTGGTGTGCAACATTTTCTAGAAACTTTAGCAGATTAGGACTAGGTTACGTAAAGTCCCCTGTATAAGGTGTATATGGAAAATAATGGCTTCATTGCAGATTTTTGGGTGGATCACAATCCGTTTGCTCTTTCAGTTCTCTTAAGCACACCAGGTGGTGATGTTTCCTTGTGCCCACTCCAGGCCCCTGTCTTGTATGAGGCACTCATGCAGATGGAGTACCTGGATATGGCTATCAACGAGTCCATGCGCCTGTGGTCCCCTGCCCCGCGCATCGAGAGGGCCTGCAAGCAGACCGTTGAGATCCATGGGGTGACCATCCCTTCAGACACCCTGGTTGTGGTGCCCACCTATGTCCTGCATCGGGACCCCAAAATCTGGGAGTCCCCAGAAACCTTCAAACCTGAGCGGTAATGATTGCTGTGCTGCCTGCTTGTGTGGCATCCATATGGAGGCACAGGAGTACAAGAGCAATTCAGTCACTAACAAATAACACTTTATTTCACAACTTTGACTGAGAAACTATGACAATATGTTTTCTGTTGTAATAGTCTATATTAGGAGTGGGGTGCGGTGGCGCAGTGGGTTGAACCACAGTCCTGCTCTCCGGTGGGTCTGGGGTTCGAGTCCTGCTTGGGGTGCCTTGCGATGGACTGGCGTCCCGTCCTGGGTGTGTCCCCTCCCCCTCCGGCCTTACGCCCTGTGTTGCCGGGTAGGCTCCGGTTCCCCATGACCCCGTAAGGGACAAGCGGTTCTGAAAATGTGTGTGTGTGTGTGTGTGCGTGTGTGTAGTCTATATTATCTATTTAACATGGATTTTGAAGCACATCATGCAAATTACAGGTACAGACACAGGTTTTCCTGTTATAAAGATATTACTGAAGCATTCGTCCAAATAGCTCACATTCACTATTTTTTTTTTTCCCTGATTCATTTTAAGGTTCAGCAAAGAAAACAGAGAGAGCATTGACCCATATACCTTCTTGCCATTCGGGACTGGCCCTCGCAACTGCATTGGAATGAGGTTTGCGCTCATGATCATGAAGCTGGCTGTGGTTAAGCTGCTGCAGAACTTTGACTTTGAGACGTGCAAGGAGACACAGGTTGGTCACAGCAACACTGCCGCCCGCTTCTTTACATATACATGCAAATATAGAAATATACAATATTTCCCGACATATTTCCGAGTTCTGTTCTGACCGACTGATCGGATCTTCAAATGGACGTAAGTTGGACGTATGTTAGCACGGCATGTAGAAGTCATATACCTGTACAACATTCTTTTATCCTTCTCAAATTTCTGTCATCATTATCTCGTTTTTTTAATAACCAGCACTATTAATTGACGTGTTGTATGATTCAGTAGGTTTTTTTAACCTTTTATTTAAGATTCTTTAGTTCATATTTAACCATTTTTATTTTTTACATCATGCAAGTTCTTTCAGGATTATCTCATTTTTGTTTAACCAGTTTTATGAATTAACATTTTTTTAAATTACTTTCAATTCCGAATGGAGCGTCTTTCTTGGATTCTTGCCAGATCTATCAGAAGGGATTGGGGTTTTCCTGTTGCTTGTCATCTTCTTTGGGTGGACGTATGACGAAGCGTAATTTTTATTTTTACATATATTTTTTTCTTTTTTTAAAAATTTCTTCAGTATTTTTTTCAGTCATATGTACAGATCGTCGTAAGTCACATAGGTCGTACGTAGGGGAGTGGCTGTACATAGACTATAAGCCATTGATCCTTCCTTCTCATTCCTTTTAAAGATTCCTTTGGAGCTGAATACATTGTACCAACCTAAACAGCCAATAACACTGAAGCTGGTTCCACGAAAGTCCTTATCCAAGAAGGACTAGCTCCAGGGATGCTACATTTCTGTATTTCTCCTATATTTCAGTTAAACTAACTGCTCTACTTCAGTTAAACATTTTTCTTTAAATCAAATGTGATTTAATAAAGGTATAAAATGTAAAGTTTGTGAAGTGTCATTTGCTGTAGACTTTTGCAGACATATGCCTTCTCACCTGAGCTGACGTTATCACTGCATAATTCACTCAAACAGACATCAATGGAAACTCACCACCACATGCACACAAAGTTTAAAAAAAAAAAAAAGAAAAATGAGTACGCTGACATGAGACATGATGAACTGCCGCAGCCCCCCTTGCCCACACCTTCTGTTGCCCGCTTCTGTTTTTCTGTTTGCCAGATTGGTTCCTTAGATGATACTTCACAAGACCTACATCAGTAAAAATCAATGCTATGTTTCTTTTTTTTTTTTTTTTTTTTTACAATAAATACTGCAACAATGCCAGAATTGACTAAGAAAGTTTGAACTTTCAAAGCAAATCCATTTTCTAAATTTTGTGGGCTTGCTTTTAGTTTTACCCAGAATAAACAATGACTTGATAGTACTTGTTACTTTTTCATCTGAGACTCAGGTTCTGCATTTACTGTTCTTCAGCCTGGTTTTGGTGTAGGTTTTAAAAAATTCACTGTATTGTGCAGTACCCTACTAGTGTGCTGTTAGATTTCAGTAAAGTTGTTCAGGTATGATTAGCAAAGTTATTCAGGTATGGTTAGCATTTTCATCATTTCTATTAAGGCCATTTTTTTATGTTACATATTTTCTACAGCAACTTGGTGCATCTCTTACATGGTTTATTACTTGAATTGACTAAAAACAGCATTTTACCTTCACATGTCTACAGTTCTTTGGTGCGTACAGTATAGATGCTGTCACTAGTAGTGCACCGGGTTTGCGCATTGATTCACCTAATAAACCCACTGTGGCCACCATTGTTAAAAGTGCTGTTCTTCTTGTTATGGGTAATTCAATTACAAAACACCACACAGAAATGATGTTTGAAATGGTCTACTGTGTGGTTAGTGAATTCCCATCCTGGACAGTCATAGTCAAGGAGGCTTTTTGTGGCACACCCTGTACCAAAACTACACAGTAAATGATTACAATATGAAATTACCTGTTTCACTGCTTTAGAACTAAAAATCTACAACATGAATTATGAACACCCATTGATCAGGGAAGAATATACTCTATTTTATGTTCTGCTATATAATATATATATAATATATATACACCTTGTCTAAGGGTACTACAGCTAGAGATGGGATTTGGAACTTGTAACCTTCAGGTCCAAAGCCAATAGCTCTAACCACTATGGTACCAGCTACATATTATACATTATAAATATGTTCCTCTGCAGGACTAACACTGGTGAAAAGTGTCATCAAAACATCAAACAAGAGCAGCAGATAAAGTTCTAATTAAAAACAGGCTTTTTTGAACAAATGTTGGAAGAAAAGCAACCAAAAGTACCCACCCTAAATTTGTAGAGTTGTGATGTGTCTAATAACTTTGACTAGCACTGAAAATTTTAATACAAAGGTCAGTTTTTTACATACAAGATATTTTGCTTGAATGTAAAATATAAATTTGTAATGTATAGTAAGTTAAGACATTATAGGTCAGTGGTAAAAAATATACTTTCTGAAACCGCTTGTCCCGAGTGGGGTTGCAGCAAACCGGAGCCTAACCCGGGAACATACGGCGCAAGGGACACATCCCAGACAGGATGCCAGTGCACTGCAAGGCATCCCAAACAGGACTTGAACCCCAGACTCGCCCCACAGCGAGGCCTGCTGCACCGCTATGCCCCCTCCCCCCTGCTAGAAACTAGTGTGTTTGAAATGTGATATTTATTTTACAGTAGAGATATGGATTATTTGTTTTGATGGCTCCCTATTTAGAAGTCTAGGGTAGTGTAGTGGTTAGTGCTGTTGCTTTTGGACCCAAAGGTTGCAGGTTTGAGCCTCATCCCCAGCTGTAATACCCTTGAGCAAGGTACTTACCCTAAATTGCTCCAGTAAAATTACCCAGCTGTATAAATGGGTAAATAGCTGTAAGTTCCTTAACGTTGTCGGGGGGGTGCGGTGGCACAGTGTGTTTGGCTGGGGTCTGCTCTCTGGTGGATCTGGGGTTCGGGTCCTGGCTTGCGGCAGCCTGGAGTCCCATCCTGGGTGTTTCCTCCAGCCCTGTGCCCTGTGCTGCCAGGTTAGGCTCAAATTCGCCACAGCTTAGCTTGGGACAAGCAGCTTCAGACAGTGTGTGTGTGTGTGTGTGTGTGAGCAGTATTTATTTTAAATTGTCGTCTGCCGTTGTTTTATAAACATAAATTTCATTATTGAATGTTTGTTGCTATTTAGTTGATATAAGGAAACCACAACTCGTTAACCATGAAGTGATTAACATGTCTGCATCTAGAGCTCTATCTGTTGATGTAATGCACTTTTTATATTGTTTTCTCAGATCTACGATGCTTTGCAGAAAAACGTGGTAAATAAATAAATACAAATGTAAATGTAAGTGTGTTGTAAAATGTCATACTGAAATCATGTGTTGATAGTTTAATCAGGGTTTTAGTGATATCTGGGAAATTATTTTTGAGGGTTTTTTGAGGAACCAGACACATAACCTGAAGATTCCCTAGGCTGGGAATGCATTATTTTCCCCATTTAAAATAATGTGAAATAGGTTTTCAATATGCAATTTTATATTATCTGCATATTTAACTTCTAAATTGCAATATCAGTACCACCACCCCCACACCGCTGTACTGACACATGATCATCAGCTCCAAAGGTTGCAGGATTGATCCCCACCTCTGGCTGTAGTACCCTTGAGCAAGGTACTTGCCCTGAATTTCACCAGTGAATTTACCAAGCTGTATAAATGGGTAAATAATTGTAACCTTAACACTGTAAGTTGCCTTGGAGAAAAGCATCAGCTAACTGTCTCAAAAGCTACACTTCCTTTGTCTGTTTAATTTCTTCCTGTTGGAACTTAATAAGTCCCATTCCTCTATGCCTGAATATTTAGTTTTCCGAATATGGTCGGCCTTTTTTTCCCCCCAGTTTTTCCTCTCTCCAGATTCAACATGCCTGGCTAGTTGTCTGAAGCTGGAGGTTTCCTTATAAATTGGAAATGATAGATCTGACAATAATATTGAGTGTATTACTTTTTGAATGGTATGGAATGGGTTGAGATGCAAAATGTTTTAAAATTTTTCTCTTAATTTCCCTTTAGAATAGTAGAGGTATCATTTTAATTATTAAAATGACTGTATACTTAATCATCCATGGTGTCTCAACAGTTAAGTAACTAAGTTTGGTCCAAATGAGGTTTAGTGTTGAGTTGTTCAGTTCGTTTATGTGTCAGGAATTATGAAAAGTAGGAAACATTTCTGATTTCATTAACATATTTTGATTTCACTTGACTGAAAAGGTATATTGAATCTTCCACTGACACATTTGGTTCAATAAAGTTCAAATAATGAAATTCACAAAGTCGACGGCCAAATATTAATAAATGAAGTAAGAGCTCAAATACAACATGAGTCAATGTACACAGTTCCCTGAGACCAAGCTGAACAGAGTTTGGCAGTACCAGTTGCCAAGGTTTCAATTTAATTTGGAAAGTCATCAAACCTTTGGGTCTTATTTGAGCTGATTGTTTTGGAATGCAAAGAAATAAATAAATAAAAGTCATGCTACTGGACAGTGACATTCTGTGCTTTCTGGGAAAATCCCTAATATTCATTTCCAAGTGATCCCAAATGAGCTTGGTAATATAGGCTGTTTATTTCACCCAAAGCACCGTAGTGCTAAAACTCCATACATCCATCCATCTTTTGTCCCGCTTATCCTAAAAGGGTCGCGGTGGCAGCAGGGAGAGCCCCTGTCCCCCATAACTTCCTTCAGCTCAACCTGGGGGGTCCCCAGCCGTTCCCAGGCCAACTGTGAGATATAATCCCTCCAGAGAGTCCTGGGCCGACCTCGGGGCCTTGTCCCAGTTGGCCTTGCCTGGTATATCTCCAAAGGGAAGCGTCCAGGGGGCATCCTTATCAGATGCCCGAATCACCTCAACTGGCTCCTCTCAATGTGAAGGAGTAGCAGCTCTACTCTGAGCTCCTCCCGGATGTCCGAACTCCTCACCCTGTCACGGAGAGTGAGTCCCAGCACCCTGCGGAGAAAATTCATTTCGGCGGCTTGTATCCGCAATCTTATTCTTTCGGTCATCACCCAGAGTAGATGACCATAGGTGAGGGTAGGGACGTAGATCGACCGGTAAATGGAGAGCTTCACCTTATGGCTCAGCTCCCCCTTCACCACTACAAACCGGTACAGCGACCGCATTACTGCTGCTGCTGCTCCCAGCCTGTGGCCAATCTCACGCTCCCTTCTTCCCTCACTCGTGAACAAGACCCCAAGATACTTGGAACTCCTCCACCTGGGGCAAAAACTCTCCCCTTACCTGTAGGGGGCATACCATCCTTTTCCGTGAGAGAAGCATGGACTCAGACTTTGAGATGCTGATCCTCATCCCCACCAGTTCACACTTGGCTGCAAACCGTTCCAGTGCGTGCTGGAGGCAGCCATGTGACGGTGCCAAAAGGAGAACATCATCTGCAAAAAGCAGAGACGTCACCTTCCAACTCCCACACAGAATACCCTCCTGATCTCGACTGCTCCTTGATATCCTGTCCATGAAAACCACAAACAGGAGTGGAGACAAGGCACAACCTTGGCGGAGTCCAACACCCACACTGAACAGGCCTGACTTAATGCCGAGTATGCGGACACAGCTTTCGCTCCGTATGTACAAGGACCGAATAGCCCGCAGTAGTGGCCCTGGTACCCCATACTCCCGAAGCACCTCCCACAGAATTTCCCGGGGAACACAGTCATAGGCCTTCTCCAAGTCCACAAAACACATGTAGACTGGATTAGCAAATTCCCATGCCCCTTCAATGATCTGTGAGAGGGTAAAAAGCTGGTCCACTGTTCCACGGCCAGGGTGGAATCCGCATTGTTCCTCTTAAATCTGAGGTTAAACTATTGGCCGGAGCCTCCTCTCCAGCACCCCGGCATAGACTTTCCCAGGGAGGCTGAGAAGTGTGATGCCCCGATAGTTGGCACACACTCTCCGGTCCCCTTTCTTAAAGATAGGGACCACCACCCCAGTTTGCCAATCCAAGGGCACTGTCCCTGAGGTCCATGCAACATTGCAGAGGTGTGTCAGCCATGACAGCCCTGCAACATCCAGGGCCTTAAGCATTTCCGGGCGGATCTCATCCACCCCCGGTGCTTTGCCACTGTGGAGCTTACCAACTACCTCAGTGACTTCCACCAGGGAAATGGACTCTGACAGCCCGAAAGCCTCTGGCCCTGACTCCTGTAAGGGAGGCATTTAAGTCAGGTTTAAGAGTTCTTCAAAGTGCTCCTTCCACCTCCCGACAATGTCCTCATCAGAGGTCAGAGTTTCTCCACTCATGCTAAACACAGCCTGAGCAAAACTCTGCCTTTTTCGCCTGCCAGTACCTGTCTGCTGAGTCAGGAGTCCCCAGAGGCAACCAGGCCCTAAAGGCCTCCTTCTTCAGCTTGACGGCTTCCCTCATCACCGGTGTCCACCAGCGGGTTCTCGGGTTGCCGCCCTGGCTGGCACCAACAAGCTTTTGGCCACAGCTGTGCCTGGCTGCTTCCACAATGGAGGATTTGAACGGGGTCCATTCAGACTCCGTGTCCCCTACCTCCTCCGGGACATGGGAGAAGCTCTCCCAGAGGTGTGAGTTAAAATCATTCCGGACAAGGTCCTCTGACAGTCGTTTCCAGCACACCCTCATTAACCGTCTGGGGCTTATCGGGTTTGTCCATCAGTTTTCCCCGTCATCTGATCCAACTCACCACCAGATGGTGATCAGTTGATAGCTCAGCACCTCTCTTCACCCGAGAGTCCAGAACATGTGGCCTCGAGTCAGAAGGAACGACTACAAAGTCGATCATTGACCTTTGTCCCAAGGAGCTCTGGTACCAAGTATGAGCTTATGAGCTTATGAGCATCCTTGTGTTCAAACATGGTGTTTGTTATGGACAAACCATGACTAGCACAGAAGTCCAATAACATTTCACCACTTGGGTTCAGATCAGGCAGGCTTGTTCTTCCCAATCACCCCCCGCCAGATTTCCCAGTCATTTCCAACGTGAGCGTTGAAGTCCCCCAGCAGGACAATGGAGTCTGTAGATGGGGCCCTGTCCAGAACCCCTCAACCTTCTCCAAGGCCGAATACTCTGAACTGCTGTTTGGTGCATCAGCACACACAACAGTCAAAGTTTTCCTCTCTGCAACCGTAAGTCGCATTGAGGCGACCCTCTCGTCCACCAGGGCAAACTCCAACTGTATGGCAGCCAGCTGGGACTTGTGAGTATCCCCACACCCGCCCAGCGCCTCTCACCTCGTGCAACTCTTGAGTAGGAGAGGAACCACCCCTTATTGAGGAGTTTGGTTCCAGAGCCAACACTGTGAGTGGAGGTGAGCCCGACTATATCTAGTTGGTATTTCTCAACCTCCCACACCAGTTCCGGCTCCTTCCCCCAAAGTGAGGTGACATTCCACATACCAAGAGCCAGTTTGCTAAAACTCATGTAACCTTAATCCCAGCTTCCATAAAGGAATGGTTTAATTATTGAGATTGTCAGTGTAGACTCTTATTTATGTGTATTGTATGTTTTCTAATTGTATGTGTATCTTCTATTATTTAACAAAAACACATTTATTCGTGGATTTCTTAAATGACTGCCTCATTCGTTCATTAATTCACAGTAATACAAAAATATTAACGCTTCAGACTCTGAACTTGTATCATAAGGAAAACAACTCTTACATGTCTATGATCCCAAGTATGAAGAAACAGTATGCAGTCCATGCAAGTGGATAAGTTCTTAAATTTAAACTTTTTTTTTTAGAAAATTTTTCTAACTAGAATACTGAACTATTTAAGCAGGTTTTTTGGTTTTATATATTGTATATATGTCCACAGTATTCTCTAGAAAAGTAAAATACAGTATGTTCTATTTATTCAACAGTATACATTATTGTGGTGATAGCAAGATCTTCTCTGCAGCATGTTCAGTTCCTACCACACAAGACACTTTTTTTTTCGAAGTGCTGATTCGCAGAAGTCAAGTGTTCTGTGGATTGCTGATTCTTGTGCCACCGTTTCCCACTTCCCCATTCCTGAGTGTGATAGTCTGGATGTTGTCTTCAAGACCAGCAACTCTCTCTTGCATCAGGTGTGTATCACTTCTGATTGTTGGATCTACCACTTATTAAAACTTGGACATGGTTGCTTCAGGAAACGGAACGAAAAGCAGCCAAATGTCTCTATGTGCTTTCAGGTAGAAAAAATGTTTCCTCCATTAATTGCCTAATTAATTCAAGAAAATTCTTCTGACCTGAACCACAAAACTAATTTGTCCATAACAATGGCTGACTTTATTTGAAAATCTTTTGTTAATGTCTTCTAGTTATTGTAGTTTTAGTTCTTACAAAATTTACATAAACAGCTTTTGAGAGTAATACTAGAATTTCTGGGGGGCATGGTGGCACAGCAAGCTTGCCTGGGTCCTGCTTTGTTTGTTTGTGTGTACTAGAATTTCTACCACAAACAAATGTATTAATAAATCACAATTTACTCTTTTATTACTAGTTTTTTTTTTTTTTTTTACAGGAGCTTGTAGTGTAATGGCTAGAGCTGTTGCCTTTGAACACAAAGGTCACAGGTTTGAATCCCAGCTCTAGCTGACATACCCTCCAGTAAAATACCTTAAATTGCTCCAGTAAAAATTCCCCCCCCCCCCAAAGAGGAGAAAATACTCATAAGTAGTTCAACAGGACAGGTGTCAGCTACATGACTAAATATGTGTACATTATTGTGGTAATCCAAATAATTAAAAGTATAATGCATAAAGTGTGTAAAAGTATCTTCTGAATTCAAGCAGATTACAGTTCACATTTTTATACAACTTCCCAAAAATGTCACTCTATAGTTTGAAATGTGAAAATGTTACTGAAATTTAAGCAACCAAATGTATAATACCGCAAACAATAAATTATAGAAATTATTTGATTAATGGCAGTATGAACCTTTGTTTGAACTAAATAACCTAGTGGCTTTGTTTCTAATGGACAAACAGGTGCTTTAACTTTTAATGAAATATTGATCAATCCTCGTGAGAGGGGGGCGTGGTGGCGCGGTGGGTTGGACCAGGTCCTGCTCTCCAGTGGGTCTGGGGTTCGAGTCCCGCTTGGGGTGCCTTGCAACGGACTGGCGTCCCGTCCTGGGTGTGCCCCTCCCCCTCTGGCCTTACGCCCTGTGTTGCTGGGTTAGGCTCCGGTTCCCCGCAACCCCGTATGGAACAAGCGGTTCCAAAAATGTGTGTGTGATCCTTGTAAGATTGCTTGAGATTTTTTTCTGCGGCTTGCACAGATGTTTCTCACGTGTCATGCCACAAAGTTGGAGGCTGTTTTAACCAAGTTACTGGTTTTTGCATTAGGAGTGCGTTGCTTATGATGTGTGTACCCAACCATTTACAAGACAATCTAACATGCTTCCTTGAGGAAAGGAATGAACCAACCAACCAAATGAATGAATGAATTAAATAATCTGAGCAGCTGTCCTCAACGGATTCCACGCCAAAAAAAGGTGCTGTCATGTTGGAATGCATTGCTTTTACTGCTTTTTGCTCAAGTTCAGGGAATGTCCTAAGAAGAATGGTGAGTCAACTTGTTTGTAAAGCTATTGCATCAGGGCTATGATAGCTGTTCACCTCTGGGCTACAGAAGAAAAGCGTTGTCACTCTCACCTGGAATAACAAACCCAAGTGACAATGTCTATTTATTTGGAACATGCTATCTTTTCCAGCTAACTGCACATTTTTGAAAATCATTCATTCTCAAAACTATGTTCTCATGTTTGTACTACAGTGTTAATTGGTTGGAACGTTGATTATTTAACACAGTGTTAACTGTGTATGTGCTAACGGCGAACACTGTTCGCTGGATAAACGCATTCCACCAACGATGTCTCCGGCGGATTCTCAAGATCCAGTACATCGATCGCATTACCAACGAAGAAGTCTTGTGCCGGGGAAATTCCAGCAGCCTTCAAGTTACAATCACGCAACAACGACTCAAGCTAGCCGGGCATTCTACAAATGCAGCGACATCGCATTCCCCGAGTGCCCCTTGGGGACCAGGCGTGGCCGTTCGTGCACCACCTGGCGTCGAACCTTCATCAATGATCTTAAGTTCGCTGGCGTATCCTGGAACGAAGCTGAAGCGCTGGCAGAGGACCAGTAGCGGTGGAGAGACCTCATCGACCGATGTGCCCAACAGCACAGGAGGATCTAAGACTAAGAACTGTGTATGTGATACATATAACCTGCAGACTTTCAGGATTGGTATTTGTTGTTTTTATGGCTTCCGAGAGCATCGCCACATTGGGTGGAAACAGAAAGCAACAAAGCTTGAGGTCAGGTCACGAAAGATGGCTACTTCCCACACTGACACACGTCTGATACCATAAGTATTTGAAAACTTAAATCTTGGCTTTTTCAGGGATACTGCAATTCTCAATCTAACTACCAAGAATGTGTCTGTAGCAGTACAAAGAGCTAAAAAATCCACTTCACCTAGGCAGCGTTAACACACCGACACTATAATGATATAATACAACTGCAATATAATATACTTTATGCCTCAACCTAGTGGGCTGATGGTTTATTGTTTGCTGAAGTTTTCTTCCAGTATGAGGGCAGCTGGGTTCAGTACCCATCCTACTGTAGTACCACTATCAAGAGACTCTTAAAATAACTTATTACTCTGAATGAGACACTATCAATACTCTGCTGTATCCAGTGGTAATGGTACAGGTTGCCTATAAAAAACATGCCAGATAAGTTTATAATTAATTCAATGACAGTTTAATTATCAAACAATTACTTGTTTGACCATTACGATTACAAATACTTATTAATTTCATTAGTAATTTAATACTTGACCACACAGACGTGGCTTTGCTGTTTGCCGTCATTTTGCTGTTATCTCACACAGGTACGAAAGGACGTGGGTTCCATCCCAACTCCTGTGTAGCGTTTGCATGTTTTACCCGTGTCTCTTCTCAAAGTCCAAAGACATGCTTTCAACTGAGTTGTCCGTCCATTGTGGGTGCGCGTGAGAGAGAGAGAGAGAGAGAGAGAGAGAGATTCACTGGTGTGTAGATAAGCGTGTCATTGTGTCTAGTATGTGTAGCACTAGTGTAAGTGACCCGAAGAAAAGGTGCGCGCTGATGACACTACACCAGTGCTCACTGGAAATGTCTCTCAATAAGGGACAACTTAAGTGACCTGTCGCCACATGCGCTTACAAACAGCGACATCTAACGGCCCCTCACTGCGTCAGTACCTCACGAGGCGCTCTAGGGATTCCACCGCCCGTATTTTTCAGGTCGCCTTAACTTTCGTGTTTATATACGGTGCGCCGCGGACTGGCTGCTCCCGCGCTCACGTCACTCGCGAAGCTCCTTCGTGAAGGACCGTAACGCGGCGACGTGTGAGAAATGTCACCGTGACCCATCGTACACATTTCAAAAGGACTGGCGCGCTTCTGCGCGAGAGACTCGAGTGAAGGACACTGCTCCCAGATATCACGACCCCGCTGGCACGCGCAACGCACTTGCCGCCCCGTTCCAGCAGCCTCGAGGGCGTTCACTCGTCGGTGGCGCGGTCATTCACGGCACAGAACTGGGAGGGGGCGTCTGAAAGGGAGACGCGGACTGTCGATAAGCGCAGATGAACGAGGTGACTCGCACATGCTGTGGCTAGTGACAGCGCTTTAATTGTCTCCTAAGGACTCAGAATCTGAGGCGCGACGCGAATTTAGTGATAATAAAAATAATAATAATAAAAAATGAGGTAAAAGTTGAAGTGGGAGGATGCGTCGCGGCGAACTGACGAACTAGGTGGGGGCCGCTGACTGTCCGTTCCGCGCGCTCCACGCCGTGTGTTCGCACCCCCCCGCCCCATGTCGCGCCTGCCGTCCAACAGCAACACAGAGCTGCTCCTGGCACAAGCGGCGCTATTCCCGGCGTGTTTTCCGAGAAAGAAAAGATGGCCGATCAGGGGGAGGACACGGGAGCTCGCGCGCGGCTCACGCTCACGTCGGCGCCGTCCAGCCCCACGCGCGCCGCCCCTTCGGGCGCGCAGCTCTCGTGTCCGGCGCGGGCCCTCGCGCGCCTGCAGGCTAGGGACTTCGAGTTCGTCATGCGCCAAAAGGTGGTCACCGTGGGCCGCAACTCCTCGCACGGCTCCGTGGACGTCAACATGGGCCACTCGAGCTTCATCTCGCGGCAGCACCTGCAGATCACCTTCGAGGAGCCCTTCTTCTACCTGCGCTGCCTGGGCAAGAATGGAGTGTTCGTGGACGGCGTGTTCCAGCGGAGGGGCGCCGCTCCGCTGCAGCTGCCCGCAGAGTAAGTAGTGGAGCGCGGCGCGGTTAGAACAGAGGGTAACGCTATTTCGTGTTCATCGCTCTCCCTCCGAGTCGAACGCAGTACTCGCTCCATTACAGTAGTGACTTGTAAGAGTACTGAGGGGAACTTGCCGTCCAATCCAGTGCAGGAACGCGGACGCGGCAGGACAAGCCCGCCAATCAGACTGCTAGTAACTTGCAGGAAAAAAAAAAAAAAAAAACGAAAGGCGAAACACTCGTTTCAACTTCGGGCTCGTTTCAAATGGCTCAGCTAAAAAGTTCGCGTGACGCGGAGAAAATGTGTCCGAACTGAACTGCTCCAGAGACGCTAACTGAAGACATGAGCCGCCTGACGGACTCGACGCGTCGAATGACGAGCAGATCGCAGGCGGACACTCGTGTGAGCGCGCCTGGGATTGAGTGTAAATAACAATACGGTGCCATGGAGTGTGTGCTCCAGATCAACGCATTGATTGACATTGCAGACGACAAATTGATTTAAAGAGGGGGAAAAAAAATCCCTTGAATGCCCGCTACTCGAGCTGACTGTGTGCAGTTGAATTGAACAGAAAATGATAGTATAACTTAGTACGGGTTACAATTAAATTCATAGTCAGTAGTACTTATAGTAGCACTTATAACTGAATAATTTTTTCCCATTAGACGAATACGAGGGTTACCTGGATACCATGTCCTGAGGGGCAGGATTTTACCCTCATCTAAATGAGGTTCATTGTTTGTTAATTTTGTCAGCTGATAATTTTCAAAATCATACCATCATAAATGTTTTGCCTGAAAAGTACAGCCTGGGCAAAATCCTGGTAATTTTCAGTGCTTTGTGCAGCTGTGCAGGGCACGCGTGTCATCCAGTGTCCGTGGCCTTCGTGCATTTCCTGGGTGTTAAATTTGGTCCAAGTTCTCTGAACTGAAAGTGTGTTCCGAGCATCTGGGAAATATCCCTGCTGTTGGAACTTTTGTAATTCTTTCTCTGTCTAATTGTGAACTACAACAAACTGCTTTTCACATGAAAATACTGTTAAAGCGCATGGCATATCCCGGTGAGCAGCTCCGCATCAACTAGTGCAAATTTCTATTACTGTCACATGGAGGTAAATCATGAGCTGCTAAAAATCATATTTATCTCTGAAATGCTCTTCAATTTCAGAGCTTTTCAGTATATGAAATGCTGAAATTGCTTTAAAATGGGTGTGTTTCACACCTAGTGAAACGTAAAAATTCAGAAGTGTCACTTAAAAGAGAAGTTTATCAGTATTCTACACCTGAACCATTATCATAACTTTTGTACTCAGCAACATGTATGAATATAGCATCAAATACACATAGCCTCCAAGAAGCATTTTGATGCAGTAGAATGTATTATTCTTGCTGATCAAGTGTCGAAGCCTCTGCTGAATTAACAAGTATCTTATGGTCAGTGCTTCAGTTTTTTCAAATATTTTTATTCTCCCATTATAGCAAAGTTCTTGTGCAAAAGCAGTTTATGCTAGTACAGTACTTTTTTGTAGGATGCTTTGAAAGGAAGTTACATTCCAGTTATGTCAGGCAGTATAATTAAAATACAGCTAGAGTCTGTAGTATATGAAGTGGGGATATTATGACATCGTCTTCCTTTCAAGAAAGTTCATATTGTCAGCCTGTGATTTCACTATGAAAGCCATTAATTATATTGCCATTATGCTGAGAATTTTCTCTAAAGCAGTGGTGATTAACCTGGGGTCAGTGGATGGGCTTGATGAGGGCTATGAAAGATAGCTTCAAATAAGTGTTTAAGTGAAAATTAAAATAGCAGTACTTTGGTATAACTCTTTGACAGTTCTATGTCATTAAGTTTTGGTGCAAACATTGAGTGTGGTATTTTTTTCAGAATTTATTTTTAGACTTTTTTTCCAGGAGGGGAACCTTAGCATTCATCATACGGAGGCCCTTGTCCTTGAAAAGGTTAAGAACCTCTAGCGTAAACCGACCTAAACTGTTATAACATTTGCATGCAGCCTAAATATCTTTTGCATGCATATAGTATGGTAATTATGGAGGTATTGTGCCTTGATTTTACCAGCTTTTTTTATTTTATTGCTAAATCTTTATTTTTTAAACATGATGTCTGGAGGCACCTTCACAGGCCTAGCTATTCAGGTGAATATAAGAATGAAAACAGTGTTTGAATTAAAATGGAAAAGCAGGTGAACACATTTTAAAAACAAATCAATAAGATTGCAAGCATCAAAAAACAGCAGGGTAGCTATCCCTTTCAGTTCAGTGTTTAATATATTTGGTGGTTTTGTTTGCCTTTGTGTTCTTAACCTTTCTTTTGTAAAGCATACTTTTAGGCAGTTTTTAAGTGCGATAATATGTACATGCAGAGATTGGATGCAAAGACAAGTACTGTACAGTAATGAGAGTCAACATCAACATAAGTATGTATATAAATAAAAAAAAAAAATCAAGTTGTTTGAGTGCTGTGACCTGTGGGGTGGCACAGTGAAGAAGATTGGATGTAACACAACACCCTCCCCACCATGGAAGAACTATATGCTTGGAAACGTTAATGCATATTGTATCCGTACTGTCTGGTCTTTGAGATTTAGCTGATGGAGGGCATCAGGAGTGTCTGAGCCAGCAGCTAGCCCCAGGACATCCCTGTTACCACAATTAAGCGGTCTTTCGAGAATCTGAAAATAAGCTGAAATCCTTCTTTGGGCTAATGGCCCTTGATTTGTTCTGCTAATGATGTTGGGGTGCTTTCAAAATACCTGCTCAGTGAATCTGAGGAGATTGAAAAAAGTCTGCCGTTTTAAAGAAATGTGACAAGACTCCAGTTTGACAGCATGAGGTCCATTTTTATTAATGATGACTAGAGAGGCAGTGGTGAAGATCTTTGAAGGAGAAACTGTGGTTTACTTCCATGGCTCCCATTACTGAAACAGCATCAGGATTAACCAGCGCAAAGCGGATTATGGAAGGACTAGTTGGTAGGGAGGGAACACTCTGAAACAGGTCCAATGTCAGGGAAAGCCACCCCCACCCTCCGCATTTTTTAGTTCATTCCTATTAAAAAAAGTCTGCACATGGATTCCTTTTTTCTGACACTCCTGATGATGCCTCAGGTATCTTGAATGACAGGCGATTTGCAATGTTTAAAGCCACAGTGTGGTCTAATAGACTTAACGCAGATATGTACATATCTCGCTATAATAATTCCAATAGGGTTTTTATTACAAAGTACACACACACAGTCTGAAACCGCTTGTCCCAAGCGGGGTCGCGGTGAGCCGGAGTCTAACCCAGCAACACGGCGTAAGGCTGGAGGGGGAGGGGACACACCTAGGACAGGACACCAACAAGACACCCCAAGCTGGACTCGAACCCCAGACCCACCAGACAGCAGGACCCAGTCAAACCCACTGCGCCCCCCAAAGTACATAGAGTGCCTTGCAAAAGTATTCAAACCCCTCAAAGTTATCAACATTGCCTGTATTGCATTTTATCCTGTACAACAACATTTGCCCAATCACTACTTTTATCATGAACTCTTCTAAGACTAAATACTCAGAGCCAAAAGTTGTTTGAAGACATTTTGAAGAAAATTAACTGTAATGTTTAACTTCAAAGAGTTTGGATACTTTTGCAAGGCTCTATACATTAGATTGCAAGGCTGTGATAGCTGAAAGGAATATATTCAAAGCACTCGCATGTTTCCTTAATCTGGCTTTACATAAAACAAGCAATGTTTTGCCTTACAGAACAAACCGCATTGCCCATACCATCGGTTCCTCCTCTGCTTGTACAACATTGGCTTAGCTTGTATTAATGAAATAAATGAAGATGTCTTGTTATGGGGGGGCGCAGTGGGTTGGACCAGGTCCTGCTCTCCAGTGGGTCTGGGGTTCGAGTCCCGCTTGGGGTGCCTTGTGACGGACTGGCGTCCCGTCCTGGGTGTGTCCCCTCCCCCTCCGGCCTTACGCCCTGTGTTGCCGGGTAGGCTCCGGTTCCCCGCGACCCCGTATGGGACAAGCGGTTCCGAAAATGTGGTTCTTGTTATGGTGGTGCTCATTTAGTACAGCATCTGTGTTCTTGTGGGCAGACCTTTTACCACTCTTGTATGAACCTATCTGAGGTACCTGGCCTCTCAAAGCTTTCAAGTTATTGAGACAGCCAGGGTTGAACAAAAGCTTCCTGTTTGTCATTGTGCTCAGGCTTCTCTTCTAGTATGAGAGTCCACGTCCAGAGGGAATGTTGATGCAATGTTGACTTTGGCCTGTTGTCATTTTGCTCTACTAGCCCAATTACTGAAACAAAGCGCTGTTTATTACAAATGCACAATTTGTTTTGCAGGTGAATAATTGGGTTCCTGCACTGGCAATTCATAATTGGGCAAGGTGTACTGGCGAATCTTGTTGCAGTAGTCTCAGAGTAACTCTGGCGACAATGAATGTGTTGGAGGAATGGCAACAGGCAACTTGTAGTGTTATTTGTCACTCAGCTGTATTGCTTTTTCTAAAGAATTGGTTAGATGTTAAGTTGTTCCTTTGTTGAGGCTTCTCTCCAGCTCACTCATTATTTGTGTTAGCACTGTGTGACCAGTTGCTATAGAGATGATTCCATGGGAACAGCTAAATATATCAGTGGTGTAATTGGACCACAACCAATATCTTCCAATGTAAAAAGATCCCCTTTTGTCTGAAATGTGACTTATACAACTTACATTTCGGGCATTTTTACAAGTCTATCTGCAGTAATCTGGGCATCTTTGTGTACACTGCACTGGAGATGTAGAAAAGTGTTAACATTTATTTTTTTATTTTTATTGTACAAAACATTTTTTGTCTGCAGTAAATTGTACTTTTCATACCCAGAATTGCAGTTTCACTTTGGAGAAAAGTGTGTAACTTAGTAACTATAATGTTTCTGATAACTACTCCATGATACTTATGTGTCTGCCAGTTTTTTTATTTATTTATTTATTATTTTCTGTGTTCATTCTATACTTTATTATACACTGCTCAAAAAAATTAAAGGGACACTTTGAAAACACATCAGATCTCAATGGGGAAAAAAATCATGCTGGATATCTATACTGATATGGACTGGGTAATGTGTTAGGAACGAAAGGATGCACATCGTTTGATGGAAATGAAAATTATCAACCTACAGACGGCTGAATTCAAGGACACCCCGAAAATGAAAGTGGAAAAAATATGCAGCAGGCTAGTCCATTTTGCTGAAATTTCATTGCAGCAACTCAAAATGGTACTCAGTAGTTTGTATGGCCCCCACGTGCTTGTATGCATGCCTGACAACGTCGGGGCATGCTCCTAATGAGACGACGGATGGTGTCCTGGGGTATTCCCTCCCAGATCTGGACCAGGGCATCACTCAGCTCCTGGACAGTCTGAGGTGCAACCTGGTGGCGTCGGATGGACTGAAACATAATGTCCCAGAGGTGTTCTATTGGATTTAGGTCAGGCGACCGTGTGGGCCATTCAATGGTATCAATTCCTTCATCCTCCAGGAGCTGCCTGCATACTCTCGTCACATGAGGCCGGGCATTGTCGTGCACCAGGAGGAACCCAGGACCCACTGCACCAGCGTAGGGTCTGACAATGGGTCCAAGGATTTCATCCCGATACCTAATGGCAGTCAGGGTGCCATTGTCTAGCCTGTAGAGGTGTGTGTGTCCCTCCATGGATATGCCTCCCCGGACCATCACTGACCCACCACCAAACCGGTCATGCTGAATGATGTTACAGGCAGCATAACGTTCTCCACGGCTTCTCTAGACCCTTTCACGTCTGTCACGTGCTCAGGGTGAACCTGCTCTCATTTGTGAAAAGCACAGGGCGCCAGTGGCGGACCTGCCAATTCTGGTGTTCTATGGCAAATGCCAATTGAGCTCCACGGTGCCGGGCAGTGAGCACAGGGCCCACTAGAGGACGTTGGGCCCTCAGGCCACCCTCATGAGGTCTGTTTCTGATTGTTTGGTCAGAGACATTCACACCAGTGGCCTGCTGGAGGTCATTTTGTAGGGCTCTGGCAGTGCTCATCCTGTTCCTTGCACAAAGGAGCAGATACCGGCCCTGCTGATGGGTTAAGGACCTTCTACGGCCCTGTCCAGCTCTCCTAGAGTAACTGCCTGTCTCCTGGAATCTCCTCCATGCTCTTGAGACTGTGCTGGGAGACACAGCAAACCTTTTGGCAATGGCACATATTGATGTGCCATCCTGGAGGAGTTGGACTGCCTGTGCAACCTCTGTAGGGTCCAGGTATCACCTCATGCTACCAGTAGTGACACTGACCCTAGCCAAATGCAAAACTAGTGAAAAACAGTCAGAAAAGATGAGGAGGGGAAAAAATGTCAGTGGCCTCCACCTGTAAAACCATTCCTGTTTTGGGGGTCGTCTCATTGTTGCCCCTCTAGTGCACCTGTTGTTAATTTCATTAACACCAAAGCAGCTGAAACTGATTAACAACCCCCTCTGCTACTTAACTGACCAGATCAATATCCCAGGAGTTTAATTGACTTGATGCTATACTCTGATTAAAAAGTGTTCCTTTAATTTTTTTGAGGAATGTATATTGGAACAATTTGCACATACACGTTTTACCTGTAGCTCATTTATAAAACTAGGTGTTGTTACTGCTCCAGTACAAGAGCAGGTGCTTAACCACCCCACCACCTGCTGTATTGCAGATGTCAGTGCAGCTGAGCCCCCAGTGGAGTGAGCAGCATGACATTCCTGTAAATGCACCCTCTGTTGCTGTGGTTCTCTAAGCATTTCCTCCTGTGCACCAGGGTTATTCATCATTCCACTGAAGACATTTTGAAAAAGGGGAAAGGGGAGGTTCTGCTCAGTAGAATTTCACGACCCTTGTTGGCCTCCTATTTAACCGTGGAAAAGAATCTTGGTTCAGAAGCATGAGAAAATTAGCCTTTATTTTTCATACAACCTGTAACTTAATAGTTGATCATGTTTTACAGTAAGCATTACATCTTCAGTAATGAAATCTTCTGATTGTTTTTATATAAATCTGACCTATTTTATTGAATATATTTTATTCAACAGAAAATGTGACCTTTGCAGAAAGTTGGTAGCATTAATCCATTATGGTGACTGTAAAGAAATTACATTGTTACATTACAGTACACTTCTGCATACTGTGTATAATTACAATGTACAGTATATATGCAATGTACACAGAAGTTACATTGTTATACATTGGTTTTTCATTTTAGAGACACAGCTGAGACTGGATGTCTCTCAAATTGCAAATTAGGATTTAAAAACAATCAGCAAAAGCTTAGTGGTACAGGTGTCCCTTGGTTCATAAAGGTAAAGCTATAATACATTATAAGAGAGCTCTTAAGAATTTTCATTATTCTTTTAGTAACTTTGACCGACATTAGTCAATTTAAAATGACATTTCCACAGCCTCCTGATCAATCCCAGCAGTTTACTGATTCATCCCAAAAAGCACGTGAGGCATTTGTCAGCAAAAGGTTACACATGGAAAAGGTTAAAGGTCATACAGATGTCCCTTGACTTATTTAAAGATAAGGTTCTGTAGAAGTGTCAGATAAAGCTAAAGTGTATAAAACATACTTGACATTTTAACTTCAAGCTACATTGAAATTATAATTTTAAAATGACTAACAAAATGATTAAACTCATTTAATGCTGACTGGTAGGGGGGTGCGGTGGCGCAGTGGGTTGGATCGGGTCCTGCTCTCCAGTGGGTCTGGGGTTCGAATCCCGCTTGGGGTGCCTAGCGACGGACTGGCGTCCCGTCCTGGGTGGTTCTCCTCCCCCTCTGACCTTACGCCCTGTGTTGCCGGGTAGGCTCCAGTTCCCCGCGACCCCGTATGGGACAAGCAGTTCAGAAAATGTGTGTGTGTGTGTGTGTGTGTGTGTGTGTGTGTGTGATGCTGACTGTTGACTGATTTATCCCATGAATATGGATATGCCATTAATCATTTTGTTACTCTAACCCCACACCTCAGTTGTGAACCTGAGGTGGGTTGAATGCAGGTGGTCCCACACTCCCCCCCCCCCCCCCCCCCCTCCCTAATTTAATTCAATTAATGGCTGGATACAGAAATGCTAGTAGACATGTAAAAAATGCTATTACAAATAATCTGGAAAATGTATCTTTGAAAATGTGTGACTTGGATGTTTGTCCATTCATTTGTCTAATGTGAGAATTTATGATGATCCAATATAGCATTTCCCAGCTCTATAATGTGTGGATTACAGGCTGCTGTGGCAATTTAACACTGATGTAGTTTATATTTCTTTTATTATTTGTGACATGAAGGGTCTTGAAAGTTGTGAACATGCAAATTAAAATGTGTGCTCATCCAACAAGTCTCCTCAGTCTGGAGAGCACTTACTTGTTGTTCTGTCTGACTTATTTCCCCCTTCTCCTGTTTACCAGGTGCACGTTACGGTTTCCCAGCACGGTCATCAAGATTCAGTTCACTGCCCTTTACCATCAAGAGACGATGAGGGAAGAGACACAGCCATCTCCAGCAAGGCTGCTGTACACTCACATCTCACCGCTGAAAATCAACATCCCCGATGTTGACTTCAGGACCATGATAAGCCCCCTGCCATCCCCAACGGGAACCATCAGGTGTGACCCCCCAGTGGTGTATGACAAGCTGGAAAAGCCCTGTGTGCCCTGTCACATCGTTGCTTTGAAAGCATGTGCATCTGAGTGGGCTTTTGTCTTGGCCAATGGATTGAAGCATTGTCTTGTCAGCTGGATGGAGATGTGTATAGAAGCAACACTGTCAGGCCATTCTCAGCTTTGCGTTTAACTTTACCTGACCCTGCAACTGATGTGCTGAGTAGTTTATGATTGCAAAAACATGTATATGTTTGAAACCATGTTGGTATCATTTACCCCAGTAAATTAGCTACTGAATTAAGTAAATGTTATGAGAATGTATTACAAAAAATAATTTCCCATGGTATCCACCTCCCTTTAAAGTTCTGAGTGAAGCAAATTGTTCAATCTGTGTGAAATATCAAGTTGTTTGAAAAGACAGTTACATGATAAAAATGTTCATTCTTAGTGAACAGCTGTAGAGTGTCATATATCCTGGCCGATTGAAGGGCAGCAGCGGCCACAGGGTGGGATTAAGGCACAGGACAGCAGGTTTTTCCCAAAAGAAAGTTTTAATTTCTTTTGTAACAAGCCACATAAGAACTCAAAATTGTGCTCTGACCTCTTCAACAGGGAACAGTATAAGTGTAAACACACTCCCAAAAACAGTCCTCTCCAAAACACCCCCCAAACACCAGTCTCATTTGTCTACAGGCCAGCTGCAAAGACTAATTTCCACAGTTTGACATAAAATTAGAAGAGGGAGTCTTTTCGACAAGCCTTATGTAGTTCTAAATCACATAATTTAGTTTGCATTTATTTTGGTACAAGTTGGCAAATACTGTTTTCACATTGTTTGACAATCCAGTGTGACATTGCTCAGCTGTAGCCCATGTTTATTTGCCAAGTAACAACCTCCTGATAGTGCTCTGAGTAGTGTCTTTCCTTTCTCCATTTAATTGGCTGAGAAATACAAAGATATTACCAGTTAATTGTAAAATACTTTTGTTCTCCTCCTCTGTAACTTCTGCATTGATGGTGGTCTTTTGAACTGTGAATCAACATAGCTTTCTGCTAAATGGTCACTCATGCTATATTTTAACACAATGAAGGGAAGCTAGGGGGGCGCGGTGGCGCAGTGGGTTGGACCAGGTCCTGCTCTCCAGTGGGTCTAGGGTTCGAGTCCCGCTTGGGGTGCCTTGCGACGGATTGGCGTCCCGTCCTGGGTGCGTCCCCTCCCCCTCCAGCCTTACGCCCTGTGTTGCCGGGTAGGCTCCGGCTCCCCGCGACCCCGTATGGGATAAGCGGTTCAGAAAATGTGTGTGTGTGAAGGGAAGCTTGGCAAACAGGATCTTCTCTTAAATGGCTGGACTTCAGGGAAGACAGAGCAACAGTGCTGTGACAACAGTCTGCCCTTGGCACCCCGCATCAGCTCGGTATACACAGGCAGGAGCCCACACCACCTCTCAGTGGGTTAGCTACTATATGTAAACAATGGCTTGTTTGAAGAGGAACTGCCTGCTGTGGTTGAAGCATATCTGGTCTCTTTGTATGACTAAGTGAAGAGCAGATATTTAAGATGAAATGTGATGACAGTGTTAACCACACGCACCATACAACTTCTTTATGTGCTGTGGTTGTTTGTTTGCGTCTGGGTGATTTACAGTGTACACAGTTTGTAGTTGGTGAGAGTGATAAAACTGTTTCCAACCAGGGAAAAAATTAAAAACAACAGAGCTGGAACAGACTAATCCAAGACATACATCGTTGTTAAGTGATGTCTATACAACATAAACAATGTCTTTGAGGTACAGCAAAGGACGCGTGCGCCACCTCTGTACAAAATCAGGTCAAAATTATTGAAATTCGACAACTTTAACGTGATTAGTTTATTACTGTTCTTAAAGAAAATGTCATAGCTGTTTTGTTTTAAACTGAAACTTTCCCCCAGCCTAATGTATTCTTTCCTTGTTTGTTCCTCCCATTTGTCCACCTCAGTGTTTGTCTCTTTTGGAACCTCATACTCACTTTGTAGGAAATGCTGCCCTCAGTGGCTGCTCCACACTGCTGCATCACATGGGAACGCGAGTCGACACATGTATTGTACTGTATGTGTGCCATATATGGCATGTGGTCAACTTGTTGAGTGCTGATTGGCTGAAGAGAAACCCTTGTGGTTTTCAGCTGCAGCTGTTTCTTGTTCCTCTTCACTGCCGTCTTCTTCATTCGCACCCGTCTCAATTCATAAACCCTGGCCAAAGAGCACAGTGGGCTTCGCATGTGCATATTTCCTTTTTTGTTTTATGTTCAAGAGGTCAAATAGCAATTGAGGGCAAGCTACAGGGCTCAAATTCCATACATGCAGCTGCCAACATACAAATTCTTATCGGTGGTCACTATAACAAACTGTAATTAGTTATGGGACTGTCATTTACAGTAAAATAATGGGACATTTTATTCTTGGTCTCATTCTGAAGTTTTTTTTCCCCCCAGCCCTAAGCTGACATGTTGGGCCAACAGTCAATCTCCCTGAACAAGAATGGAGTAAAAAAAGTACAAAACAGAAACTCTGCAAAAAACCTTTCAAAAACCATTTGATAGTACGCCGAGAAAATGCAAATATGTGCACATATATAGAGCGAGGACTCCAAACCAAAGGATTATATGTTAGAGGTACTATCATGCAGCTGAAATGCTTTTCAGGTTTCAGTGAGTGTGAACGTGTGTATGAGAACCGGGCTTTAGTGTCAGCGTGCTCACAGCTTTCCTTCAGCGAGACTGTTGAGCTTCACCCTGTGCAAATGTACTTTGACACCACTGATGTCCAGTATTTCCTTGTTTGTTTGGGAGTGGGACCTTATGTTTGCTTTGCAAGGAGTACGTAGTCACAGTAATACAGAAACTGACAAAAGGACTTGTTGAAATGAGCAAATTTTTTTCTCCGTTTCCAGTGCAATTTTATATATATATTCATAATACATATTTTTTTAAACTGAAGTTTGTAGTTGTATGTTTTTATAAATAGCCATTCCCTGACATATGTCCGAGTTTCGTTCTGACCGACTGGTCGGATCTCGAAATGGGCGTAAATTGACATATGTTAGCGTTGCATGTAGAAGTCGTATACCTGTACAACATTCTTTTATCCTACTCAATTTCCATCATCATTATTTCATTTTTTATTAACCAGCTTTATTAATTGATGTTTTATATTTGAATATATAAGAAACTGTCTTCCTCGACTTCTTGCCAGATCTATCAGCAGGGGATGGGTTTTTCTTCTTGCTCGTCAACTTCTTTGGGGTTTAATACAATGATGGCTTAATCTAGCACTAAAATTTGTTAGATTTACTTGAATAATGTGCTTACTGAATGGCAACTGAGAGAAATGCTGTGACAAAATGCCAGGATATCATCTGGCGGTCACTATTGTACGCACACAGCCATTAGCACTGGCGGATGTACGACCAAACATACTTTTTATGTTTACATATATACACACACACATTTTCTGAACCGCTTGTCCCATACGGGGTCGTGGGGAACCGGAGCCTACCTGGCAACTCAGGGCGTAAGGCTGGAGGGGACACACCCAGGACGGGGCGCCAGTCCGCCGCAAGGCACCCCAAGCAGGACTCGAACCCCAGACCCACCAGAGAGGAGGACCCGGTCCAACCCACTGCACCACCGCACCCCCTACTGTTTACGTATATATTTTTTTTTAATTTATACTGTATTTTTTTGGTCTAAGTCGCATTGGTTGTAAGAAGAGAGGCTGTATATTTTTTGATTTGAAACTTTTGTACAAGGAAATGTACAATTTTAGATGAGCAACTTGAGAATGATTTTACCCTTTATGCAGAAGGTTATTCTTACCGTATCAGTCCATGGTAGATTCCTTGCTCAAGGGTATTGTGGCAGAAGTGAGAGTAGGGACTTTGTTTACAGGGTGACAGCAATAACTGCTACACTACTGACTGCTTTATACATACTTAGTGGTGTATAATGTCTCCTGTTTAGTACTGCTTTTTTTTTTTTTTTTATAAATCTTATTTGGTTGATGATTGAGTTAAGACATGATATTTCCTAGTTTCTGACTTACAAAAATGATCCAAGAAATGTACCCTTTTGATCCTTTTAAAGCACTTTTTTGTTTTCACCCAGTCTTGGAAGGCAAATGGTAACGTAGTGGCATTGTTTTACAGAGGGATATCTGTAAAGGTGTGGTATGGTTGTTACATAAGTGCAGTCTCAGCATGTGTATGCTCATGTATAGATAGCCAGACCTCTCCTCTCATACATACGCACCATGTAAAGTCATGGCCTCACTGAACCACATGCCTGTCATTAGAAATTATACTCCACATTAAATCTGATTGCTATGAGAGTGTGCCTTACAGCACTCTTTTAAAAAAGTTCTTCAGTTTACAGTCATCCCTCACCTAATGAGCAATTTAGATGACAACTTCAGCATGATTTTATGGATTTCATTCCATCAGATTACCCCAATATGGAAATATACATTGTGAAACACTTGAATTACCATTATTTTTTATGGGTAAAATCACTAGGTTCCAAGATGAAAGAGATCCAGTCTAAAATTAAGTAAAATATCAAAAGAAAAGGTGTTTTGTATGTATGACAGTAACACAAATATTTCATATTGGTAACAAATTATTGAAGTATATCACTTGTTATTCAAACTGGAAATTAAATAATTTTTAACGAATTCTTGGACCTTTAGTGTCACCTTCAGACGGGCTCATAAAGCACCAGAGAATCACTTTCTGTTTTTGCCCTATTTTTGTGCTGCTCTTTTCCTCCTTTCTCCACTACAATGTCACCATCAATTAAACGTGGACAGAGATTCAGCAGTAAGTGAATCCTTAAAGTGTACATTTACCACCAGTGTGGAAAAAAGTTTTTTCCCTCCCCGGGACCAATCAGCAGCAGGAGATCTGTACAAAATACTGAGACACGTAGAGACTTTTCACGATTACATTGGTCGATGGAAGAGCACCAGACAGCTGAATGTCTCTCTCATCGTTTCGCGTTGCTTCCTTTTATTTGCAAGCTTATACATAGGTCATCATAAGGTGTGGCAACACTTTTGAAACTTTCCTTGTGTCCAATTCAAAAGTGATCTACTCCAAACATTTTGTCCGCATTTCAGAAGTGTCAGGATGCATCCTAAAGATCAACAAATTTCTTTGCGTCTTGTTTCCCTACCAGCATTTTCCATTGCATTAAACAGAGCATGAAGCCTAGGCACAACATACATTTTCTGAACATATTAATCACTTGAATATATTGACTACTTGAACATATTTTCACACCACACCAGGCATTGTGAATAATGAAATGGGTAAAAAAAATATATATATATTATATATCTGTGAAAAAAGCACTACACTAACGAGAGGAGATGCATTCATAGCTCTAAATGCGGGAACTGGGAAGATACAGCTTTCTGTCATGTCTGGCTACGCCAACTTGCGCTTAACATATTTCAGATGTTTTGCGTAAGTGCTATTCGTAAATGTGTTTACCGTGAATTTTTTTACATAAATCCAGGTTTACATAAGTAGATGGGTGTCTGTATTAGAAACGGAAAAAAAAAAAAAAGAAACTTTGATCATGAAGTAAGCCAGGAAAAGTGTTTAGAAGATAAGATTAGAGGATCTGTTGGTTAATCAGTGTATTAGTATTAGATCTAGTTTGTTTTTGTGCCACACAGTTTTTCACCCTTTGTCATTGCATTGCTCTTGGCAGCCAAATAAAGTCTCTTCATTTTATTCCAGTGTCCCCAACTCCTGCCCAGCAAGTCCACGTGGAGCAGGGTCCTCGGGCTACAGGGCTGGGCACAACGTCACCTCCGACTTGCAGATGGCAGCAGAATTCGCAGCCAAGGCAGTGTCTGAGCAGCCCACTGATGTATGTGGAGACGACAGCCCCAAGGTCCCCGGTGGCGCCTCCTCTCCTGCTCATACTTGCCACTGTATCACCGCTATTCCACAGACTCTCCTTCAAGGAGTATGAGATACATATCCTAAAGGGTTTGCAGTACTGTGTTTTCCAAGTTTTGCAAAGGAACTCCTGCTAGTTTCACTGACATTCATGCTGACATTTACTGATTTAGCTTTTCTCCAGAGCGATCAGGGTACAACAGTGCATTGCGCCAGCAGAAGGAGAGATTTTGGATGCAGACGTGTGGTTCTTGAGAACAGTCAGTTTTTCTCATACTACAGTATAAATCACTGTCCATTACAAGAGCAAGCTGTGTATCGAGTCTACAGCTAGTAGCATAGTGGTTAGAGCTGCTGCCTTTGGGACTCAAAGGTTGTAGGTTCAATTCCCATCTCTAGCTGTGGTACCCTTGAGCAATGTACTTACCCTAAATTGCTCTAGTAAAATTACCCAGCTGTATTAGGGTAAGTGATTGTAAGTAGCTTAACAGTGTAAATTGCTGTGGAGAAAAGTGTCAGCTAAGTGTAAACTATTTACATTTATTTCAGACAGTGAAGGAGAAAACAATATAGAGAAGAGTCACCATAATAAACAACTGGATTAGACACACAAGCAGTAATGCAAATAATGGTGACATACATACATGTGCCTGCCTGGGCAGCACTCCAATGTGACTGCATTTGTGTTGCAGGATGAGTCGAAGCCACCCTACTCATATGCACAGCTAATCGTCCAGGCCATCTCCTCGGCTGCAGACCGGCAGCTCACGCTAAGCGGCATCTACGCCCACATCACAAAGCATTACCCATACTACAAGACTGCTGACAAGGGCTGGCAGGTGAGTCCGTCCTGCTGTGACATTCATTACATTACATTTATTCACTTAGCAGATGCTTTTCTACAAAGCGACTTACAATGGACACCATGTAGTGCTACTAGCCCACACACCCTATTCACCTAGGTGACTTACTAGATACGTTACAATGGGTCACTCATCCATATATCAGTGAAACACAGTCTCTCTGTGTCACTCACACACTATGGGGGAACCTGAACAGCATGTCTTTTGACTGTGGGAGGAACACAGAGCACACCCACACAGACATGGGGAGAACATGCAAACTCCACACAGACTGAGCAGGGATCAAACCCACGTTCTCTCACACCACCCAGGTGCTGTGAGACAGCAGCGCTAGTCGCTGTGCCACTGTGCCGCCCCTGTTCACGTGTACAAGTGTTAGTTGCTTTGAAGAAAATCATAAACTAAATTCATTATTATTATTATTATTACTATTATTCTTATTAATAATAATAAACTCTGGGTTACAAACACTGACTGAGAAATTCACTGCAGTGCACGTTTCCACTGTACGCTTGTACATTTCTCAGAAATTAATCATTTTGATGCCCTTTTAAAAAGAGGACTAGTGTAAACTTGGTGGATGTTGTCCTTATGTGACCTGTAACCCTTTGTTTTCATAAATCTCTGTTCTGTCATTCTTCTGCCCTAACCCCCACTCCTGTGTGGCAGAACTCCATCCGCCATAACCTGTCACTGAACCGCTACTTCATCAAAGTGCCCCGCTCTCAGGAGGAGCCGGGAAAGGGTTCCTTCTGGAGGATCGATCCCTCCTCGGAGGCCAAGCTGGTGGAACAGTCGTTCCGTAAGCGCCGCCAGAGGGGCGTATCCTGTTTTCGCACCCCTTTTGGGCCCCTCTCCTCCAGGTAGGAGCGTGCACCCGAACCCCCAGAACAGGGCAGATATTTGCATCAGGTGGCAAAGATCTGGCAAGGCTGCATGAATCTCAGCCCCTCTAATCCTCTCAAGGGTCTATTTTTCTGTCTGTCTCTTTATATATTTTCCTTGCTGACATTTGACTGGGCAGGACAAAGTGAGTGCTGCTTTATTTGCATGGCCCAGTCTGTACAGTGTATCTCAGCTTGTAGCACACATTAGTAGGCACTATGAGCGTCACTTATTGCTACCGCTGAGCCGTTGTGGTAACACTGGCTTTGAGTGCAAGAGTTCTGCATGCCCACTGCAGTGTTCTCAGCTTACGTTTGTTCCCCACAGGAGTGCCCCGGCCTCTCCCACCCATTCAGGCGTGCGCTCGTCCAGTCCTGGCTTGCGGAGCCCAGAGTGCCTGTCCCGGGAGGGCTCCCCGAATTCCCATGAACATGAGTTTGCCTCCAAGTTGGCCTCAGTGCCAGAGTACCGCTATTCTCAGAGTGCACCGGGTGAGCTGCTTTCTGCAGCACATCCAGGGTTCGCAGTACCTGAACCCTGGGCCTCTTTTTAATAGATGTGTGCGCCTCTGATGGTAGTATTAGGACACTACGATGCAATGTTCTCTTGTCGTGTCTGGAAAAGTGTAAAATAATGTCGGATGAAGGGCAGTATTATTTTCTTTTTTGCGGTTTTTCATGTCTGTGTGCACCTGAGCAATACTTGTAAAGGACAAACGGAACGATAGCAGCCACGAGTATCCTGCACCTCTGAGAGCCACTGCAGAAGAGTTGTGAACACCTGCTGAGTGGTTTCCTCTGGATATGCCTTGTGGGAAAGAAACTAGTGTCTAGCAAGTGTACTTAGTATTTTGAGAGAACAGAAGGTCAATTTGACGTATTCTACACCCATCTATGGGTTGATGAGTGGGCACATGGATGAAAGCATGAATTTGATGTGTTACACCTCAATGAATGAATGAATGCACTGCATTTTTTGCTACACCCCTCCGCAAATGGATGAATAAATGAATTGATGTGTACTACAGGCCTCTGGTGACCAGGGAATTACTACCGTGTAAATGTGCTCATGTCAATCCCCAGGCTCACCAGTGAGTGCGCAGCCAGTCATCATGGCTGTTCCTTCACAGCCCACCGCCTTGGTAGCCAAGCCCTTGGCATATGTGCCCACCTCCATAATCACCTCCCAGTCAACCAGTGGCCACGCAGTCCACGTGGTTAAACAGGCGCCAGCTGTTACCATGGTCCGGGTAATGAATGCATCTTCCAGCTCACCTAATGGTTATGTCTTGGCCAGCACCACAGCACCTGGAGGCCAGCATGGGGCAGGAGAGAGCACCGGAGAACACAGAGGTACAGTGGCAGTCTTTACACGGTGTGCTCCTGCACATTCAGTACAGTGTCTGCAATAAGGGCATGATGGGAGAGAAATATGTGTGCACAGTTGGAAGAAAAAGTTTGTGAACCCCCGGAATTACTTTTTTTTTTTTTTTTTTGCATTAATTACTACAAAAATTTTCGGTCTTCAGCTAAGTCATTGTAATAGACAAACACAATGTGCCTAAACTAATAACACACAAATTACTGTATTTATTCTTGTCAGTACCGAACATACCATATATCATACTCCCAGCTGGAAAAAGTAACTGGTTGACCCTGTTTTTTTTCTTTACAAGTTCAAAAATGTGCCTGTTTACAACTTGCATTGACTGATTTCAGTTAGCTTGATTGTTCAGTTATTTGCTTCTAGGTATAACTGTGTGGGGCAGGCGGGTACCAACCATTCTTCGTGGCTGTTTTGCCTCAGGTGCTGGCAACGAGAAAACAGGTGCGAGCCACTCGACGCTCTGCGTGGGCAGCCGCGTCATCCAGGCTGTCGGTAGCCATGTGGCAACAGGCAGCAGCAGCCAGCAGACTTTCAGCATTGTCCAACCAGTACCTGTCTCCTTGGGGCAGCACCAGCTGCCAGTCAGGGCAGTCACTCAGAATGGAAAGCACAGCATGACTGCTCACTCCTATGGTACATCTACATGCAAATTGAAGGACTTCTTTAGCTTGTATTTACATTGACTCATTTAACTGATGCTTTTCTCCAAAGTGACTTACAATGTTAAGCTACCTGCAATTACTTACCCATTTATACAGCTGGGTAACATTATTGTAAGTACCTTTGCTTGTGGGTACTACAGCTCAAGGTGAGATTTGAACCTGTGGGTCCAAAGGCAGTAGCTCTAACTACTTTGTTACCTGCTGCCCATGGCTTACTTTGATTCATTGAATTTGTTTACCTTGGTTATTAAATTTTGTAATTGTTTACCTTGTATACCAGAAATAAGTATTTGATTAATGCGAATTTGTTGTAGGATTGTAGTTCGGGGCTGCCAGTTTATCTAGTTTCTTTTGTCATGTCAGTAGGCTTTCTGAGTCTTCTTTTCCTCTCAAATCCTACAGTGCATTCACAAAGTATTCAGACCCCTTAATTTTTTTTCTACACTTTTTTCCCCCTTAAGGCTGCAATATAAAAAATGTTGGGAAAAAGTGAGGTCTGAATACAGACATGTGTTGCTTAATGATGGGGATACGTTCTGAGAATTGTTTTGTTAGGCAATGTCGTCGTTGTATGAACATCATGGATTGTACTTACACAAATCTAGACGGTATAGTTCTTGATGCAATCAAGAGACGCGGTAAACACAAGATTTATTACGCTGCTGCTGGCGTAACACAGCATACTGTAAACAGTAAACTTTTTATACATTGAAAGTGTACACTGTAAAATAATGAACAGTAAATACATAAATCAGTAACATACGTGTTTATCATCAAGTATTATGTATTGTACATAATTGTATGTGCTTTACTTTTATACAATTGGCGGCACAGTGGGTTTGTTTACAGCAGTACCACCATGGACATGTAACTTGTTACGTTATGACGTCGCTAGTCGAGAAAAATTTTTCAGCTCCATTATAATCTTATGGGACCACCGTTGTATGTGTGGTCAGTTGTTAAGCGAAATGGAATCCTGCAATCCTTCAAGGGGCAACCAAACATAAACAATTGACCCACCAATCGGCAAAGATCACAGTAATGAATACACAGGACTATGTACAAGCACAAACACACACCAACTATTTGCAGCAATCCCCTCACTGCTGTTGCAATTTTAAAGAATTTTATCAAGCCTACTTTAATTTTACATGTCTTTAATTTACTCATGAGGTAATTATCATGTAAATATATGTATTTGAAATTAGAATGTACTAATAGTTTCAAATAGTCTCAATTCCTTCACTAATTGTATCAGTAATTTGAAAGTTTTTAGCTGTCTGATATATTTTCATATGGAGTTTTTTTTTTTTTTTTTTTTTCCCCCCCCCCTGTTCTATAGCGATCACCAATCCCCTTCAGATCCTGGCAGCCCAAGCCTCCACGTCTTTGCCAGTCATAGTGAACAGACAACCAAGTGATGAAACTGAGGAGCGAGCCACCGTACCGGGCGAGCCTGAGGTCAAGCGGCCAAGGGTGCAAGATGACAGTGTTGCTTCAGTCCCCCAGCCAGTCATCGTGATGAAGCAGGATGCCAGTGAATAGACAGCGGTTAGAAAACAAGAGGCAACAGTCAAGAGCACTTTAACTGTGTTCTTCAATACCATTGGCCCAAGGTGCCAACCTATAGGGTGTGGGGACAGGTTATGAACATATATGGACTTTATCTATCGGAGAAGAAATAGTAACTTTGTGAAAATTAATTGTATAATTGTAGGAAAGAGGTTTGACTTGTGTGACTGAGCCACAGGTTGTGGTTGTGACATGCAGTTTCCCAGAAAGCCTTAAAAGAGGATAGATTGAGGCCCCACTCTTTGGATCACAGAGAGGTTTACTTGGCATTAGAGCTGGTCCTCCAGAGTAGGAGAGGCATATATACCTGCACAAGTACTTGAAAAAAAATTAACAGCATTAACGTTCAGAGCAATATTTTTATAACATATACCCTTTGAACAGGATTTGTCTTGGGTTTGACTGGGACCAAGTCATTTGCAGCTGTCATTAATCTGTAGCTGGTCATCAGTTTCAAAAAATTAAAGCCTTGTGTGTTGGAATGGAGTCCTGCAGGTGCTCTCAGTGTAAATTTGGAATGTAGAACACATTTTTCTTTTTTCCACGTTTTACACAACTTTTTATTGCTGCATTACATGGTGTAAAATACATCCAGATTTAATCACTGGCAACGAAATGGTTCTTCTCTGGAGTTTCTTGAACACGGTGGAATTCAGTACATTTCTGGCAGAAACCGTTCATTCTGAAATTTTACTGTTTGTAATTTGCTTCTTCAGCACAAAGTGCTTCTTGCTTAGTGAATGTAGTTTTTGGCCTCTTTGCAGTTCCCTCTCTCAATTTGGCATTCTGTACAAGTATTGCTATGGTTTGTTTAAAGATATTTAATTTGAGTAAGTTTAAAATGCAACCCTGGACGTTGGATATAAAGCACGCCACAGAGGGCCGTTATCTGTAATTTTTTAATGGCATAAAAAGACTGATGTTTTTTTACTCTTAGCATGTCCTTTGCATCAAGGAACATGTGTATTTTTGTTTGATTTGCCAAACCCCTCTGAAGACTTGTGGCACTGACTGATTTTCATTGATGTTTGGTATGAGATGCAGATTTACTTGCATGAAATTACTGAAATTTACACACATTTTTGTAAATTTAAGGTGAAATCACTCACTGAGGAAGTTGAATCTAGGCTGCTTAGTTGTAATTTGGAAAACGGAGGAACGTGCAGTGAACTGTGATTCAGCCAGCTACAAATTTGTAAAGTCTTGGCATCAGATCAGCAATTGAGTTTTGACTTAAACTTTTGTAAAAATCAAGCGAAGGAAAAAACTGAAATCATTTGAGAATATCTAGAAAACAGTTTCATGTTTTACGTAATTCCTTTGGTGTTTAAGTGATGGAAGAAAGTTTGTTAAACCTTTTACGGGAGAAGAAATGTTCCCTTCCGTCTTGGTGAGTGCCTTCTTAGAGACCAAAAGTAGCTTCTATCCAATGTTGTCTGCTCCTCAGGAGTATTGTTTTAAGTAACTGTTGAATGTGCTTGGATTGTAGTTTTACTTTTTAGATGTGAATAAATTTAAACTATATGGTTATATTTATTGAATAACACAAAAAGCAATAAATAATATAAAATCTGTTTTTTTCCACCAAAATATAGGAATCGATAGGCACATGAAGAATATTAAAAACAAAAAAAGGCCAACTGTCAGATTTGTATTGGAAACAGTGTTACGTCAGTCTTGTGTTTTTATGTAACTGCTGAAAGTAGTTAGACGATTTTCCCTGTTGCAGAGGTTTTTTGATTCCTGTATACACACAATATTGCTTTCAGACCACTGGACATTATGCCTGAATAGTCATCGCCTGCGAATGACACTGGTGCTGCTGTCTTGGAAACGCTGAAGAAAACACCTGTTTTTAATATTACTCTTTAGCAGTTTTATGGGTCTTTGCAAGACATCATCATGAATGTACTGCCCAGAGTGCTGGTTTCACAAGAACGATGACCCTTACCATGTTTTTCATGTAGTATCAGTGAAAGAAAACAATTATGCCTCTGCAGAAAAAACTTGTTTCTATAAAATCCTGATACAGGTACTTGGAAGGACTTTTATGCAGAAAATGCAAAAAGTTTTTTACTCATGTTATGGTGTTCACAAGCAGCCTTTAAGCTCTATTATGGTTTCTTTACTCTCTGCTGTACTTTTTTCCTAAGTGTTTCTCGGTGTCATCTTCAAACTGAGACCATTTTCTTCATACCTGTTTAAAGACCCATATTTGCGGCTTTTTTTTTTTTTTTTAAATTCCTTCTCCCACTTTCTTTTTATTTAGAAACTGATATTTTGATTTTTCACCCCTACAAAAATTTGTCCTGGTTCATGCAGTGGCAATGTGTGGGAAGCTTTCCAACGGTTCACGCACTAGTATGCAGAGTTCATGGTTACCCTTGTTGTCATGGGGAACCAAATATTTAAAAAAAAAAAAAATGATGGAACAGATGGAAAAATTGTCAATCAGTGCTTTTTGCTTGCAGACTTTGAACATAGTCTCTTCTGTGAATGTCTTCTGCGTTTTTGAACATAAGTCTTCAATTTTGTAGTTTTTGTCAATTATTTTCATTTATTAAGGAATTGTTATAAAATGCTGCTTTAAACACACACATGTTCAAGTATCCATGAAAGTTACTCTCAGCTTCAGATTTTAAGGCTTTTTTGTTCACACTATATAGTACATTGTGTAGAACAATTATTTTTTTTTTAGAGTTTTGTTCTTCATGTAGCATGAAGTTACTTTGAAGTCCATTTTCCTTAAGTTTTTTTGCTTTTTAATGGACTCTGGATTTAATGTTAATACTTAAGTGCTTTGCAGTAGCAAAGCTGTATTCTCTCTGACATCATGTCTCCACATCCACTTCGAACACTGATAGTCAATTTACTTTTTACTTTGACTTATTTTACCAGATAAGGTTTTCATTTTTTTTTTTTTTTTTTTTTTTTTTTTGATGGCTGTTTCCACTTGAAATTATTGCAGTTAAAATGGAAATACTGGGAAGTGGTGGGAACTTAATTATTTTTTTTCATCTGTATATACAAAGTAACATTTCTTGGTATGGTTTTGAGGACTCTGGGTGCTTCAGGAAGCTTATGTAACGGGGAAAGTATCTTTACTCTGAATATGTAGTATGGAGACATTAATTGTATTGAATGTGCCATTTCCAAACACATATACAGTGTCTGTAGACAGTGAATTATTCCGGACTTCATAAACTTCAATAAACCTGGCTATATTCTGAAGGACCCATTTGACTTCATATGAGTTGTATCAATCGGTTTTTTAATGTGTTTTTACTTTGGTCTTTACTGAAGACCCAGATGGCAGAATGAAATGAATGGTGTAAGAGAAAAAAAACAAACAACTGTCACACAAAGTTTAAAAAAAAAAAAAAAATGTGCATTGATATCCAAAAGGGTGACCCAGTCCACAAAAGTTTTACGCACAAGTTTGACGGTTCCCGTAAAAGCCTTTCTGCCTTGCTTTTCATGTGGGAATTTGAAGCCACCTTTCAGCAATTAGGGCCATGTGTGTGCTTCCATGTGGTAATCTGGTAAATTTAAAATTTTAAATAGTGTAAAAATTTAAAAGCCGTTGAATGAAACTGCATAGACATGTCAATAAATCTGAGTTGTTTAGGTTGTGGCATTTGTGAACTTTTAAGGAACCTTTTTATCTCTGATCTTATTTATTTTTCTGTTGTCATGCCTTGTATGGCAGATCTGGTGTCTTTAAAAATTAATAAAGGTAATTTGGGTGGTTAAAAACATTATCATGAATTTAAAGGAAAGGCTGTTTGACCAAATACAAAAATGACACAGGACACCATATTTGCCTGGAAACAAGTATAAAACAATAAACCAGAATGTCTAAAGTGCCTCTAAGACAATTTCTTGCTGTTAAGCACAACTTCCGCCAAGGGACATACTGGTGAGTTAAGGTTAAATTAAGAAACGTACACTTTGTCAGGATAAATGGTGTGCAATTGATTTTCTGCTCTAAGAATCATTTTATAAGTTCGATTAAACTGTTTTAGCCACTTTTGGTGAATCCAGGAAAGCATTGTTGTGTTCGGTTTTACTATTTGTCACACCAGTTAATACCCATTTTAGAGTGTTACATTTCATGACGTGTAACTTGAAGGTATTTCGTTTAAGCACCACTCCCAGCAAGGGACTGTACTTACCAATTACTCCAATAAAATGGTCATAAAAGGGTCAAATACTGTCTTGTTGGATGGAAGTGTAAGTAATAAACTGATACTCATGTCATGGAATTCTATTAATGCTTAACGCTACTCATTAAATAAAAGTAAAGAAGTTTTATTCAGCAGTTTATTGAGTAGCAGTTAAGCACTTAAACCAGCGCTTAGGAGGTGTACTCTCCGAACACAAAAGTTATGATACATCCTGTGGATGTGCTTGGACTCATCATCAGTGATGTGACCTGGGCTCATCGGGTGTTTCGGGTTTTTCCACATCAGACATCCTCCCCCAGGCGACTCAGCCAGGGTTGTTTGAGCTCTGACTTGTGTCCCAGCAGCAACTGACTGTGGATCGCACTCTTAATTCAGGGCCTCCTAATGGCTCTCTGCGGCTTTGGTAGCTGATCTGATGGCCTTCTTTGCCTCCCCTGTGATACCCAGCAGCGTTATGGCTTTGCACAATGAGCACCCTGCAAATGCCCAACAGCCCACCTCAGTGGGCACACTGTGTCTACCAGCCTTACCTCCAACACTGGACAGGATGGTTGCTCCAGACAAAGAAAAACAGAACGTATCCACCACTTTTTCTTTCATCTGCACAAGAGACCTTCATTTTGCTTGTTTCAAGCTTATCCTTGCCCGCGTGATGAGCTTCTCTGGGCACTGAAGTGCCAGATGGCCCCGCCCCAGGGTGAACACCATCTTCTTGTGGGCCTCTGGTGTCAATGCAACCTGCAAGTAGCCACTCCGCAGGTCCAGGGAGCTGAACCACTGTGAACCTGTGATGCAGTCCAGTGCATCATCAATGCACAGCTTGTATCATCTACAAGTCCTGCTTGGTCACAGCATTTAGGTGGTGATAATCCATGCAAAACCGCTCACTGCCACCCTTTTTCTGGACCAGGACTGTCGGCACTAACCAGAGGCTGCTGGAGGGTTCCATGATGCCTGCCGCTGCCATCTCTAAATTTTTCCTTTGAAGTCTTCCTTTTTGCTAGAGCCAGACAATGCAGTCGTAAGCGGATGGGGGTTTGTTGCCTGTCTCGATGTGGTATTGCACCAGATATGTTTTGATGCAGTCCTTGTTCCTGGCCACGAAAATGTCCGCGAAGACCTTAAGGAGCCCTCTCAACTGTTCTAGCTGGCCCTCCTCCAACAACCCACTGCACTGCCACAATGTCTGCGCCACTTCGTGAGTTTCTGCGGAGGGCTGCAGGTTGCATGCCACACCCATGGCATCCCCACTGCTCTGTCTGAGTCCCGTCTCCCTGTATGCCCAGGTCTTTATCCACGCTGGAACCCAGGCGCTGTGGGTCTGCCACCGGCACTGCAAAGGGGGAGTTAAGACTAATAAGACTACTCAAATCCAGTACCGTTCCCATCTTGGCTAAGACATCCATCTCCACAGTTCATTGGTCCTGGATCTCCATGATCCAGAACTCATGCTCCAGCTGCAGGCTGCCCATGGCCAAGTGCAAGTGGTGTCTTCCCCACATCACTACACTCTCTCCCGTAACCATGCGCATGTTCGCCAACACCATGGTCCATCTCTTGCAGGGACGGCATGCAGTTCCAGACAGCCCCCCAGTGTGGATGATGTAGAAACGGATGATAGACCCCATTTCCAGGAGAGGAGACATAGTCACAGGGTGAAGCCCCCTTCAGGGAGCCACCCCTCTGGCATTTCCCCGAGATGAGATGGGGGCAGGGGGTGCGGTGGCGCAGTGGGTTGGACCACAGTCCTGCTCTCTGGTGGGTCTGGGGTTCGAGTCCCGCTTGGGGTGTCTTGCGACGGACTGGCGTCCCGTCCTGGGTGTATCCCCTCCCCCTCCAGCCTTACGCCCTGAGTTGCCGGGTTGGGCTCCGGTTCCCCGTGACCCCGTATGGGACAAGCGGTTCTGAAAATGTGAGATGGGGGCAGGCTCCCTACAGTGACATGCCTGATGCCTTCGCTTTTTGCAACACCAGGAGACGGTGGATGACTGACGTTGCGAGGGCAGTGTTTCAAACTTGTGGGAAACTTCTTCTCCCGCCGTCTCGCCGTCAGTGACAGTCTCCAGGACACGGCAAGGGCCCACCGGCTCTGCAGCACCCTATTCTAACCTAACCTTAAACTAACGTTAACACAACCCTAAACCCTAACCCTACTTGTAACCTTAAACTAACGTTAGCATAACTCTAACCTAACCATAACCAATCAGTAACCCTAACCAGACCCTATTCTGACCTTACCTTAATTGTAATTTTAAACTAACTTTAACATAACACTAGTCTAACATTACTAAACCCTAACCTAACCCTAAATGCCAAACCATAACCTTAACCAAACCCTATTCTAACCTAACCTTAACTTAATTGTAACCTGAAACTAACATTAACTTTAACCTAACTATTAATAAACCCTAACATAACCCTAATGCATCTCAAATCTAAATTAAAGTTAACGTAACCCTAACCAAAACGAAACTGCAAGTCTAACCGAGCCCTATTCTAACCTGTCTTTCATTCTAACCTTAAACTAAGGTTAACATAACTCTAACCAATTCCAAACTCCATAACTCCAACCATTACCAAATCCTGTTCTAACCTAACCTTAAGTTAATTGTAACCTTAAACTAACCTAACCCTAATGCTACTGTAACCTAAAGCTAATGTAACCCTAACTAAACCCTATTCTAAGTTAACCTTAATTTAACTGTAACCTTATACTAATGATAACAATAGGGTGATGTGTCACTGCGTGAGAAGAGAGTTCTATAAAAAATAGGTTACAGTTGCATTATAAATAAATAACATAACCCTATGCCCTAGTCCTAACCCTAATTGTAACCTTAACATTCACATAATGTAGCGACCCGTGTTACTTGTATTTTGGAGGGAAACCCCTCTAATGTTAAATAGTTGCATTATGGGAAATAATGTTAAATGTGTGTGCAACCACTGGGGGCACTTAGGGGGAAAATGATGGGGTTGACTGTGTCTGCTAGTGTGTAGGGAGAGAACTGGGGTTGCTAATCAGACTGGGAAGGTTGGCTGTAAGTGCAGGTCCTAGCAGAAAGGGGGTTCTGAGAGCATTATTTCCCTGGTGGTGTTGTAATAAGTTGTTTATTGTGAACAGTGTCTCTATGTCCCTCTTTGCCGCCTTCAAACCCATGGTGCTGTGTGCCACGGTAACTCTATCCTTACCATAACCAATCTGTAATACAGTTCAAACCTTACTGTATCATAGCCTTAAATTAATTGTGGCCTTAAGCTGACATTAACATAACACTTACCTAACTGTTCCTAAACTCTAACCTACCCCTTATGCATCCCGAACCTAACCTAAAGCTATCGTAACCCTAACCTAATCCTAATGCAACTGTAACCTAAAGCTAACATAACCAAAACCCAAACCATATTCTAACCTATCTTAACTTATTGTAACCTTAAACTAACATTACTGTAATACCAACCAAACCATTACTAAACCTAATGCAACCATATCCTAGCATAACCATTACCAAACTGTCACCCTAAGCAAACCCTATTCTAACCTAATTTAAACTTTACTGTAACCTTAAACTAATAATAATGTAACACTAACCCAACCCTAATGAAACCATATTCTATCCTAACTTTGGGCAGTTAGACAAGTAAGCATTTAGCTAGTGAAGAGCTCACTTTGGCAGAACCCGTTTTGAGCAGTTACATAGGTAAGCATTTAGGGAGGCAACAACTCGCATCAGCAGTAACACTTTTGAGGTGTTAGACAGGTAAGAATTTAGGGAGTCAAGAACTCAGTTTGCCAAACACATTTTTAGGCAGTTAGACAAGTAAGCATTTAAGTATGCAAGATCCCAAGTTGGCAAACATGCTTAAAGCTATACAGCTTTACAAGTAAGCGTTTAGGCTGGCAAGAACTCGCACTGAAAGACACTTTTCAAACAAGTAAGCATTGAGGTAGGCAAGAACTCACACTGACAGAAACAATTTTAGGCTGTTAGGTTGTCAGGTTAGCATTTAGGCAGTTAAAATCTCACCTTGTGAAAGATGTTTTTAGGCAGATAGATTAGTAAGCATTTAGGTATTCAAGACCTCACATTGAAAGAATCGCTTTAAGGCAGTTAGGCATATAAAGTAGGCAAGAACTTGCTTTGGCAAATGCAGTTTTGAGCAGTTAGACAAGTAAGCATTTACAAGAAGTCACTCGGCAAACACGCTTTTAGACAGTTTGAGAAGTAAGCACTTAAGCAAGAAGTCACATTGGCAGAAACACTTTTGGGCTGTTAAACAGATAAGCATTTAAGGAGTCAAGATCTCACTTTGTCAAACACGTTTTTTTAGGCAGACAAGTAAGCATTTAGGTTGACATGAAGTCGCATGGGCACTTAGGCACCTGTACATATACACACACACATCATCCAAAACTGCTTGTCCCACACAGGGTGGCATTGAACCAGTGCCTAACCCAGTAACACAGGGTGCAAGGCAAGAGGATACACTCCCAGACAGGAGGCCAGTCTGTCATAAGACACCCCAAGCAGGACTCGAACTCCAGACCCACCAAACTGCAGACCCCGACCAAACCCGCTGTGCCACCACACCCCCACACCTTCATTTTCTGTTAGACAAGTAAACATTTAAGTAGGCCAGAACTCACTTTGGTAACATGCCTTTGAGCTGTTAGACAAGTAAACATTTAGGTATGCAAAATCACTTTGAAAGATTCACTTTTGGCCAGATACACAGGTAAGCATATAGGGAAGCAAGAACTCATTTTGGCAATCTTTGCCAAAATCTCATTTGGCATTTTTGCATCTAAAAATGTATGGAAGGTAGCCCACAAGTGTGTTTTGATGTTTCATATGACTATGGCGAATGTGAGGCCTGTAGAAGAGGCTCTGAGCATATTTGCTTCTGGGCAGTCCGACAATAAGCATTTAAGTAGGCAAGAGCTCGCATTGACCAACTTGCTTTTGGGCAGTTTTATAGGGAAGCATTTAGATAGGCATAAACTCAAATTGGCATTTAAGCATTTGGGCAGTTACACAAACAAGCATTTCAGTAAGCAAGAACTTGCATTGGCAGAAACCGTTTTGGATGGTTAGACAGGTAAGCATTTAGGGAGGCAAGAATTCACTTTAGCAAACATGCTTTTTGGTAGTGGGGAGTGTGGTGGTGGAGTGGGTTGGACCAGGTCTTGCTCTCTGGTGGGTATGGGGTTCAGGTCCCACTTTGAGTGCCTTGCGACAGACTGGCATCTTGTCCTGGGTGTATCCCCTCCAGCCTTACACCCTGTGTTGCTGGGTTAGGCTCTGGCTCCCTGCAACCCCATAAGTGGGATAAGTGGTTCAGCTGGTATGTGTGTGCATGCACTTTTGGGCAGTTAGAGAAATAAGCATTTAGATAGGCAAGAACTCACGTTAGCAAACAAACTTTTAGACAGTTTGGCAAGTAAGCATTTAGATATGCAAAATCACATTGAAAGACTCAGTTTTGGAGAGTAAGACAAGAAAGCATTACCCACTTTTGGTAATCACACTTTTGAGCAATTAGACAAGTAGAGTAAGAAGTAAGCATTTAGGTGGGCAAGAACTCACTTTTGCAAACACGCTTCCAGGCACATAGACAAGTAAGCATATAGGTATGCAAGAACTCACACTGGAAGACTCGCTTTTTTGGCAGTATGACATGGAAGCATTTAGGTAGGGAAGAACCAACCATGCTTTTGAGCAGTTAGAGAGATTAGCGAGCGAGGAGGAAGGCAGAAAGTCCAGAGTGGAACACAAGTAGCCAAGATGCCTCTCTGAGTGTCTTATGAAAGAATGGAATCCCTGTTTTGATGTTAAGTGCCATCCTTAATGTATTGTCTGACGGCACACCTATGTGTTGTGTATCATGTTATATGTATTGCTTAGTTGCACCTGCTGACATTGTCGAACATTTCATTTGCTTGAAATGTGTGAGAAATAATTACTTGGTGCAGAAAGTCACCGATTTAGAAGAGTACATTAAGAATTTGATTTCTACCTGAGAAATGCAGAGTTGGCTGGACTCGGTGTGTCCCGATGCCTCCGTAGTGTTGAACTCGGCGTTGACACTTACAGGCCCTAGTACAGCTAATGAGAAGCTTGGTACCCCGGACCGCTCTCACGGCAACTTGGTTACTGTTTGGAGTAAGTCAAATGAAGCGAAGCCTTTGGCACAGGTTCCTGGCTTGGGGTTCGCCTCCCTAAATGCTTACCTGTCTAACCATCCAAAACGGTTTCTGCCAATGCAAGTTCTTGCCTACTGAAATGCTTGTTTGTGTAACTGCCCAAATGCTTAAATGCCAATTTGAGTTTATGCCTATCTAAATGCTTCCCTATGAAACTGCCCAAAAGCAAGTTGGTCAATGCGAGTTGGTCAAAAGATATTTGGCTCTAAGCAGTTCACTCAATAATAATAACACTGACGATGATGATGATAATAATGTACTTATTTTGGGGAATTCGGCTATCCAAAATGATTCGAGTGCCTTGGATTTGAAGTGTACAAGTGAAGTGTTTCCCCACATGTGCGTGTATCCGACATTGAGGCTCGTGTCAGTTCTCTGGCTGATAATGCCGTGTCAACTATTATGGTATGTGTTGGTGCTTATGATAGTCGTTACCAGCAGTGTGAGGTGTTAACGAGCTGCTTTATTTCTGTGTGTAATAAGGCCAGAAGGAAATGTCTTATATAGCCGTTCCTATATATTCTGATATCTCTGTTCATTAGATGCAGGTTAACTTAAAGTACCCGTGATCAGTAAGACCTCAGTCACGCCTTTAGTTATAGAGCACCTAAATTGCGAAATAGTCTACCAGCTACTGTTAGAAATGCCCCGTCTATTTCTGTTTTCAAATCCCGACTAAAGATTTACATGTTCACTCAGACATTCCACCTGGAAATGTAATTCCACCTGCTTTAGTTGTTTTTTATTACCTTTATAAAAATGCATATTAAATTTGCTTAACAAATTACTAACTCTGTTCTATCTTCTTGTTGAGCACTACCTCACTACATAAGACCTGAGGAGGCCGGCCAGTGGTGACAGACAAATCCCTTGCTGACAGATGATGATGTCCATCTGCCACGACAAACAAGATGTTCCATGCTGAGCTGGGGATCCAAGATGCCATTTAGCAACATAATCATTATTACTTGTTACACTGGCTTACAATTGTTACGTTCTAGAATGCCCAGGAAGGGTGGGCAACCACTTGCCTGTGGACCCCCAGAGGTTTTTTTTTTTTATTTCCTCAACCTTCAGTTGGGAATTTTTGTTCCTTTCCCCAGTGGCCAGTAGGAATACTTATAGCTCTATAAAAGTACTTTATTATGGTAGCTATTAGTCGACTGTCTTCTTTGTTTGTATCTGTTTTTCTTGCCTTATGTCTGTGTTAAAGTGCTCTGTGTCACTGCGTCAGAGCGCGGTATATAAATAAATTGAATTGAATTGAATATATCCCAGGATGATATATTCGTTCACTGGATGCAGGTAACCTTAAAGTTCCTGTGATCAATAAGGTAGAAAGTTTAGCTGCTCTATAACTAAAGGCACGACCTCAATTACAAATTACAAACGCTGTTCTTTCTTCTTGTTGAGAATTGCCTCACTACATAAGACTTGAGAAGGCCGGCCGGTGGTGACAGACTAATCCCATGCTGATGAAAATGATGACCAACTGCAGGGTAGACATACCCTGCTGACTAATGCTTTAGGGCTGTTAGTATCGTAAGGGTTTCAGTAGGCAAGAACTCAGTTTGACAGACTTACTTTTGGGCAGTTACACAAGTAAGTTTTTCTGTAGGCAGAAACGCTTTTGGGCAGTTTGACAGGAAAGCATTTAGGGAGAAGAGAACTCACTGTGGCAAACATGCTTTTGAGCTGTTCAACAAGTACGCATTTAGGTAGGCAAGAACTCAGTTTGGCAGAAACGCTTCTTGACATTAGAAACCTGAAAGCTTTAAGTTAGGCATGAACTCACTTTGGCAGAAACGCTTTTGAGCAGTGTGACAGGAAAGCACTTCGCACTGTGGCAAACATGATATTGGGTTATTTAACAAGTACGCATGTAGGTAGGCAAGAACTCGCTTTGGCAGAAGCACTTTTTCACAGTAGAAACCTGAAAGCTTTAAGTTTGGCATGAACTCACTTTGGAACTAAAGCGTCCCGTACTTAGAAAGGTTAGCATTTCGGTCGGCGAGTTCTCACTTTGATAGCCTTCATTTCGGGTAGATAGGCAAGTAAGCTTTTAGGGATATAATCGCTTACTATGGACAAATGCTTTAGGGCTGTTTGTATCGTAAGCATTTCAGTAGGCAAGAACTCAGTTTGACAACCTTGCTGTGCGGCAGTTAGACATGTAAGCTTTTTGGTAGCCAGAAACGCTTATGGGCAGATTGACAAGAAAGCATTTAGGGAGAGAAGAACTCACTGTGGCAAACATGCTTTTGAGCTGTTCAACAAGTACGCATTTAGATAGGCAAGAAAGTCTGGCAGAAACGCTTTTGAGCAATGTGACAGGAAAATCATTTCTCACTGTGGCAAACATGCTTTTGGGCACCTCAACAAGTATGTACTTAGGAAGGCAAGAACACTTTTAGGCTCCTCAACAAGTACGCATTTAGGTACACAAGAACTCACTTTGGCAGAAACACTTTTTGACAGTAGAAACCTGAAAGCTTTAAGTTAGGCATGAGCTCACTTTGGCAGAAATGCTTTTGAGCAGTGTGACGGGAAATCATTTCTCACTGTGCCAAACGTGCTTTTGGGCTCCACAACAAGTATGCATTTAGGTAGGCAAGAACTCAGATTGGCAGAAACGCTTCTTTACAGTAGAAACGAAAGAGCTTTTAAGTTTGGCATGAACTCACTTTGGCAGAAACGCTTTTAAGTAGTGTGAGAGGAAATCATTTCTCACTGTGGCAAACACACTTTTGGGCTCCTCAACAAGTATGCATGTAGGTAGGCAAGAAATCACCTAGGCAGAAACACTTTTTGACAGTGTGACAGGAAAGCATCTAGGCAGGCAAGAACTCAGTTTGGCAGAAACGCTTTTGACATTAGAAGCCTGAAAGCTTTGTTAGGCAAAAACTCTCTTTGGCAGAAACGCTTTTGGGCAGTGTGAGAGGAAAGCATATAGGTAGGCTAGTACTCACACTGGCAGAATCACTTTTTGACAGTTGAAACGAGAAAGCTTGAAGTTAGGCATGAGCTCCCTTTGGCAAAAACGCTTTTGAGCAGTATAACAGGAAATCATTTCTCACTGTGGCAATCATGCTTTTGGGCTGTTCAACAAGTATGCTTTTAGGTACGCAAGAACTCACTTTGGCAGAAACAGTTTTGGGCAGAGTGAGAGGAAAGCATGTAGGTAGGCTAGAACTCACATTGGCAGAATCACTTTTTGACAGTTGAAACGAGAAAGCTTAAAGTTAGGCATGAGCTCCCTTTGGCAAAAAAGCTTTTGAGCAGTGTAACAGGAAATCATTTCTAACTCTGGCAAACATACCTTTGGGCTCCTCAACAAGTATGTACTTAGGAAGGCAAGAACTCACTTTGGCAGAAACACTTTTTGGCTATTTAACAAGTACACATTTAGCTAGGCAAGAACTCACATTTGCAGAAACACTTTTTGACAGTAGAAAGCTGAACGCTTTAAGTTAGGCATGAACTCGCTTTGGCAGAAACGCTTTTGGGCAGTGTGAGAGGAAAGCATCTAGGTAGGCAAGAACTCAGTTTGGCAGAAACGCTTTTGACATTAGAAGCCTGAAAGCTTTGTTAGGCAAGAACTCTCTTTGGCAGAAATGCTTTTGGGCAGTGTGAGAGGAAAGCATATAGCTAGGCTAGAACGGACATTGGCAGAATCACTTTTTGACAGTTGAAACGTGCCACGCCCACACCTCCGGGCCAACACGGAACACCTGGGATGCAACGCAGACTACAGCATAAAAGGCTGCGTCAGACCATCAGCTGATGCGAGACCTTGATCGGCCTTCTCGTTAGCGACCTTCTTTAGCCATTTCCTGTTCCCGAACCCGTCCCTTGTTCCCCCGATCTCCTGCCTCTTTCTGATCATCGACCTCTTGCCTGTGTGTACTGGCCTTGCCTTTTGGATCCTCCCTGTTACGACGTTCGCACCTCGAAGACCCTTTGCCCGTCCTCTGACCTCCTCTCTTGGATTTCCCCGAGGACCCCACGATTACCGCTCTGCACTTGGGTCCGCCGCTTCCTTCAAGACCCGACCATGACAGAAGGTTCCGCCACATATACGGATCCAGCAGAGCTGAACCATCTCCAGGCGGAGTTGGACTCGCGTGAAGCGCGCTTGGCCGGTATGGATCAGACGCTCCACAACCTCATCGCCTCTTACAACCAGGTGGTAAGCGTGCTGAATACGTCGCGTGCGCCCACACAGCCCATTGAGAAACGCGCAGCCGGTCCTGCAGCGCCTGACTCGTCGAACGCAACTCATTCCCTATCACGCGGTTTCCACTTGTCTCCCCCGACCCGCTTTGACGGGACCCCAGCACAATGTGAAGGCTTCTTGTTTCAATGTGAGCTCGTTTTTTCCAGTATGCCCCTTGTTTACAGCACAGAACAGAGCCGGATCACCTACACCCTCTCTCTGCTCACGGCCAGAGCACTTGAGTGGGCAACAGCAATCTGGACAAATGGCTTCCCCAGCACTTATGCGCAGTTCAAGAGCCAGTTCCTTGCCATTTTCGGACTGGCTCACCCAGAAGAACAGCTGAGTGAAAGACTCATGAATCTACAGCAAGGTGACCGACCCGTGGCAGATTACGCCATAGAATTTCGTGTCCTCGCAGAACGCAGCGATTGGGGAGAGAGAGCTTTGTTGGCTAGTTTTCTCCGTGGTCTAAACTCACGCATCCGCAGTGAAATGGTGTTCCGAGGAGAAAGATGGACCCTTGATCGGTTCATAGAAACCGCTGTTACCCTAGATCACCAGATCAGAACCCAGGGACCAGCCTCAGAACCGGCTCCAGAAAGATGCTGTCCCGCACAGCAGGAAGCAAAGCCAATGCAGCTGGGGCTGGGGCGCCTGCCCCTCACCGAACGGCAGCGAAGACTACGAAAACGCCTCTGTCTTTACTGTGGTGACCCTAGTCACTTCTGTCTCCAGTGCCCTGTCCGCCCTGAGGCCAAGGTGAGTGGCACCCTCTGTTGTAACCGCCTTGCTGTACCCGTTATGTTATCCTGGGGCGCAGGACAGGTACAGACGCAAGCAATGGTGGATTTGGGAGCAGCAGGGTGCTTCATGGACATTGGGTTTGCTCGGTCTCATAGTATCCCTTCCAAACCCATTGGGGGGCGTCTCAAAGTGACTGCTCTAGATGGCCAGCCCCTCGGGAAGGGTTTTGTGGACCGCCAGACAGCCCCTGTAACTGTGAGAGTAGGTGTATGTCACCAAGAGATGTTGAGTTTCTATTTGATTTCTCCTCCGGAGTTGCCCCTAATTCTAGGGTTCCCTTGGCTCTCCAAGCATGACCCGGTTTTTCAGTGGAGTACTGGGGAGTTGGTGGCTTGGGGACCCCAATGTGAGAGAACCTGCTTAAAGCTACCCTGTCGAGCTACGTCTATAGAAGGCTCAGAATCTGCCCTACAGGTGCCAGTTCCTCCCGAGTATCAGGATCTTGCGGAGGTTTTTAGCAAAAGACACGCATCCGAGCTCCCACTGCATCGCCCGTGGGACTGTGCAATTGATCTCTTGCCAGGTACCACGCCTCCGCATAGTCGCATTTACCCATTGTCCAGACCCGAGCAATCAGCCCTCCAGACATATATCACCGAAGCCTTAGAAACAGGAATCACACGACTATCCACGTCCCCCGCGTCTGCCAGGTTTTTTTTTTTTTTCATCGAAAAAAAAGATGGGGGGGGGGGGGGGGGGGTTGCGCCCCTGTATTGACTATCGGGGGCTGAATAGTATTTGTGTGAAATACCCACATCCTCTGCCTTTGATCACAGCCGCCCTTGAGAACATTCAGCAGGCGCAATGGTTCACGAAGCTAGACCTGAGAAGTGCATACAATCTAGTCCGTATCCGGCAGGGTGACGAATGGAAGGCTGCTTTCAGTACCACCCTGGGTCATTAGGAATACCTGGTTATGCCTTTTGGTCTTGCGAACGCACCCAGCGTATTCCAGGCGTTTGTGAATCATGTGCTCGGGGACATGATCCACAAAGGCATCCTGGTATATCTTGACGATATCCTGATTTATTCTGATACGTTGGCCAGGCATGTACTGACTGTCCGACAGGTGCTCCAGAGACTGTTGCAAAACAGATTATATGTGAAGTTGGAGAAATGTGAATTCCACAAGCAGAAAGTCTCCTTCTTGGGGTTCATCCTTACCCGAGACGGCATTGCTACGGATCCAGGTAAGGTCCAGACCATCCAGCAATGGCCTCGCCCAACCACCGCTAAGGCTCTCCAGCGATTTTTGGGGTTCTCCAATTTTTACCGCCGGTTCACCAGGAACTTCAGCATGATCGTCGCACCACTGACAGCGCTTACAGCGAGTAAAACCCCTCATCTCCCGTGGAACCCAGAAGCCCAACGAGCCTTCAAGAACCTCAAACTCAAGTTTTCTACAGCCCCCATCCTGCATCAACCCGACCCAAAGTTGCCATTCGTGGTGGAGGTGGACGCCTCAGAGTCAGGGGTAGGCGCTGTTCTTTCACAGAGGCAAGGTAAGCCTGTGAAATTATATCCTTGTGCATTTTTTTTTTTTTTCCAGGAAACTGTCTGAGGCCGAACGAATCTACGACATAGGGAATAGAGAGCTCCTAGCACTTAAGTTAGCCCTAGAAGAGTGGAGACATTGGCTGGAAGGGGCACAACACCCTTTTTTGGTACTCACTGATCATAAGAATTTACAATATCTGCAGACAGCCCGGCGCCTCAACACGCGTCAGGCCAGGTGGGCGCTGTTCTTTTCTCGGTTCAACTTTACTGTCACTTACAGACCAGGTCCAAAGAACATCAAAGCGGACGCCCTTTCCCGGCTGCATGACGAAACGCAGGAGGTACCGGAACCAGACTACATCCTGCTTTGTGGCACTCGTGCAGTGGGACTTCACCCAGGACCTGGCCCAAGCCCAACAAGCGGACCCCGAACCACCAGGTAAACCTTCTGGAAAACGATACGTTCCACCAGGTCTGAGGACCACTCTCCTACATTGGGCCCCTGACCATCCAGCGGCGGGGCACCCGGGGTTTGGGAAGTTTAGGATAGGATCCAGCAGCTCTACTGGTGGCCGTCCCTCCTGGAGGACGTACAGGACTACATCCGGGTGTGTCCAGTCTGTGCTCAGTCCAAGGCTTCAAATCAGAGTCCAGCAGAGCTCCTGGAACCCCTGCCGGTACCCAACCGTCCCTGGACGCACCTAGCGTTAGATTTCTTAGTGGACCTCCCACTGTCAGATGGTAAAACCACCATTTTGACCGTGATCAATCACTTTTCCAAGGGCTGATTCCTTTGCCCAAGCTCCCCTCTGCCTTGGAGACAGCACAGTTGCTATTTCAGCATGTATTCCGGCTCTACGGTATACCCGAAGACATCGTGTCCGACAGGCGTCCTCAGTTCACATCGTGTGTCTGGAGGGCTTTTTGGAAAAAACTCGGGGTCACGGTGAGTATGACATCGGGATACCACCCTCAAGCCAATGGGCAGGTAGAACGGTTACAGCAAGATATCGGTCGGTACCTCAGAAGCTACTGTCTTGAACACCCAACTCACTGGGTTCAATATCTTCCCTGGGCAGAGTATGCCCACAATACGCTCGCCCATACCTCTACAGGTGTCTCTCCATTCCAGTGCATCTTGGGGTACCAGCCACCATTTTTCCCATGGCAACCAGGATCCAGCGATGTGCATGCTGTGGACTCTTGGTACTGAACCAGCAGCGAGGTATGGGCAGCTGTCAGACGACATCTCCAAGAATCGCAAACCCGTATCAAACACCAAGCCGATCGACATCGGCGGCACCTCTCCCTTATACCCGGACAGAGGGTATGGCTATCAACCCGGGGTCTCCAAGGACCATATATGTCAAAGAAACTCAGCCAAAGGTACATAGGACCCTTTAAGATTATCCGCAGAGTTACCCCGGTCTCGTATCGCCTGCACCTGCCCCAACATCTACGCACACACCCGACATTCCACGTATCATTCCACGTACCCTTGGCCACCTCCCTACACCAGCCCGCAACCACGCCTCCAGACCCGATTCTCCTGCCTGACGGTGGTGCACCAGCGTATGCAGTACGGGCGCTCCTGGATTTCCGCCGTCGTGGAGGGGTACTCCAGTATCTGGTAGATTGGGAAGGATACGGACCTGAGGAACGGTGCTGGGCAGCGGCACAAGACATCCTAGATCCGAGCCTCATCGCCAACTTCCACAGGAGTCATCCGGATCGGCCCGCACCTCAGCCTCGAGGCCGTCCCCCTGGTCACCCTCGAGTGTTCGGGACCGCTCCTCGGGGGGGGTACTGCCACGCCCACACCTCCGGGCCAACATGGAACACCTGGGACGCAACACAGACTACAGCATAAAAGGCTGCGTCAGACCACCAGCTGATGCGGAACCTTGATCTCCCTCCTCGTTAGCGACCTTCTCTAGCCATTTCCTGTTCCCGAACCCGTCCCTTGTTCCCCCGATCTCCTGCCTCTTTCTGATCGACTTCTTGCCTGTGTACTGACCTCGCCTTTTGGATCCTCCCTGTTACGACGTTCGCACCTCGAAGAGCCTTTGCCCGTCCTCTGACCTCCTCTCTTGGATTTCCCTGAGGACACCACGATTACCGCTCTCCACTTGGGTCCGCCGCTTCCTTCACACCCTACCATGACAAAACGAGAAAGCTTTAAGTTAGGCATGAGCTCCCTTTGGCAAAAACGCTTTTGAGCAGTGTAACAGGAAATCATTTCTAACTCTGGCAAACATGCTTGTGGGCTGTTCAACAAGTACACAATTAGATACGGAAGATATCAGTCTTGCAGAAATGCTTTTGGGCACTGTGACAGGAAATCATTTCTCACTCTGGCAATCATGCTTTTGGGCTGTTCAACAAGTACGCTTTTAGGTACGCAAGAACTCAGATTGGCAGAAACGCTTCTTTACAGTAGAAACAAGAACTTTAAGTTTGGCATGAACTCACTTTGGCAGAGACACTTTTTGACAGTAGAAAGCTGAATGCTTTAAGTTAGGCAGGAACTCACTTTGGCAGAGACACTTTTGAGTAGTGTGACAGGAAAGCACGTCTCACTGTGGAAAACATGCTTTTGGGCTCCTCAACAAGTATGTATTTAGGAAGGCAAGAACTCACTTTGGCAGAATCACTTTTTGACAGTAGAAACCTGAAAGCCTTGCGGCGGACTGGCGTCCCGTCCTGGGTGTGTCCCCTCCCCCTCCGGCCTTACGCCCTGTGTTGCCGGGTAGGCTCCGGTTCCCCGCGACCCCGTATGGGACAAGCGGCTCAGAAAATGTGTGTGTACTGAATCTGATGACTGCACTTTCTCCATCTCAACTACAGTATGCTGTGCCACAGGGCTCTGTGTTGGGTCCATTACTGTTCTCACTGTACATGTTACCATTGGGTGACATTATTTGCAAACACAATGTGAATTTTCATTCGCATGCCAATGACACACAGCTGTATGTATCATTTAAGCCTAATAGATAATTGCTTTACTAATTTAAAATTGATGAGAAATTTTTTTTTCTCTCTAAATGTCAGTAAAACAGAGGTACTTGTGGTGGGTGGTGATGCCGACGCTCTCAACATAATCACGCCAATCTTTACAACTGCCATGTTTTCGTCCGGGAGTAGAAGGTGGCCTCAATTGCGGAGCACACAGGAGTTTGAGGGACAGGACAGGAACCGTGGTTGGGGACAGGCGTGGGTCTTCGTACTGCAAACGTCGTTTATCGAGAAATCCAGAATCGTTGTCGGTGAATACAGGCGATAGGTCAAATACGAAAGCAAGGATCAAAACACAGGAAGGTAGGGGTCACAGGAGAAGGAGTCGGGCGGGTGGACTGGGAACAAGGATGAAAGCGAGGAGCAGGCTGACTCAAGCAAGTGCACTGGCTGGGTCGGCGAACAAGGTTTCGCGTCCTTCTCTGTTTGTTTTTGCCTTATATCTTTCCAGGTGTATCTGATTATGGTGATGGCCTGGGTGTGGCAACAACAAATGGTATTAGTTTCAGACGTACAGATTGTGTCATGATTTGGGAGTCCTGTTGGATGGAAAGCTATCATTTGTATTTTAAGTAAATGCTTAAAGTCGTGCTTCCTTCAGTTAAGAAACAGCTAAATTATGGTAATTTCTATGTAGACAGGATGCTGAGAAACTGGTTCATGCTTTTGTTTCAAGCAAGCTGGATTATTGTAATGCTTAATTATCAGGTTGTCTATACCAGACTGCATCCAGGCTACAGTTGGTACAAAATGCTACTGCGAGAACTGTCACTAGAACTAGGAAGCTATAACCATATAACACCAGTACTTAAATCATTGCATTGGCTCCCGGTTGCATTTAGAGCTGATAATAAAATCCTACTTTTGACCTATAAGGCAGTACATGGCATTGCTCCATCTTACCTTTGTGAGATTATTGATTCTTATATCCCAGGATGAAATCTTTGTTCATTGGGTGCAAGTTACCTTAAAGTTCCTGAGATCAATAAGACCTCAGTAGGAGGTCACACCTTTAGTTATAGAGCACCTAAACTGTGTAATACTTTGCTGGTTATTGTCAGAAATGCCCTGTCTGTTGCGTGGTGGCGCAGTGGGTTGGACTGTGTCCCGCTCTCCGATGGGTCTGGGGTTTGAATCCCACTTTGGGTGCCTTGTGACAGACTGGTGTCCTGTCCTGGGTGTGTTCCCTCCCCCTCCGGCCTTATGCCCTGTGTTGCCGGGTAGGCTCCGGTTCCCCGCCACCCCGTATGGGACAAGCGGCTCAGAAAGTGTGTGTGTGTGTGTGTGTGTGTGTGTGCACCCTGTCTGTTTCTGTCTTCTATCCACCCCCCAGCAGGAGCAGGCCATCAATCCCCAGGCAGCCACCAGCGGCACGATGTAAAGAGCATAGAGGAGCAGGGAGAGCGGACAGTCCTGCCTCACTCCACTAAGCTGGGGCACCCACTCCCTGAGGGAGTTGCTGATGGTAACTTGGCTACCTATCTTGATTTAAAGTACATGCACCCACCTCAGGAAATTAGGACCAAAGCCCAATCTGCTTAGGGTGTTAAACATGAAGCGGTGATCCACTTGGTCAAATGCCTTTTCCTGGTCCAAACTGACCAGCGCGAAGGGGATCTTTCGATTCTCTACCCAGGCAACTGCATCCCAGACCAGGTGCAAATTTCAGAGCACAGATCGCCCAGGTACTCCACAGGTCTGGTCATGATGGACCAGGTCTGCCATTACCTTATTCAGGTGCTCGGTCAGGACTTTCGTGATGATCTTTGCGTCAAAGTAGCGTGAGGGGTCTCCAGTTGGCAAGATTGGCTTTATCGCTTTTCTTGTACAACAAGGAGAGCACCCCCTGATTTCATGATGGCGCCGCGAACGGCCGCCTCAGGGTAGAGCTCCACAGGTGTTTTACTGTTTTTGTTAGTTTGCCCTGTCTTTATACTTCTACAATCAGTTTTACCAGGGAAGAACTGCTGAACATTCGGCAGTACACACCACCCAACATTTTGCCAGTTTTCGATTATTCTGACATGAGCGGCGCTGCTCAAGCGCGGCTTTAGAAAAGCGCTGCCTAGTATCCCTCTGGCAAATCTCCGCTCCCTACCCAACAAAATGGATGAACTTTTCCTCCTTTCCCAAAAAAAACAAGGACCTCTTAAACTCTGCTGCTCTGTGTTTCACGGAAACCTGGCTGAATGAAGCCATTCGGGACAGTGCGCTACATCTGCTGGGCTTCCTGCTGTTCAGAGCGAATCGCGACGCGGAATCAGCAGGGAAATCACGTGGCGGTGGGACATGCTTCTACATCAACGAAAGGTGGTGTACAGATGTAACAGCGTTGAAGAAGATGTGCTGTCCCGACCTAGAAGCGCTCTTCATCAACTGTAAGCCTTTCTACTCGCCGTGGGTGTTTTCCTCGTTTATCCTCGTAAGTGTTTACATTCCAGGGGGTGCGGTGGCGCAGTGGGTTGGACTGCAGTCCTGGTCTCCGGGGGGTCTGGGGTTCAAGTCCCGCTTGGGGTGCCTTGCGGCGGACTGGCATCCCGTCCTGGGTGTGTCCCCTTCTCCCTCTGGCCTTACGCCCTGTGTTGCCGGGTAGGCTCTGGTTCCCCGTGACCCCGTAAGGGACAAGCGGTTCTGAAAGTGTGTGTGTGTGTGTGTGTGTGTGTGTGTGTGTGTGTGTGTGTGTGTGTGTGTGTGTGTGTGTGTGTGTGTTTACATTCCACTGCAAGCGTGCGTGAATGCAGCGCTGCAACAGCTGGACAACCAGATCACAGAGCAACAACACCCGGACTCTGCAATCATTCTCAGGGACTTTAATAAAGCAAATCTCTCCTGTGAGCTGCCAAAATACAGACAACACGTTACACATCCTACCAGAGACAGTAATATACTGGACCACTGTTACACCACAATAAAGGATGCATATCACTCTGTCCCACGGGCAGCTTTGGGGCTCTCTGATCACTGTCTGGTTCATCTTATGCTGACCTACAGGGAGAAACTGAAATCGGCTAAACCTGTAATAAGGACTGTTAAAAGATGGACTGGGGAAGCAGAGCAGGACTTCCAAGCCTGCTTCGAGTGCACCGATTGGAGTGTTTTTGAGGCTGCTGCTAGCGATCTGGCTGAGCTCACAGACTCTGTAACATTGTATATCAGTTTCTGTGAGGATATGTGCATCCCTACCCGGACTCGTTTAACATACAACAATGACAAACCGTGGTTCACTGCAAAACTCAGACAGCTTCGTCAGGCCAAAGAAGACGCCTACAAGAATGGGGACGGAGTCTTGTATAAACAGGCCAAAAACACACTGGCAAAAGAGATCAGAGTGGCTAAGAGAAACTACTCTGAAAAGCTGAAGAAACAGTTTTCAGCTAACGATCCTGCATCAGTGTGGAAAGGCCTGAAAGACATCACAAATTACAAGACACCACCCCCCAGCACCGTGTCAGCCCAACAACTGGCTGACGATTTGAATAAGTTTTATTGCAGGTTTGAAAAACCCTGTCTCACACCCCACACCCATTCTGACTTTCTCTCCATATATCCACCAAAACCTCCAGCAACCCCACTCTTCCCCCCCTCCTACACTTTGGGTCTGTGAAGAGGAGGTGTGTCAGGTCTTCCGCAAACAGAAGACAAGGAAAGCACCAGGCCCAGACGGTGTCTCACCGGCCTGCCTAAAAACCTGTGCTGACCAGCTGGCCCCTATCTTCACAAAGCTCTTCAACAGATCACTGGAGATGTGCGAAGTTCCTTCCTGCTTCAAACGCTCCACCATCATCCCCATTCCGAAGAAACCCAAAATCACAGGACTTAATGACTACAGACCTGTCGCCTTAACGTCTGTGGTCATGAAGTCACTTGAAAAACTGGTGTTGGACTACCTGAAGGACATCACTGGACCCTTGCTGGACCCCCTGCAGTTTGCTTACCGAGCAAACAGGTCTGTGGATGATGCAGTGAACATGGGACTGCACTACATCCTGCAACATCTGGACAAACCAGGGACTTATGCGAGAATCCTGTTCGTGGACTTCAGCTCAGCCTTCAACACCATCATCCCACACCTCCTCCTGTCCAAATTAACCCAACTCTCTGTGCCCACCTCCATCTGTTGGTAGATCACCAACTTCCTGACAGACAGGCAGCAGCTAGTGAGGCTGGGAAAATTCTCATCTAATACTCGCACAATCAGTACTGGCACCCCCCAGGGATGTGTGCTCTCCCCACTGCTCTTCTCCCTGTACACCAACAACTGCACCGCTAGAGACCCCTCTGTCAAACTCCTGAAGTTTGTAGACAGCACCACACTCATTGGCCTCATCCGGGATGGTGACGAGTCTGCTTACAGACAGGAGGTCCAAGAGCTGGCTGTCTGGTGCAGTCACAACAACCTGGAGCTGAACATGCTCAAAACAGTGGAGATGATCGTAGACTTCAGGAGAAACACCTCAGCATTATCCCCACTCACCATCATGAACAGCACTGTGACAACAGTGGAGTTATTCAGGTTCCTGGGCACCACCATCTCACAGGACCTGAAGTGGGAGCCCCACATAGACTCCATTGTGAAGAAGGCCCAGCAGAGGTTGTACTTCCTTCGCCAGCTGAGGAAGTTCAACCTGCCACAGGAGCTACTGATGCAATTCTACTCCGCAGTCATCCAGTCTGTCCTCTGCACCTCTATAACTGTCTGGTTCGGCTCAGCTACGAAATCAGACATCAGAAGACTACAGCAGATAGTTCGGACTGCTGGAAGAATCATCGGCACACCCCCCCCCCCAGCTCTCCAAGAACTGCACTCGTCCAGAGTCAGTAAAAGGGGCTAGCAAAATCATTCCAGACCCTTCACATCCAGACCACTTCCTCTTCGAACCTTTGCCATCTGGCCGGCGCTACAGAGCACCGAGCACCAGGACAGCCAGGTACAAGAAAAGTTTCTTTCCTCAGGCCATCTACCTGATGAACAGCTAAATCCCCCCTAGGGAGTAAACCAGTGCAATACACAATGCTATTTATACTTCTGTTTATCACATCATATCTCTACTCACACTCCCTTGCATTTGTATCTAGTGACTATTCTTGTATATTGGGTACTTTTGTATTTTTATATATTTTTTATCCGTTATTCATATGCTCTATCTTGCCACTGTCATTCTGTCTGTGCTGTGGAAGTTCCTGTCACCAAGACAAATTCCTTGTATGTGTGAACATACTTGGCAATAAAGCTCGTTCTGATTCTGATTCTGATTCTATTCTCATACTCTTAGTAAACATGCCCCTGCCAAGCACCTCCTCATACATATCTCTTCAATAGGAATCTTGACAAAGACACCACACAGTAAGAGACAGTCTGCTGAGCACTTCAGAGTTCCCTCAGGTCACTCTAAGTCCATCTACTCCACACAATGGTTAAGGTGTCACCCCTTGAACCCGCCCAAATTAATATTATAACAGCCAATCAGAAAGGAACACAGGACTATGTATAGGAATAGACAGTAACATCAACTACATTTACATTAATCCAAACCAGTCCCCCTTCAGCGCCATTACAATACCACTGTTTTCTCTGTAACCCCTAGAGCACCATGAGTTTTTACTGTAACAGAATCTTGTTGAAAATTTTATAAGGAAGTCAGTCATAATGAATGGATTCATCAATTTCAGTGACATTAAAAGACCTAAAATCATGTTTCTAAATACTTCTTGTATGACTTGTTGCAAGAGAATTTAACTTTGCTAATTAGCCGGGAGATGAACATATGTCACACTGTTCTAAAGGACATTCAGGTAAGGAGGTTGCTCTCCGTTCAACTCTTCATTTATACACTCGTGTTTGAAAACTTGTATGAATATTATTAAGTGACGTAAAACATAAAAATCCGATATTAATACCTACTGCATAAACTAAACTGTTTTCCTACTTCGTATTTTATTTTATTACTGGAAGAAATACACGATAAGTGTGTTATTGTCGAGGATTGAAGTGAAACTCCTATTCCCATCATGCATATGTGTTCCGTCCATTCACGTGACTTCAAACCCGGAAGCGGTAGAGAAATAAATTGTTCTGCTGTAAAAATAAGTTCTGCAAGATAACTCCGAGAACGTACACTAATTAATTTCGATGTGTACTGGTGTTTTTGCAAAGAAATTATTTTTGTAAATATGTATGCTTCTGGATCCGAGAGCTTGATTAAACAGGCGAGGTGCGATTGATTTACAGAATTTTACCGTTACCACAGACTCAGGCATCGCGTTGTTCGTGTGTACTACTACTAGTGCTTGTGCTGAGACCGAGGTGAGATTCCTGTCCTCCTAACGTGTGTTATTTGTACCCATTTCAGAGAGATACAGCAGGAAGAGCTGCGGTCCTTTTACTCCAAGATATGTAAACTGCTTCAGCCTCAGGGCAGAGAGGGCGGCGACACCCTGGACTGTCTGCAGAGACTGCGTCTCATCGTGTCCGCTCACAAGTATGGCAGGACGTAAGTGTGTCTTGTGACGTCTGATGCACGATTGGTTCATGCGGTGGAAAGAAATGAACTGTACTTAAGAATTATGCGTCTACATCTAAGTGTCTCTTTCTCCTAATGCAATGAACACATTGTATTTTCCATGAGATGTATGTCGCTTTGGAGAAAAGCGTCAAATGAATATATAAAAATGTTATAGGACTGCCAGGCATCGTCTTCATGTGTCTCTTCATTGGCAGTAGATTCTCTGTCTGGTGCTGTCTCACTCTCAGTTTCATTGTTTTTCTGTCTGTCTGTCTGTCTTTGTCTGTCACTCTGTCTGTCTGCCACAAAGTGGGTGTTTGCTGTTCATTCTAAAAAGGGACGCATCTCAGTAACTGTGATGGTTGTGTTTCAATCAATTCAGGCTCCCTGTGGATCTTCTCAAGAGGTTGCAAGACCTGCTCTGCTGCCCCAGCTCACCAGAGCAGCTCCAGGTTCTGTCTTCCTCCATCCTGAGGGAGAGCATTGCTGTCTGTGAGGACAGGCTGGCTCTGAGGGACCACCAGGATGGGAGGACAGTCAGCTACGTGGCCGTGGTGATTCTTGCACAGGTAGAGTTGACCACAAGTGAGCCTTGGGTCACTATTGTGAGCATTCCAGCATAGTTTGTTCATGACCTGCTGCTTCCAGATGGCTCATTGGACATTGTGAAAATCACGACAGAAAGGTTTTGAAAATGTATCTTGACTGGATTGACCGGAAGTTTCCAGACAAGCTTCAGTGACGCTCTCGTTTGCCCAGGCTGCATGTAAGAGTGAGCTGACCGGCCTGTGTCACCATCTGCTAAAGAGCCTGGAGTGCTGGCAGCCCGACGTCCAGGTGTCTCGACATGTTCTTCCCATCCTCTCCAGGGTGATTGCATGTTCCCCTCATAGTCTGTCGGAGGGTGAGTTTCAGCTCTTTGGCCTGAGAACGGCGTTTAGAATCCGTTGTTTGCTGATCTCGAATGGGCACGCCACATTTTTCAGCACTGGACAGGTGTCTCCATCAGTCACAGGCAGTCCCTTGACTCACTCATTTGCTCATTGGTAGCCAAGGAAGAAGAGTGTAAGGCTTACATGGAATGTGTGGAATTGCGCTTCTATTCATGTGTGCCTTGTCCTTTTCACATGGAGACCATGTGAATCTGGTGAGCAGGAAGCTTGTGGATTGGCTGCGCTATGCCAGTGTCCAGCAGGGGATTGCCGCCTCCTCCGGAGGATTCTTCACAGGTCCCAGAACCCGCCAGGTTAGGTCAAACTGTCCACTCAAGGAGTCCACGGTGTCTTTTGAGGACCGTCTGCACAGTCTGACATATGGTGTTTTTCCCCCCACAACCCCCAACCCCCTCGGTGTAGCCTGTCCCTGTGACTGAGGTGGACGGGACAGTGGTGGGAGACTTCTTCACTGTGCTCTGTGTGGGTCAGGGCTTCACTGAAGATCAGTGGATGAACATGTATGCGTTCTCCATGATCAGGAAATGGCTCTTGACCTATGACATTGAAGAGACCAGCAGCGGGGACACAGGTAATGTCACAGCTGAAATTCAGGAAGCACTTGTCAAAAACTTGCAGTTTGCTTTTTTCCCCTCTCTCTCCATTACTAAGGGTAGGTATTTCTCTCGGTATATATCTCATATTTACAGTAGGCGAGTACAGTTTTGTGATTCTTGTATCATGTCGCTGAACGCATGAGTAGGGATCGACACTTTCTTCATTAAATGCCTTGCAGCAGTTATTGCGGGAAAAGTAATTTAAAGATGAATTTGACTTTTACCAGCTCAGATTAAGAGAGTGCAGTTTGTACAGTCACTTTCATAAGGCAAGCGGCAAAACGAAGCAAATCCTGATGGTACTATTTGAAATGATTTTGTGATTTTCCGCTTGCATTTGGCAGTGCTTTTGTTTACCTGAAAGTCCAGTTACTCCTCCTGTGCTTTTGATCAAGTATCTGGATTTTTGTCATCACTTTTAGCCGTTGATTTATTGCGATACGTGTTGTTTTTTTTTTTTTTTTTTTTTTTTTGCTGCCCTGAAATCTTTCCAAAATAAATGGAAAGAAATCTAGCAAATTTGATTTGTAAAGTCTGAAACATGACTGCTTTAATTACAACTGAGTAAATTGTTTATGGTTTGTAGGTATTTTACAGGCTTCCTGTAGATCTGCTCGTCCAGTGAATTCTCATGAAAAGAACTCATCATTACCATTAATTTAAACATGAAAAATAATTAATGTGCTCATGTAAAATTCTTGCTTTTAAGCACAGAGAAAGCATGATTCAAAACCAAGTGCATAAGAGTAAAACATTTCTGGAAACCCTTACATCCAGGCTTAAGACATGCATGTTTAAAACTGCATATACATAAAATATTATTTCTGTCTTCTTTTTTTCTCTCATCATTTATCTTACTATTATTTTCTGTTTCTTCTTTCATTCTGTTTTTCTTGGGCAAAATGGTGGCACGGTGTATGTTTCACAGCTCCTGGGTCAGTCTGTGTAAAGTTTTGAGTAGTGTAGTGTTCTCCTCATGTTCATGTGGATTTGTTCCTGGTGCTCCTGTTTCCTCCCACAGTCTAAAGACATACATTTCAGAGGAATTGATGATGCGATATTGCCATTGTCCAGGTTGTTATGGGTTTTTATGGTTATGATGGGCAGTATAAATTTCTAATAATAATATTGACTCTCAAGAGAATTCAATGCATCACTGTAGGTTCTCGGGTTTATTTGCCATTTCAGGTTTTCGCACTTCCTTTAAAACATTTTTGCTTTTGTGCTGAGGGGGGCGCAGTGTTGCAGCGGGTTTGGCCTGTGCCTGCTCTTTGGTGGGTCTGGAGTTTGTCCCGCTTGGGGTGCCTTGCGACAGACTGGCGTCCCGTCCTGGGTGTGCCCCCTCCCCCTCCAGCCTTGCGCCCCGTGTTGTCGGGTTAGGCTCCCTCACCGCGACTCCACTCGGGACAAGCGGTTTCAGTCAATGTATGTATGTGTGTGTGTGCTTTAGTGCTTATTTTTACTGTAGATGATAGAGGAATACAAGGTGTCTGAGAGATTCTTATAAGAGAGCACACAGCTGGCAGCTGAGACATGCAGGAGAAGCCACGACCATTGTAGGGAGGTTTCTCACCTTGTGTGGTGGTGAACGTCACCAAGGCGCGTATTCTGAATTGCACTTTCTTTTCTCTTAAGGTATTTTTCATAAAATGTGAGTTGACAGCTTATGCCCATCAATTTTCAGTACAAATTACTGTTACTAGTACGAATTCTCGTAAAAGTATTCATCATACAGAGGAAGCCTGTGCAGAAATGTGAGTGGTTAGCAAGGATTGTTGGCCGTGCACTTAAATGTTTGAAATTGCTGCAGATGACAAGTCTGAAGTTGATGGATCAGTGATGTCCATGGTCTCCGCAACATCTTCATCCAGTCGCATGCTCCCCCCCAAGGAGCGTCTACGAGAGAAAGCCTTTGAGTATTGCCAGCGGCTCATTGAACAGAGCGATCGCAGTGAGTCTGTGTCCGCGTGTGGATTGATTGAGTTCTGCCAGCAGCTCATTCAGCAGTTTGTTTTTTGTGTGTGTGTGAGAGTGAGAGAAAGAGATGAGTAACAGACTCATTAGGCACATTGAATACAATGTGTATGTCTAGTGGTGGGAATATACATGTGTGAGAGCATGTTGAGCGCTGCCAGCAGCATGTATTGACATTTCTTCATGTATCTGAAGCTTTTCTCCAGGGCGATTTAGCGTTAAACTATTTACAGTTATTTATCCATTTATACAGCTGGGTAATTTTGCTGGACCAACTTAGGGTAAGTACCTTGCTCAAGGGTATTACAGCAGTAGGTGGGGTTTGAACCTGCAATCTTTGGCTGCAAAGGTAGAAGCTGTAAGCACTACGCCACCGTCTGCCTCCCATTTAGTACATTGTGTGTGTGTTCATTGAAGTATACTCTTGATAAAAATTGCTGGCAACATGAGTGAAATGATTTAGGAATTTTCTAATGTATGTTTTGTTTTTGTTCCTTGTAGAAGCAGCAAAGAAAGTTGACTCAGATCTTCAGAAAGCTGTTAAGTACCAGGGATAGAAGGCTATCTGCCACTTTTATTCCTCTGACAAGATCAACGAGCTGCTTTCTTGTTTATGAACGAATGCTGCTAAGTGAAATCGCTCACATTTCTGTCATTTTGCAATCTGGGCTTTTTCAGTTTGCTACTGCTGTGACATCTAATAACACGTGGCTCCCCGCAGTGCCTGGTGGAGGCCGTGACGGTGATGGACATCATCTGTAAAGAGGACGCCTCCTTCGTGTACCGGGCCTTTCCCTGCATCAAGGCGCTGTATGGACGCATAAGTGGAGACCTGGCCTTCTCCCGAACTCTGCTGCCCATTGCGCAGTTCTACCTGAACCACAGTTGAGTGCTGTGCACGCGTGATCATCACTGTTTCCTACTTCACCAGTCCAGCATTCGGTGTTTGGTCTTGCTACAAAGGGTGGAGGTACTGAAGGCTACTATCCATAGAGTTGTTCAACAGTACTGGAGTCTGGGCTCTTTTTCCGGAGCGCTTAGTGGTCAGCCTGGTGCCATACTGCATTATTAGCCTCTACAGTGTGGCAGTGATTTGGGCTAAAGGTTGGTGTGGTAGCTAGACACTGTGCCACCTCTCTTGCCCCTGTCCGCCCAGGTGAGACGGCTGCTGTGGACTCAGAGGGGGTGTTCCGCCAGCTGCTGTTCTCTTTCCCAGCCGACCTGTTCAACGAGTCCATGCTGGCCTTCGAGTTTACGCAGTTCTGCCGTGCCAACATGGCTGTGCTTCGGGAGCGTGTAACTCTCTACCGGCAGAGCTTTCCCAACCTGCTCAAGGTCAGACAGATTTGTCTACCTGACCCAGATCTACCCCTGGGTAGCGACACAATCCTCATTACTACTTTGTCTAAATGTAGTTCCTGGCCTGGAACAGCCCGGCGCTCGTCTCAGAGTACGTGGAGCTGCTCCCTTCCCTACTGGCTCCTGAGACGGCCATTGAGCTGCTGCACTCACTGCTAGACCTGCCCTGTTTGGCAGCTGCGCTGGACATCCAGCTCAGGTGCGTCCAGAGCCCTGACTCACTCAGCATCCTGAGAGGCTGCCGAGCTTGCTGAGACACATTTTCACTTGTCTGCTAGCAGTTTATCTCCTCTAGGGAAAGAAAAGGGATTAGTTTTACTGTTTCTTCTGCAATTACAGCAACAGATGTGTTCCTGTAAACCTTGCTTTATGGAAAATAAATGACAGCGCTCATGGGAGAAACATGATGGGAGGAGGAGCACATAAGGCCTAAACATATTCATAACCAAAGCCTTACCAATTTTGAGAACAGTCCAAATAAAAATGTTAGCACAATTCAGAAATGTTAAATTTGTAAAAAGAAACTGAAAGAGCAGAAAGAAGAGGAGGAAAAAAATGCAAGGAGATAAAGGAGTCAATGGTGTGTTCAGCCTATCCGCTGAAAAAGTGAGGATAGGCTGAACACACCTTTGCCTCCTGTAACATTAATTTTTCTTCAAGTGTTAAAATCTTTTCTTTTACGCTCACCACCAAAAGTTGTATCACCAGCACACTTCTTTGGCACATGCTTGTCACCTTGCTTGCTAATTTTTTGGGTAATAATAAGATTTAGTGAAAATAGCAGGGAAATTGAGGAGAACCTCACAATCGGCATTTAATAGCAGAGTGTGTAGTGTGTCGGTAAACATCATGTGTGTCGTCCTGCATGTATTGTCATGTGTGCTCCTCTGCGTGCTGCTGTGTTCAACAGTGTTACTTCCAGCTCATCTCATTTACTAAGTGACGCAGAACATACACAAGTTTGTTCCCAATATGTTTATCAGCCAACACAGGTTTCAGGTTGTACTCGCATCATTCCCCTGTTTAGTAGTCACATATGAGCTGGTTTGTGTTATGAAAACTGACATTGTAGGAGAAATTCCTACTTTTTTACATCTTTGCTGTGAGGCAGAAGACGCACTGTGAGCTACAAAAAAGTTGAGCATCCTGCCATTAAATGACCTGCACTTGTTGAAGTGTGTTGATGCATAAATTTGGATCATTCTTCTCCATTCCACCATCAGTGAGGCCCCATTGATCTCTAAATGAATGCGAGAACTCTGCTGAGGAGCTGGAATAACTCCTTGTGACTGTCGCACAGGGCAGCCTTTTACCCGTCCTCAGACAGAGCACTGTGGGACCAGGGTGGCCGGACAACCAGCTCCCTGGAGGCCTTCCGCCAGCCGTACTACAGAGGCATGTTCCTGTACATCTTGAGGCTTGAGGCAGGAACTGGAGACACTATCGACAGGTACTGTTAGCAGGATGGTCAGTGGAACCACCTTCAGAGCCTTAGTCATCATGTTTCTTTGCTTGGCTGCACATGAAACAGTTTTGCATTTTACACTTGACACTTTATAAAGCTGGATATTTCTCTGAAGCAATTCAAATGCCTTCTCAAGGGACAACAGAAGGGCCTTTCGCCCCAGATCCCGTTCCTTGCTGCTTTCATCCATGAAATGACTTTCTATGGCTACTGAGTTTCAGCTGCTTTACTGCTGTAAATTGGCTCACCCATCATAAAACCCTCAGTGCTTGTAGGAGAGAGCACCCAGTTGTTGGTTACACGTTACAGAGGTGTCTGCTTGCAGGTTGAGCATGCTTCATGAGGTATTGGCCGATATGGTGGAGAGCCCTCGCGTGGTGCGCTGTGCGCAGACAGTCCCTGTACTGCTGCATGTCTTCTTCCACGCTGCTGTCCAGGTAATGGCGTTTGCAGAGGAGACTATCATCAACACCATTACATTTAGATGTCAACAGGGAGACGGCTCATCACATGACTGAAATGTGAATTCAGCTCTTCTGATGTGTGTCCGTGCCACTATTTTGTGAATAGTTCGCAGACAGGAAGCTGATAAACCAGCTGGTCTTGGTGTTGTTGGAAAGGAGTGGCCTGCTGTTAAGTGTGAAGAACTACAAGATGGAGGTGCAAAGGTGAGTACTGCTTTGGGGCAAGGTACGTGAAGTGAAACATGAAGGTAATGGAGGAACTCACAATATGGTGACGATGGATGGTGGGAGCGTGATGTTGTGGCAAAGTGCCATTTGTCGCTAGGATCGCTCCCATTCCGCTGCATTCCACTCCACAGAGTGTTCAGCTTCCATCTGCTGCTCCTGTGTAAGCTTCAGCCTTCCCTCATTATGGACCTGTCCCGGGAACTGCTCGACTTCACAGGTGCCACTACCAACATCTACCACAAGGAGGAGCTCTACACACACATGGTAAAACAGCGGCATTGCTACAAGGCAACTTCCCTCCACACACTTTTGAAATAAGTTAGGGAAGGAGGATGTGTCCCCTAGATGGAAAAGGATTTGACCGATGTGACATACACAGGTTTGGGCGATCGGAGAGTACCTGCGGGTTGGCCATGACTCCCACTGCACAGTGGAGCACATAACCACCTTCTTCGAGACGCTGGAGGCAGTACTGTTTGAGATCACACAGGTGCGCCAGTCAGCCAGCCCCCCCCTCTACTCCCCACGGCTCATCACTGTGCTCATGACCACGCTGGCTAAGCTGGCCTCTCGGAGCCAGGACCTCATCCCCAGGTAACACTTAGCATGGGATGGGATGTGGCGGGGGGAGGGGAGGGGAGGGGAGGGGAGGGGGGCGGGGTACTTCCAGAATGCCGCAGCCACAGAGGGTTTTGTTACTAGCACCTAATATTAGTTTACAGGAATTAGCACTAGGGCTCAACTACATGTTGTCGTATTCACCTGCTTCCTGAACATAAATGTCATTACATGGTGACTTGAAGTGCAAAGGCAAATCAGCAAGTGGATGTGTTCTTCTCACTACCTGGGAACTCCATTTTGAGGAGATGGTTGTGCACAGCTGCAGGAAGCCTGAGGCAGGCGGCGGCAAGGATGCCCCCCTTCAGGCAAAACGTTGACACTGGTGTCCACTCATCCGCAGGGTGTCCCTGTTTCTTTCCAAGATGCGCTCGTTCACCCACAGTGGGCCAGTGGCAGCGTGCTTCGGTGAGGAGGACTCAGAGGAGATCCTCACTCGTGCCCAAGAGCTCATGAACCTTCTCAAGCTGCCCAACGTGGCTCAGTTTGTGTTGGCACCATCAGCACAGGGCAGCAGCCCACGCTGGCATCGCGACTCAAACACCTCTCTGCCGCTCTCCATGCAGGTGCTCAGCGGCCTGCTGCAGAAGCAGACCAACTTCCTGCCTGGTTGACGGCAGTCCAGCACTGTATCTGTGCTAGGCTGGGCTGCAAGTCAGAGTACAACTAAGGGTCTTTGGCCACTGGGGTAACAAGGGATAACAGGAAGTAGCAGAGAAGGCAGTAGCCTCTGATAGCTCTGTCTTTGCCTTGAGGGTGTCTGTGTTGACTCATGGACCAGTGGAAAATGTTTGTCAAAGTATAGTGCAGAGAGTAACAGCCCCTGCTCCTGCAGCTCACTGAAGGGGAACTGAATGTTAAATAAATTGTGGGCTTGAGAATATTTCATTGAAAACTGAAAAAGGGCACAAATCTCAGTGATATGTTATGTCTTTCATCATTCCAGGATGCTTTACTTTATATATACACAAACACTGCAGAATAAAGGCATAATTGGGTATTTTAAAATAACATTTATTATGATACATACTGCATACATGTTGTATTTCATTGTCTACAACTTTATGGTTAAATTAAAGTCGTTAAATGCACATCACAATATTTAACATACAAATAAAAACTGCACATGAGCTAACGTTACATTTTCTTGTATATTATGTTTTAAAAGGTAGTTTGTTCCAACAGTATAAATGCTTAAGGAACAATAGAGGTTTAAATTAACAGTCATCGTACAATTCAGATAATCGGTATCTGATAATGTGTTATTGTTCTCCCAAGACATAGCTTCTGTAAATGAACCCAATTAGGCCTTTAAAAGGATGCTCTATCAATACTGGCAAAGTAGAGATGATATGGCCTCATACATGTGCGCAGTGCATGATATTAATGTGACAGCTTGGCCCTCATCAAGGTCACTACACTTAAGGGTTTACATCAAACAGTATAAGAACATAAATACACACACACACATTTTCATAACCACTTGCCCCAGACGGGGTCGCGGGGAACCGGAGCCTACCCGGCAACACAGGGCGTAAGGCCAGAGGGGGAGGGGACACACCCAGGACAGGACGCCAGTCCATCGCAAGGCACCCCAAGCGGGACTCGAACCCCAGACCCACCCGAGAGTAGGACCCGGTCCAACCCACCACATCCCCCTATATAGAACATAAATATCTTGTAGGATTCCAGCTCATTGCCACCTCCCATTCCATGATAGCCCACAGAGAAAAAATTCTAGAATGTTCAGCACAGCGAGGCTCTGATCATTGCAGATACCTCAGGGTCCTTCTTCTCCACCAGGAGGTTCAGTTTCCCACCTCCCCATCGGATCAGGTCCACTGCACTGAGGACAAAAAGTGACATCATCACCAAAGCATCATTTTTGTGGTGTCAGCAGAGGTTCTATTGACCAGAGATTCATTTTTACAATCTGTCTGTGCGCCACTCTGCTGATTTGTCATCCCTCCCTCACCTCTGGTAGTTGGATCCAGTCACATCAGTCCCATTGACAGCCAGGATCCTGTCCCCAACACGGAGACGCCCATTAGATGATGCTGGGCCACCTGGAATGAGGGTCCGGATGTAGATCCCCGGAGATCGAAGGGGAGTTTGCTGGGTACAGATAAGATTTTTATACTGTGAACTATGGCAGTGCTACACCCATCTGACAGCCTTCCTTATCAAATGCTTTGCATGAACCGGATATGTATGCAGCAGCAATGTTTAATCCCTTGCATTAAATATTAATATATTTAATTTTAATATCTTTGAAAAAAAACAGTAAACATTAGAATGAGCATGACTTTCCAAGTTGTATTAAAACACAAAGGGCTAAACAAATTTATACTAGGACAATGATAAAGACTGTGAAGGCAGGGATACAGAAGCCCTATTCCAGCATCGGAAAAAAAAAAAAGCGATAGCAACTCACCAGCCCATCAATGAGGCCCAAACCTAGTCCAAAGGGCCCCTTGTCCAGCTCCACTGCAAACATAGCATGCCAGCACAGAGGGGAGGGATGGGATGGGAGGGGTTGTTTAGATGATGCCCGAGTAGGACACAGTTCTGTTGCTCTACTGTACCATACAGCTTCCATTATCACAGTGTTGACAGAAAAACTTAGTGAACCACAATCATCTTCAGTTTATGCAGTAATTACATCTAAAATGATTACAATCAGATACAATCCGTAGTTTCTCAGTTTTGGCTCCAATGAGGTGAAATGAGCTCCCTCTGTCCTTCAGAACTGCTGAATCCTTTTGGGTGCAAAAAAAAAAGGATGTGAAAATGTGTTTCAGACCCGCTTCTCTCCTGATCTCCAAAGTTGCATCAAATCTCCACCGTGATCACCTTTTCACTTCTTGCCTGACTACTATTACTGCCAGTAAAATCATATGTCACAGTCATATGAGACTGAATGTCTCAATCATTGTGTTGTCATATAAAGCTCTTAGTTGTGAAAAGCACTACTGGATGAACAAATGCAATGTAAATATGAACAATTCTGTGAAGAGGAACAAGTGCCCCAAACTAATGAACAACTGCAGAAAATGTTTGGCTTCTAATGGTTCTCATTCCTTCTAGCATAACCAGTGTGTTCACTGCAGACATGAAAATAACTCTTATTTGTTTAATCAGATTGTAATTATCTTTTTTTTTTTTTTTTTACTTAAGATCAGACTGAATTGTAGGAATAATTACTGCAGAAATAAATACAATTCCAAAGGAGAAGTGGAGAAGCTGATTCCAAATTCCACCCATTGGCCTGCAGTCCCATGTGCTGGTTAAAGGTGTTGCACAGGGGATGCAACACGATGAATTCTCATCTGTCATTTCAGCACACCTACTCAGTTATACCCTCTTTTATCACCAAGTGTTCACTTTACACTTGTGCATAGGTACCAGTAAACACAATGTAACAATATTAGTTTTTTACTCACACTCAGAAAGAGAAAAATACGTTGTATATTTCTGACAAAGTTTTTAAGTAGAAGCAAATTAAACTGAACTATAGCAAGTCACCAGCAAATCGTGGTGCCAGTGTCAGAGTAAGCCTGTCAGTGAATGAACACTGACCTTCTATTTCGCTCACAATCAGGCCATTGGCCCTGCTGGGCTTCGCTGTGACTGCAGCACGTGTGTCAAGTCTTGGCTCTGTGTCTGGACAGCTGGGGGTTGTAGGTGGTATAGGCAGGCACGTGGCGTCGGGCGTTTTGGATCCCTGGTGGAAGGAACCATTGGTACGTTGGCTTGAACCCTATCCTGGTCCTCCCTCGGCCACATCCTGGGGCCTGTCGGCCCCCTGCTCAGTTCTGCCTCTGTCTGAGGATAAGCAACTGAGCCAGGGCACCCTAGAGAGTGAGGCTGCTCACCCTGGAAATTGAGCCACAGTGGCTATGACACTACAGAGCAAACTGATTGAGGGACACCCCCCCCCCAAAGTCACTTACTCCTCCTTCACATCTCTAACTCACTGTCTGAGCACTTAGTTGTTCATGCAGCCATGACAACCTGGGGCTCAAACAGCATGCTGGATTGGCACAATCAATGTACACATGACCTTGGAATGCAGTAAGACATAAATCTGTTTACTCAATCAATACTGATAAGATTTTAATATAGGCAGAGTTTATTGTACACAAAGGGTAAACTTCAGTACAGAAATACATTCCATTCAAAAATCTCCCTATATACAAACACTGTGGTACCTCATATTACATTTGAGTTGTATTTTTCTGAAGATACAAACATTTGCTCTCTTTTAAATTGCATTTTCTTCAGCCTATTTTTTACATTTCAGTAATGATGTGTTTCCATCTGTCGCTGTCAGACAGCAGGAAAAATGCAGATAGACTGGAAACGGTGGTGCTGTTTGAGGGGCAGCTTTAAAGAGCTATGCATGAGTGATTTCATTCAGCATATTCCTTCATTAATTATAGCCATATATTGCAAAAGACTTTTAAACAAACTGCCCAGGAAATAAGCACAGAAGTGTGCCCATTTCTACACCCAGGTTCTGATGAACGTTACTCAGGGCAGCTGGTCGTGTAGCAGTTGAAGCTCCTACCTTTAGCCCCTTCATCGTAGGATAAAGCATCAGCTAAATATTTCTTCATGAATTGGCCCCATTGTATTTATTCATTTAGCTGACACTTTCTCCAAAGCAACTTACAATATTAAGATACTATTATTTACCCATTTATACAGCTGGGTAATTTTACTGGAGCTCTTTTGGGGTTAGTACCTTGCTCAAGGGTACTGAAGCCAGAGGTGGGAATCAAACCGGCAACCTTTGGGCCCAAAGGCAGTGGCTCTTACCACTATGCTATTAGTCACAAAAGAGAGCAACTTGAAGTCAAACAGTGCATACATCTTTCAATAGTTTTGGCCATTACATATTGGTTCCACCTGCTTTGCAGAAGGAACATGGCACTGTTCAAACATTGTACAAACTGTTCAAACGTTGTACAAAGCAGAACACAACACATAGAATACAGGGAAGTGGAGGTCATGCATTTTTTGTTTTAAGGTGTTTTAAAACAGACAATTTAAATGTTTTCATGAAAATTACAATAAGAGTCAACTTACTGGTGTCCCATCCACAGAGTACCTTGCATCACACCCAATATTTCCAGAGGTAGAAGAACACTGAGACCTGCACTGGATAAGCAGTTGGTGAAAATAAAATAAATTAAAATCTTAAGAAAGTTACAATTACTTTACCTGTTTTTTTCCCCACGCACGGAACTTTTACTCATTGAATAAAGCGAGGGATGTCTGGACTTAGAAACAGTTAATACAAGTTATGGACCCAATCATGTTCGTATGTTCAGGTTCAAATGTATCAAAAACATAGTTTTGATTTCTGCTCATTTCACCCTACAGTTGCTTTGAGCACTCATAGTATATCCTGTAGTCAAAAGGCACAATCTGTTTAAAAGCAATAAAGAAGTAACGCTGTTCCAGAATGAGTGACTGAGCCACAGGCGATGTGGTGTTAGACACTGTCAATGCAGTGAAGAGTGACATGTACCTGGTGCACTGGTCCATCTGTGTTGCCCATGGTGGAGGGTGACTTGCTCCTCAGGCTCCACACAAAGTGGCGCACATATAGAAGCTGTCTGTAAATGCTGTCGTCCACGGTGTCAGACTCCAGGTCAACCTGGAACCCGCTGGTGGGCAGCACGATAGGTGGATGGTCTTCAAAACTCTCCAGCAGGTCAGCTGGGAAAGACCAAGGTGGCCAGTGAATCACTGTTTTTTTTTTACTATTAACTCCCTTCTGTGATGGCTAGGGATACCCTAGGTATCAGGTTAAAACATGGTAAATGGCTGTGTCAAGGTGCCAGTTTGCAGTTAGCAGACTGTGAAGATGCCATGCCCTAGGAAGAGCAGGTGATGAGGAAACATCTAGAGAAACAGGGCAACACCTGTCCTGTAGTTGTGCACCTCCTCATCAGTGGTGGGTTGCCACACAGCCCCTGGTCCCATATCAGCTCCCAGCAGGCATTGCGTCACAATGTAGTGGAGCTGTGCAGGTTTGAGAGCAGGGTACTTTGCACGCAGTGCCTTCCAGCTCATCTGCAGACACACACCCGCAACAAGGAGCACAGAGCACTGGGGTCAGTGGCCATACTGGTGTACGTGCACATATGACCACTCATTTTTATTCCCATAATGCTTTACCAGTCCCTGGCTTTAGAGCACTATAGTACATATAAGGTACTATGTAATACATATAATACTTCTGTTAGGTTTAGAGTATCATTCTTTGAAAATACCATTAGGTAGATGTTTTGAACATGAAGGCCTGAATCTAATAGGGTTGTTTATGTCCAGAGTTTGGTACCAGTGTATATTTTCGACACCCACAGGAGGAGTAAAAGACCTGCGGTGATGATCTATCTGCTCAATTTGGGAGCTCCTGAAGGCTGACCCACTGCACTCTCAGGACATGTAACATAAAAGGGAAAGGTGACACATCACCTTACAGTTATTGTGCTCGATCAGCTAGAGATGACAGTGCGACTCCCCGAAACTGCAATACAGTCAGAGGCTTCTTTCTCACAAACTCGCCTTTGCAGCCCCACTCAATGTGGGCAGTGACATGGTTTAGTGCTTTGAAACAGAATGTGTTCAGCTCCACCCAGATGACCCATGCCATTGCTTCTTGGACAGTAGACAAAGTGCAGGACACCCAGAGTCCCCTTTCCTCTGAGCTCTGGCAGCTCACCGAAACAGTACTACATACAGTATGTCTTTGGCCGTATTGACAGTGGACGATGGACAGGTGGGCAGTTACCTGCGTGAGCTGCTGGATAGGTGTGGCAAGGATGCTGACAGCACAGCGGAGCTTGGCCAAGAACCTGCCAGCTGGGCAGGAGAGACCAGCACCTCTTGTCCAGTCTAGAACTTTTCTCAAATTGGTCTTGAACTGGAGGCCACTGGAGGTGCAGAACCAGCCTCGCACAGGCCCTGAAAACACACACACACACACACACACACACACACACACACACACCCTGCTATAAACCATATGAATCATAAGAAAGAGGAAACAAGGAAAAATATTTCATTGACCTTACTTGAATATCATATAATATTTTCGTTACAAAGTTATGAATTTTTTTTCTAATATTCACTCACTCTCTTTTTATTTATCTAAAATGTTAAGCTCACATGAGCCAGTTCTGTAGCACATTATGACTGAGTACAGCAACAGGAAGAGGTTAGTGCTTGCAACTTGAGGACCCAGGTTTGAATCCCACCTCCTACTGTTGCACCTTTAAGTCAGGTACCTGCTCTAAATTGCTGTAATGAAATAACCCAGCTGTACAGAAGGGTAAACCACACAAAGTATCTTCATGTTGTAGAAAAGTATCAGCTAAATGAATTAAATGTAAATGAGCAATATTCTGCCATTAAGTGACTTTAAAATGTCATGTGAAAAGGTGAGAGGAATACTGCTGTCAAAGCATCCGGACCACCTGGACTAGAGACCTTATGAAAGACAATGCAGCTGTTGAGACAGCAGGATAGATTTGACCTGAGGCAAAGACTTATTCATATTACCAGAAGCATTGTCTCATTAGTAGTTGGCTGTCTGGCCTTGGCCGGTTGCCATGGCTGTGAGAATGGTTCTTGTGATGTGTAAGAGTAGACCTTGGTCACAGACCTCAGCACCCCTTCCATCCCCCCACATCAATGATGGCTGTTATCTTACCACACTTAAGACTGCATTCACTGGCTTGAGAATAGCTTAGGTGTGTATACATATTCGTCTATGTGTGTGTTTATTTTCTTATATATTTAATTTTAAATTAATATAATGAATGATATATAATTAATTATTCATATGTGGACATATGTATGAGTAATTAATTATACCACACACACATATATACTGTATAAAAGGTATAATCGAGCCAAAGAGTAATTAATTATATACAGTATATAGGATGGATAGTGCATGTATATGTATGCATGTGCTACCTCTACACTTCAGGAGAACTATTGTGGACTGTCACATCACTGACTGCCAGGATATTCCTTGAGATACTTGTAATGTGTCCCTCCCAACACCCAAAGAAGTCTAAATTGCCTCTTCAAGATTTGTGAATAACTCATCTGAGTTATACTGCTAATATTTTATTTATTAGGAGAACTTGTTTTGCCATATTCTTTTAGAGACATACACAGTGTAAGTGCTGCATCAGCTAAGGCCCACAGAAAAACGTATAATAAAGCTGCACACAGCTTATGATGAGAAAAGAGTGTTTCACTCATACCGGCCTTTGTCGGGCAAACATGAGGGACAGGATAAAGGCCTGTTGCTGCGAGACAAGGAACTTTATTTTGGCAGAAACACCTTTGGTTCTTTTCATTCGAAAACAAATGGGCAGAGACCTTGTAACAACACTGTCATCCTCATAAATCTAGGAAACTGCACAAACAGCAGGAAGAGGCGGAATTTAAAAGTATCGCGATGATAACAGACTCAAGTGGAAAACGTATTATCTGCGCCAGCGATCTTCTGTTCACATTTGTGGAATATATAGCACATTGGCTCACTTTTTTTTTACACTTCCTGCAACATCCATCGCTCTTAGCGCATCTCACACATGGTACACACTGTGCCAAGAAGGATGGTGTTTATGGACTTGCTCGGGTCAAAAGAGCAAGTCATCTTCAAGAGTGCGCTAATTTCACAGGCACTTCACTTCTCCGCAGTTGGTATGTCTTCGGAGTCCAGTCAAAAGCCGTTCTTTCCCATTTTTGGCCAAATTAGTCGTAATCTGTACAAGCTCTGGACTGCTCAGATAAAAGCAGTGTTGTTCCACTTGATGCCTGCCATCAGAGATTTCATTTTCATCAACTGCTTTGACGGTGGATTAGAAGATGAAGTAATGCTGTGTGTACAGCACTGTTACTGAATGCATCGGTGGAGAGTAGAATTAGCGGAAGACTATTTTCAGTCAAGTATGCCGAACTACCTAATTTATATATTAAAGTAGAAAAACCATAGCCAGGAATCTGGTCAGAACAGGTGTAGTTATACAAGTTCTGCTACACAAGGCAGGTGAGCGATGTTGCTGCTACCTTTACTGGTGTGCAATGCCTTCCTCAGTCATTGACTCATGAACTACAAAGTTAGATTCACTCCTTTGTGTCTTCTACCTGGCTGTTATGTGAAGAGGTAAGAAGTTTAGGGGGATGGGGTTGCGATGGGTCTGCGATGCATCTGCGATGGGTCAGAGGGCATGGCTTAGCCATTTAGCTGAAAGTGGGCAGTAAATCAGTGGTGATTATCATCATCAAGTTTATAATGACTCAGTGGATGTTTCTTCCCCACAGTCTAATACATAAGCATAAGTGAGAACAGAGTCTGTATTCATGTGGAGATATGAGTGTATTCTACCTGAACGTAGAGGGTAGGGTGAGTGCTACGGTGAGCACTTCCTCAGCAGGAGGACCCACCTTTGTCCAACAGCTGGTTGAAGAGTGACGCATTGGAGAAGAAAAAGAGATAGGCAAACATCTGAGACTGGACCTCGGGGTGCACTTGGCACTGCTGCAGGAGGCTCTGAGTGGTCTGGAACACCTTCAGAACCTTGAGCACTGACTCTGGCACCTGCCCCTCTGTGTGGCCTGGGGTTTGATCCAGCAATCCCATCAGAGAAGTATACAGGGACTGCAGGAGGGCAGCGGGGACATTAGTAAATCACATTATTAGACTGTCAAATTTACTTTTCACTACATTTCCCAAATTATGTATTGTGTCCAAAACGTAATAGCAAATAAAAAAAACCCGTCTCTTTTGCTGCTGTGTGTGAGAGCGAGATGTGTTGCTTTTACTAGCGCTCACTCGGCCTCAGAAGATGCATTACAAACTTAATAAACTGCTACAAGAAATCAGCCAAACAGAATATTTCATGGGCTAATAATTTATATTGAACAAACTTTCTACTCACTCCATGGAGTACTGAGTGGAGTTACTGATGTTCCAGCTATGATTTTCTTTGGACACAAAATACTATCCTACTGCCTCTTTACTCGCACCAGCTGCAGCTTCACTTACATACTGTAGGGCTATTTATTTTTCATTTAATGTCAATTCAGGATAATTCAGTCATTGTAAATAGATTTTTTTGTCTTACTCATGGTATGGTTTCAGCATTTAATACTATTTTGGCTTCTTCAGTGACATTTCCCAAAGTCCTGAAGTACATCTTTTTTCTATTTATGTTCTTCTTACATCTGGAAATGAAGTATCCAAACTTTGTGACAAATGGGCAGATGCGACAAAATACATACAGATGAGCAGCTCCAGTTCTACGGTACATTTACATTTATCCATTTAGCAGACGCTTTCTCCAAAGTGATGTACATCTCACAGAAAATATGTCTGCATTACGTTAGCAGGAAGAGAGACCAAGACGTCGATGCATGATTCTAAAGTACAGTTAGTTACTTTCCACCATATGAATCAATGTAAATCACATGAGCAGCTGCATAAACCGACGATTCCTAAGCACATTGTTAATTTTTTTAAAAAACATTTACATTACAGTACAATACAGTACAATTAGTACTTTGGATCTATTCACTTGGCAGCATCAGATTACCTACAATCCAGCTCCTGGAGAGAAAATGTATTGACATTGATAATGGAGACGGTTGTTACCTTAGTGATGTGGTAAACAGATTGTTGAAATGTGTAGAAGATCACCTCTTCCAGGACAGACACACCTTCTTCTTTGTCCAGTACCGCAGCCGACAGCAGTGTTTCTCTGTCTAAAGCAAAGGTATTTACATGACATTGTTACAGTATGTCCTGACAAATGCCCTGACTGCAAAGACTACCCATGTGTATTTTCATTTAATTCTATTAGACAAACCAACTGTTCATTTCATGATAAACACTGGCTTATTGCAAAAATAAGTTGATTGTGTAGTTTTGCAAATTCACTCACACACACACACACACACACACACAGTGGCTAAAGCTGCTTGTCCCAAATTGGGTCACGGTGAGCCAGGGCCTAGCCTAGCAATGCAGGGTGCAGGGCTGGAGGGGGAGGGGATACACCCAGGATGGGACACCAGTCCATCACAGGGCACCCCAAGCAGAACTTGAACCCCAGCCCCACCAAAGAGCAGGGCCTGGCCAGTCCTGCTGTGCCACTGCACCCCCCATGTCTCCCCATGCAAATACACACTTGTAAATGTTTCATACAAACTATATGAATAAGAGGCAACTTTATTTTTTAAATACACTATAACCCACAGGAGTGAGATTTATAACCCTGTGTCAACTTTGAATTAGAAGATACAACACTGTGACTGTGAGTGCATTATAGTCAAAGTAAGCAAATAGTACACAGCAGAAATTAATGTGAAAAAGCTAGGCAGTGTGGTGGAACACTGAGTAGTCCTGCTGTCTTACAGTACCTGAGTGGTCTAAGAGGCCATGAGTTCAATCCCCACTCAGTCTGTGTGGAGTTTGCATGTTCTCCCTGTGTCTGTTTCCATTGGATGCTCTGGTTTCCTCTTACAGTCCAAAGACATGCTGTTCAGGGTCACTCATAGTGAGTGATAGAGAGAGTGTGTTCCACTGATGAATGACCCATTATAAGTAGTATACCTAGCAGTGCAAGTCATCTTGGTGAATAAGGTGTGTTGGCTGATAACAGTACATAGAGTTCATAATGTTAAATCAGTATGCTACAACTATCATATTCATTTGCCTTGGAACAATCAACTGTTCAAGTGACCCTGCACCAAATTATACTTTTCTATAAATAAATTGCTTCCCCAACTGGTACATAAATTCTTCACAGAAACACTAAGTGCAGAACTGGTGTGTCGCAGGAGAGAGACCTGGAGTAGCGGTGTTCTTTCTGTTGCATAAACCTCTAACACTAGGCAGCGATCTCAGAATACTGTGCTCAGCCGAGGCCCATCGGTCAGTCCTAGAGACCACCAGGTTTCACGACCAGCACAAACTGGAAAAGGAAAAAAATGCTCTCAACATCTGGGTGCTAAAGATTGGATGAGTGGAATTAGATTAATATGCTAGCAAAAAACCCACAAGATTCACTCCAAAATATCAGCATAAGAAGAAATGCAGAGTCTATACTCTGGGTCCTTGACCTAACGCAGTTGAGACAAGAAATCGGTTTGTAACTCCCATATCGAAGCACTACGCCAAACCAGAAAACTCAGTATTCATGGTGTCACAACTGATGCCAGGAGAAGTAGAGATTGGACCCAAGTGTGGGTGCGTTCCTAGGGACAGGGAAAAACAGAGGTCGTGGACAAGTGTGGGTCTTCAAGGTATGGACGTCATTTCCAGGGACGAAGCAAAACTCAGTAACCAGGAGATCAAGCAAGGGTCAGAAACCAGGAGAGTCAAAACATGAAACAGGGAAACTGGGTGCAGAGAGAAGAAAGCTGAATATCACAAAGCCATGTAGGGAGGCGTTTGCAAGATTCCGCACCTGGTACCAGGACGGCACTGCCTTAATACCTGGCCGGGCTGACTGGTACCAGGTGGTGGTGTTGTGCTTGCAGGTGTGGGCATGACAGTACCCCCAGCCCAATGGGCAGCCCCAGCCGCCCTTCTGGACCGGGGCGGACACCCCCTGGGCCAGGGCGCCGGGCAATCCAGATGGTCCTGGTGGAAGGCCGAGATCAGAGCGGGGCCCAGGATGTCCACTGATACCCAACAGCACTCTTCCGGGCTATACCCCTTCCAGTCCACCAGGTACTGCATGCGGCCCTGCCAGCGAGGGGAGTTCAGGAGCTCCCGAACCGCGTACGCTGGGGCCCCCTCAACCTGCACCGGTGGTAGAGATTCTGAGCTCTGAGGGGTCCAGACGGACGACACCTTGTAGGGCTTGAGGAGGGAGCCATGGAATGAAGGCATACCCTTAGAGTCGGTGACAGGCGCAACTGGTAAGTGACCGGGTTGATCCGAGGGATGATCCTGTACAGGCCGATGTATCGGGGACTCAATTTCCGGGAGGGGAGTCGCAATTTCAAGTCCCTGGTGGACAACCAGACTCACTGACCTGGTTGGAACGTGACAGGGCAGCGGTGCCGGTCAGCCTGCTGCTTGTACTGCTGCATGCTGCTGTGCAGATGGGCGGACACCGCTCACCATGTGTCTGCACTGGTCTGGTACCAGGCCTTGACAGCAGGAACGTCTGTGCTTTCTGTGTGCCATTGGAAGAGGGGAGGCTGGTACCCTAAGACGCATTGGAACAGGGTGGGGCTGGTGGAGGAATGAGAGTGAGAATTATGAGCATATTCTGTCCAGTGTAAAAACCAAGCCCATTGCTGTTGTCTCTGGCCACAGTAGCTACACAGAAGCCTACCCAGTTCCTGGTGTAGTCGTTCTACAATGTCCGTTGGCCTGTGGATGGTAACCTGATGTCAGACTTAACAACACTCCCAGTTTGTGCCAGAAAGCCTTTCACAGCTGGGATGTAAACTGCAGGCCTCCATCTGACACTATGTCCTCTGGGAGGCCATAGATGCAGAAGACATGTTAAAACAGGGCTTCCGCTGTCTCTAAGGCTGATGGGAGTTGTGGTAGGGGAACTAATAGACAGGCCTTTGAGAATCGATCCAGAATAGTGAGAATGACAGTGTTACCTTGGGACACAGGAAGCTCCACCATGAAGTCGACGGAGATGTGAGACCAGGGCCGTGCCGGGACAGATAGAGGTTCCAGCAGTCCAATTGGCTTCTGATTTGGGGTCCACGCCTGTGCACACATTTCACCAGCCTCAACATACTCCAGCACGTCCTCCTGGATGGACGGCCACCAATTATCGCCCTTGGAGTAGGGAGAGGGTCTGTCGGTAACCCGAGTGCCCTGCCGCTGGGGAGTCCTGTTCCTACTGTAAGAGAGACGGTCGGAGACTGACTGGAACATAGTCTCTACCTTCCAGCTTTTCTGCTGGCCCAGGGTCCCCTTTTTGGACTGCCCGGAGCTCTTGCTGCCATTGCCACCTGACTGGAGCCACCACCATTCGTTCTGGTAGGATAGGTTTGGGCGACTTCGGGCCTGGGTCTTTGTCATACACTCGGGATAGGGCATTGGCCTTGGTGTTCTTGGAACCTGGCCTGTATGACACCATAAACCGAAACCGGGTACAAAACAATGCCCAGCGTGCTTGGCGAGGATTTAGACACTTAGCCTGTTGCAGGTATTTTAGGTTTCGGTGATCATTAAGGACCAGAAAGGGATGTTGGACCCCCTCCAATCAATGCTGCCCTTCTTCTAGTGCCACCTTTATGGCCAGCAGTTCCCAGTTACTTATGTCATAGTTCCATTCTGCTGGCATTAGTTTACGCAAAAAAAAGGCACACGGATGCAACCTTGAAGGGCTGCCCTGCCTTTGAAAGAGAATCGCTCCAATCCCCACCGCTGATGCGTCCACCTCCATCTTGATCGGGAGCGCAGGGTGGGGTGTCGGGGGATCGGCGCCGTCGTGAACCGTTCCTTGAGCGTCTTGAAGGCTCGTATCGCATCGTCCGTCCAGCTCAGCCTCGTTCCTTTTCCCTGCAGCAGACTCGTCAGGGAAGCTGCCACTGAGCTGAAACCCCTGATAAACCTGCAGTAAAGGTTTGCAAAACTCGTGATGGTTTCCAGGCTCTCTACTGAGGTGGCAAGGCAGGGAAGAGCTAAACAGGTGTTCTGGCATTGGCACCCCCATGCCACCAATTCTCCTGTACTCCACGAGAAAACTGGGTCATGTTTGGCTAACCAGGTGTACCCCAAAATGATAGGGATGTCAGGGGTCCTGATTAAAAAAAATGTGAGGTCTTCCATGTGACACACCCCAGCGCTTATTTTCAGGGACTCAGTCTGGCTCTTAACCATGCCCGAGCCCAATGGCTGCCCGTCCAGAGCGTTAATTCATAACGTGGCGGCGCACTCCCTTTGCTCTGCCGTTGTGCAAAATTCTTGTCCATAGAACAGCTGGCAGCCCCTGAGTCCATCAGTGCTCGTGTCTGCACCTCAATCGGAACCATCAAATGAGTATCGGCGCGACGCAGCACACTCGCCTCGACTCCCGGACGAGGGTTCCTGGTGGGTCTTCTCTTGGGCAGTTTGCCCGGAAGTGACACGCGCCACCGCAGTCAAAGCACTGAGGGCTCCAGATTCTTCGAGGCCTCTCTTCGGGGGTCAGGTGCCCTTGTCCCAGGTGCACCGGTTGAGGGATTTCCTGGGCCGCTATGGGAACCTTGGGGTTTAGCCTGGGGGGCGGCAGTTGGTCCCACACGGGGCTTGTCGATGATAATGGCCATTTCGATGAAGCACTCCAGGGACCAGTCCTCCTCTGATACGCCAGATCGTCTTGAATCCGGGGTGCAACCCGTGCTGGAACAAGGACAGGAGGGAGGCTTGGTTCCGGTTGCTCTGCTCCACCAGTGTCCAAAATTCCAATGAATAGGTTGCCACCTTTCTACTGCCCAGCTGGATCGCCATCAGGTGGTCACTGGCGGCGCTCGCTGAGAGAGGGTGGTCAAACACCATCCTGAAGTGCTGCCGGGAAGCGCGAATACATGGCGCGCTCCCCTTTGTGCCAGATCGCCGTCGCCCAGTCCAGCGTTATTCGGCTGACATCAGTCTGATATACATCTGGCTGGCTATCAAACACAAGCTCGCACTGGAGGAGAAATCCCCAGCATTTTTTGGGTGACCCGTCATACCTTTGTGTTGTAGCCAGCTGGGGTCCTGTTACCGGCATGCTTCGAGCGGCAACTGATGATGCGAGCAACCGTCGCGGTCGTCATCATGGTGATCCGCTCGGTGGGTCCTATGTTCTGCTGCATCTGCCCTAACCTCTGTAGTTCCTGGAGTTCCAGGATCTGCCACCCTAACAGGTCCCACTGTGTCGAGACCGCCATTTGTAGGTGCTCCCACTCTGCTGGGTCCATGAGATGGCAGAATCTTCTGTCACAACCGATGTCAGGAGAGGTAGAGATTGGACCCAAGTGCGGGTGCATTTGTAGGGACAGACAAAAACAGAGGTTGTGGACAGGCATGAGTATTCAAGGCATGGACGTCGTTTCCAGGGGCGAAGCAAAACTCAGTAACCAGGAGATCAAGCAAGGGTCAGAAACCAGGAGTGTCAAAACATGAAACAGGGAACTAGGGTACAAGGAGAAGAATGCTGAATGTCACAAAGCCACGCAGGGAGGTATTTGCAAGATTCCACACCTGGTACCAGGACGGCACTGCCTTTATACCTGGCCGGGCTGATTGGTACCAGGTGTTGTCGTTGTGCTTGCAGGTGTGGGTGTGACACATGGACTATGTTCAATAAAAAAACCTCAGATAAAGATATAATGAAATAAATATTGGCTTTAACACTTTTACTTATTTATTCCATTTTCATTCACTGCTCGTATTATGTGGGGCTGCTGTGTTGCAGAATGATCCTGAAAACAAATGGCATGAAGCAAGGTACACTGTGGACATTTGGGACACCAGTCCATCACAGAACTTTCATTATCTCTAATTAATTTGAAACAACAAGTGCCACGTTCCTCAGCATCTGATCACCTACAGTTGGCTTTATTATCTATACAGTCGATAAACGTGTGCTATTAGAAACCTATCTTGAGTTCTCGCTGAGCAGGTTCTGTATGAGTCTTGGCTATAACTATAGTAAAAGTCCACTGTAACATTTAAAATGAGAAAAAGAAAAAGTAATGGTTTCCTGTGGATTATTTGTGATTAGGAGGCAAGTGCAGTTTTTTTGGGGAGACTGAGCTTGGACGCACGTGCCTGGGAGTTGAAGCTGTGTGAGAGGACACAGAGAAGGATGAACACAGGACAGAGGTTGCAAGAGTCCAATGTGGGAAATGACACACAGAAGGAACAAACAAACAAACAAGAGACAGATTGGAAAAAGAAAACACGGCTGTTTGCAGGCATGCTCATTGGAAAAGAATTTGTGAAATTTCAGATTGACTGCGGTGCTAGCTGTAATGTAATTCCTATTAATCTGCTGAGTCCAGACACAGAACTAGAAGACAGAGAGACTGCTTTGGCTGTACTTTACTAGCACAAAGTGAGACCACTTGCAAAATGCGAACTGAAACTAAGAAATCCAAGAAACCAGAAATTGTACAGACTGGAATTCCAGGTCATGGATAAGGACACTGTCGTTTCACTGTTGGGCAAGAGGGCGGGTGACGCCATGAAACTAATCTAAGTACATTATGAAAACGTCTTGGCAATAGACAGCATAATCACCACTAAAGAACCCGTTGGCAACCAGTTGTCAATGCAACAAATAAAGACAGGGTATGCTGATATATTCACAGGTGATGCCTGCCTGGAGGGAGAATACAAAATTGAGATTGACAGCACAGTGAAACCTGTACAACTCCTGAAAAGAACAGTACCAGTAGCCATGATGAAACCCCTGAAGGAAGACCTGCAAGATCTTCAGAGGAGAGAAATCATTGCGCCAGTGGATAGGAGTACAGACTGGGTTAGTAGTATGGTAGTGGTACAGAAACCCAATGGTGACTTGAGAGTATGCATTGATCCAAGACCTTTGAACAAAGCTTGGAAAACGCAGCCATTTCCCTCTTCCTGCCCTTGAGGATATACTCCCTGACCTATCCAAAGCCAGAGTGTTCACCCTATGTGATGTCAAGCCTTAGGAGGAGTCCAGCTATCTCACCACATTCGCTACTCCTTTTGGAAGGTACAAGTGGCTCAGAATGCCAATGGGCATAAGTCCAGCTCCTGAGATCTTTCAAAGAAAGCTGACACTCGCATTAGAGGGCCTGCCAGGCATATACATTATAGCTGATGATGTGCTTATTACAGGACAAGGAGAAACCCCGAAAACAGCAGAGTGAGACCACAATGAAAAATTGAAAGCATGTCTGACACGGTGCAGGGAGAAAGGCATTAAATTGAACATTTACAAATTCAAACTGTGACAAAAGGAAGTCTCCTGCATCGGACACCTCCTGACATCGGCTGGCCTGAAGATAGACCCAGACAAGGTTCGAGCCATAACACACAAGCCTAAACCAACAGATGTGAAAGACATTCAGAGACTGTTGGGGATGGTGAATAACCTTTTGAAGTTTTGTGCACACCTCTCAGACCATTGCAAAGTTCTGAGACAACTAACCCACAAACACAGGGAGTGGAGTTGGACAGCACAGCATGAAGAGGCACTAAGCAAAATAAAAGAAATCACTGCAAATGCACCAGTGCTGAAATACTACAATCCAGATGAGGAACTTACAATCTAGTGTGGTGCCTCTGACACAGATCTTGGTGCAACACTCATGCAGGGAGGTATGCCAGTAGCATTCACAAGCAAAGCATTAACACAAAAGGAACGGGGTTACGCCCAAATAGAGAAAGAATTCTTGGCTCTAGTTTTCGATATGGAAAAGTTTCACCACTACACGTATGGATGGAGAGTAGAGAGTAGAGAGTAGAGCATAATGTGAAAGCCACTGCTCAGTGCTCCAAAAGGACTTCAAAGAATGATGTTGACAATTCAGAAGTATGATGTGGATGTTGTCTACGTTCCAGGCTGAGACATGCTGTTAGCAGACACTCTGAGCAGAGTCTACTTGACTGAGAGGTCACCCACCGGATCTGTGGAAACTGAACGAGAGACAGTTAACATGGCACAGCATCTACCAATCTCAGAGGACAGACTTTGCAGGATCCGTTCTGCAACAAAAGAAGCTAGAACATTACAGACACTGATCAAAACCATTCAACAGGGATGGCCAAAGGAAAAGGCAGACAAACCAAATGAGATCAGACATTATTTCCTGTTTCAGGAGAAGCTGAGTTACCAGGATGGAATCGTCTACAGGGGCGAAAGGGTTGTTATCCTTGATGAGCTAAGGAAAGAGCTAACCCAGCGTATCCATTTGTCTCATTTAGCTGTGGAAGGATCCCTCAGGAGGGCCAGAGAGTATGTCTACTAGCAGGGAATGAACGGCCAAATCAAGTCATATATACAAAGATGCGACACCTGCAGTTCGGTGGACCGTAACCAACATAAGGAAACACTGAAGCCACACGAAATGGCGAACGGGCCAAAGTAGGCACCGATTTGTTTACTTTTGATAATAAGCATTATCTTATTACTGTACATTACTACTCTGAATTCTGGGAAATAAGATTTTTTGCCAGACACCAAATTGGCTATTGTGATCAGGAAGCTGAAGGCTCATTTTGCATGACAGGGCATCCCAGACATTGTCGTTTCAGATAACGACCCACAGTTCACATCCCAGGAATTTCAGAAATTCAGTCATCGCTGGGAATTTTGACATAAGACTTCATCACTGGGCTATCCGCAGAGCAACATCAAGGCGGAATCAGCCATGAGACTGATGTTTAAAGCATAGGCGGCAAAACAGGATCCTTATTTAGCCATTCTGGGCCACAGAAACACACCAATCAATACAAAGACTATCACCTAACCTGGCCCAGAGACTGCTTAGCCGTCGGACTAGAACATTGTTACCTACAAAAAAAGTCTTATACAACCTAAAGTCCAATGTTCACTGGGGAGAGTTGAAAGCCAACCAATGTCGACAGCAGACCTACTTTAACAGCTCAACTAAGGACTTGGAGATATTACGACAACGTGACTCAGTGAGAATACATCCATTTGAGCCTCATACAACCTGGAGAAAGGGCAACGTGGTGTAGCCGATCAACACAAGATCAAATAGAGTCCAGTTAGACTCTGGAAGTGTTATCAGGAAAAACCGCTGACACCGCAGAAAAGCTCATGGTGCGACTCCTACAGTGACTGTGAGCACAGAGGCTGTCATTTCTCATGGTACTGAACACATGGATATTACTGTCACCAGACCAACAATCACTACATCCATGGCCAAGCAGATGCAGAGAGCCATGCTGACAGACACACAGTCAACTGTCGTCACGAGAGCTGGTCAAATAGTAAAGACACCTCAGTACTTAAAGAACTATGTACAGTGAAATTTCAGGAGATGTTCATGGACTTTAGAAGAAAAGAAAAAAAGGACTGGAAATGTTAATGTTTGCTGTTGAAAAAAATGTATGTTGTCTGTGATAATAGTTCATAGTTAAGAATACCCAGAAAGTTCCTTTGGTTAACTAAAGGAACTATTGTTATATATGCTGTTGCAGCAGGTGCCAGTTTTAAAGTGAGCACTGGGAGAAAGCTATATCAGACAATGTGTGTGTAAGTGCAGTGTTCGAATTTTATTAGTCAGTTTAGAATTGGGATTGTCTGTGTTTATTAAGAAAAAGAGACAGAATAAAACAGGAAGCAGAGGAAGCAGTAAACCACGGCATCATCAGATTAAGTAAGGATGAGCCTCGGATGGGGGACGGCACCAATTCTGTGGTCTTTGGCTTCCACAAAGGAAAGGAAAGAGATACATGGTGATCTCAGAAGCTGTCAGCTGATAAACACTGGGAAGCACATGGTCCATGTGTCACGCGAAACATAGGGAGCCGGGACGGCTGGACCCAAGTGCAGCGTCGTTTGTCAGGAGTCGAGGGATGAGGCAAGTTCTCGGTGTCGGGGACAGACGAAGGGTCAGTCGATTGGCGGTCAGGGTCAGGGCGAAAGATTCATGTGCGAGGTCGGGGGACTTAGCGAAGGGTAGGTTGAGCGGCGACTAGGAGAGGAACAAGAATCTGTGGACGTGGTCGGGAAATGAAGCGAAGAGTCAAAAACCGGAGGACGTGAACTGAGAGTTAGCGATGCTTGTGAACAAAGCGTCATGAGGAAGGGCGGTTGTCCCTGACGAGATTCCGCAAAGGTATGGGAGCTGCTGAGTGTCTTTTAAAGGGTAGGGAGTTAGTCAGTTGCTGGACCGGAGTCAGGTGCTGTCGATTGAGTTGTGGGTGTGGATGTGACACCATGAAGGCAGCTCAAGGATTCTATGAGTAGCATCAACCAGCATCAGCATCAGTCATTTTATATGGTCATGGAGAAAGGATAACATATGGAAGGAATGGATCCTGAGGCCTGCTGCAGCAGGTGGCATTCCTGCCACTCCCCCACCACCAGGAGATGTTGCAGCACTAAATAGCAAAACATTAATGATAAATGCCCCTCAGCAGATGACTCTCTAGCTGGTCTGAAAACACTGGCCGAGGTGTCAGTATTCCTCAGCAGGAAATACACCTACCTGCATATGTAACTAGCTGTCACGTATGAAAGTAAAAAGGACACGGAAGTGTGTTGTTGTACGTCCAAATGCGGATGAAAAGGGTGATGCTCTCAAAATAACAGTGAATACATCTATGTGCACCAAACAAAGACAGAAAGTACCAAAGTACAGTACTGTGCAAAAGTTTTAGGCACTTGGTTGTGGAAAAAAAGCTGAAAAGTGAAAATGCTTTCAGAAATAATGCTCTTAATTAATAAACTTCCTACAAAGCTTATTAACCATCCATCGTCAACAACCTTATGTCCCGAGCAGGGTCGTGGCAGGCTTGGTTGGGTCATGCTCTCTCGTGGGTCTGGGGGTTGAGTCCTGCTTGGGGTGCCTTGCGATGAACTGGCGTCCCATCCTGGGTGTGTCCCCTCCCCCTCCAGCCTTGTGTTGCTGGGTTAGGCTCCGGTTCGCCGCGACCCTACTCAGGACAAGTGGTCTCAGATAAAGTATACACACACATACACTCTTTCTTTAATGACATACAAAACCCTTACTGTAATACTGTAACTTTTTGCAAAAGGAATGCTTGTAAATCTAACATATGCTCTTACCCATTGACACTAAGGCAGATTACATTAAATACACACAAGCACATTTTCCGAACGGCTTGTCCCATACGGGGTCGCAGGGAACCGGAGCCTACCCGGCAACACAGGGCGTAAGGCCGGAGGGGGAGGGAACACACGCAGGATGGGACGCCAGTCCGTCGCAAGGCACCCCAAGCGGGACTCGAACCCTAGACCCACTGGAGAGCAGGACCCAGTCCAACCCACTGCGCCACCACATCCCCTATTACATTAAACACACACACACACACACACACACACACACACACACACACACACACACACACACACACACACACACACACACACACACACACACACACACACACACACACACACACACACACACACACACACACACACACAGAGAGAGTTTCAGAACCGCTTGTCCCATAAATAACTATCTAAAAACAAATATTTTTTGTGAAACATCTAAGTGCCTAAGACTTAGTAGTGTAAGACAAGGAACATGGAGCAAAGAGACTCACTGAGTGTTTTCATAAGGGAAACTGTACACAGAAACGTGACTTAGACCGGGCAGGGACACAGGACCAGGACAAGAGCACGGAGGACAGATGCAGCAAGTTAGCAAACATGGAACGAGAATCACTAAGTAATTGCCAAGAAAAGCAGTAGAGAGTGGATCAAGAATACGCAACTAGATGTTTGTCCATCACTTCTTTTATGGTGCTGAGGATTTAGTGTTTATTGGATCTAGGTGTGCTTGATGCAGCTGAGTGGCTCCGGGGGCATGGCCTGCTATGTTCATCCTGAGTCTGATTTTTGAAGGTCGTAACAATACCCTCCCTCTAGGAGCAGCTCCAGCCGTTCTCTGACACCAAGGAGGATGCTCCCTTGGGCAAGGAGCAGGACAGTCAGGATGCGCCCAGCGAAAGTCCTATATGAGGCTTGGGTCTAAGACGTCATCTGCTGTTACCCAAGATTGCTTGTCTGGCCCATACCCCTCCCAGTCCACCAGATAGTCCATGTGGCTTCTAAGTTGTCTAGAATCCAGAAGAGTCTTAACGGTATAAGCTGGGGCACCATCCACCTCAAGGGAAGCAACCGGAGATTGGTGCTGTAAAAATGACATGGAAACAGACTTGAGCATGAAGATATGAATGCAAGACAAATTCTGTAATGGGCAGTTAACTGTAAGAGGTATGTGACAGAGTTAATTCTTTTCACAATCTTGAAGGGTCCAATGTATCTGGGTGACAATTTAATGTCCTTAATGTCCTGACTGGACAGCCAGACTCTCTGTCCTGGCTGATACAAGACTGTGCACTCTTTCTTGTCCGCATGCACTTCGATGGTCTGGACAGAGTGCTGAAGTTGGACATGGACCACTTCCCAGACTGACTCACTTCTCCTGTACCACTTATCAATCACCGGAACCTCTCCAGAATCGAGGTTCCAGGGGAACAGAGGAGGCTGATACTCGACTACACATTGGAATGGAGTCAATTTAGTGGACAAGTGGATCAGAGAGTTCGGTGAATATTCTGCCCAGGGGAGATACCAACTCCAGTCAGTCTGGCTCCGTGCACAATAGCTGCAGAGGAACCATCAAGTCTCCTGGTTCAGCCTCTCTGCTTGTCCATTGGATTGGGGATGATAACCTGATGTAAGACTGACCATTAACCTGAGTCGAAAACAAAATGCTTTCCACACCCTGGATGTGAACTGAAGCGTCGGTACAAGATAATGTCTTCTACAATCCCATGTAAGTGGAAGACTTGCTGGAACAGGGCTCCAGTGCTGTGGGCAATTTCTTTAAAGGAGTCAGATGACAGGCTTTAGAGAATCAGTCGCTGACCACGCGTATAACTCTGGATCCCTCCAAGCTGGGCAGATCTGTCATGAAGCCCATGGCGATATGAGAACAGAGCCTATTGGGGAGTGGGAAAGATTATAGGAGGCTGGTTGCCAACTGCTGTGGAACTTTTGGTTGGGCGAATGTGGTACAAGCTGAAACAAAGTCCTTATCTTGCTTGATGACGGGCCACCAAAATCTCTCAGAGACCAGGCACAGTGTTCTCCGAACTCCTGGGTGTTCTGTACTGGGGGAGTCATGTAGCCAGTGCAGAAACTGTCAGCAAACCATGGAAGGGACAAACTCTTTGTCCCGCTGTTTCTCGCTGAGACCTGGTTCCTCTTCTTGGGCTGCTCCGATGTCATCCAAAATGGTCCACCTTATTGGGGCAACAAAACCTGTGGCAGGAAGTATGGGCTCTGCAGGTTGCAGACTTGGGGACACCTCGTACAGTTGGGAAAGAGCATCTGCTTTACCATTCCTGACTCCTGGACAATACGTGAACGTGAAATTGAAGTTGGTACAGAACAAGACCCATCATGCTTGCCTGGAATTCGACCTCTTTGCTTGTTGTAGGTACTCCAGATTGCGGTGGTCAGTCAAAAGCATAAATGGGTCAGTAGCGCCCTTTAACCAGTGCCTCCATTCTTCCAAGGTGAGTTTAATTGCTAACAGTTCCTTGTTTCCAACATCAGAATTCCTTTCTTGGGCAGATATTTTACGAAAAAAGAAGGCGCAGGAATATATTGGACTTCCTTAAATTTGTGACAACACAGCCCCCACTCCAACCTCTGACACATTGACCTCAACCACAAAAGACAATAACGGATCTAGATGTCTTAGAATAGGGGCTATGGTGAAGCATTGCTGCAGGTTCTCAAAAGCTTCCAACACTTTTGGATTCCAGGTCAGATGTCTTTGTCATGGTTTCTACCCCGGGCGGAGGCACCGGACCCAAGTGCGGTGCACAGGCTGGTTTCCTTCAGGGGAAATCCGAAGACATAGTCAAAAGAACGGGGCAAAGGGTCACCGAGGTGCAGGCGTAGTACTGAGGAGAATCTGAAGACGTAATCCGAGAGGCGAGTTGTGGGTCAAAGATACCGGAGAGACGAAGAGACAAAGGAGGACAGGAATGGGAGCGAGGGACAAGGAACGAAGGATACGGGAGAGCAGATGCTAACACTGAGAACAGGTACACTGAACTAAGGTTCCGCGACTGGTTGTGCTGCGAGCTCTCTTTTATCCTTGCGTTGACTAATTGGTTGTAGATGTCCCTCGTTCGTCAGAGGTGGTGGGCGTGACAGTCTTGGACCCCCCCCGAATCAGTGCGGATAATGGAGCTACAATGCTGCTAAACTGTCTGCCTCTAGGAATTGGCAGAACCCAAAAATTTCTTTATTTATTTCACAGTCTTCGGCAGAGGCTAAGAAACCACAGCAGACACCTTTTTGGGGTCCATCTCAGCACCCTGGGGGCTCAGCATAAAACCCAGGAATTCCACCCTGTCCCAATGAAACTGGTATTTTCCCCTTTTAACAAAATGCCGATTGTCCAATAAACATTTTAGGACTTCCCTGACATGGACAACATGCTCCTCATAGGAACTGAAGAAAACAAGAATGTCATCTACTTACAGTAATATGTACATGTTAATCATATCCCTAAGTATTTTATTCACAAAGGCCTGAAATACAGAGAGCATGTTACATAGGCCAAAAGGCATAAATGAGATATTCATAATGCCCCAATGTGATGCTGAAGGCAGTTTTCCACTCATCCCCCTCCCTAATATGGATCAGGTTATAGGCACTCCTAAGGTCTAGTTTTGCAAATATCTTTGCTCCATCAACCTGTTCAAGAGCAGCGGTGATCAACATAAGGGGATGTGAATACTTAATAGTAATGGCATTTAACTCCCAGTAATCAATACAAGGCTGAAGACCCCAATCCTTCTTCTCAATGGAAAAAAAAAACCCAGCAGATGCAGTGGAAGTGTAAGACTGAATATTCCCCAGGTCTAACACTTCAACCACACAGGCTTCCATTGCTTCTTGCTCTGGTTTTGAGAGAGGATACACTCTACCCCTAGGGGTATACTGCATGGTACCAGACTCTTTTAGTGTTCCGGTAATCCATTCTGATCAGTTAAAAAAGAAAAAAAAACACAGTATATGCCTAGACACATACTGCATAGACAGTATATCCACACTGGTCCAAAATATATGCCCACAAGCGTTGTGTTACCACAGTGGATCGCCCAGGAGGGGTGGGCAGCCACTGGTACTTGGACCCCCAGATATGTATTTTTCGCCTCCTTTTCTAATTTTCTGTTTTCCTCTCCTCAGTTGCCATTTGGCTTAGTTAATAGCTAATTATATCTCATAGCTTTACTGATATTTGTGCAATTTTTGGATTTTTACGCTCTATTTTTGGAACTCTGTTCAGTGCTCTGTGTCACTCCAGTGAGAAGAGTGCTAATGAAAAATAAATTCACATTAAGAAGCCTCAGTGAATACAACACTCACCTGGCCTACAAGCATCCAAAGGCCACGGCTGCTATGACTTCTCCAGCTCCTGCAGTGCACTTCAAGCACCAGGGTGACCCGTTGTTGGTTATTACCACACAGTTCTAAGAAAAAGCCTTTTTCCCTTCCAAACTTTTTATACTGACACAAATCATCAGGCCCAGATTTATGACACAAAGCACCACAGGACCTGCAGGTCAGTTAGCAACTGCTCACTTAGCTGCTCCCAATCCACAAATGCATGACCCCCCAACATACAGGCAGTACCTGCACAGAGGCATTACGATGCAAACGCAGTCAAGTTCAGTTTCCACTGACAGAGACTTATTGTGGTAGCCAGGTTAGTGTTGAGGCATTTAAAATATGTACATCACCTCAGAAGTGCATCACATATAGCCTAATAAGTGAAGTGTACATGCTCTATTTTATAAAAACAAGGAACAGCTCATGCCCTGAGGCTGAAAGTCACCGGTACCATTAGACTCCAACTGCTCCACACGCTTCAGGTACACAGAGCATCTCTGGTGAAGGAAGTGGAGGACCTCCATTGTGTTGGACATCCAGAAGAGGAGGGACTGCAGGCAGGAAGCCAGCTCTGGGATGCTGGACAGAGGCTGGGAATCGGGGTTCTGGCTGGACACAGAACAACTTTCATCTTCAGCAGAGAAGGTCACTGTCCTCTGCTTTCGATTGAAAGTGAGCAGAACTTTGACACTCATCAGCTTCCATTACACACAATCCTGTCTATAGAAGATGGTATCTCAAAGAACCTGGAAAACTACTGTGTATATATTAAAAAATTAAAAACTAAATTAAATATTATTATATATTATTATTATATATTATAGCTAGGCATCCCCAAACCTACTCCTATAACACACCAAAAAGTAAAAAAATGGGAAAAGATGTAGTTTCTTGCAACATATGAGCCTCACACTGTGAGTGTCAGGCCCTGACAGTAAGTACTTCTGTTTGAACAGGAGCTTCACCTTCACTATTTGCCAAGCAAGGGGTTGGGGAGGGACACACAAACTGACAGCAAACCAGGACTAATACTCACTGCTGAGCTTGCTTCCCTGACAGCTCCTTCATCTCCTCCTGAAAAACACAAAAATGTCGGTAATACACCACTGCTTGCAATCCATACATGTCACAGCTCCCGTGTAAAAACAGCAACAAGAAAAAACCGCAGTTATCTGAGGATGGCTTTCGGACAAGCAGAACTGACCTCTCATGAGTGTTTGCATTCAACGCATTTAAGCCGACAGTTCAGCATCTTTTAAAAGTTTTGAGTGCGGTCTCCGCAAAGACACGGTACAAACCTGTTCACAATTCGCAATTCACATGATGATAACTGACAGTAGAAGAATGAACCTGGTACACACAAATAGCACATATGATATACTGATATCACATACCAATAGCACATTCTGATAAGCAAAAATAGCATATATGAATACCTAAATCAAAATTTACAAAAAAATGCATTTAATATGTACAGTACTGACAATTTTACTAGCAGGCATCCTTAATAGGCATCACTGAGGCATAACCTTACCCAGACTTACAAGCATGGCTTTTGAAATGCCTGTAAAGTAAATTCTCGTAAACAGATCTAAATTACTAGCACTATAAATCACAACTCAACCGAACCAGTCGGTTCTCTTTAACTACCTCTTGAATAGCTGTAAACCCGCAGCTGCCAGTTCCTTAAGCATCACTCCGGTGACAAAGGTCCTCATGAAGCAGCTCTGGAGGAGAATGTGCACTCGCTGCATATTCCTCAGGGTCACAAAGAAGCAGTTTTCAAGGGTATAATGTTTTGCCTGTTAGGTGTTTCTCATAACTGCACAATAGGCAGCTCTTAAATTGAATTCAAGGTGCCAATTTAACTTGCTTGCAAGATTGAATTCCAGTTAAACAGGCTCCTCTACCAAGCTGTGGGTAGAAATATCTGTTTTCCATCCACACCAAGTCACTTGTAGGATGCAGAAAAGAGAACCCCTACTGAGACTTGAACCCATGAGCCAAATTTTTCCTCCGCCCACATCATGCAGATAAACCTCATGTGAAACATAATTTTTTTGCATATATGAACTCCTGACTGGCATCCAATCTATCACCAACCACAAACCAACAATACTGTCGCTACCAACCAGTGATGCCTTCCTCCCAGATGAGTTCAACCACTTCTTTGCTCGCTTTGACCAAGGTATCAGACATCACACCACAAATGCTAACTCCTCTTCTGTTGACCCCCCACTATCACTCTCCACAACCGAGGTATACTCAACACTAAGCAGAGTAGATGCACGTAAGTCAGCTGGCCCTGATGGCATACCCGGGCATGTGCTCAGGGCATGTGCTGGTCAGCTGGCACAGGTCTTGACTGACATTTTAAACCTGTCATTGGTCCAGGCCTCTGTTCCCACGTCTGAGAAGTACAACTATCATTCCTGTGCTTAAGCATTCAAATGCAAAATGTCTGAACAATTTTTGCCCTGTTGCACTCACCCTTATTGTTATGAAGTGCCTTGAGAAACTGGTATGAGTCACCTCATAGCGGGCCTCCAACCTACACTGGACCCACACCAGTTTGCCTACCGCCCAAACAGGTCAACAGAGGATGTCATTTCCACTGCTCTTCATTCAGCCCTCACCCATCTGGATAACAAAAACACATACATAAGGATGCTGTTCATTGATTTAAGCTCCGCATTTAACACGGTCATTCCCTCTAAACTGATCACAAAGCTCACTGACCTGGGTATCTGCACACCCATATGCAGATGGATTCTGGAATTTCTATCCAACAGACCCCAGGCTATAAGGTTGGGCAATAACATGTCCTCAGCCCTCATTTTGAACACCGGCATCCCACAAGGTTGTGTGCTGAGCCCACTGCTCTACTCCCTGTCCACTCATGACTGTGTTCCTCTGCATAACTCTAACCTCTTCATCAATTATGCAGATGATACCACAATGGCTGGCCAGATCAGTAACAACGATGAAACGGCCGACAGGGAGGAGGTACAATGCCTGTCAGCATGGTGCTCCACCAACAACCTCACCCTCAAAGCCATGAAGACCAAAGAGCTCACTGTGGACTTCAGAAAATCGAATAGCAGCAGACACCCCCCCATCTACATCAATGGTACTGAAGTAGAGCATGTCTCCAGCTTTAAGTTCCTGGGTGTCTACATCTCTGAGTATCTGTCCTGGCATCAGAACATCTCAATTCTGGTTAGGAAGGCGCAACAGTGTCTTTACTTCCTGAGGACACTGAAGAAAGCTCATCTGCCCCCTGAGATTTAACTAACTTTTATCGTTGCATCATTGAGAGCATTTTGACCAACTCTTTCACAATGTGATATAGCAGCTCTACAGTGTGCGAAAGAAAAGCTCTGCAAAGGTTGGTGAAAACCACCCAACACATCACTGGCACACAATTACCTGCCACTGAGCTTCTTCATCACAGCAGATGTTTGCGCAGAGCACACAAAATCATCAAGGACTCCTCACATCCCAGTCACAAACTGTTCAACCTCCTTCCATCTGGGAGAAGATACAGGGCCATTCGCACCAGAACCAGCAGGTTCAGGGCCAGTTTCTTCCCTACAATCATCACCCTACTGAACTCTACACTTCACCATTAGGTCACTGATGTCTCACTGATACTTTACTGTTTTTGACTGCCCTTTTTACAGTTTTTTTTACTGCAATTAATCATCATGTGGTTCTGCTCCACCCTGTATTTCTGGTGTTATCTCTATATATTAATAATAATTATAATTGTAATAATTGTTAATTTATAGCATGTCCTAGTTATCTTTGTGTATATCTATATATGTATGTATATGTATATATGTGTATATAATATGGATAAATGTATTTATTTATATATGTATAATACAGATAAATAATATGTATACTATCTGTACATACATGGTGCATTATGCTTTCTACTGTTGTACATACTCTATAGATATTTATATATATATATATATATATATTCCTACTACTATCTGCTCAACAGCTTCTGTACATACTCTCTGCCATATTCAATTTTATTTACTTGTTGTACATAAATTTCTTATTTTTAACTGCACTTGTTCATTTGCACAATTCTACTATTTGCACTTCTGGTAGATGCTAAACTGCATTTCGTTGCTGTGTACTTGTATTATGCAACGACAATAAAGTTGCATCTATCTATATAGATATCTATCCAGATACCTGAGTGGACAAAGGTTCAGTTGCTTTCCACTTTCAAACATAAGATTCTATGCAAAATTTATTTTTAGCAATATAGTATAGTACAGGGCAAGGGATCTGTGAAGAATGTAGACAAAGAACAGAGAAGAGGAGGTGCAATGGAAACTGGTGTGCAGCATATTCACTGCTCTTCATGGCACTTTCTGGGGTGGGGGCGGCAGTTCTTACCCAGGCTGCACACCGTATCCTTGTAGCAATCTTGAACAGCAGCTTTCCGAAGTTCCCGGGCTCCAGGGCCATGCCACAGTGTTCGAGGACCAAGCACAGGAGGTGGGCAGCAGCCAACCCGTGGTCGTCGCCGCCCGGCTCTGCAAGGGACACAATCCTCTCCACAAGCCTGTCCTCCTGGTCCTTCTCGAAATCCAGGTGCAGCCGGCGCCGCTGGAAGTCCTGGCCCCGGCCTGAATTACACTTGAAACCTCGACGGGTTGTGGGTAGGGCTTGGGTGGGACCCCCGCATACCCGACAGGCCCGACGTGCCCCCCTCTCCCTCTCAGGCACCAGCCAGAGGGTCCGCAGGTTCGTCAGTGTCTGGGCAGGCAAAGGTTCGGTGCCCACAGGGTTTTTATAGAGGAAGACATAGTGGGCACCAAAGGAGAGCAGGTCCCCGTGCCGCAAGGGGGTGGGCCGGTCCACGAAGGAGAAGTTGACCAGGATGGCTGCATCTGGCACCGGCTCCAGCACAAGCCCTCCCTCAGGTCCATTGCCCTGACAACAGCCTGGCTGGACCCTGCGGATGGTGCAGTGCAGGGGAAGGATGTCTGGGGATATCAGACAGATGCTGGGCCTTGCAGAGGCTGTCTCCTGACCCACGGTGTGCTGGTCCAGGTTCAGGAGGTGCACCAGGCAATCCTGCAGACGGTTCAGCCATCAGCAACACTTCCTTTACCGAAACAACTATATTCTTAACCCTCATGACGGACCCATATGCCGTACATAGAGTCTAGCAGAAGGTCCTTTTCACTGCCACCGAACGTAGACATGTATTCATGTACACAAATGTACACGTTTATCAGAAGTGAGATACACTGACTCTGCCCCTCTACCGGCCACAGTGTTCATTAATGAATGATGAACGCTCACTTTTTCACTCACCAGCCATTTTAAATAAGAAATAACATAAAAGGAATCACAAATGAAAAGTTTTGCAAGCAAAACATAATTGCTTCTAGACACCCAAACACTGACTGAGACCCAAGCAATGCAAAATGAGGTTGTGCTGCTGAAGCCCGCAAGTGTCATCGGCCAACATCGGGACTCGAAAATATTACAACGATGTTGGTGGGACAGATAACGTAAGTCGCATGTCGTAACTCAAAGACGACTAGCAGTGGTCTAATAAGGAAGTCGATGCTTTAAAAAAAATATATATGTATTTTTAAAAAAGAATTTTTTAAATTACCTCTTGTTGTTGATGTTTACATACTGAAGTAAAGAGCAATACAACTGGTCATGGATCAATCATATTACATATTAGTTCCTGGATCAATGTAAAAAGAGGAAAGTAAAGCGGGCGGCACTTTAGACGCCCTTTGCACCTGTTGGCTGTAACCCTGAAGGAGCAAGAGATGTGGGCACTGGTACAGGGAAAGTCGCACTTCTCCATTGTCCTGCTTCTGCCGAGTCTTCTGGGGCCCTGGCAAGGTCAGGTAGGTCCTCTTCAGCTCTCCCCCTGCACTGCCGCCCGCTGCCGTCTCTAGGCTGGTCTCACTCTGGCTGCGACCGAGTGCAGAGCCCCAACTTGATGGTGTGGTCCCCTTGGCTCGGTTCCGTTGCAGCCTCCGGGCTTGGGCATTGATCCCTTAAGGGAAGAGAAAGATCTCATCTTACAATGATTGTCATCAAGGAGGGAGGGACAAAGCAGATAAGGACTTGGACATGTAAGTAAAACTGTATAGGTTCAAATCCTAAGATGATATTTACTGCTGCAGCCATTGAGCTTAAGATACAGACGGAATCATTTCGGATCAGCTGAACACATGGGGAGAGTCTGGATCACAGCACCAGTCAAGCACGGTGCATCTAACAAGTGGCCAATGGACCTGGTGTTAGAGCCCTCAAGCACTTTCCTGCAAAAACTCGAGTGTCCAAACGCAGCAATGCAAAATGCTGCACCACTTTATTACTTGTTTACCACACTCTGAAAAAGGCACGGTGACAAGGAGCAACAACTGATTTAGTGCGTGGAAATCACACTGAAACATCCTCCAGGGGAATTGTCCTGTGTTTCCTTCACTGCCATTGATTTATACTCCTGTACAGATGCTTGCAAAGGTCATCAGATGCACTTATCGATCAAGAAAAAAGCTTACAGATGTTTTACTGACCGTGGCTTCTCTATGTTAGCCCATTAGCGCACCCTGCACTGAGTGTTTGGGTCTCTGCAGCGTCCAGTGTGGGACACAGAGGTCAGTGGTAATCGCTGAGTATCATGGCCGTCACAGGCCATAGCTGTACACAGACACTTACTTGCTTTCATGGCTCATTAAGCCTTAGAAAGCGAAATTGACAGCAACCTTCCACATGACTGAGCTTCAACTAAAGTCCTAGATGTAAAGAGTAGTGTGATGAATAAATCCCGTTTCTGATTCCACACTAACAATATGTGATTCCAACTGCAAAAATGTCAAATGGTGGTGAAATGTGGTATCATCTGTGGCCAGAACATACCCATCCCCATTTGGGATGCAAAAGGATAAGTCACAACTTGGAATTTAAATTAAATGGCATAACTCAAAAAACTAAAACTGTCCACTGATTTACACCAATTTTTTCACCAGTACAGAGAATTACTAGCCCTCTTGGTGATGTACAGAGGAGGCAGAATAACACCATTTATCTACAGATTTGAGGAGAGTGGTGATGAGGCCACACCAAGGCAGCGTGGGAAGTCACCTGCCGTGAAGGTGTCCTTCTCCCTGGCGATCAGGTCTTCCACCTCAGCCCTCCTGCGCAGCTCCAAGCGCCTGGAAAAGCCTTCTTTGGGCCTCCAGAGGTCCTGCAGCAGCAGAGGTTTCTCGTCGTCCCCTAGAACCCGCAACCCCTCTGGCCGCCAGCACCCAGTCAGTCCCTCCAGCTCCCCAACCACATCGCAGAGCACGTAGTCCCCAGCCGGCATGCCGCCCAGGGCATACCGCAAAAGTGCCTCCTTGACGAGCTCACGAGCACTGGAGGAGGGTGTGGCCAGCACACTCTTGTAGTGGGTACCAGTGCAGACGGCATCACCAAACACCCGCAGCACCCCTGGGGCACACGTCTGGGTGGACAGCTCAGCAGGGTTGTCCGCAGTCGCATCCCTGTCAAGCGGATCAGCAGCCAATCGCCGGTCCTTCTGGCTCAGCGTGCGGCACAGGACCTGCGTCAGGGTGCGAGCCGGACGCCCTAGCACATTCTTGCTCGCTTGGAGCCCACTGGTAGAGCAGCCATGTTGCATAGCACTGACGCTGTGATCCGCGGCCATGTGCAGCATGTGGGTGACAGCACTCTAAAAAACACCACACAATCCTCTCCCTTAAAAATGAAAAGGGGTGGGACAGGAATTGATCGCTCGGCGACGCACAATAAAAAAGGCGACAAACAGATGGGCCGCACCCACAGCCAGATCCTTCTTTTCGGGGACTTTCTAACCTAGTGAACTACCCCCTCCCTCGCAAATAACGCATGGAGAGTTGTCAAAGTGCCCGGTGTGTTACTGTCTCCAGCGGACACCTTGCAGACCCCATGGTTGGCAGGATGGGGCTGGGCGAGCTCTCTGGGTAAAGCAAACACCGGCACTTCCCTTAAAACAACAGTGGAGGGACAAGTGCTGCACAAAGCCGGGTGAGAAAAGGGCAGAAGCAGACAAAAACAATTTTAAATTGGGGAAAAAAAATAATAATAACCTTACTTCAGCACAAACTACTCTGTGTGGCTTTAACAGCTAAAAGGTGCATCTCGCTGGAGGTAAATGGAGAGCGGGCGGGTAAACCAATTTGTCAATGTACATAGAGGGGGAGATGAGATGAGACAAGGGCAGAAAAGGCTGGCGGTGCACTATTCTTCATTAGACACAGAGACAGCCAGCACACACATTTCATCTGCCACAATAAAACTCCATGTAAGACCTTTTCTTATAAATGCAATGCAAATACACGGGAGCCAATGACATGACGAGACACCAATTTAATTATGACTATTTTTTTTTTTTTTTTTTTTTTACATTTCCCATTCCTTTTTGTGAGAATGAGCACATTTTTCGCATTACTTTGTACTATATGTGAGTTTTTATAAAAATATTCCACATTATTGACATTAGCGAATTTTGGCACCGAATATTCCAGTACCGGGGGTGCGGTGGCGCAGTGGGTTGGACCACAGTCCTGCTCTCCGGTGGGTCTGGGGTTCGAGTCCCGCTTGGGGTGCCTTGCGACGGACTGGCGTCCCGTCCTGGGTGTGTCCCCTCCCGCCTTACGCCCTGTGTTACCGGGTAGGCTCCGGTTCCCCGTGACCCCGTATGGGACAAGCGGTTATGAAAATGTGTGTGTGTGTGTGTGTATTCCAGTACCTTTAGGATTTGATGCCTTTTAGAATGTTCCAATGGCTGTAAAGTACCAAACTAAAACTGACACTCTAGAAGAACTCATGGTATTTTTGTAACGAGTAAACTTTAACTAATTGTTATTGACGCAAAGATCAACATAACTAAGGGGGCTGAGGAACGGGCAACGGCACGGAGCTCTGCTACTGAAACAGAAAGACCAAGCCCCCCCGAACTCCGAAGTCCCAGAAGATGTGCCATGGGGATGAAGTAGGACATCTCAGAGGGCACAAGAACACGTGTGTTAATGGCATTGACACACACAGACTACATATGCTGGATGGATGGACTATGGGTGCGAGGGGGCTGGCAAAGGGAAAGGGAAATACACACAGGCTGTATGAGTCCACACTTTCCCTACAATAACATGAATCTGTGTACTTGTGAATGTGACACAAACAGAGAAAGACATCAACTCAAAGTAAGTGTGATTTTAAAGTAAACACAACGGAAAAAGGTGTTTATTGGAGACACCCAGACAGCAACTGCACTCATTCACTGTCACACTGTGCCCAGAATCATACATACTGTACATCATAACACACACATATATTGATATAGATTCGTCATAATAAATGATATGTACTGTATAGGATCATTATAGATGATGATATGTGTAATTACACATGATTTGTGTAATTCCAGTCAATTGTTTACACAGTTATAAAATTCACGAGAGAAACATAAAGCGCGAGGAAGAATTGTACATCATTTGACAGAGAAAGTGACATAGGACAGTAGAAGTGAGTTTACGTGGAAAATAAACACAGAGACACATACTTAACTCCAGCACTAATTCGGATGCAGTTCATGTACTAAAATGATCCACCGCTAAACGAGGTACACTAGCCGCTCCTCAATCTGTTACGTTTCCTGTGAATTATAATATTTGTACCTACTTGAGTTGAGAAAAAAAAAAGGTTAAAGGCATCATCATCATGTGGCTGCGCTGCGAGCTGTTGCTCCACTGCGTACACGTGCCCCTCACGGGCAGTAATTATTATTATTATTATTATTATTAGGACGCGCGGGTTAAGAATACGGACGGAGCCGCGCTACTCACGGGGGGGTCGCAGAGCTCGCTCCTCGTCACGTCCTCGCGAGCTGCACACACGACACGACTCTCGAAAGACACGTCTTGCCATTTACTTCGGAGTCGCCTTCTAGTACCGTCTTCAGCTTCAAAGGTTCGCTTTTTTCCCGTTCAAACATCCCATTTGCACTGCAGGCCGGTCCATCTTCGCCCAGCGCGAAGAGAGGAGCTGACCCCCTCGGACCGGCTACCGCGTGCGCTCTTGGCTCTATCTACCAGCGGCAGGCGGCGTCGTCGCCTCGCACTCTCAAAGCGCGAGCACACCACAGGCATCACGTTCGAAAGCTCGCGACGGTTGATTGACATGCAGAGCAGCGCCACGCAGCGGCCAGTCTTAGATCTTATTGACTGTGCCATGCATGTATTACACAAGCAGCTGCAGACAGGAGTGAACATGTGGTGCTTTTATTAACTGTTTAACAGACGAAGTAGAGCAGGTAAGAGATGGAGACACAAGCATACGACAAAGTGGTGTTTCAAGACCCCTCTTTGACTGGTGAGAGAGGTAGCTCATTCTAGCACACACATACTGACTGAAACCGCTTGTCCTAAGCAGGGTCACGGCAAACCAGAGCCTAACCCGGCAACACAGGGCTTAAGGCTGGAGGGGGCAGAGGACACACCCAAGATGGGATGCCAGTTCACCACCCCAAGCGGGACTTGAGCCCCTGACCCACCGGAGAGCATACAGAGACCAAACCCACTGTGCCGCACCCCCCGCGCTGGCTGAAGCCACTAGTCCCAAGCAGGGTCGTGGTGAACCGGGACCTAACCCAGCAACACAGGGAGCAAGGCTGGAGAGGGAGGGGACACACCCAGGACGGGTCGTTCCAGCACATTAGAGCAAAAACCAAAACCCTTTATGCTTTTCATTTTGCACCTCTTACAACACGGAGGAGTTCCACAGTCCGATTGCGTGCTCTAGAGGTCGGGGAGCAGATCCATTGGTGGTCTTGTAGGCTGTAAGCGGAGCCCTGAATTTGACATGAGCAGTGACAGGAACCGATGGAGAGAGATGAAGGAGGGGAAACTTGTGAACACTGCACTGGGCTAAATGACTCATACAAAGGCGGTGAGGAACTCAAGTATTAAAACAAGACGTATGAATCAATCAGCTCAAAGACACTAATTCCAGCACGGATTCTTGAAATCAAGTGTATCTGGAGAACAAACATGAGTGCTAGTACCTCTGGCAGAGGTGACAGACAAAATCACTGAAAGTGCATTTTAATTAATTATTTTGAAAAAAATGACACAGAGCCTTCAGGACTGCACATATCTGCTGTGCTGCACATTCCCAGGGAAAGTGGAAGAGTAGATTCAAGGGAGTGTAAACACTGTGTGGCATCCAAAGTAGGACCTGTAAGGAGACCACATATAGACACTGGAAACATTTCAGCTTTTCCAATATCCAGAATGCTCATTACTCCAAATATATTTATGGAAAACATTTACATCATGCAAAAAATATACTTTTGGCCCTTAAGTTACCTTGACTTTTTAAATGTATGTTTTTCTCCATTTTAAAGGCCCATAAATAAAACTGAATACTTTCTGGTGTCAACACATGAGAGGAAGCACTTTAAAGTCATCGTAGACTTTCTTTAGCAAAAATACCGCTTGTAACTGTCTCAAAGACGGGTTTCAGATTGAGTTTGATTCTTTTTTTTTTTATTAGAAATTCCTTTGATTCAAGTTTGGTTAGAGGGGGAGTGGTGGTGCAGTGCTGCAGTGGGTTGGACTGGGTCCCACTCTCTGGTGGGTCTAGGGTTCAAGTCCCGCTTGGGGTGCCTTGTGACAGACTGGCATCCCATCCTGTCCTGGGTATGTCCCCTCCAGCCTTACACCCTATGTTGCCAGGTTAGGCTCTGGCTCCCCGTGGCCCCACATGGGACAAGTGGTTCAAAAAGTGTGTGAGTTTGGTTAGTTTTTCAAATTATTAAAATGTAATAAATACTGTGTGATATTAACACACAGTATTAAGATTAGAGTAAACAGTATTAGAGTAAACAGAAAGTTATTTAGTTCTGAAATTTAGTTTAAGAAATTACTAGATTGTGGGTTCAGTAGAAATAACCTCTAATGCCTATCAGTGGCAAGCATGTAAGTATTTGACTCAAGAGATTGCAGATAGAGTGAAGAGACAGTTATTTAGTTCTGAAATTTAGTTTAAGAAATTACTAGATTTATTCAACATTGCATAAGGGTTATCATAAATCGTAGTAATTTGGTGGGAGTTTAACTGCCTCAAAGACAGGTTTCATATTGAGAGTTTGGTTCTTTTCTTTGTTATAAATTCCTTTCATTCGAGTTTGGTTAGTTTTTCAAATGATTAAAATGTAATAAATACTGTGTGATATTAAGAATGTAACTCTTTAAAAATGTGTCGTTAAATGCAGAGTTTAATGTGTCATGTGATCTGAGTTTAATTGAGAGAGGGAATGTTGAATTGTGGGTAAGGTGTTATGGATGCAGAGGAAGGACGTGCAGCAGCCAAACACAACTTCTGAAACGACATTTTAAGCATAAGGTTCAAAGGTCGCACACGGTAATTGTCACTTTAATTTAGTTTATATTGTTATAATGTCTGTTGATTTGCTTTATATTAACAAATGCGATTGTTTTGTGTGTATTTATCGAGTTAATTATATTTCCGTTGTAACAACGTAGTCGTGCTGGTGTGTTAACGGACAATAATATGAGAGAATTTAAACTGAGGGAAAGATGTATGCTTGAATATTTTTATGTTTTTGTTTTTTGTAGTTTTTACGGTGTCTGAATACATGGTAGAAGACATCAGTATGAGGCGTGGCTATCCTTTCATTGAACCAGTGCAGCTATACTGCTTAAAAATGTTCAGTACATTTAGATCAGAACAGCACAAAATGTGTGAATCCATAGTTTACTTACAATTCAGTAAAACTACACATTTTTTCAATAAAACATTAATTTCAGAAATCATAAAAAGTACACAAGACTGTTCCTCAGTAATAAATGTGCACAAAATATTTAGCCGCTTGAATTTTAGCTGATACCCAGCTTTAATATGTCTTCAGGAAATGACATCAAACTCAACATTTTTGTTGATGTAACTGGCCCACTTCTCCAACATGACTTGCAATGTCAACCTGCTTACAATTATTTACCATTCATACAGCTAGATTTTTTTTTCTTCACTGGAGCAATTCAGGGTTAGTACCTTGATCAAGAGTACTACAGCAGGATCAGGAATCAAACCTGGGTCCTTCAAGAGGAAGGCACAAACCCTAACCATTAAATTGCACCCTGCCCTAGATATTCTTTTTTTCAAATATCTTTTTCTGAAATTATTTTCTAGCCACTTACTAAAACATCTCTGTGTTCAGTTGAGGCCCAGAGGAGAAAAAGCAACAGGGAGAAAAAACATACATAAAGAGTACAGTGCCCCCTTTGGAGTACTGGCAGAATTCAGTCACCCCACCATCCAATGAGAACTATACCATATGGTATCAGAAAAAAAAATCCAGTTGTATTCTCTGCCCGCAGGTGAACTGGAAATAATTTCTAAAAGTGTAATATCAGGTGCGTAATAAACATTGCTTTAAGCAAAGCTTCATCTGTATAACCCAACAGCAGCAAACCTTCCGGTGAATGTGACAAATAAAGACAACAGCTCTGACATCTTGGCACGTCCAGCTTCATTCCAGGTAGAATCAGAGATGATATAGCTTGTAAACACTTTCTACTGAAGAAATAAATTAACAGTTGAAATATTGGACTTTTAGTTTTAGGATGACATTAATGCCTTACATGCTATACATCTGTCGCTAACGGAATAAAAACCAAAATGAATGGACAATAAGTGTACGAATACTTTTTAAAGACATTATTAGGTGCAATAAATGCCAAGGCTACTTGTGATCATTTGGGAATGTGAACTCTGCATCTGTGACATTAACCTTGTTAAGACCTGCATTTAAGTTTTTTGAAAATATTCTGTCTCTTTCAGTCTCAGGGCCAATGATGGTCCAGGGCTCTCACTGGAAGCAGTACAGTCTTGTCATCTGGAGGTCTTCATTTCAGTGGTCCCAGGCACGTAGAGGTATTTCCAGATAGCATAGTAGTGGACGCCGGCTCCGACTGCCACAAAGAGGTGCCAAATGGCATGGGCAAAAGGGACAAGCCCGTCACTCTTGAAGAAAACGATGCCCAGGAAGTAGGACATGCCCCCCATGATAAGCTCAAACAGGCCATCACTGTTAGCCTGGAACAGACAATGTATACCAGATCATCAAGAGCCATCATATTTCTTGAGTGTCAGTTCTTAGTCTCTGCATCTCATTAAATCTAAAAGCAACATGAATTGTGAAATCCTCTCCTAAATTCTAAACCATGTGATACAGGGTGATACGTGTCTATTTTTTAAACAGAATGAATGAACTACATTGTACACATGCCATACTTACACTAGTTCCATCTTAAGCATATATGAATTTTTTTAACCAGTTCAGAGTTAGCACCATTTTCTGGATTTCAAAAAATACAAGTACATACACATATTCTTCATATACATATTTCATTGTAAAACTAAGCTTTTTAAAACAAATTATTTTCAAAGCCAGTTGGTGGTGTGATGGCACAGTGGGTTGGACCAGGTCCTGCTCTCTGGTGGGTCTGGGGTTTGAGTCCTGCTTGGGGTGCCTTGAGGTGGACTGGTGTCCTGTCCTGGGTGTGTCCCCTCCCCCTCCAGCCTTATGCCCTGTGTTGCCGGGTAGGCTCTGGCTCCCCGTGACCCTGTATGGGACAAGTGGTTCAGAAAGTGTGTGTGTGTGTGTGTGTGTGTGTGTGTGTGTGTGTATATTTTCAAAGCCAAAGCAAATTTGTCAAACTATAAATAAATAAATAAATAAACACCTGGAAAACCTCTGCTTGCAGAAGTATTCAACCCCCACTCATTAATATTTAGTAGAGTCTCCTTTTTCTACAATAGCAGCCTTAAATTTTTTGGGGGTAAGTCTGAACCTAAGTCAGCTTTGCACACTGCTCAGGAGTGATTTTGTCCTATTCTTACTAGCAGATCATCTGCAGATCATTCCGGTTGGCTGGATGGCACTTCTGGACTGCAATTTTCATTAAGTGCCACAGATTCTCAATGAGTTTTTACTAGGCCATTGTAGGACATTCACTTTCTTTGTTTCCTACAACACTGCCTTGGCTTTGTGCTTGGGATTGTTGTCTTACTGGAAGGTGAACCTTCTCCCAAGCCTCAGTTTCTGAGATGACTGGAACAGGTTCTCTTCCAGTATTTCCCTGTTTCAGCCATTCCTCTATCAGTCTTAACAAGATTCCCAGTCTCTGCAGATGAAAAAGCATCTCCACAGCATTATGCTGGCACCGCCATACTTCACTGTAGGGATGGTGTTTTTTGAGGCATTTTGAGGCAATACATGCGCCATTGAGTCAAGAATATCCACAATAAGAAGAAGAATACCTTTTTTCTTGACACCCTCCCAAATAGGCCAGTGTTATAGAGAACTCTTGATACTGTGGACTCATATACCCCAGTTTCAGCAACTGACTTCTGTTGGTCCTTCAAAGTGATTGCTGGCATCTTTGTCGCTTCCCTTACCAGTTTTGCTTTGGCGTAAGTTTTTACAGTGAACCTTCTTTACACAGCAAATGAATCATGTCATACACCTTCTCCTTCGTAATAATGGGTGCAATAATGGACATCCAAGCACTTTGATATTTTTTGTACCCTTTTCTTGATTTATGCATTTGGGTAACTTTCTCCCTTACTTCTGTGGTATGCTCTTTAGTTGGAGTGGGTTCACAGCCTGGCTAATGACCCCTACACAGAGTGAATTTTACACCCAGAAAATGTGATCTTTAATTGTCCACTGGTAGAAACCAATCTTTAAATTACGTCCAAATAGAGGCAAATGTGTCTTGTTTGGGAGCAATCTGTCACTTTAGATTTTTGGAGCACAGGAGTTTCAGTACTTATGCAAGCAGTATATTTCCATCCATCCATCCATTTTCTTGTCCACTTTTCCTACTAGGGTCGCGGTGGCAACAGGGAGAGTAGAGAGGCCCAGCTGCCCATGTCCCCCGCAACTTTCGCCAGCTCAGCCCGGGGATCCCCAGTCGTTCCCAGGCCAACTGTGAGATATAATCCCTCCAGCGGGTCCTGGGCCAACCTCGGTGCCTCATCCCAGGTGTCCATGCCTGGTATACCTCCAAAGGGAGGTGCCCAGGGTGCATCCTTCAGCCGCTTGTATCCGCAATCTTATTTTTTCAGTCATTACCCAGAGTTCATGACCATAGGTGAGGGTAGGGACGTAGATCGACCAGTAAATGGAGAGCTTTGCCTTATGGCTCAGCTCTCCCTTCACCACTACAGTCCAGTACAGTGACCACACTACTGCGGCGGCTGCTCCCAGTCTGCAGCCAATTTCACGCTCCCTTCTCCCCTCACTCGTGAACAAGACCCCAAGATACTTAAACCCCTCCACCTGGGGCAAATTCTCTCCCCTTACCTGGAGGAGGCATGCCACCCTTTTCCGTGAGACAAGCATGGACTCAGACTTTGAGGTGCTGATCCTCATCCCACCCGCTTCACACTGGACTGCATACCGTTCCAGTGCGTTTTGGAGGCAACCATATGACGGTGTTAAAAGGACAACATCATCCGCAAAAAGCAGAGACATCACCTTCTGACTCCCACATAGAATGCCCTCCTGACATCGACTGCACCTTGATATCCTGTCCATGAAAACCACAAACAGGAGTGGAGACAAGGCACAACCTTGGCGGAGTCCAACACCCACACTGAACGGGCTTAACTTAATGCCGATTATGCGGACACAGCTCTCGCTTCGTGTGTACAGAGACCGAATGGCCCTCAGTAGTGGCCCTGGCATCCCATATTCCCTAAGCACCTCACACAGAATTTCTCTGGGAATACGGTCATAAGCTTTCTCCAAGTCCACAAAACACACCCTCACTACATGCTTGGGTATATTGGGTCTGTCTATCAGTTTTCCCCACCATCTGATCCAACTCACCACCAGATGGTGATCAGTTGACAGCTTAGCACCTCTCTTCACCCGAGTGTCCAGAACATGTGGCCTCAAGTCAGAAGAAACGACTACAAAGTCGATCATTGACCTTTGGCCCAAGGAGCTCTGGTACTAAGTACACTTATGAGCATCCTTGTATTCGAACATGGTCTATGTTATGGACAAACCATGACTAGCACAGAAGTCCAATAACATTTCACCATTCGAGTTCAGATCAGGAAAGCCGTTCTTCCCAATCACCCCCCACCAGATTTCCCAGTCATTGCCAACATAAGCGTTGAAGTCCCCTAGCAGGACTATAAGAGTCTGTAGGTGAGGCCCTGCCCAGAACCCCACCCACCTTCTCCAAGAAGGTCAAATACTCTGAACTGCTGTTTGGTGCATAAGCAGATACAACAGTCAAAGTTTTCCTCTCTGCGGTTCCGGCTCCTCCCCCCCAGTGAGGTTACATGCCACGTGCCAAGAGCCAGTTTCAGTTGCAAGGGGCCGCGACGCCACGCGACACCACGCACCATCCTGCCCACTCCTGTTGCCTGAAAAGCATCACACCTAACCCCCATGTTGGACCTTGCGGGTGGTGGGTCCACATTGCCCCCCCACTCTGCCTGGCCACCAGGCGCTCGCCTAGGAACACTACCCCCAGGCCTGGCTCCAGGGGTAGGTCCCGGTGACCCTATTCCAGGCAGGGTAAATGTTCTCATGTTTACTTTTTTCATGGAGGTTTTTGGATTGTATTATTCTGGATCTTCACTCCAGACCTGTTCGCCTTGGGAGACCCCACTAGGAGCATACTGCTCCCAACGATATAGCACTGGAGATCCCTAGATCACGCAAAGCCCTTCTGCCACACCAAGGCCCTGATCCAGGAAGGGGCAGCATATTTCAGTTTTACATTTTAATTTTTAATATCTGAGGACCAATAACTCATTTTGACTTCCAAAGCAGAGTGTTAGCATGAAATGGGTCTTGGTAAAAATAGTGATTAGGAGAACATTTGTATGTACCTTTTCAAATCAAGAAAATGTTGCTAACTTTCAAGGGGCTTGAACACTTTTGCAAGGCACCATAAATATAAGTGTTTTCTATCCTTTGGTTTCAGTACTGAATACATACTGGCAGTGTAACATCATGACCTTTGGACTTCCCTGTTTTATTAACCATGCTCGACTAAAAATATCCATTTGTAAAGAAATGTACATATTATGAGGCTTTGGATAAGCGACTGAAAAATACCAAAGGAATCAGAATGGAACAATGATGATTTTCTTACCATTGACAGGATCACCAAGGCGGGAAAAACACTCATTACTGTGTAACACACGAGCTCTACGATTTTGTACCTGAAACAGAATGACGAGCAGTAGATCAGGGACTATACTCTGGCTTTCCAAAGAGCACTCGAGATAGTGCCCTGTGCCAAGGCAAACATCTCAGGCTCTCCAGAAAGACCCTCAACATGCTGTGTGCTGACCCACCAAGATACCTCCGTCTGGTAGATATATACCTCTCGTGGAAGAAGAAGACATAGGCTGTTCCCACACAGGCCATGATCCAGATGACCCAGCGCATGTGAGATGCCCAGGGCCCCAGCTCTCTCAGGTTCAGCCTGGAGGGGCAGATCCAAGGGCTCTAACACTCAAAGCAAAGCATCACACTTAGGAACATGTGTGACAATTTTCATGTCACAGATTCACAACTTAGTTTAGAAGATAAACATTTTTCAAAACATGACATAAAAGGTGTCCGAACAAGATGACCAAAATTGTTTAAACAGAACTGAAAAAGCCTATTTGTTAAAATTACCGAACAATCTGTTATGGGTAAAAGGCAACCATTTGCACATATAAATTTATAAAAAGGCAGAGCGAGGCAGAGCGTCGAGTCACACACCAGTTGCTGAGACAGCGTCTTTGGAAAGAATGGAGTCCCTGTTCGACGTAAGTTCTATCCTGAATGTATCGTCTGACGGCATACCTGTGTGTTGTGTATCATGTAACATGTTTTGTTTGGTTGCACCTGCTGACATTGTAGAACATTTCATGTGCTCAAAATGCGTAACAAATAATGACTTGGTGCGGAAGGTCAGCGATTTAGAAGAGCACATTAAGAATTTGATTTCTCTACGAGAAACGGAGAGTTGGTTGGACTCGGTGTGTCTCGATGCCTCCGTAGTGTCGAACTCGGCGTCAACACTTACAGGCCCCAGTACAGCTAACGAGAAGCCAGGTACACCGGAGCACTCTCACGGCGACTGGGTTATGGTTCGGAGTAAGAAGTCGAATAAACCGAAGCCTAAGCTACGGGTTCCTGTTCGGGTTCTCCCGTCCAAACCCAAAATAGATTTTCGACTCTAAGCAGTTCACCTAATAATAATAATAATAATAATGTGCTCATTTTGGGGGATTCGGCTGTCCGAAATGTTAAGGTTCGGGGGCCTGGGAATCGAAATGTAAAGGTTAAGTATTTCCCACGCGCGCGTGTGTCCGACATGGCGGGTCGTGTCAGTTCTCTGGCTGATAATGCCGTGTTGACTATGATGGTGCACGTTGGTGGTAATGATATTCGTTATTAACAGTCTGAGGTGTTAAAGAGCCGATTTATTTCTATGTGTTACAAGGCCAGAAGGAAATGTCGTAATCTAATAGTGTCTGGTCCTTTACCTAGACTCTTCATGGGGGACATAGTGTACAGTAGATTGGTGTCTTTTAACAGGTGGTTGGAGACGTGGTGCCGCCCTAATCGTATATCATTTGTTAATAACTGGGATGATTTCTGGGAAAGGCCCAGGTTTTTCACGCGTGATGGTGTACACCTCAACTGGAGGGGTTCGTTTGTTTTGTCCCAGAACTTGGCCTGCAAGTTGCAGGACTGACTCATGGTCCATGGATCATCTCCTTTAGCAGCTTTGTGTATTGATGGGTCTGTTGCTTGTTCTGATATCAGTAGTCATTTCTCATGTGATGGGGTTTCTTGTGCCTTGTCCAGTGTGGGCCTAAAAACTTTAAATAAAAGCGTTAAATGCAGCCAAAACATTCAAACTATTATAAGGCCACGGCGTTTAACTAAACTTAGTGATAGGATCGTTTGCACCAGAAACCTAAAATACATTAAAACAAACATTCTCAACTTACCACCGAGGCCAAACTGTAATATAAAATGCTGTCTGTTAAATATTCGTTCACTAACGAGTAAGGCTGTCCTAGTAAACGACTTAATATTAAGTTATAAGTCCGATCTGTTCTTTCTTACCAAAACCTGGCTCGGTGAGTCCGATACTATTCCGCTAATAGAAGCCACTCCGGACGGATATGATTATTTCCATAAATCTCGTTCTGTGCATCGTGGAGGTGGAGTCGGCGTTCTTTTTAATAATAGATTACAAATAACACCGAGAAATCGTGATAATTTTGCGTCGTTTGAAGTTCTACAGCTAGATTTCACGTCAAACCCCAATATAATTATATTCCTTATCTACCGTCCACCTGGACCGTACTCCTCTCTTCTCAAGGAATTTAGCAACTTCATAACCGATTTAGTCATTAACCTTATGGGTGATTTCAATATTCATGTAGACGTGTCGTCGGATACTCTCGCTAATAGTTTTCTGTCTCTCTCAAACTCCGTCGGTTTTACCCAAGTTATTATCGGTCCTGCTCATTCCCGTAACCATACGCTCGATCTCGTCATAACCTACGGCGTTGATGTTCATCATGTAAACATTATTCCCAGTTTAAACGAGGCTATTTCTGATCATCATTTAGTAACCTTTGATCTATACCCGCCCATGCCGTCGGACAATAGTAAGACCAAAATCGTGCGGCATATTGATGACACTACTACTGCTAAAATTATTAATCATATTAGAAGCTTGGAATTTGGAATGAGTGTAGATATTGATCAGATGGCTCTAGATTATAATTCGGTGGTAAAATTCACCTTTGATTCTGCTGCTCCACCAAAAACTAAACTTATTCGAAATCTAAGAAACTTGCCATGGTTCAATGAATCAACTCGTGCAATAAAGTTAGAATGTCGTAAAGTAGAGCGTAAATGGCGTTCAACTAAACTAAACATGTATTATGTAGCCTGGTCCGATTGTCTAAAAAAATATAAAAAGGCACTTTTTCATGCCAGATACGAATACTACACAAAGTTAATTGATGAAAATCACAAGAACCCTCGCTTCTTGTTTAATACCATTGCTTAGTTAACTGGTAAACACAAAGATAAACAATGTATTTCTACTACCATTACTAATGATGAATTTATGTCGTTTTTCAATAATAAATTAGTGAATATCCGCAAATCCATAGTGCCTTCTAGTTCGGTTTTAGCAAAAATAAGCGCTTCTGACGATGATATTAGTTGTCTGCACTATTTCAGTAACTTCAACGTAATAACTGTAGAAGAAATTACCGTGCTAATTCGCTCTATGAAAAGTACTACCTGTCCTTTAGACCCAATCCCCACTAAATTACTAAAAGCTGCAGTTTCCGTGCTTACAGAACCTATTGTTAATATTGTTAATACGTCGTTACTAAATGGAGGTGTTCCAAAAGCCCTTAAAATCGCCGTTATTAGACCCTTACTAAAGAAATCGGATCTGGACTGTAATAACCCATGTAATTATAGACCGATCTCCAATTTACCGTTTTTATCCAAAATTCTAGAAAAAATCGTAGCGTCCCAAATTGTAAAATATCTTAATCACCATAATATATTTGAAAAATTTCAGTCTGATTTCCGCACTGGTCACAGCACTGAAACAGCACTTACACGTGTTGTTAATGATATTCTCATTTCTTCTGATGCTGGTCAGATCTCTATTCTTATGTTACTTGACTTGAGTGCTGTGTTTGATACTGTTGACCATAGCATCCTACTGAGTAGACTTGGAAACCTGGTTGGACTAAGAGGTACTGTTCTGAAGTGGTCTGAATTGTATTTAGCAAACCGTGAACAATTTGTATTGAAATCCGACGACAGCACCCCGTCCATCTCTACTACGGTTCAGTATGGTGCGCCGCAGGGCTCCGTGTTGGGTCCATTACTTTTCTCACTTTATATGTTACCACTGGGTGATATTATTCGCAAGCACAATGTTAATTTCCATTCGTATGCTGATGACACACAGCTTTATGTATCGTTCAAGCCTGATGATCCATCACATGTGGTGTCGTTAACTAATTGTTTTACCAGTATAAAATTATGGATGAGTAATAATTTTTTATCTCTAAATGCCAGTAAAACAGAAGTACATGTGGTGGGTGGTGATGCTAAAACTCTTGACTCAATCACGTCAATCTTTACAACAAATGGTATTACCTTCAAGCGTACCGATTGTGTCAAGGATGTGGGTGTCCTACTGGATGGAAAGCTGTCATTTGTATCGCATGTAAATGCTTTGACTAAGTCATGCTTCCTTCAATTAAGAAGCATAACTAAAATGCGGCGATTTCTTTGTAGACGGGATTCTGAGAAACTGGTTCATGCTTTTGTTTCCAGCAGGCTGGATTACTGTAATGCTTTATTGTCGGGTTGTCCGTACCACACTGCATCCAGGCTATAGTTGGCACAAAATGCTGCTGCGAGAACTGTTACTAGAACTAGGAAGTACAACCATATGACACCGGTACTTAAATCCTTGCATTGGCTCCAGGTCTCTTATAGAGTTGATTATAAAATCCTACTTTTGACCTATAAGGCAATACATGGCATTGCTCCGGCTTACCTTCGTGAGATCATTAATTTTTATATCCCAGGATGATATCTCCGTTCATTAGATGCAGGTTACCTTAAAGTACCTGTGATCAATAAGACCTCAGTAGGAGGTCGCGCCTTTAGTTATAGAGCACCTAAACTGTGGAATAGTCTACCAGTTACTGTCAGAAATGCCCCGTCTGTTTCTGTTTTCAAATCCCGACTTAAGACTTATATGTTCACTCAGGCATTCCACCTCGTAATGTAATTCGACCTGCCTTGGTTATTTATTTTATCACCTTTACAAAAATGCATTTTAAATTGACTTAAGTAACAAATTACTAACTCTGTCCTATCTTCTCGTTGAGCACTACCTCGCTACATAAGACCCGAGGAGGCTGGCCAGTGGTGACAGACGAATCCCATGCAGACAGAGGATGATGTCCATCTGCTGTGATGATGGAGACGTTCTATGCCGAGTCAGGGATCCAAGATGCCATTTACCAACATTATAATTACTTGTTAAACACTGGCTTACAAATTGTTATTTTCTAAAATGTGCAGAAGGGGTGGGCTACCACTGGCCCGTGGACCCCCAGAGGTTTTTTCTCTCTCAACTTTCAGTTGGGAGTTTTTGTTCCTTTCCCCGGTGGCCAGTAGGTATACTTATAGCTCTATAATGAGTTCTTCATTATGGTAGCCATTAGTTGACCATCTTTGCTTGTATGTTTTTCTTGCCTTATGTCTGTGTTAAAGCGCTCTGTGTCACTGTGCGAGAATAGCGCTCTATAAAAAAATAAAATAATAATAATAAAAACTAGATATTTACTATGATATAATTACCTGGGATCTAGCCTACTAAGATTTCGCAAATATCCTCTGAAATTCCTAAAAAGTGCATACCCCAGAAAAGGTCACAACTTTATTACACACAAGGCTACACACAACTGCATTACAAAACCATTTTGTTGCCTAGTCCTGCATGTCTAACTGCTTTATCAAGGAAGAACGATGAATTCAGCCCATCTGTGTCACACATTGAACTGATGGGGAAAATGGTTAACATTCCTTTATAAAAATCACTTTCCTGTTTCAATAAAACCTGTGTATGCAACATGTGCAAAAAACCAAAGAACCCACGCGAACCATTATTCCCTGCAGCCTGAAACACTGAAGGAGAAGAGATATATTCACAAATGAGAATTACCTGCATATAGAAGGAACTCTTATGCGTGAATTCCTGTTTTCATGTCATATTATCATGTCATATTTTCATAAATTACATGTTTTTCCCCGTTGAAAAGCTTTGTACAATTAATGGAAGCAGGTTGTTAGAAATGTAAGTGCTTTGCCTAAAGTGTACTCGTTGCATTAGCAGAGCAATTGGAACAGTTAGAGGACTGAGGGTCATTCCAATGGAGGTGGCTGCAGCTCTTGAGGCTCAGCAGAGCTGGGTGACTGTGTTCTTGTAGCCTGCACTCACCAGGGGGCGTAGGAGGCTGCGATGAAGAAGTAAATCACCATGCGGTCGCACATGTGCAGACAATGCTCAACTGTCCTGTCAAGACAAGCAGGACACGAAGGAGCCAAAATATAATTTGATTCATTAATTATCCACAACCCATAGAAACAATGTGACAGAAACCATGTAAAGAGCACAGCATTCTCATTACAGCAGAGCACAATTACATGCCACTACAAATAAGAGAACTGTTTGCCCTGTGAGAAAAATAGAAGGGGTTCATTTTCATTCATTTGTGCAATTCGCTTACAGCAACAATTATTAATTAAGAGCACACAAGCAATGTTTTGCCATCCTTGTATAAATATATCTGACAATTTGCTGCTTTCCCAGCATGCACTAGAATCTGAGTGGTTGTCTCAGCAGATCCTGGGGCAGAGCTAATAGGAATGGAACATGACATGACAAGTTCAGATGACTCACTGTTACCATTTGCAGAATGGAATGCAGAATGAACGCTAACGGTTAAAATTGTCAGAAACATGGAGATTTAATGGTGTCAACTGTTTAGGAGACTTCTCTGTATTGAGCACAAGGAACAGTGCCGCAGGTTGTGAAATAACATGCCATACCTAATGCAGAGGAAAGTGTGAAGCATAACAGTGTTGTTTTTGCACATTGCAGCAAGACTTTTGTGTTACCCAAAAACACACTTAGAGCAAGAATTCTTTTAAGGCTGAAAAGTGCTATTCAGAATCACACCGTGGTGGTTGAACGGAATATGTACACATAATGCCAGTTATTCTCAGGGTCTCATTCTTCCCTTCCAGTCACTCTGTCCATGTAAATTCCAAGTAAATAATGGCAATTACGCAGTCCAATTTTTTTTCAAGATTCTGTCAAAATATTCAAATTGTCTGGGTTCTTACCGAATGCAAAAATGCCAGCACTTGGAGTGCTCCTTATTAAAACATCAAATTAATTACCACCTGGAACAAACTGTTCGCTTCTCATTCAAACACATTTTGTTTTCTGTAAGAATGCTGTGAATTTTAATGCTGGTGAGAATCTCAGCAGTAACAGAAGTTGGAGAACGTCGGCAATGGCTAGCCCTCACAGCCCAACACACTAAACACACAGCTGTGCTCAGCTAGTGAGGACAAATGTTTTGGCCTTTCCTCAAAACCTTTCATTTGACTCATCTTATGGGTTTTCGTCAGATGACCGATGGGCAGCGCTTTACGCGATAGCCGACTGTGATCAAAATGAATGGACTGCGGATGAGGACAAGTGAAGACAGAGAAAGCTCTTCTGCCTTTATGCTCTACGTGGGCACAAAAAATTATGTAGTACTGACAAAATCAACTTACACTACAAAGAAAATGAGCCGAACAAAGACCAACCATTAAAACAGATCAATGCTCACATGTATAGTCCAAGTAAACAGTTGTGCAAATTAATGTGTAAAAAGGCAGCATTTTTGGTATCAGGACATCCGCTATGAAAGTCAACAAGTGCAAAACATCTCGCTCAGTTCCCTTTTTTTGTTGTTACTAGTGGGAAAACCAGTCCATAAACACAAAGTTCCTTGTAGCCACCCTTTACGTGAACTTGCCTGGTTTGATCGCAAAAATGTTTACAAAATGGTAAACATCCATTCCTTAACAGGAAGTGGTATTTTTCTTGCAGAGCTCTGTAATCACCCACACGGCACTCTGTCTAAAACGGAAAAAGGTTTCGTTTCATTGCATTATGTATTCCAAACAGAAAATGAATGGTTCTTAGAAACAGCCTTTGACAAGATGACTGGAAGAATTCTCATAGCAGCCTTGGCTTGCTCTCAATACATATCATCAGTTTGGTTTTTAAAATGTTTTTGCATCTAACCACCTGCTCAAGGAAATGAAAGGTGTTGAAATGATTCTGAGCAACGCAGACTTGAGTTCAGAAAAATACATGGTCCACCTAACACATCCAATTTAGGTCAAAGTGTCGATGCCAAGCAGTGGCATTTGGTAGTTCAAATAGTTGGAGAGGTATGGCAGGAAGGGGGGGCCATGGGGGCTCTGCTGGTTTTCCGACCCTTTTTAGGACACGTACCGGAGATGGCTCTTCTTCCAGGAGATGGTGTGGAATACAGTCGACACAGTGAAGAGACCAGACAGAGCGAAGCCATAGATGCATGCTGTGATGCTCTCCCACTGGTTATCAGACAGGAAGTACAAGAAGGAACTGCCTAGGATGCTGGGAATAATCCAGAGCTGTGTAATTGTAAAAGACATAAAGCAAAGTTTACTCATCTTAGGTACTGGAACTATGTGGAAGACCCTTCTGTCAGCCATGCTCTGAACTGCTGCTAATCTCACATCGCCCAGACCCTGTGCATTCGTCTCACATCCGACAACCCAAGGTGACTCACTGCACACTTGGCTAGGAAGGGAAACCATGACTAATGAAGGTAAGACAGGACAGTACTTCATATTAGGCCTTACGGGTCTTGATCGTGCATGGCTGGACCACCATTGTTGTGTAAAAAAGAAAATTAACACACAGAGGACACAACAACATGAATGTTAGAAGAACTGTAGTAGTGCCATCTGTCTGAGCAATGACTTTAAGTAGACATTATAAGTATTTTAACATATTTTTGAGAAGTATGAGTAATGCAGCACCACATTTTATCTCCACGGGTTTGGAAGGAGTGCTGCTGTGAGTTCATTAGTCCTGAGCCCAGAAACAAGGCTGCACGTGGGCTGTAATCCACTCCACTATACTGTTAAACTGGGTTTGCCACATGAGCTTCACTAATATGCAGGATTTGTTCAGTCAAGATATCAGAAGGACTGCCCAACAACTGGATGTTCAGAAAACATGCTAAAGAAGGCATAAGAAAATTATTGGATTAAAAAAAGCAATAACACATTTAAAACTTTTGTAAGATACTTTCAGATCTATACTCATGCCAAATGCGCTGAGCCTGTCTTCAGGATACACGGCTATATTAGGACAAATGGTATTGCAAATGGTCTCATTAAGGCAGAGGGCCTAGAGAAAGCCTTTCTCTCTAGACCTCAAGACATACAAAAAGGAAGTCCAGCCCCCACAGCCAAAGAACAAACATGTGCAAGCCCTTCTCCTCAGCACCCTGCATCCTCTACTCACCCATCCCCCATTCTCACCCATTTGCTTTCTGCTGTTATGCAGCTTCTTCGTGACTCGTCCTTCTTGATTTCCCCCAAAAAGGTGGTGATTACAAGACAGAAAATGTTCACACAGGGGTAACCGGAGTCGCCAGGCCACTTACCGCATGTGTTGCACAGTTCGCTACATGTTCGTACTCAGTTGGCCGGTACCTTTTGTTGGGTGGAACTCTGCTATTCATAAATCTAAAAAAAAAAAACACAAAGTATTTAAAATTAATTTACTTAAAGTTCAAGGTGCAATGTGGTACCCAAATACAGTACATAAGCACAAAGGGAAAAAAGATGGAAGGAAAGATGTTCTTATGACTTGAAATTATTTTTTTCTGCAGTTCTCCTCCAACTTGAGCGCAACACTTTTCCCGGTGACTTTTCGGGCAGTTTACTAAATGTCTTTAAAGTCCCACTAAAATATTTAGTGCTCCTACCCCCTACCCTTTCCCTCAGTGACAGTTCCTGGAAAAACTACACTGTCGTCACTGTGTTGAGAGCTGGATGGTCCACAGTCCTCTTGTCAAAAACCTCTAAGAACTATAATACCACTAAAGCACCACGAAAAAAAGCATTATAATGGGGCATAGGGAAATGGCCTGCAGGGCATTCACTTAAAAGGTCAAAAGCCTTGTGGTGTGCAATCACACGTTTCAGCTTCTACACAAAATGGCTTGTTTGCCTCATTGGACCTTTGGTTTAGTTTTCAGAGTGTGTGGCAGGAGGTGTAGGCACTTGGAGGGTCAGATAACACGCAGTGACTGGACCCATCTTATCTTTGGCTCAATGGCAAAAGCAACCTTATTTTGACAGCATACTAACAAGGGTCAAATGTGTTCACAGGCTCCTGCACCCAAAACCACAAAATAGTGAGTGCCATAATCTGGATGCCATTATTTACATTTACAGAAATGCATCGCTTAACATCCTTCCGCACGACGTCCGACATCCCATACGGTTATAACAGAGTTAAGAAAAACCAATCGGCTAATGACGGGACGTAGCAGGTGTAAGCGGCTGTAGAGCATCTTCTCACAACACATGTATCCTGTGTAAATGAAGTGATCATGCTGCCAGGTGTATAATGGTACACTACAAATCTACATTTATCTGACACCTTTCTCTAAAGCAACTTACATTGTTAAGGTTGCAAGTATTACATGCTTACAATCATTTACCCACCTATACAACTGGGTAATTTTACTGGAGCAATTCAGGGTAAGTACTTTGCTTAAGGGCACTACAGTCAGATGTGGGGATCAAACCTGCAACCTTTGAGTCCCAAAGCAGTGGCTCTAACCACAACACTACCTACTGTCCTTACATAGCTATACACAATACTCGATAGTGATATTAAACATCTATGTTACTGGTCAAGGTATGTGAAGATCATGGTGCTGAGTGGGGTACGCTTCTGGGTCTGGTCCTCAATCCACGTCATTAACAATTTCTCCATATACAATATAGGCACCCGTGGCACTTGTATAGTATATATGATATTGGCACAATGTCTAAATCGCCTAACGTCCTATTGGACAGAACATATCCCGGACGTTAAGCGATGCATGACTGTACATTTACTAATTAAGTAAACACCTTTGTTCAAAGCAACGTACATCTCTTAAAAATTACAATTTGTGCATTAGATTAGGAGAAAGAGAGACATAGTTGCAGATGTGTGATTCTTAGTAGTTAGTTTCTTTTCACCATACGAACCAATGTTCATCATACGAGCAGCTGCATAAAACTCAGAATAATGACGATTCCCGATTACCTTCTGTAGCATGCTGGCACGGTCTAAAGGGGGGGCAGAACCGGGGACGGAACAACAGCAGCTGAACTTAATCAATGCCTCTATTTCTTTCCTCGCCTCGACCAGTGAGGGAGAGAGAGCGACTGAGGAGCTGATGCTGGAGACGACCCCGAGACGTCAGAGAGAGAAAGCACGACCTCGATCGCAACCCCCCCCTCCGAGCACCCCCACGAGATACCAGTTTCCTGTGGCCCCGTTTCCCCCTTCCCTCTTCCCTTTTATCTGCTGACCCTCACAACGTTGAATAAACCCCCCTCGCTAGCAACCCTCATGACTGTGCCGGCGCTTCTTTCTTACACCTCCTTACTATTTTTTTTTGAGATAACAAACACTTACATACTTTACAAGAGTAGTTACATAAATCCTTATCCAGGCATGATCTTAAAGTTATGGTGCATGAAGATTTACATCTTACATGAACTTAAGAGATCATGAGCAAAGTGAGTCTGGAAGAGGTGAGTTTTCAGACCCTTTTTAAATGTGGACAGAGATTCAGCAGTTCTGAGGGAGACGGGGGGTGGTCATTCCAACACAACGGAGCCAGAATCGAGAACCTCCGTGCTTTACCTTTCTTGCATGGGACCACCAAGCGGGCAGATGTGGAGGAGTATAGCAGTCTGGTTGGGGTGAAGCGGATGATCAGGTATTGTAGATATCTGGGAGCAGTTCTATTAATCCATTTGTAGGCCATGACCGGGATTTTAAATTTGATCTGGGCAGCTATAGGAAGCCAGCGCAGAGAACGACTAGAGGAGATATATGGGAATGTTTATTTTTGCTGAGCTTGAGCGGATGACTGATGATGAAAGTCAATGAAAACAACAGAAGTATTACAGCAGAAGATACGCTGAAAAGAACATTTCCAATTTTAACAACAAACATTAAAAAAAAAGAATAAACTTTATCACTGTACCATCATAAAGCCATTTAAATCCACATTGCAGCATTTTATTTTACTGTGGTTTGTAGTTGCCAGGCAACACCTGGCCAGAACTACCTACATACGTAGTGAGCAGCTGATGGAATAAAGCTGGAGCGATGACATCACCATAGCCATGGCAACCAGAGACTGGGGGAATTTCTCATCATATTAAGATAAAACAGTGCTTTTCACATAGTTTTGTTAATGTGGCTTTGTTGTTGGGATGCTGAAGAAACAAGTATGGTCGTGCTGTGCATTCATATGGGTGCAGACATAAATAAATGTAGAAACACATGGGTACACAACAAAAGGTAAATAAAGCCATAAGTCCATTTAGCAACATCATCTGAAATTGTCTAGATGCTACTGCAGAAGCTATCTCATGATGTACAATAACCAGCAGTTGTTCAACGCTATTAAAGGAGGCCTGCTGATGGAGGCTGTATAGCTGCACTCGTTACAAAATATAACTTTGTGAGATTTGCACATTTACACATTTCTGTCCTTATCAAAATGACTCCTGGCTGCTTCAGTGCCATTTGTGGTACTGTATGAAACAGAACAGTTTAGTTTCCAAGATTACAATTGTATATACTAATGCAAACGACCTATAGTGTCAAATTGACCAAAGGGCCTTGCAGTAGTCAGTACCATTTCAGTGATAATTATACATGTGAAGTGTAAAACCGTATGTCACTTAAATTGACTTGGAGAAATGCATTTTCTATAACACAAAATAATATACTGCATGACTGTCCATTACAAAAACAGGTTTACACATGGGTGGGACATATCACCCAAGGCTTGAGAAAAAATACTTTATTATAAGAGGGAAATGGTTTGAAAATAAAAAAAAAAAACAAGTGTCCTGGTGGTGCAGCAAGTAGAGCTGCTGTCTGCTAGTACTGAGGCTACTCAGATGTAGGTTCAAAGCAAACAGAAATTTGCATGGAGTTTGCATGTTCTCCTCATGTTTACATGGGTTTCTTCCCATTGCCCAAAGAGGTGGACTAGTGATTCTAAATTGTACATAATGTGTACATGTGGCTACACTGATGCCCTGTCTACAATGTACCCTGATTAGTCCAGCACCATGTGCTTCTGGGATTGAGGTGAAGTTGTTAATGACAATGAGCAAGCAACACTGATCCTTTGAAATCTCCAACAAAACAGTCTCCCATTAAAAGGGTGCAATAAAGAGAAAGAAAGACAAAGCCAACTGCACTAAATGGCACTTCTGTTTCTCTCCAAAAATGCCCTGAGCCTTAAACCCAGGAGCCTTGTGAGCATGAGGACATGTTCAACAGAAGAAGTATTCATCAGGGCAGAACCCTGCCAGTGGTCAGCCTTGAAATTTCTTGGTTGAGAGTGGTCTAGCTCCTCTTTTCATCAAGACAGTCAAAAACCAAAGCTTTATGTATTTGTCAGCTGTGACACATAGGCAAGACATTGAATGTTGGAATAAGCAACACTGATGGAGCCCACTGTATTTTGCCTGTGCATCCACAAAATATTTTTTGACCATCTTCTAACACCTATGGCAGTCAAATGTACACTGCTAGCCCAAGCTACAGGATGAGTGGCATCCTTTTAGGACCAATGCAGCAACCCATAACTGCAGTGTAGATTTTGTAAAGACCTACTGCATTTACATTTATTCACTTAGCAGACACTTTTCTCCAGAGCAACTTATAACAAACATCATGCAGTGTTACTAGCCCACACACCTTATTCACCAAGGTGACTAACACTGCTAGATACACTAGTTACAATAGGTCACTCATCCATACACCAGTGGAACACACTCTCTCTGTGACACTCAGACACTATGGGGGAACATGAACAGCATGTCTTTGGACTGTGGGAGGAAACAAGAGCACCCAGAGGAAACCTGCATAGACACAGGGAGAACATGCAAACTTCACACAGACTGAGGGGGGATCAAACCCATGTCCTCTCACACAACCCAGGTGCTGTGAGACAACAGCACTACTCGCTGTGCCACCATGCCGCCACTAGTATGTCTTATTGATGTGACAACAACAAGAGGTAGCGGATAAAAGTGCGAGTGCCAAGGTCCAAGCACTGGTTGCCAAAAAGAAGCTGTGGTGATACGTCTCACTTCCTGTCACTCACTACTATGGGCTGCTGATTAACTTATCAAGTCAATAGCTGCTCACCATTGGCACTCTCTGGCTATTCCTGTCCAACTCAGCTGAGGCTCAAGTTGTACATCAAAAGTGTTTTCGCACACCACTCGTTGACAACTGTGTGTGAGAATTTGATTCCCAATGTAAGAAACATGTGGAATACAGGTTAGATACTGGTTCTGAGGTCCTGCCACAGGTATGGAGAATGAAGTCTGAAATTTACATTTGCCAAAACATTTTATTGCTTAATGGGGGGGGGGAAAGAGCCTCATTGAAATGTCCTTCTGATGACTGTATTTGAAACACACAAAATGAGGACTTCAGTTAACCAAATACCTTGAATAAAAAAACTGGACATTAATTCATTTAGCTGACACTTTTCTCCAAAGCAACTTACAGTGATAAGTTACCTACAATTATTTACCCATTTATACAGCTGGGCAATTTTAACTGGAGCAGTTTAGGGTAAGTACTTTGCTGAAAGGAACTACAGCTGGATGTGTGATTCAAACCTGCAGCCTTTGGGTCCAAAGGAAACAGCTCTAACCACTACACAATCAGCTGTCCACATGCAAAAATCTGGCCTGAGATCCCTCAATTTACAAAACTTGGCTTTTGATACCCAATTATTGATTTAGGGAACAAACACACACTTTCTGAACCGCTTGTCCCATTCGGGGTCGCGGAGAGCTAGAGCCTAACCTGGCAACACAGGGCATAAGGCTGGAGGGGGAAGGGGACACACCCAGGACGGGATGCCAGTCTGTCGCAAGGCACCCCAAGCGGGACTCGAACCCCAGACCCACCGGAGAGCAGGACCTGGTCCAACCCACTGCACCACCGGAACAAAAACACTACCTAATAAAGTGATGTTTTTTTGAATCTGCAGTTTTATAAAGTTGTTCACAATAAACTTGACGTGCTCAGTGGATCCTTGCTTGGTTTATTGCTCATTCTGCAGAGAGCTGATCACAACACCAACACCACAGTTCAGAACCGCTTGTCCATAAACTGGGTCGCGGGGAACCTGGAGCCTTCCCTGCAAACACAGGGCGTAAGGCCGGAAGGGAGGGGACACACCCAGGACGGGAAATGCCAGTCTGGCCGCAAGACGCATATTTACTTCTTGTCCAAGGTAGACGTATTCCTCCACCTCCTCTATTTCATCGCCTTGAACCACTATTCGGCCCCTTGTTGCGTAATCTGACCGCATGAACTTGGTCTTCATGCGGTTCATTTTGAGGCCTACTCTCGAGCTTCTGATGTCTAGCTCGGTTAGCATGGTCTGAAGTAGATCTGTGGTTTCGGCGACGAGGACGATATCGTCAGCGAAACGGAGGTGGGTCAGTAGCTCGCCGTTGATGTTTACGCCGCCCTTCCAGTCGATGTCTCTGAAGATCTGCTCGAGACATGTGGTGAAGAGCTTCGGAGAGATGGTGTCTCCTTGTTTGACGCCCTTCTCGACTGGTATTCTAATCGGCGACGACAGCAGAGCGATGTCGGTGGTACATCCGGAATTCGCCTCCCGTAGGAGTTCGATGTATTGCGCCTCGACTCCTTGCATCTCCAACGACTTTAGCACTGCGTTGATCTCGACGCTGTCGAAGGCCTTCTCATAGTCCACGAACGCGACGCATAGTGGCAGCCTGTACTCTTTCGCTCGCTCCAGCAATTGGGTCAGAGTGAAGATGTGATCCATCGTGCTGTAGGTTCTTCGGAAGCCTGCTTGTTCCCTTGGTTGTTGTCCATCCAAGTGTTCTGATAATCGTGTTAGGATTATCTTCGTGAACAGCTTGTAGATGTGGGACAAGAGGCATATGGGACGATAGTTCTTCAGGTCTTCTCTATCTCCCTTCTTATACAGCAGGATGGTTCTCGACTCTTTCCACTGCGATGGTATCTTGCACGTGTTCAGATAGTGACTGAACCGTTCGGCGAGGATTTTCCAGAGCTGTTCTCCGCCCAACTTCAGCATTTCAGATGTTATGCCATCTTTCCCCGGTGCTTTTTCCCTCTTCATCAAATTGACGGCCCTTTCAACCTCACTTACGAGAATGGGGGGCACATTCTCCTTCCTTTGAAGTGACGGTGGTGGTTCAATCTTCACAGCAGATTTAAAAAGCTTAGTGTAAAAGTCTTTACAGATCTTTACCACCTCGCCTCTTTCATCGGCTGTAGCACCATCCGAGTTCTTCAGCTTCGTCACTTCCGATTTATAGAGTGCCATCCCCCTTTCACATTTCTTGAGGCTCTTCCTTTCCTCGGCGGCCTTCAGGAGCTTTTCCATCCGGTATTTTTCGAAGTCTCTCTTCAGCTGCAGTCGTATCACCCTGCTGAGAATGGAATATTCAAGGTGATCTTCCGCAGTCCTCTTCATGTTCTTTCTCTTCTCGAGAAGTTTTTTGGTTTCTTCCGAGATTCTTCCCTTCTGCTCCCTTGGGCCCGCCTCCTTTGCCTCCCTCAAGCATTCCTTCAGTTTCTCGATCAGTGAGTCATAATCATCGTCAATTCCGTCAATTCGGCACCAGGATTTCCTCTCCATCGCTTCCTGCAGTCGCTTTCCATCGTAGACCTTCACACGTTCTTCCCTCGACGTCAGCTGCAGTGTCTTCTTCTCCTTTGTCCTGTCGATGACGATCTTGGCCCTGAGCAGGCGGTGATCGCTGCCGGTGTTGAATGGCGTTACGACAGAACGTCTTGCAGAATGCGCCGCTTGTCGACCAGGATGTAGTCGATCTCATTGCGATGTGCAGCGTTAGGGGCTATCCAGGTCCATCTTTTCTCGCTGTTCTTGAACAGGCTGTTCCCGATGTAGATTTTTCTCGCCTCTACCATAGTGACCAAACGTTCCCCTCTTTCATTTCTTTCTCCAGTTCCAAACTTTCCAACATACCTTTCACCTTGCCTCCCTTTTCCGACCTTTGCATTGAAGTCTCCCATCACGACGGTGTAAGTGGATTTCCGAGCTAGCACCATGTCTAGCTGGCGATAGAACTCTTCCACTTCATCGTCGTCGCTGGCACTGGTGGGAGCGTAGGTCTGGATGATCTTAAGGGTGGCCTTTCCCGAGAGGTTCACGTTGAGCACTCCGATACGCGATGACACAAAATGGCATGAGGCGATCTTCGTAGTCCATTCTTTGCTTATGATGAACCCGACACCCCCAACTGATCTGCTACCATCCGCTTTTCCTAGTCTTACAGCGCATCCATCTTCCCACCTCGCACTCATCTCCTTCTTCTGCCGAGTCTCGCACAGACCCAACACGTCGCATCTGATCTTCATCTTCTCCTCCATCAGGTGGTTCAATCCGTTCCCCCTTGCCAAAGACCTGCAGTTGTAGGTGCAAATGGCAAGGTTAGTCCTGTTCCGCGGCGGCTTCTTGGAACCTGAGATTCTTAGCGGCCTCTCGTCGCTCGGATGGCGTACCGCCGCCGTGGCACGGTCCGATTGACGTGCAGGGTACTGAGGCCCATTTCTTCGTGCTGTTTTAGCCAGAAAATGACGCCACCCCGCTGGCTAGGCGGGCAGGCCATTGCACCTCTTCAGTTTAGCTAGCTTCCAGCCTCTACAGGATGGACCATACGCCCGCTTCTGCTAAGGCGATCCACAAAAACACTACCTAATAAAGTGATGTTTTTTTGAATCTGCAGTTTTATAAAGTTGTTCACAATAAACTTGACGTGCTCAGTGGATCCTTGCTTGGTTTATTGCTCATTCTGCAGAGAGCTGATCAATTAAAAAGAAAAGTGGGAATTAGTAATTCTGGTACAGGAGTTTTCAATGAAGACAAAACTACTCTGGGTTTCCGAGCACGGTCTAGAAGCAGGGCGGCAGAGGTAACAGATACAATGCACTTTTGAATTATTTTCTGACGTGTGCCATAGCTTCTTAGAAAAGCATCTGCTGAATGAGCAAATGTACGTATTTTACATTGTGCTGAAGTCATACATTGATGCTTGTACACATGGTTTACAGCATTTTGGTGGGATTCAGAAAAACTTTCAGATGGACTGGGAATACATTATTATTCTTCTCCATTTAAAATAATGGGAAATAGGCTTTTGGTACCCTAAATTTCAATATCCTCTCTGTTTTCAGGAACTAAGTTCAGAAATCAAGGGATGCCTGCATCTGTATCTCTTCTGTAATCAACTGTCTTCTTTGTTTCTCTATCTGATGTATTTGGTTTTTTTTGCCTTATGCCTGTGTTAAAGTGCTCTGTGTCACTGCATGAGAAGAGCACTTTAACACAGGCATAAAAATAAATTGAACTGAACCTGAACTCAACGCACTCCTCAACGCTCAATGTTCTTAATTAATGCAGCAGAAGCACCGACATGAACAATTCACTGAGCAGCTACTGACATGACTGTTCACAAGTGTAACATGCTGAACTTTCACTGAGCTGGAAAGGAACTGAAAACCCAAAGGAGGCCAGATTTCAATGGGTTGTTTGTCCAGCTGGCTGTGTCGAAGAGCACCAGGGGAAGCCACTCTGCCGGCAAAAGGGACTGGGCTTTCACACTCTCGCCCCATTGTGAGACATGCTTACAACAACACAGAGCCTCTATTCTGTTTTCTCCAGGGAAATCACATCCAGGCCTAATCCGTACCTTTCTCCTAACAATTTTCATACATTATACTTCAAAGCAATGTGTTCTACTTCCAGGGAAACTAATTTAAACTGAGGTACAGAATGTAGGTGCTGTGCTGTTTACTATGATCATGCTGTCAGACCATAAGGAAACTCGCATACAAGTATAATGTTCCCTTGCAGGCCTCTAAGATGAGTCCGTGGACTCATAATAAATAAAATTGCCCCAAGCCATTCTTTATCCCTTACAGATGTACTGCAAATGCTCAAGCAGCTTAGACATGGAATTAATTCTCTCTTTTTAAAGTGTGGGAGGGGGACTTTGATCACAGCATCCTTTGTAAGCCTGAGCTTTACCGTTGGAGCAGACCTCAACACAATAGTCATTATGATGTTAGTTATTTTAAAAATACACGTGACATAGGAAGTAACAGTCTTCTAGTTCAGGTCACACACCTAGGTCAACACCCCCCACCAACTTCATCTGTTCCATGTGAAACACGCTTGTTTCATTTCGTATTCTAAATTACGTAATGTAACAAAGCTTAGGCAAAATGATGGTCGATGTCTGATGGGAAAAGCTGATTACAGTGTTAAATGAGTTCACGGCTCAAGCAAAAACAATTTTCTGCCATTCCTTCAGTGTGCAATGGATTGTGAAGGGCATCATGCACATGGTGTACAGGCCACACTGGTACAAGGATGCAAATTAAATCAGCATTTTTCACTCAGAAATATGCATCAGTTTTCAAATCATTATCTCACAGATTTGACATGTTCATGTGTTCTCATTAGTCAAGTCAAGAGAGGCTTTATTGTCATTTCAACCATTTGCAACAGTACACGTGAAGCAAAACAACATTTCTCCAGGACCATGATGCTACACAAAACAACACAGTTAGTGACACAGACTACATAAAGTGCACATGTGCAAGACTTGTGCAAACAGTGCTAGACATTACAACAATCACTAAAAACATGACAATAATTACTGAAACAGGACAATAGTTCCACTGTCACTCCTGAGTATTGAGGAGTCTGATGACTTGGGGGAAGAGCCCACTCTGTCAGACAACTCTATACTAGCTGTAGAAGCAGTTGTTCAGCACCCAAGCGTTCAGCTGGCAGTACATATATTCAACTTGTCCTTTATTACTGCACCAGCAGTCAAGATGGGCAAAAATGCCTTTGAATTGCATGTCTTAGGGGTGAAAGGCATTGTCAAGCACCAAACTGCAGTGGTTTTACCATCTTTTATTGTTCAAATTCAATTCGCAGTACAGCGGAGGCTTGGTGTTTGAGCTCTTCACCAAGGTCACACTGCTTGGCCAGCTATCGAGAATTGCAGAAGTACAAAACATTGCTGCAGCTTCCTGAGACTATAAACGCTGCAATAAGGAAGCCTCCTCCACAATTTAGAGAAGTTGTCTTTGTCTTTCACCAAGACAGCAATGGAATAACAGCATGATTGCCTGCTGCATCTCACACACACACACACACACACACACATACACACACACATTGTATGATCCAGCTCTCATCAATTCAAATTCAAAGTCAGCTGTTCTCCAAAACCAGGGGGAGAGTTTAGCATAGTTTGACATAGAGGTCTTCTTCAAACAGACTCACAAATAAGACAGTGATTCAACAGCAACTATGGAATAACAAAACATAGTGCGTGATAAATTATTAAGCACAAAAAATAATACTTTCAATACCTTCAATACAGCAGTGGAACACATACAATTAAACTGATTTTAATGCTATGTGACATTACTGCTTGTCTTTTCTTTTCTAAAACATTTTTGCTTATCAAGTTTCAAGTTTCAAGTTTACTGTCATAGATACAAGTACCATGTACATGTATCATGAAAATCTTCCTGAATGCTTCTCTACAGACTATGGGCAAGGACAATAGAAATACTGCACAGACAAAACAATGACAAACAAAACAGTGTCAATGACAGTAAATAACAATAGCAGCAATTACAGCAATAACAATAAATAATGGTAACAGTGGTAACAATAATGGTAGCAGTCAGAGAACTCAGAACGAGAGAATGAGAATTCTTGAAGTGACAGTGTAATTTACCAATGCGCTTGGGTGGAGCAGTCCAACTCTAGTTACTAAAGGTGGCACATTGGTTAGTGTTGTATAGTCTTACAGCAGTGGGGTAAAAGCTGTTCCTGTACCTAGCTGTGCGGGTTCGAATAGACCTAAGCCATTTTGCAGATGGCAGGGAGGAGAAAAGTGCCCGTGTGGGGTGACTATGATCTCTCATGATGCGCATCATCTTTCTGAGGCAGCGTGTGGTGTAGGTTTCCTTGACTGCTGGTAGCTGTGTGCCGATGATTTCCTCAGCTGTTTTGACCACCTTCCGTAGGGCTTTCTTGTCCTGTATGGAGCAGCTGCCACCCAAGGACGTAATACACCCTGTGAGGACAGACTCCACAGCACACCTGTAGAAAGTGGTGAGGACTATAGTGGATATCCTAGCTTTCTTCAGACGCCTGAGGAAGTGGAGGCGTTGATGGGCCTTTTTGATGGTCGATGCTGTGTGCTCAGTCCATGTGAGTTTGGCAGTGAGGGTGACCCCGAGGAATTTGAAGCTGTTGACCCTCTCTACCATGTCTCCTCCTACGTAGATGGGTGCCTGAACCGTATCCTGTTTCCTGAAGTCAATCACCAGCTCCTTAGCTTTACTGACATTTAGAGACAGGTTGTTGTCTTGGCACCGCTCTGCCAGGAGCCTCACCTCCTCTTTGTAGGCCGTCTCATCTCTGTTGGTGATCAGACCCACAATGGTGGTATCGTCAGCAAACTTTATGATGGTGTTGGAGCTGTGACTGGCCACACAGTCATGTGTGAACAGGGAGTATAGCGCTGGGCTCAGGACACTTCCCTGTGCCAGTGTTGAGGATCAGTGGGGAGGAGGTATTACTGCCAATCCGCACACGCTGGGGTCTGTTGGTGAGGAACTCTAGGATCCAACTGCACAATGTGGCATTCAGTCCCAACCCTAGTAGTTTCTGGATCAGCTTGGTTGGGATGACAGTGTTAAATGCTGAGCTAAAGTCTACAAACAACAGCCTTGCATAACAGTTTTTATTATCCAGGTGAGACAGAATGGAGTGATGTGTGTGTGATATTGCGTCTTCAGTGGATCTGTTGTGGCGGTAGGCAAACTGCAGTGGGTCCAGAGTGTCTGGGATGGTGTCCTTAATGTGTCCCAGCACCAGCCTCTCAAAGCATTTCATTGCAATGGGGTCGGTGTCACTGAGCGATAGTCATTAAGGCAGCTCACTTTGTTCTTCTTGGGAACGGGGATGATGGTGGTGTTTTTGAAACAAGTGGGTACAGTTGAGCTTTTTAAGGAGGTGTTAAATATGTCCGTGAACACAGCAGCCAGTTGTTCACTGCATGTTTTTAAAACTCGCCCTGAAATTCCGTCCGATCCAGCAGCTTTGCGGATGTTGACTCGGCTAAAAGTTCTTCTTACCTGTGCCACAGAGACGGTGAGACTGGTGTTATCATGTACTGTGGGGATGCGCAGTGGGGGGTCTTCGTTCTCGAACTCGAAGCGGCCATAAAACGCATTCAGTTTGTCTGGGAGAGACGCAGCGGCACCTATCAATGACCGCCTTTGTGGTTTATAATCCGTTAATGTTTGGATTCCCTGCCACAGCCTACGTGCATCTTGAGTGCAGTTAAACTGTGATTCCACCTTCCTGCTATATTCCTGTTTCACGCTGACGATGGCTTTGCAGAGCTCGTACTTGCTCTTCTTGTACGCGTCTGTGTCTGAAACGCACAAGTTCGCGCGTGGATCTTATTTCAGATTTTGGCGGTAATCCACGGTTTTTGGTTGGGGAATAAGCGGACTGTTTTATGTGGTATGCAGATATTTACACAGTACCCGACGAAGTCTGTGACCACTGTAGCATACTCGTCCAGATTGGAGGATGAGTTTCTGAACATGTCCCAGTCCATGGAGTCAAAGCAGTCCTGGAGCCTTTCCTCCGCTTCTGGTGTCCAGCGCTGTACAGTGCGCGTCACAGGTTCCTCTCGCTTCAGTTTCTGCTTGTAGACCAGGAGCAGCAGAATCGAGGCGTGATCTGACTGCCCGAGGTGTGGACGCAGCAGGGAGTGGTACGCACCTTTGTGTGAAGTGTAGCAGTGGTCGAGGGTGTTTGAGCCTCTGGTGGGGCAGGAGATGTGCTGATGGTACTCTGGGTACACATTCCTGAAGTCGGCTTGGCTAAAGTCCCCAGAGATAATGAACAGTCCATCTGGGTGCTTGTTCTCGTACTTAGTGACGATGTGGTACAGTTCGTTCAGCGCGCTGTGTGTGTTCCCTTGGGGTAGGATGTAAACTGCGGCCATGAGCACAGCCAAGAACTCCCTGGGCAGGTAGAATGGTCGGCATTTGATCAGGAGGCATTCAAGGTCCGGAGTGCAGTTCTGCGCAATCACTTCCACATTCATGCACCATGCATTGTTAATAAGAAAGCATACGCCCCCTCCTCTCTTTTTCCCCAATAAATCAGTCCAATCTGCATGGTAGATTGAGAAGCCCTCGGGCTGGACCGCGTGGTCCGGTGTGCTGGCGGTGAGCCACGTCTCCGTAAAGCAGAAAACACGGCAGTTCCGTTAATCTCTTCGGAATTTAAGTCGCCCTCTGAGATCGTCCAGTTTGTTGTCCAGAGACTGAACAACTGAACATTGGACAGGAAAATGCTGGGCATCGGAGGTCGTAACCCGCGGTGTTCTGCTCTCACCTGAACGCCCCTGAACGCCAGCCCTGCGGCCTCGTTTCCGAGATCGCGTCTTCTGTGTGGTCTCAGGTGGGACGCGGTCATGATGTTGTTCACAGCAGAGCGAAGGTAGCGAGTTTGGCTCTCTAACGCCAAGAATTGCATCTAATCACACTGTTTCACGTATTTGCACAAGTGTTTGGTGGTCATAAGTAATAAGAGAATAAACTGGCTGGAAGAACAATGACACAAACAAAATAATATACACTAAACTAACAAGTCTGCGAGGAGAGGCAATCAACGCGTCGCCTCGTGCCAGCGCCATGTTCATAACACTATGACTTGCACTATGCACTATGACTTACACTATGAAACATCTATAGTGAGCATATCAAGAAGATTTTCAGAGATTACATAATCACGTACTTCACTGCACGTGCCAAACTGTAAGAGTATGTGGTCTTTGACAAGTGCAAGAATACACAACATTTTCTTCAAGGTTTGGCAGGATTTTCAGTTTTTTGACTTGTCACGGTTGTCATTATTGTTACTATTAGTCATATCAGCAGCACTACTAAAATATGACCACTTGCTAATAAACTAAAGCACTATTTCAGCAGATCTATCTTCAACAGTTTATGTTTAAAGTTTCTTTCTGCCCACAGACGTGTCTCCATGTATGCAGGTCATGTTAGAACCAACCCTGTGATGTTGATTCAGCAAAATATTCAGTCTACAGGCATCGTCCTGGTCTTTAGGTTGAAATACCTGCGCCTCTGGACCCTGCTGGGCTGAGTCTCGGTGCTTCCCATCCTCTCCATTTACTTAAACATCACGATTGCCTCAACAGGCTAGATAAAACACACCAACACGGCCAAAGTCCACACAGGTTTGTTCCGGAAAGATCTTGCTCTCAGCAGCTGTTCTATCTGCAGGGCAAATGCCTTCCAAGGCACTGATGTGCAGGGGGTTCCTGAGACAACGATCAGAAAAACTCGACATATATCCCACATATTCACTGTATTTGAACTGTTACTGTATCCCAAAAATGCACAAGCTCCCTTTGTTTCATCACACACAATTTTAAAACATGCGGCAGTTACAAACACTCTCACACTGTTATAGTTATTACTATTACCTGCAGCATGTCTGTGTATGATGGGCTCCCATACTGCATCTATACGCATTATTACATCTTCTCATTTACGCTACGGATGCAAAACAACCAGAAAAGCTGTCTCCTTCATTACAAATCCTGTACCAGTGTGCCTGTGCAGCATCTGTCCATTTTGTCCCTTACTTGCTTCACACGTGGTGAATAAGAGAACTGACTGGCAATCACTTGTGGGGCCCTTTCAATATGACAACTTCATACATCAGTGGCGTCACCCAGTGCGGTAACTCATGGTGTCACCCCATCAGTAACGTTTTTTGCACTAATCTATTGTTACTCGTAAATCGTAATTCCCGTATCACTAAATGTAACTGAAATAGTGACATAAGCAACTAGAAAAATAAAATTACACATTTAAAGTACAATATTGTACGCACAGCCTAAATCATTTAGTAAATATATTCATATTTACATATTTTCATGTGGTTAAGTGAAAATTCGGTAGGAAAACAATAGATTAATTCGAAGTAAAACGTTTAAGAACTACATCAAAAATTATGTTTATTTCAACGCTATTCATACAGGTTCACAAATATTTATTATCACAATACTGCAGTTAAAACACTAGAGAAATGTGACAAAATCAGCGACTATAAAAACAGCAGCAGCGACAAGACCGCACGCTTTTAGTGCGTGCAGACGAAACCACGTGATTCGAAGCGTCACTGTAATTGGATAATAATGATAGCTTCGAACGAAGCGTATTAAGGTTGAAAAAGTCAATTAGTATAGAGTTTTCGCCTCGTAGGTATATTGATACATGTAAGCAGGGCTTACGAAAATGTTTCTGTTCTAACTACACAGAGATACTTTTATAAAAAATGATTTTTTTTTTTTGCAGAAACACTGCACAAAAAAATTGATAGACAGTCAACTTTGGTGTCACCCCCTGTGTCACCCGGCGCGGTCCGCAGCCCCCTAGTGTCGTGATTGCATACGTTTTTCTCTGAGTGGTTCTTGTGCCTGTTCCCATTTTTCCCCAGGTTCTCACTCCATGCTGCGACTTTATGAGTGTATCATGGAGCAATGTAATGAAATCGATATTCTGTAATATATCAGAGGGAGCAGTAAACTGCACACACGGGCTCAATCTCGAGAGAGCATCAAGTCTTGTGGGTCACAAGCGTGGCGCGTCACAGAGAGCAACTTTCCGCGCTTTCAGGAAACATCTGTATCGCTCACATTACCTTCCATACTTGCTCTTCTTGAAGTCCATAGTGAGGAAGCCAGTTGAACATGTCGCCTTGCTGTGTCACTTCACGGAGTTCCTGTGCTTACAGCAGTGCAGCGCTGATGGCAGGTGCCGTCAAAGCGGGAGCGGAGAAGAGTGAGGCGTTGCGAGGCGAAGCCGGTGGACAGGACAGAAGGGCACGGAACGGAAAGCAGCGCAGCACAGCACGCGCCTCCCGCGCATTCTCGTCACTCCCAGTGCACGAGCGCGCGCTCTCTAGAGAGAGAAAGAGAGAGGGAGAGTGTGTGTGAGTGTGTAAGAACCATGCGAAACGACCGAAACTGTTTTAATTTTAATAACTGTTTTAATTAATCATTTAAAGACAAACTAAAACGGAATAATTTTTAAATTATACAACCCGAACTGTTTATTTCACGCTCCGTCTGTTTACTGGAACGGCTGACAGCTACATCGTTTAAAAAACAAATATATTTTAATGCAAATCAGGGTACCAGTATTGTCTTTCCTTCTTTTCAATGGAATCACCAATAATGGTGTAGTCTGTAAATACCAAGACTGGCCGCGCTGCTTGGCTGTGACTGAGCTCCAAAGCCATCATAAGCAACATGCATGTGCCGACTGCTTACGCCTTTAGCACCGTCACACCGAGGCCAGTCTTGGAATATATTCACAGTATCACGTACTGTATATAGTTTGGCGTCCTGTAATGTTTCGTGTTTCCACACCAGCAAACGAAACTGGCCCGTATTGTTCGACTCCTTAGCGAACCTTGGTATAAATTTCGGTCTCTTTTTTTAAATTTTTTTTTTAAAAAAAAAAGAACGACATGCAAACTCCGGCTTCCACAAAACTTCCCCAATTCCAGTTCCACGGATACACTCTTTCACCGTATTGCCTGTTTATTAGGCTGCAAACAGAACTGCAATACAGTATGATACTATGGTCACTGTAAAAATCATGTATTGCGTTCATTTATTGATTCAGTTCTGCTATTCCACGTAGATCTGCATGTCTTCATCATGCATGTCTGCATATCTTCAATCCTACTTTTGACCTATAAGGCAATACATGGCATTACTCCGGCTTACCTTTGTGAGATCATTAATTTTTATATCCCAGGACAATATCTCCGTTCATTAGATGCAGGTTACCTTAAAGTACCTGTGATCAATAAGACCTCAATAGGAGGTCGCGCCTTTAGTTATAGAGCACCTAAACTGTGGAATAGTCTACCAGTTACTGTCAGAAATGCCCTGTCTGTTTCTGTTTTCAAATCCCGACTAAAGACTTACATGTTCACTCAGGCATTCCACCTTGTAATGTAATTCGACCTGCCTTTGTCGTTTATTTTATCACCTTTACAAAAATACATTTTAAATTTACTTAAGTAACAAATTACTAACTCTGTCCTATCTTCTCGTTGAGCACTACCTTGCTACATAAGACCTGAGGAAGCCGGCCAGTGGTGACAGACGAATCCCATGCAGACCGAGGATGATGTCCATCTGCCATGACGATCGAGACGTTCCATGCCGAGCTGGGGATCCAAGATGCCATTTACCAACATTATAATTACTTGTTAAACACACACACACAAACATTTTCTGAACCACTTGTCCCATACGGGGTCACAGGGAACCAGAGCCTACCCGGCAACACAGAGCGTAAGGCCAGAAGGGGAGGGGACACACCCAGGACGGGACGCCAGTCCGTCACAAGGCACCCCAAGCGGGACTCAAACCCCAGACCCACTGGAGAGCAGGACCCGGTCCAACCCATTGCGCCACCACACCCCCACTACTTGTTAAACACTGACTTACAAATTATTACTTTCTAGAATGCCCAGGAGGGGTGGGCTACCACTGGCCCGTGGACCCCCAGAGGTTTTTTCTCCCTCAACCTTCAGTTGGGAGTTTTTGTTCCTTTCCCCGGTGGCCAGTAGGTATACTTATAGCTCTATAATAAGTTCTTCATTATGGTAGCCATTAGTTGACTGTCTTCTTTGTTTGTATCAATTTTTCTTGCTGTATGCCTCTGTTAAAGCGCTCTATAAAAATAAAATAAAGAAATAAATTAGACACATACATCTGTCATGTTTATCCTGAGAAATGTTTTTAAAATGGAATGTAAGGATGTTTTGTGTTGTGGAATGTTGGAATTTTTTTTTTGTTCTTATGATATTGAATAAAGTATGGATTTTTTTTTCTTTCACTAGCAGTCTTGACAAAAACACTTCAGACACTATAAGAAGTACAGAACACTGGAGAATCCCCCAGGTCACTCCCAGCCCCCCCACTGTGCCATATGGCTAAGGGGCTACCCCCGGAACTCCCCAGAATTCCCCTCTCAAACACTGAACATAAATAGAATAACAACCAATCAACACAAGACACACACAACTGTGTACATGTGGTGTCTGAAAGGAAGGTACACCGTTCTTTGGAGGTTTTACTGAAACAAAGCACTGGAACACTCAGAGTGCACAAATAAAAGAGTTTATTAAGAGCAGTAGCTCATGTCACAATCTCACTTCACGCCATGTAACCTCTTCTGTTACCGCGCTATATATAATGCAACCTATAATAATTCCCGCTTAAATTACAAATTAACCAATGACAATTAACTTTTGTCAACTTACACTCTATAGGCTGGCAGGAACTTGTCTTTTACAAAACTCTCAATGATTTGTTCTCGGTGTAAAACACCACAGTACACACATGAACTCCCCTCAGCACCGTTACATTGCCCCCCCTTCAGCAGTTGTCCGTTCCGGCAACTGTCGAACCTGCCAACACAAAGTCCTGAAGATGCGGAAGCAACCTGCGCTCCCTCTTGGGTCTGGTCATCGGCGGTGAATCTGCTGGACCTGGCAGGCTTGCGACGGGGAGCTCCTGTGTGGGCTCCTCGGGATGGTAAGGAGCTAGTCTGTCGTGGCGTAGCACCACTGGGTGACGTCTGGGTCCCATCTTCACCCTGTACACCACACCTGTACACCACAGAGCCCGCGTTTCCTTCGTGGGCTGTAGACCCACACACGATCCCCTGGGTCCAGGGGACGCCTGCGACACTGCATGTCGTATGCGCTCTTCTGTTGCCCCCCACCTCTGTCAAATGGTGCCTCGCAAAAGCGTGCGCGGACTCCAAGTGCTGCCACAGTTGCTGCAGGTACTCCAGACCCGGTTCCCCACTTACCTCAGGCTCCAGCAGGCTACCGAAAGCTAAGTCCACTGGCGTCCTCAGTTTGCACCCAAACATAAGCAAGGTAGGGGTGCAGCCGGCTGACTCCTGGACAGCAGAGCGGCACACCCACAGAACCAGAGGCAGGTGTCTGTCCCCGCTAGTGTTGAGCGGCGAGCATGGAGAGCTGTGTGGTGATTGTGCAGTTAAACCGCTCCACCAGACCGTCGCTCTGCTGGTGAAGAGGTGTGGTGCGCGTCTTCCACACCTCCAGCCAGTCACACACCGCCTTCATGACCTGCGACTCAAAGTTCCTTCCCTGGTCGCTATGCAGCTCCTCCAGTGCCCCCAAGTGACAGAACATCTCCTCCACCAATCGCTGTGCCGTGGTAGCAGCACTCTGGTCCGGCACCGTGTATGCCTCGGGCCACTTGGTGAAGTAATCCATTGCCACGAGCACGTAGCAGTTGCCTCGCTCAGTCAGGGGGAAGGGTCCCAGCATGTCCACGCCGATGCATTCCATCGGGGCACTGGACTAAAGTCGTTGCAGAGGGGCGTGTGACCAGTTGCTGGGGCCCGTGCGTGCCATGCAGGTGTCGCAGCAGTGCACGAACAGCTGTACATTCTGCCGGCACCCTGCCCAGTGGAACCACTGGCGCAGCCGACGCAGCGTCTTCGCCACGCCAAAGTGCCCAATGCTGGCGGGTCCGTGCACTCGCTGCAACTCGTGCTCTCTGAGGGCACTGGGGATGAGGAGCTGCCACAGGACTTGGCCGCGCACCAGCCCCTCTCAACGCCAATACAACAGCCTCCCTCTTAAGATGAGGCTGTCCTACTGCGAGCAGTATGACTTGACAGTAGGTCCGTGCGGGGTCGCAGCAGTCCAGGGCTGGCGTTGCCCCGACTGTAGGAAGCCCCACACCACCACCAGCTTTGGATCGGCTTCCTGGGCCTGGCGGAAGAGCTCCGTGTCGTCAGCAGACCCCCCATTGCTTGCCATGTCCGCGGCCAGCACAGAGCAGGTCTTGTCTGCGGTCCCCCGCCGCTCCTCCAGCTGTCCAGGAGGGCTTTGCAGGGCACGCCCTCTATAAGGCAGGGCAGCCGGAGGCAGCAGGGCTTCCCTAAACGTCCCGCTGGGAAGGAGGGTACGCCCCGAGAGGGGGCAGAGTCACAGGATGAAACCCCCCTCATGGCGTCACACCTCTGCTGTTTCCCTGCGACGAGGCGGGGGTGGGCTCTCTGCAATGACGCACCTGGTGACCTCGTTTCCAACAACACCAGCAGATGATAGGCGGTCACTGGCGCGGGGGTGGTGCCTCGACTTGGCGCGCAACTTCTCCCTCAGCCTCATCATCATCCTCCAGGGAGTGGCAAGAATGCAAGGGGTCCTTCGTGTCCTTCAAGACGGCTTCCGCGCGTTCCGCCTCATGCTGCGCAGCGTTCATGTCAGCTGGGGCAGCGAGTCTGACATGTTGCTGCAGCCGTTCCGGGGCAAGCGCCCGGAAGAATGCTTGCAGCGCCAAGTCTTCTTGAATGGCTGCGGGGTACTGTGGGTACGCCCGCCGTGCCAGGAGCTGGATATCCGCAGCCAGTGCTCCAAGTGCTTCCCCTTTGCCGCACCGCCTGGCTGCGAGCTGCCCGTGGTAATAGTCCGCTGACTCTCACTGCCTGAATCGGCGTCTCAGGGCAGCCATGAGTGCGGACAGCTCCTGATGTTGATCCGCTCTCACGTCTAGCAGGATTGTCAGAGCTTTCCCTTCTAAAGCCAGTTCTAGCTGTGCCACTGTAGTCGCCGCGTCCCAGCCATTGTGCCACGCTGCTAGCTGGAGCTGTGCCTCGTAGGTCTCCCGCAGCTCCGCTCCTGAATATCGCAGCAGGCAGAGCGCCGTCCGCTGCGGTGTTTCTCCCAAGGCTGCTGTACGGGGCGTGCCGGTTTCTTCCTGTGTCGTTCCAAAGGGAGCCGCTTGCCGGTACACTGGTGGCGGTCCCCACAGCTGTTCCAGGGTGGTCAGCAGTTCTGTGGTCCTCCGGCGAAAATCTCCTGTTTGCAGAGAACGTTCTCTTCTGCGGTGTGTTTGTTGGGTCTGTTCACTCGAACCCTTTTCCATCCCACTCTAACACCAGTGTAGCATCTTCCCATGGAGCTACTAGAAACTGGCTCAGGAGTCAGGGTAAAACGAACGTGCTCTTTATTAGATGCGTACATGTCTTTCGCTAGTAGTCTTGACTTCAGACAGTACAAGTGGTATAGAACACTGGAGAATCCCCCTGGGTCACTCCGAGCCCCCCACTGCGCCCCACGGTTGAGGGGCTACCCCTGGAACTCCCCAGAATTCCCCTCAGCACCGTTACAATTTATTAGTAGACGTGTTTATTTTTATACAACATCCCTCTAACAGCATATTCTGTTTTCCTAGATCGTGAAGGGACAGCTGTGAGTGGGAAATGTTGGCAGTTGACAGCTGGAAAAAACTTAGTACACAAAAAAGTCACAATTTCACTGCGATATCTAATATCTTCCAGTATTGTGATATGTTTGTTATTGCATTTTAGCGGTGGTATTCTGTCAGTTTGTTTTAAAGACATTTAATAAAAACAAAAGCCGTCATAATTCTCTCTGATTTATAAGTTCCTAAAGAGCAGAACATCTTTTTGTTACACGGCAGTTCAATGTGTCATAAGGCTCGGTTAAAAACCAAAATATGTAATGGTAGAATAATGCCCTCAGCAGTTACTCTAGAGTCTATAGAGTAAATAAAATAAGTCAATATCTAATTTTTACTGAGGTTACTAGTTGATGCTGATTGACTAACGTAGCCATCGTCACATGTTACAACATTCAAGGCAACACACTGTTGTTGGTACTGAAAATTACATTTCCCATGCGAGGTGTTACGAAGCAATATTACACACACACACATTTTCTGAACCGCTTGTCCCATACGGGGTCGCGGGGAACCAGAGCCTAACCCGGCAACACAGGGCGTAAGGCCGGAGGGGGAGGGGACACACCCAGGACGGGGACGCCAGTCCGTTGCAAGGCACCCCAAGCGGGACTCGAACCCCAGACCCACTGGAGAGCAGGACCTGGTCGAACCCACTGCGCCACCGCACCCCCTAGCAATATTATTATTCTTTTATTATTTTTATTTTTCATAGAGCGCTCTTCTCACGCAGTGACACAGAGTGCTTTAACAGAGACATAAGGCAAGAAAAATTGATACAAACAAAGAAGACAGTCAACTAATGGCTACCATAATGAAGAACTTATTATAGAGCTATAAGTATACCTACTGGCCACCGGGGAAAGGAACAAAAATTCCCAACTGAAGGTTGAGGGAGAAAAAAAACCTCTGGGGGTCCACAGGCCAGTGGTTGCCGACCCCCCTGGGCATTCTAGAAAGTAATAATTTGTAAGCCAGTGTTTAACAAGTAATTATAATGTTGGTAAATGGCATCTTGGATCCCTGACTCGGCATGGAACGTCTCGATCGTCATGGCAGATGGACATCATCCTCTGTCTGCATGGGATTCGTCTGTCACCACTGGCTGGCTTCCTCAGGTCTTATGTAGCAAGGTAGTGCTCAACGAGAAGATAGGACAGAGTTAGTAATTTGTTACTTAAGTAAATTTAAAATGCATTTTTGTAAAGGTGATACAATAAACAATCAAGGCAGGTCGAATTATATTACAAGGTGGAATGCCTGAGTGAACATGTAAGTCTTTAGTCGGGATCTGAAAACAGAAACAGACGGGGCATTTCTGACAGTAACTGGTAGACTATTCCACAGTTTAGGTGCTCTATAACTAAAGGCGCGACCTCCTACTGAGGTTTTATTGATCACAGGTACCTTAAGGTAATCTGCATCTAATGAACGGAGATATTGTCCTGGGATATAAAAATTAATGATCTCACAAAGGTAAGCCGGAGTAATGCCATGTACTGCCTTATAGGTCAAAAGTAGGATTGAAGACATGCAGATCTACGTGGAATAGCAGAACTGAATCAATAAATGAACGCAATACATGATTTTCACAGTGACCATAGTATCATACTGTATTGCAGTTCTGTTTGCAGCCTAATAAACAGGCAATATGGTGAAAGAGTGTATCCGTGGAACTGGAATTGGGGAAGTTTTGTGGAAGCCGGAGTTTGCATGTCGTTCTTTTTTTTTTAAAAAAAAAATGTAAAAAAAGAGACCGAAATTTATACCAAGGTTCGCTAAGGAGTCGAACAATACGGGCCAGTTTCGTTTGCTGGTGTGGAAAGACGAAACATTACAGGACGCCAAACTATATACAGTACGTGATACTGTGAATATATTCCAAGACTGGCCTCGGTGTGACGGTGCTAAAGGCGTAAGCAGTCGGCGCATGCATGTTGCTTATGATGGCTTTGGAGCTCAGTCACAGCCAAGCAGCGCCATACTACAGCCAGTCTTGGTATTTACAGACTGCACCATTATGGTTGCCCACCCCTCCTGGGCATTCTAGGAAGTAACACACCCTGACGCCTGAGCCAGTTTCTAGTAGCTCCATGGGAGGATGCTACAATATCTACGGATTCCCTAAGATAGCTGATGGTTCCCTTATCGCGTCGTGTACCTTACTGCACCCTACTGTACTCTGTTGTACTGGCCGTCGTACAATTGTGCTATAGTCGCGGTGTTGTTGAACGAGAGCAGCAGTAGCATCCTCTATGGACGCAACAGAATTCTACAAGAGGACATCTCAGCATTATTATTAATTATACCCAACACTTAAATTGTAATTAATTATCCCCAGCAATTCAAAAGGTAAGATTTCAAGTCAAGTTTATTGTCATAGAATGGCAAGAATTTGCGCTTGTTTCCTGCAGTCTGTAAAAGTTCTAAACAGAAACTGAGTAATAAATACAGACTAAATACCAACAAACAGACAATAAATATACATTACATTTAACTGATGCTTTTCTCCAAAGCGACTTACAGTGTTAAGGTTACACTTATTCACAATTCAGGTTAAGTATTGCGCATCAGATTTTGCGTTGGAAGTCCGTCGCTGCAGTTCGTGGTGTTTCAGGTAGGTGTAGTTGTGTTGCTACCACTTTTTTCTGATGCACATTCCTGTGGTGTAGCTGTGCGGATAGTCAGATACCTTTGGTTGTTTGGTTGTGTGGCACTTTTATTAATTTGTTGTTAAATTGTATTTTGTGGATTGTTAAGGTGCACGTTCTCCAGAACATTTCTGTGTCCCGTAGCATGGAGTGGGAGTGACTCCGTGGATCGATTAATCACGTCTGTTTGGTTGTTTGTTTTGGTCGCCATTGCTGGAGTAGTTTCGATTAGTATTCTCTACCCGCCAGAGCCACCACCTGCTCGCTTGATCTGATCCCATCGTCACTCCTACAGAACATTTCCCCGCAACTCTCCACCTTCATCTCTAAGATAATCAACTCCTCGCTCTCCTCTGGCTGTTTCCCAGCTGCCTTCAAAACCACTCTCATTTCACCTCTATTAAAGAAACCAAAATCTGGTCCAAAACCACAGACCGGCCTTCCTCCTCTCCTTCCTGTCTAAAACTCTAGAGTGGGTAGCCTGTGATCAACTGACTGATTTCCTCACCCGAAACCATGTCCTTGATGGTTATCAGTCTGCTTTCAAAGTTGGTCACTCCACTGAGACAGCCCTTCTGGCGGTGTCTGATGCTCCCCAAGCTGCTAGAGCCTCCTCATCCTCCTCGACCTGTCTGCAGCGTTCGACACAGTCAACCAACAGATTCTACTCTCTCTTCTTAGTCAGCTTGGGATCAAAGGAGCGGTACTAAGATGGTTTGAGTCCTACCTATCAGACAGATCCTATCAAGTGGTCTGGCAGAGCTTTTGTTCTTCTCCTCTGCCTCTCTCAACAGGTGTCCCGCAGGGCTCGGTTTTGGGTCCTCTTCTCTTCTTGATCCACCTCTTCCCTCGGTCCGGTCATAACCTCCCATGGTTTCAAATACCACTGCTATGCTAATGATACCCAGCTCTTTCTCTCCTTTCCACCTGGTGCGTCAGATCTTTCTGCACGCATTGCTACCTGCCTGTCAGACATCTATTCATGGATGTATGATCATCACCTCCAACTCAACCTCTCCAAAACAGATTCTTCACCTCCCAGCTGGCCTGTCCTCCTGTCACGATCTATCGATCAAAGTGGACAACTCACTCATTTCGCCTACCTCCTTGGCTAAGAGTCTGGGAGTAATGATTGACACGAGTCTGTTTTTCTCTCAGCACATCAAAGCCACAACCTGGACCTGCAGATACAACCTGCAGATACTATCCGCAGGATCCATCCTTACTTCACAACTGATTCTGCCCAACTACTTGTCCAGGCCATGGTAACCTCCTGTCTGGACTACTGCAGCTCTCTCTCCTTCCTGTTACTACCATCAAACCTCTGCAGCTAATACAGAATGCTGCTGCACGAGTTGTGTCTGCTTTGCCAATGCCGTCCCACATATCTCCTCTACTCATTTCTTTGCACTGGCGTGCTATAGCTGCCCGAATCAAATTCAAGACCCTGGTTATTGTCTACAAATGCATCAATAGAACTGCTCCCAGCTATTTACAGGATTTGATCAACTGCTACACCCCAGCCAGACCCCTTCACTTGTCTACTTCTGCTCGCTTGGTGGTCCCGCGCACAAAAGGTAGCACACGGAGGTTCTTGGTTCTGGCTTCGTTGTGGTGGAATGACCTTCCCCTCTCACTCAGAACTGCGGAAACTCTGTCTACATTCAAGAAGGGTCTGAAAACTCACCTTTTCCAGACCCATTTTGCCCAAGGTCTCTCCAGCTCATGTATGGCGTAAATGTTCATGCACCGTAACTTCACAAGCATCACCAGATAAAGCCTTTTCACAGCTGCTACTCTGGCATAGTATGTGATTGTTTGTGTATGTTATTATGAAAAAATTATAGGTTATTAGGATTTATCTATCCTGCGTTTTATGCACGTACTCGAGCAATGTACATCGGTGCTTCAAGTGTAAGGTAACAAACTAGGTTTACTTAAGTCACACGTCTGCAGCCATGTCTCTTTCTTAATGTAATGCACAAATTGTATTTTTGCTGAGATGTATGTCGCTTTGGACAAAAGTGTCTGCTAAATGAATAAATATGAATGTAAGTGTGAGTAGCTTTGGATAAAATACTCCGCTCAATAAATAAATGTAATTATTATACTTGCACAATTCTTCTAGATTTTTCCAGAATGCCGGTTTAGAATTGAGAATTTTAGCTAAGGAGGATCAGCACAATTGCAGCCAAATTATTCCCTTGAAATTAGTGTTTTATGGGGGAGTGGGATTTTTGTCAAGCAAGGGTGAAAAGATGCGAGTAATCGCTGAGTTACTGAATGAAAGACGCTGGAAGACCGAGATGAAAAAACAAAACCGTCGCCGAGCTGCGCCCCCCTTAACGCGCGGACGGCCGCCTCCTACCGGCGCATGCGCACTGAGCGCGGCGCAAACGCAGCAGCGCAACAACAATCGGGAAGCGAGGGGGCGTCGGCGGCGGTCGCAGCGGTGATCGCTGTCAGCAGCCGATCCCGGATGTCCCGTTTCCCGCACAAGTCGCACGCGCAGATGTTGCCGACATAATGAACTTGGCCAGTCAGAGTGGAGAAGCTGGCTGCAACCAGCTGCTCTTCGCTAACTTCAATCAGGACAACACGTAAGGAGGCGACGCAGAGGCTGCAGGGCGGCGGGTGGCCCGCGGTCCCGTGGTCAACACCGAGATCTGAAAACTGGGTCGCGCAGAGCGCTGGCGCAGCCCGTCGTGCCACGCTGAGCAGTAGCCCGCGCGCGTAGCCGTGCGGCTGGATTAGTGGGCATTGCTGTACGGCTAAGAGCGAGCGACGCTCCCACTGGCAGAGGTGACGGGGAGCCCGTACTGCGATCGCCCTCCTTTGCTCCCTCCGTTGCTGTGGACGCCCGCCTCGCGACTCTGGCCTCGCGCTCCTCCCCCTTCTGCATACAGTCGTGTACATTCCGCACATTGTGTGATTGTGCGCTGCTTTCGCGCCTGTTCCCGACCTAACGTGTTATTAGATAGGTGCGGATGAACGGAGACAGCCAACCGTGTTCAACTGGACATCATGTAATTTATAATATAATATAATGTAAAACACAACAGTAATGTAATAGGAGCTGCACGTTGGCGATGGAGTGAGGTCCTGTCCGAGGTGTACTCTCTTCAGCCTTGTACCCCGGTGCTTCCGGGATAGGCTAAACCACCGCGTCCCTGCTCAGGACAAAACGGTTATTGAAACTGGGTGGATAGATTGTATATGATTATGATAACTGTTTCTATCATGATATGCATGTAGAATAATGGTATACATCCCATGCTGAACATTAATTCCAGCAAATGACAAGAAATACAATTGTGCTATCATTTCTTGACACAAAGTATTACTTATAAGCTGAAATAAACACACACCCACCCTGTTTTTCCCCAAATGATTAATTGTAGATTTATTGCCAGTTTTAGTATAACAGAAACATCATAACTTGTGAGATATTAGGAAGACCGAAAATATGAGCAGTAGTACTGAGTGGAGTTGAACACAGTTATAGGGGAGCGCACACACCCCCCCTTCCGGCTTGGCTGCTCCACCTTGTTATCTGTGTGTTTAGTTCAGTTTAAGTGTGTATCTAGTACTGGACTAAGTGTGTCTGCATTCCAAGCCCAGTGAACTAGCTCAGTAAATGTAAATGTGCGTGAAAACTCATGTTTCTGCATGTCATTCTCCTTCACAGATCTTTAGCTGTTGGCACCAAGTCTGGCTACAAATTCTTCTCTTTGTCCTCCGTTGACAAACTGGAACAAATTTATGAATGCAGTAAGTATATGGATATTGTAAATGTACAGCAGTGGGGTGTTGTTTTTATATAGGCTTAGGTGAATGGAAATAAGGTCAATTACATGCCAGTATATTGTAAAATATGTTTGTAGTGACAGTGATAAGTCAGTTTCTTTGATGTAAATGAACTTGGCCTTATTCTTTTATTTAGGGCTGATGATGCGTTACACGGCTAAAGACAGCGTCTCTGATGGGCAGGGGTCAAGCCGGCAATTTAAACATCAAGGCACTTTCTGACACTCCTCAAGAAATTTGATGCAATATTATTTTTTGCTGCATATTGCTCCTTAGCTGACACAGAAGATGTGTGCATTGTGGAGAGGCTCTTCTCCAGCAGTCTGGTGGCCATTGTTAGCCTGAAAGCCCCCAGGAAGCTCAAAGTTTGTCACTTCAAAAAAGGAACTGAGATCTGCAACTACAGCTACTCAAACACTATTCTCGCCGTGAAGCTCAACAGACAGGTATACATTTTGTTCTTCTCTTCTATCTCTTCTGTTTTTCTTAATTGGCATGTCTGTGATTTTTTTAAATTTTCCCATGAGTTTTATGAGGAAATTACTGTGTAGTCCTGAGACAGAGGGAGGTGTTTTGTCTCATTATTATCTTCTGTATTTCCTTAGAGGCTGATAGTATGTCTGGAGGAATCACTTTATATTCACAATATCAGAGATATGAAAGTGCTCCACACCATCCGAGAGACCCCACCCAACCCGTTAGGTAATGTCGATGAATTTGACTATTTTACCACATGGTAATTGCAAAAGGGCATAAATCTAGTCACACACCTCAGCTGCTAATATAAAATATCATTACCTTATTTAGCCACTTGAAATTATTGTGACTAATTTTCATCTGGATGTTTAGTTCAGCTCAATTTATTTTTTTAGAGCCCTCTTCTCACACAGTGATGCAGAGTGCTAATGAGATTAGAGACATAGTAGTAACATATAGCAGATACATTTACATGACACTTTTCTCCAAAGCGACTTAGAATTATTTACCCATTTGTATAGCTGGGTAAATTTTACTGGAGCAGTTTAGGGTAAGTACCTTGTTCAAGGGTGTTACAGCTGGAGATGAGACTTGATCCTGCATTCTTTGTGTCCAAAGGGATTAGCTTCAACCAGTATGCTCCCAGCTGCCTGAAGTATAAAGTTCAAAGATACAAAGTAAACCTAGAAATATAAGGTTGCCTATACATTTCGTGACTCTAAGAACTGTACTAATTAGTGAAGCTTTTGAGTAAGTTAGCTGGCAACTGAGGAGAGGCAGACAAAAATCAACCAAAAGGCAAATGAGATAAATGGTGATCAGGAATCGTGGATATGCGGGTGAAGTTTAACGCAGCTACTCGTGTGATGAACATTGGTTCATATGGTGGAAACTAACTAACTGTACTTAAGAATCGTGTGTGCATTCTAAGTCTTTCTCTCTGCTAATGTAACGAACACATCGTATTTTCTATGGGATGGACATTGCTTTAGAGAAAAGTGTCTGCTAAATGAATAAATGTAAATGTAAAAATAAACCTGTGGGGGTCCACGTGCCAGAGGCTGTACTTTTTATGTTCAATAAAGGAAGAACAACAGCAGCTGTAAAGTAGTTTATAATGCATTTTGTGGTTTGAGTTTCTCTCTCAGAGGGCGCAGTGGCGCAGTGGGTTGGACCGGGTCCTGCTCTCCGGTGGGTCTGGGGTTCGAGTCCCACTTGGGGTGCCTTGCGATGGACTGGCGTCCCATCCTGGGTGTGTCCCCTCCCCCTCCAGCCTTACGCCCTGAGTTGCCGGGTTAGGCTCCGGTTCCCCGCGACCCCGTATGGGACAAGTGGTTCAGAAAGGGTGTGTGTGCGCGCGTGTGTGTGTGTGTGTGTGTGTGTGTGTGTGTATGTGAGTTTCTCTCTTCCTTAGTCTGGCAGCAGAGAGCCATGAGCCACCACAAAGACAGTCATGAAAGACTGTCTCCCTAAAGTGTTAAGATCTTGTTTATACAGGCGTTCCCCGGGTTACGAACGTTCGACTTGCATACAACTCGTACTTACGAACCACACCCAGTAAAGCCTATTATATTAAAAATTTGAGTTACATACAATTATTATTATTATTATTATTATTATTATTATTATTATTATTATGTTAAAGTGGGGATGGCGCAGCAGGTTTAGCTGGGGCCTGCTGTGTGGTGGGTCTGGGGTTCGAGTCCTGCTTGGGGTGCCTTGCGGCGGACTGGCATCCCATCCGGGGTGTATCCCCTCCCCTTCCAGCCTTGCGCCCTGTGTTGCTAGGTGAGGGTCTGGGTCGCCAAGACCCCGCTTGGGACAAGCGGTTGTAGACATTGTGTGTGTGTGTGTTATTTTAAAGGTGTTTTAATGTGTCCAGAAGTGTTTCTTCAATGTTTTTTATGCATCGAAATGTACACAGAATACCATATACCATGATAAACATTTGACTAACTGACATTAGATACCAACCATACTTAACTGTTCAAATTTATGTACAAATCCAACTTAAAGATAGACTGAGGAATGGAACTCGTTCGTAATCCAGGGACTGCCTGTAAGTTTAATCACTAATATTTATGTATACATCTTACAACCGATTGAAGATTCTGTTAATATTTTCGGATTTTCTCAGTTGTTTGTTTTTCCCTCCCCCCATAGGGTTGTGTGCTCTCTCTATCAGCAATGACAACTGCTATTTGGCATACCCTGGAAGTGCAACAATAGGAGAGGTGCAGGTGTTTGACACTGTCAATTTGGTACGTCAGCAGCTCCTGGAATGTGAAGTGGACTCTTGGTGGCTCTGAGTTCTGAAGTCATAAACTCAGTTTTCGCCCTGATTTCTCCCGTTAGCGTGCTGCCAATATGATCCCTGCCCATGACAGTCCCTTGGCGGCACTGGCGTTTGATGCAAGTGGCAGTAAACTAGCAACAGCCTCAGAGAAGGTATTTACAGAGATCCATCTCAATTTGTAAAAGCCATCTGTGTGGGTTTGTGAGACAGATGCTTTTTTTTGCTAGATGCAGGTGGTTGTAATCCAGCAAGAGGACTATTGATCGGAGATGCTGTAGGCTTCTTTACCCGTATTGATATCCTGATTTTGGATTTAATTCCGTATTCCGTTCACTTGTGAATTTCACTGTCGTTTTGGTGGAAACAGCATTTCAGGGACCACTTCAGCTGTCTTGATGTCCTGTAATGGAGCACGGAGCATTGAGTGGTCTGTCTCTTTCACCTCTCTCAGGGGACTGTGATCCGCGTGTTCTCCATTCCAGAAGGACAGAAACTCTTTGAGTTCAGGAGGGGAATGAAGAGGTGGGCTGTTTTCTTTGTGTCTGCAGGGCGACTTTGTTTGCGCGTTTTTTTTTTTTTTTTTAAATAAATTGTGAAAGTGGACACCTCAGCTGAATGGTTGTGGTACATAGTGTACACGTGCCTTTCAAGTCTAGCTTAACTGCAGTCATAAAGGACAGGTGCCTGTACCAGTGACGTGGGGGACAGCAATGAAAGGGCATTATGTGTTGTTCTCATTTACAGGTGTGTTAGCATCTGCTCACTGGCCTTCAGTATGGAAGGGCTCTTCCTGTCAGCCTCCAGTAACACAGAGACTGTGCACATATTCAAGCTGGAAACGCTGAGGGAGAGGTGAGGTTGCAGCCTGCAGATGCTTTATCTGCAGACAGATTGTGTTGGCTGCTGCTCCAAGTAGCCTCAGCTCACATTAGTTGTTCAGCAATAATATGTACAGTTGAGACAAAACCCCAAGAGTTACATTAAACATGTCACACCCTCAACGGCACCCCAGCCGAACGCACCTGGCAGACATCAGCAGGGGTGAGTATAAAGGAAGCCACACCCCCGCTTCCAGGTTGCAGAATCTCTATGAGACAGCTGTCCCCTCTGCGTTCTCAACCTGCTTCTATGACCTTCACCTTGTTTTCCTGCCTCGCCATCCCAGCTCCAAATCCTCGATTCCCTCGTCTTCGACCACCCCTTTGGACTACGACCCCGATCTCAGACATCCCTCAGAACAACCCACACCTGTCCCCGAACATGCCTTTTGTCTTGCTCTTTGGATGAACGATCCCACACTTGGGTCCTACCTCCTGTCTCCTGCCCTGGTGTGTGTGACAACACAAGCCTATTAGATGGACTTCATCCAGATGTGTGTTTTGCAATACCAAATCAAAGGCACTTCATACATGATGATACTCATGTCATCTTCCCCTGAAGCAACTGGAAAGCCCACCAGCACTCTTAACACCCTGTTCTTTGCTCACAGTGCTCTGTGGTTTCCTGAGCTTCTGTTACAAATCAGACACAGGCATCAGCAGCTGTACTGCTTTTATAGTGCATTGGCTCTGGTTTATATAGTCCAAAGGAATCAGCATTAGACATTTAGGAATATAAAGTCAATAGCCTCATCCCTGATTATAAGTGATTCAGTTCATAAAGGTGCACAACCTCTTTCTGTTTTGTTCTCTCAGGCCACAAGAAGAGCCCACAACCTGGACAGGTTACTTTGGGAGAGCCCTGATGGCATCCACCAGTTATCTTCCAGCGCAGATGTCAGACATGTTCAACCAAGGCAGGGCATTTGCCACCGTCAGGTTACCATTTTCTGGACACAAGAACATCTGCGCACTTGCCATGTGAGGATCCAGTTTTACAAATTTTTTCCAAGCATTTTCCAAGCAGCTTAGGTGATGGCAAAATTGGGGGCTTCAAAACCATTTCATTATGTATACCTAAACCATAATCAGATAGGTGATGCATAAATTTCATGAAATAACAATATGCATATTTTCAATTTATAGTTTGGGAAGTGCTGTTAATGAGTTAGTACTCCTTCCAGAGTAACAGAAACAGCCCTGACACTTGCCATGTGTTGCTTGACATTTTGTTTTTGTGACTGACCCACTGGCTACGCAGTGTGTATCTTGCTATAAATATGTACTATAAATGTACGTACTTGCACACAAATCATCATCTCTACTGACATTCTGAGTAAATACAGTATTGCTGCTGTATTTCACTTTTCTGTGGCCTGATGCCAAAGTAGTAGCCTGCTCCATATTGTCACCATAACCATTGTAATAATCTTCTTTCATAACATCATACAGTAAACCGTTTTAAAACTCTAGGGTAATTTTCTTTTTTTTTTTTTTTTTTTTTTAACAGCTCAGGTTGAGTTGCTAAAAGGACAGGTGGTTAAGTACATATCTTTGTTTATTAGTCAGACATGTTTTCTGCAGACTTACATATTGTACCATTCTATCACAGAATCCAGAAGATTCCTCGTCTGCTTGTGGCAGCAGCTGATGGCTACCTTTACATGTACAACTTGGACCCGCAGGATGGCGGCGAGTGCACCCTGATGAAGCAACACAAGTAAGAGATGCACCAGTTGCTTACTTGGGCTTTTGAGGAGCAGGAGAAGTATCCTTACTCCTTCTTCAGCTGTGGTGTTAGATTATACACTCACTGAGCACTTTATTGGGAACACCTGTATACCTGCTTTTTCATGCAATTATCTAATCAGCCAGTCATGTGGCAGCAGCACAATGCATAAAACCATGCTGCTACAGGTCAGGAGCATCAGTTAATGTTCACATCAAATAACAAAATTTTGGGGGGTGGGAGAAATCTCTGCGACTTTGACCGTGGCATGATTGTTGGTGCCAGACAAGCTGGTTTGAGTATGTCTGTACCTGCTGATCATCTGAGATTTTCTCACACAGCAGTCTCCAGCGTTTACTCAGAATGGTGCGAAAAACAAAAAACACACACACACATTTTCAGAACCGCTCGTCCCATACGGGGTCGCGGGGAACCGGAGCCTACCCGGCAACACAGGGCGTAAGGCCAGAGGGGGAGGGGACACACCCAGGACGGGACGCCAGTCCATCGCAAGGCACCCCAAGCGGGACTCAAACCCCAGACCCACCGGAGAGCAGGACTGTAGTCCAACCCACTGCGCCACCGCGCCCCCCTCTAAAACAAAAAACATTCAGTGAAAAACAATTCTATAGATGGAATGCCTTGTTGATGATAGAGGTAAGAGGAAAATGGCCAGAATGGTTCAAACTGACAGAAAGATTACAATAATGCAGATAATCACTCTTTACAACTGTGGTGATGAGAAGAAAGCATCTCAGAATGTGCAGCATGTTGAAACTTGAGGAAGATGGACTGCAACAGCAGAGGACCACGCTGAGTTCCGCTCATATCATTCAGGAAGAGAAAGCTGAGGCTGCAGCGGGCATAGGCTCATCAAAACTGGACAGTTGAAAACTGGAAAAATGTAGCCTGGTCTGATGAATCTCATTTTCTGCTGAGACATACAAATGGTAGAGTCAGAATTCGGCATCAACAATGTAAATCCATGGACCCGACCTACTTTGTCAACAGTGCAGGCTGGTGGTCGTGGTGTAATGATGTGGGGAATGTTTTCTTGGCACGCTTCGGGAGTATGTGGTGCCGGAGCCACTACTGCGGGCCATTCGGTCTCTGTACACATGGAGAGAAAGCTGTATCCCCATACTTGGCAATAAGTCAAGCCTGTTCAATGTGGGTGTTGAACTCCTCCAAGGTTGTGCCTTGTCACCACTCCTGTTTGTGGTTTTCATGGACAGGATATCAAGGCACAGTCAAGGTCAAGAGGGCATTATATGTGGGGGACAGAAGGTGATGTCTGCTTTTTACGGATGATGTTGTCCTTCTGGCACTGTCACATGGATATCTCCAGTATGCTCTGGAACGGTTTGCAGCTAAGTGTGAAGTGGTTGTTATGAGGATCAGCACCTCCAAGTCTGAGTCTGTGGTTCTCTCATGGAAAAGGATGGCATGCCCACTTCAGGTAAGGGGAGAAAATTTGCCCCCAGTGGAGGAGTCTAAGTATCTTGGGGTCTTATTCACGATTAAGGGGAGAAGGGAGCGTGAGATTGGCTGCAGACTGGGAGCAGCGACTGCAGTAGTGCGGTCGCTGTACCGGACGGTAGTGGTGAAGGGGGAACTGAGCCATAAGGCTCTTTATTTAACGGTCGGTCTACATCCCTACCCTCACCTATGGTCATGAACTCTATCTGAGTAATGACCGAAAGAATAAAATCTGGGATACAAGTGGTTGAAATGAGTTTTCTCTGCAGGGTGGTGGGACTCACTTTCCATGACAGGGTGAGGAGTTTGGTCATCCGAGAGGAACTCGGAGAAGAGCCGCTACTCCTCAGCATTGAGAGGAGCCAGTTGAGGTAGTTCAGGCACCCAGTACATTTACATTACATTTACATTTATTCATTTAGCAGTTGCTTTTCTCCAAAGCGACATACACGCACGCACGCACGCATTTTCTGAACCGCTTGTCCCATACGGAGTCGCGGGGAACCGGAGCCCAACCCAGCAACTCAGGGCGTAAGGTTGGAGGGGGAGGGGACACACCCAGGATGGGACGCCAGTCCGTCGCAAGGCACCCCAAGTGGGACTCGAACCCCAGACCCACTGGAGAGCAGGACCCGGTCCAACCCACTGCACGCCCCCCCCAAGCGACATACATCTTAGTGAAAATGCAAATTTGTGCATTACATTAGGAGAAAGAGACATAGCTGCAGACATGTGATTCTTAAGTAAACATAGTTTACTTTCCACTTGATGCACCAATGTTCATCGCTCAAGTAGGTGCATAAAATGCAGGATGATGAATCCTGATAACCTTCCTACAATTTTTTTTTTATAAGGTAAACAAACATTTACATACAATACAGGAGTAGCAGCTGTGTAAAGGCTTATCTGGGGATGATTATAAAGTTATGATGCATGAACATTTACACCACACATGAGCTGGAGAGATCTTGGGTGAAGTGAGTCTGGAAAATGTGAGTTGTCAGACCCTTCCTGAATGTAGACAGTGTCTGCAGTTCTGAGTGAGAGGACAAGGTTATTCCACCACAACGGAGCCAGAACCAAGAACCTCTGTGCTTTACTTTTCATGCGCAGGACTACCAAGCAAGCAGAAGTAGACGAGTGAAGGGGTCTGGTTGGAGTGTAGCGGTAGTAAGGATGTCCCTGGGCACCTCCCTCTGGAGGTAGGCCAGGCACAGCCAGCTGGGATGAGACCACGAGGTCAGCCCAGGACCCACTGGAGATATTATATTTTGTGAAATGAGGACAGTCTTGAAACCAGATTGGATGCAGCCAGAAAAGAGCAAGGAGTTGATGATCTTGGAGATAGTCTGTAGGAGTGTCAGTGGGATCAGATTTTACGAGCTAGTGGTGGCTCTGTGTGACAGTAGCAGGTTGGAGATTTCAGCTTCTGACAGTGGCTTGAATTCAGAGAGTGTGACATCACAGGGAAGTCCAGTATGATCAGGGCAAGGTGATGCTGAGAACTTGTCCGTGATTGCGTTTACTTTGTCTCTGAAAAACAAAGCAAGTCATCATCAGTGAAAGAAGATTGGGGAGGAGACGGCGGAGGACAGAGTAGGGAGGAGAAGGCAGCAAAGAGTTTGTGGTTTTTCAGTTGCAGTCTGTTTTTTGTTGTGGAAGAAGTTGTTTTAGCTGAGGAGACAGCAGAGTAAAAAGTAGATGAGTTCTTTGTAGACATCGAAGTTCATGCCATTCTTCAGTGACCTTCCCAGTCACTGGATCTGAATCCAGTAGAACACCTCTGGGATGTGATACAATGGGTGACTTGCAGTATGAATGTGCAGATGACAAATCTGCAAAAATTGCGTGATGCAGCCATGTCAGTATGGACCAGAATATCAAAGGATTGTTTCCAACATCTTGTGGTATCCATGCCATGAAGAATTGAGGATGTTTTGAGAGCAGTGGAAGGCCTCACCCAGTATTTGTATAGTGTTCCTAATAAAGTGTTCAGCGAGTGTATGTTGCTGATGACATAGAGCACTTCCAGAAAATATTCAGTCTTCTGCACTTCCTGTACACTTTGCTGTGTTGAATTGTTTTTTGTTTCAGTTGACACACAATACCCCATAATGCCAAAGTGAAAATACGACTTCAAGAATTTTTGCATATCTATTAAAAAGAACAAAAATCTCCATTTACATAAGTATTCAGACCCTTTGTTCAGTACTTTGTAGGACCACTGTTAACAGCGATTACATTTTCAAGACAGTTGGGGCTAGCTTTGCACCCCTGGATTTGGGCAGTTTCTTGCATTCTTTCCAGCAGTTCCTCTCTGCAGTCTTCAGGTCTTTCAACATATTTTCTATGGTGTTCATGATAAGCCTTTGACTGGGCCAGTCAATGATGGTCAGCGACGTTCTGAATCCATTTCACTGTTGTCTTGACTCTCTGCTTTGGATCATTGGAACTTTCTGTGTTTGGCTCTGCTTATATTTCCATTAAAGCAGGCCAGTCTCCTAGTCTCTGCTGCTGAGAAGCAACTCAAAAGCATGATCCTGCCACCGCCATGCTTAACTGTTCAGATGGTTTTAACCACTTGACGAGGAGTACCTGGTTTTTGCCAGACATGGTATTTGGCATTGAGGCCAATTTTTGTCTCATCAGATCAGATAATCTATTTTTGTTATGCTCTCATTATCCTGTAAGCAGCATTTGGCAAACTTCAAACTTCTGTCTAACCACACCACCAGAATCAATAGAGACCTGACTAATAAGAGTGCTGCAGTGACTGTTGCCTGTCTGACAGCTTCTCCTACCTGTACATATGCACTTTATGATTTTTTTTGTTCAAATTAACCTAAGTTAAATGGAAATTAAGCTAAATAAATGGTTACAAAAAGTAGAGTCTGTGTAAGCTGCTTCAGATATTATCAGCAGGTATTATTTTTACAGGTGGTTCTGACTTACGATGGGTTTCGCGGAACGTAACCCCATTGTAAGTTGAAAATATCATAAGTTGAAAATGCATTTAATACACCTAACCTACCAAGCATCATAGCCTAGCATATGTTCGATGGCCATTACAGGCTTGCCACCTTCATGTTGGGGAATTATCTTGAGTTTCTCCTCAACAGTAGTTGCCTTCCTCTTCTTCTCATCAGTAGCAGGAGACACAGATGGGCGTTCTGTAGACATGATGGATGGATGCACAAAACACAACCGCATAGCAAACTGGGAGATGCAGATTGCTGCCGCTGCCCAGCATCACAAGAGAGTATCGCACCGCATATCGGTTGCTCAGGGAAAAATCTAAATTCAAAATTTGAAATACAGTTTCTACTGAATGTCTATTGCCAGCTCACCATCGTGAAGTCAAAAAAATGTAAGGCACTGTACAGGATTGTTTGACTGCCTAATCAGTGTCTTAAGAATTTCTCACCAGTGCTATCGGAATGGTTAAAATGCTGCCTTTGCTCAGATTGGACGGCACAGTGGATTCAGCTAATGAAATCCTCGAACCTGCTCCTCTTGACCGCCCACTCATTGCACAAGGCTACAGTGCAGTGGTGATCAAAGGTACCAACTCCCTGTTACAGTATTTCTCACAGTGTGCTCTATGGCATTACAAAGATCCATACTCAATTGAGCAAAATGTCCCTAAATGAAATATTTGTTCATTGATCAACTAGGCTACTCTGAGGACCAGGGGGCAGCTGGGGGCATTGGGGTGGAGGAAGATATGAGCTGTCTGCGTTTGGATGAAGAGAATGAGCAGCCTCCCATGACTTTGGAGACAGACTGACCACCTGATAACCATTTTGCTTCAATGGCAGGGGCCAGAAAATCCAGTGACATGACAGTGAGGGAGTCTTTGTTGCCTGCTGTGAATTCGTACTGATGTAAAAGCTGGATTAAGGGAGAGTAAGTTTGTTTCAAACTTAACTGTGCATTCGAATGTATGTATATATAGTAAATAATATGCAACATGTTTTATGGTGGCTTTTAAGTCCATGCCTGGCTTCATCTATTAACAGAGATTACAATGGATCTGTTTTGTGTGGTGTGTGACGCCTCCTAGCATTGCATGTACATGTGCCATGTATATTATATAACTATAACTCATTTGTGCTCCAGCGGTCAGGGAACTTTTCCTCAGTTTTTAAAGGTTCTCGATGTTGTGTTTTTTTTTTTTTATTATTTTTAAAGAAAAAACACAATAACATCCTTAGATGGTCAAATCCACTGCGCTACCACACCCCCTTAAACCCCAAACAGGTTTTCTTAATTATCACTGGAACAGTTTAAAACACCTATGTAAGTATCAACCTTTGATTTCAGCACAATATAAAACTTCATGGTTACCAAACTCTGAATGGGCTCATTAATGGGTATCTTTCTAGGCAGTGCATTTCAGAAACTGTGTTTTCCTCATATCCAGTAGACAGCAACGCACATTCAATGATGAAATTAATTTTAAAAAAAGGCAAAAATTTCATATGAGCAAGGTCATTTACTGTAATGAACTGTTACTGTAATCAGCAAGGCAAGTGAAGAGAAGTTGATTATGAGTTATGGTGTGGTGGAGGAAGCTTGGGACTCATTCTTGCACAAACGTGTCAAAACAGCAAAGATGACACAGGAAACTGATAGCTGATTGTACTTTAGCACCAACTACAGTACATTACTGCACTTCCGTTTCACTCATGCGACGCATGACTTTCAGATTTTCTTTTGACATACTTTGGATAAATTTTGTTGTTGATTTTTTTTTTTATTCTTGGAAATCGGAAATGTGATATTAAAAGCTGAGTTGTTATATCGAAATTCACGGTAAAATTTTGAAATCAGCCGATATCTGTTTTACGACTGCCACCAATGTCCTTCAGCAAAACCTTGTGGAATCACTCCCTCTGCTCCAGAGAAGTCAAGTCAGTGGTCTTTTGTACACCACCAGGCCCTCATAATGATGGTCAAACTACAACATCACATTTATTTGATGCTTTTCTCCAAAGCAACTTATAATGTTAAGCTACCTTCGATTACAGACACCCCTCGACTTACGGAAATACACCGTTCTTCAACCCCTTATGTAAGTCAAAATTTATGTATTTCAGATTCCCCCTTCTCCCCCACCATTCAACATCATCACGTGCTTCTTTATACGTGCAGCATCCTTCACTATCGTGTTTATAGTCAATATGGCTAAACCTGGTTCCCATACTATACACCGTAATCTTTGTCTATCTTCATACTTGCTTATTATTTTCAATTTTATATCCAAATCGATGGCTGTATGCTTGCGGGACGGTTCTTGTTTTCCTTGAAGTGCGCGTTTACCACCAGGCATTGTGAATAGTGAAACGGGTAGAAAGTATGTGAAAAAAACACTACGCTAATGTGAGGAGATGCGTTTACAGCTCATAACATGCGGGAACTGGGAAGATGCAGCTCCTTTCCTTGTCTGGCTACGCCGACTTGCGCATAACGAATTTCAGATGTTTTTCATAAAATAAAAGTGCTGTCCGTAAATAATGTGTATGTTGGGAATTTTTTACGTAAATCAAATTTACTTAAGTAGAGGGGTGTCTGTATTTACCAATTTATATGGCTGAGTAACTTTACTGGGGCATTTTAGGATAAGTACCTTGCTCAAGGGTACAACAGCAGTAGGTGAGATTTATAATTGGTGACCCTTGGACCTAAAGGCAGCAGCTCTAACCACTATGTTATTAGCTGCCCCATCACTGCCACTGCATACCATCACCCACAAAGCCCAGTGCAGGCAGCTTTTCCCTTTAAATAGCACAAAATGCACAATCATTTTGTGGCCTGAGGGACCTTTTCCTGGAATGGCTGTACAAATGCAACTTTGATGGGTATTCTGAGGTTAGTAGTTAATGGGACCTATGTAACACCCAAATCTTCTGCATTAAAGTTCCATAGATGCTTGTCAACAACCATTGTTTGCTATGCAGCATGTTTTCTGATGGTTTGTGCAAAAGACCTCTATAATGCTTTTAATTAGCAGTGCGCTTCACCCTCACAAGTACTACAACACAATAATAAATGTCAATAGTTTAAACCATTGCTTGTTTGTCCCACCATCAGTTTTTCTCCTCCATGGTGTGTGTGTCATGTTCATATGAGAGGTTTCCCTTTAAGCTTGAGAAATAGCTCCATGTTCTCAGTTTCTGAGGAGTATAAATTTATTTATATTTAACTGAAATGCTTCATAAAGCTCTGAAGGTCAGAGAAGCACAGAGAGTTGTATGAAGGACATGCACATTTTCATCTACTTATAGCCAGCTGGCTCATCAGTAGATCTCAAGTGTTCTGTTGTGAATGCGTGTCTCAGTTCAATAAAGGAATGCATTACTATAATGAACGATTTACATCAGTGAAAGAACTGTGCAACTCTCAAATGAGTTGCCCCAGCAAATGTAAAAACTACACTTCACAAAATATTTGGCTACTTTTTCCAATGTAGTCTATGATTGTCCCATAATTCCTGGATTTTTTTAAATGGTTATCTTATGTTTTTCTTGTTCAAGTGCTAAGAAAATTGAAGAAAAAAATGACAAAAAAGACTGAAAGCCATATATTATTCCTTGAATATTTACATACCTGTTTTTTGGCTCTGCGAAAAGGAAAAGTGTTAAACCAGACCTCATGTCACGTTGTATCTCAGCCTTAAATTAATTTACAAACAGTTTTGGGAGTGTGCAGTTTACATTTACATTTAATCAGTTAGCAGATGCTTTTCTCCAAACCAACATCCATCTCGGAAATGTGCATCTCAACATACATCTCAGTTACTTGCACAAATACAGCTGTGTCCTTCTGAAGCACATTTTATATTCCGAACTCCAGCTCTCTCATCGTTGCTGTGTGTATGGTGAGAGGGTGCTACTCCGTTCTAGAAAAGGTCATATGCAGTGATAAAACATGACCATGTGTTGACCAGCCTAGAGAAATCAAAGTGGACCATAAGCACAAATGAACAAAACCTCTTCGACCTAAAGTTGAGCTGATCAAGTCCAATGCATAGTCCAGTCTCCGGGTCCTCGAATCACTTATGAAATGAAGGGGATTATGTACCAGAAAAGATGCAAGCTATTAATGATGATGCACAATTAAATTTCACCATTAATTTTTTTTTACTGTAAAATGATTTTCTGAATCTGTAAATTGGTCATTATATTGTTTAGGTTCATCTAAAGGTGTTTCACACAGTTTGATTGTGCACCATTGGTGTCCCCTATCTGTGATGATAGACATGATTTGCTGATTCTCATGATAGTGTTCAGTTAATTTGAATGAAAATAATTACTTTTTTTTTTTTTTTTTTTTTTTTTTTACAAAAGAAGGATGTTTTGTGGGTAGCAATCCAGTTACTGAAGATAAACCATGTTTTTTAAGTGATTTTTTTTGTATAAAATTAGAATTGCTTCTTGTAAAACTGGCAGGTTTTGTGTGAAAAATAAAAAAATGTCCATGTGTAAGATGTCAAATTTTTTTCTCCACTCTAGCTGTTGGGTGTGATGTTTTTTCTACATATATAGCTGATATATGGATACAGAGGAGCCACACAGTTATTTACCCCATTAAGTCAGTCCAAGACACCCAAACATATAGACGCTTGACATCTACCCTGGGAGCCAACAGAAGCCAAAGCTGAATATTCATTTATTTGAAAGCACTGTATGACCAGCATATGTGTCAAATTCATACATTACAGTAATATAAAAACAATGTCCAGAAAACTTTAAAACTTTTAACAGTATTTTCTTTTCCTAATTAAAATAATAAGTTCACACGGCATCATTTTAACATGCTTGTGTCAATATTTATTTGTATATATAGAATGATCTCCTGCTGCACTATTGATTGTACCTGAGTTAAACAATCTTCAGGTCTTTCATAGAAGATTCCAGAGTCTGAAAAGGAATAAAACAAGCCTCTAAGCCATAATACAGAAAATAAGGGTCAGAAGGCATGGTAGTGACATGACTGACTGTGAACTTACCTTCACATCCCAAACAGCCATTCCTCCATCCATGCCTGTGGTGCAGAATTTGGTACACTTGGCCTTGTCACCCTCAAGAACCAAAATTTGGCTGTGGGTGACAAACAGGTGTCATCAGCAACATAGTGTGACATGTACACAGTATAGAGAGACAGATGGCAAGAGGTTGGCCAACAGAAGACTTCTAGGAAGGAAGCAGAATTCCTTGAGTGAAAATGCAGCTAAATAAATGGTTACAAAAAATGGAGTCTGTGTAAGCTGCTTCGGATATTATTATTATTATTACAGGTGGTCCCTGACTTACGATGGGGTTACGTTTCGCGAAACCCATCCTAAGTTGAAAATAACACAAGTTGAAAATGCATTTAATACACCTAACCTACCAAGCATCATAGCCTAGCATACTTTCAATGGCCATTAACAGGCTTGCCGCCTTTATACTGGGGAATTATCTTGAGTTTCTCTTCAAGAGTAATTGCCTTCCTCTTCTTCTTCCCACCAGTAGCAGGAGACACAGCTGAGCGTTTCTGTGACATTATGGATGCACAAAACACAACTGCATGCCAAACCCAGAGATGCGGATTGCTGCCGCTGCCCAGCTTAGCAAGAGAGTATCGCACCGCATATCACTTGCACGGAGAAAAATCTAAATTCAAAATACGGTTTCTATTAAATGTCTATTGCCAGCTCACCATTGTAAAGTCAAAAAATTGTAAGTCAAACCATAGTAAGTTGAGGAGCATCTGTGGATATTATTAGTGATGAGCAGCACTGACCTGATGCTGTTCTTGTGTAGAGACTCCAGCACAGCTTCCTTGTTGTCAGCAGTGGCCTTCTTGTCCAGGTTCTGGAAGCGCTCCCTGGCAGTCATCCCGCGCTGCGCACTCTGCTTGGGCACATCCAACTTCCCGCCAAAAGTGATGGTACTCCTCTCCGCATCATAGACAAAGAGAGCCGGGTAGCAGTCGTGGCCCTGAAGGGTATCACATTGTACCACTGCTATGTTCAGATTTCTACACTCCAGACAATTTAACAAAAAGGTGATGGTAAGCATCAGTAAATCAACCTTCAAACATCAAAGAACAAAAAAGCATTTGGATCATTAAAACAGTGCCTAACACACTGGTGAATATCTGGAAGTGGTTTAACTTGAATTCCTGTGTCAAAAGTATAAAAATAGCACTGAATTCCCCTAACATGCTGGGATATGACTTTGCCATATCTAATAGTGTAAACACCGGGAAAGGAGGAAACAGTGCTTACTGCTGCCACCAAACTGTTTTCAGTGATGAATGTTAAGCAAAGAAGGGGCAAGGTCTCCAAGTACAGGCTGGCAACCCTGATGGAGCAAAAACACAGAAAGTCATACATCACAATCAATCATCATCACAAAAATGTGATTGTATCTATTTTTCTTGCTTTTTCTTGCTTCATGCCTGTGTTAAAGTGTGAGAAGAGCACTCTATAAAAATAAAAATAAAATACACACACACACACATTTTCGGAACCGCGGGTCCCATACGGGGTCACGGGAAACCGGAGCCTAACCCGGCAACTCAGGGCGTAAGGCTGGAGGGGGAGGGGACACACCCAGGACGGGACGCCAGTCCGTCGCAAGGCACCCCAAGCGGGACTCGAACCCCAGACCCACCAGAGAGCAGGACTGTGGTCCAACCCACTGCGCCACCGCACCCCCCTAAAAATAAAATAAAATAAAATAAAATAAATAAAAATGTGCAAAACAACACTTTTTGTGTCACATTGTAAATTCACGCTTAGCTCCAAAAAGGTTTCTTTTATCATGTAATGGGCAGCAACACCACAGTAATACCGCAAGAACAAGCAGGATAGTATGGAGGTGAAGGCAACAATCTTTATTTGTCTTGAGGTGGGTGCTATGTCAACAAGAAGAACTCACACAGGGGTCTTCCCCCCTTCGGCTATGGCCACAGTGCTGTCATGGCTGGCCCAAGCCACACGGTTTCCACTGGCCGAGAAGCTGACATCATGGATCCAACCGCCAGCACCACTCGACTCAAACATAACTTCACCAAAAGGCATTTTGGAGCCCCACGGTGTAGGAGCTGGCTTATCCTCAAGCTCCTTGATGTATGCTGAGAAGATTCTGCAGGGAAGTAGGGATTTTTGTGATTGACATGTTCCTTGAAGGAAAGCATGCATCCCTGGTCAATAAAGGAAGCTGTGGGGCTGTATTTACAATAGACAAATTACATGTACTGTAAGAGCATTCCTCAGGTTAGCAAAGGTACTTTGCAGGTTCATCCAGAAAGTGCCAAAAATGAAGCCATACCTGCACTTGAAGTCACAAGACCCAGATGCCAGCAGAACATTGTTAGGGTGCCAGTCCAGGCTAAGAACGGTCGAGCGAATGGGTTTCTTAATGTGTTTGCAGACCCACCTAGAAATGTAAAAAAATCAAATTTGTAACATTTATCAGAACACGAGTCATGCAGTAGACAAGCCAAGTTTGGAAATGTCTGTGTCTGTAGGAAAAGCAGACCCGTGTTTCTGAGCAAAGGATTTACATGACACATTGTCCAGCTGGTACTTTGCAGTAAAATCACGGACAATAACATCCCCATATATCACTAAGTTTCCAGAGCACATATGGCTGACTGTGCCTCTGTCACTCGTCACTCTCCAAGTATCCTCAAAGGTTCATCTACACTTCTCAGATATTTAACAGTTATCGTTAAGTATATATAAATGAAGTAAAAAAAAAAAGAATGAAGTTTCTATGAATCACAGATACCTTTTTTATTAGCATCAAAAAAATGAAAAGAGCCAGAGGATTAGTTTACATTAAGCAAGAAAAAACTGCTGAAATAAGCTAGTGCTTTTGTAATAGATATAAGTCCTGGGTATAGGATGCATGGGGGTTGCGGTGGCGCAGCGGGTTTGGCCTGTTGTGTGGTGGGTCTGGGGTTTGAGTCCTGCTTGGGGTGCCTTGTGGCAAACTGGCATCCCATCCGGGATGTGTCCCCTCCCCATCCACCCTTGCGCCCTGTGTTGTTGGGTTAGGCTCCAGTTTGTCGCAGCCCTGCTCGGGGCAAGCGGTTGTAGACTATGTGTGTGTGTGTGTGTGTGTGTGTGTGTGTGTGTGTGTGAGAGTGTGTATGTGTGTGTGTATAGGATGGATTAGGATTCAAATGGGAGAAGTAAGTCTGCTGCCTCTGGAGGTGATATAATGGGTGAGGATGGGAATGACAAGAGCTGCTTGGCACATTAACTATGGTCACCCAAGGCTCAATCAGACAGAAAACATCAGCCTGGAAATGTTCTTGAATGATCCCACCCACAATTTCATGCTAATGAAGATTATGCTCATATTTCGGCTGTGGGTACCAGTCATTGTCCTGCTCAAAGTAACAGATGGAGATGAGGCGCGAGCCGCTGCCCACAGCAAATTTGTTCTCTCTTGGGGACCATTTGACACAGCGGGCAGCGCGGTTGATCCTCAGGATGACCAGGGTGGGTTTCCACATGCTGCCTTTAAGGGTCCACACGTAGGCGTTGCGGTCAGTGCCGCAAGTGACGATACGGTTGCTCTCGGGGGCCCAGTCAATGCCTGCAGGGCAATGCAGGAGAAACATTTGTCACTCTGCGCACGAAAGGCTTTAGTAGTCATAAACAGTGCACCTTGTGCACATCATGGTCTTACCTGTCACCTGGCCATTGTGCTCCTTCAGCACATGGATCTTCATCCAGCCAGATCTCTCCTTCTGGTAGATGTGCACTTCATGGTTATTAGGGCACAGAGCAATTTCTTAAAGTAACACAAAAGAAAGAAAATGTACAATATTCAGTCAAATTTCATACCTTTTAATGCTTGAATATTTTTTGACCAAACTAGAAACTCATGAAATAGATAGATCTTTCAGCTGATGGCTACTGCTACCTGTTGATATCAATATAACAATGATAGCCTCACTTTTTAGTCCCACAAAACAAAATCACACACACACGTACGCACGCACGCAATGTCTACAACCACTTCTCCCAACTGGGGTCACCGCGAACCGGAGCCTAACTCTGCAACATAGGGCGTAAGGCTGGAGGGGGAGGGGGAGGGGGACACACACTCCGGATAGGACGCCAGTCTGCCACAAGGCACCCAAAGCAGGATTAAAACCCCCAGACATGCCAAAACAAAATCAGTATTTAGATTTACACCCTTTCCTGACATACACATAAGTAAGAAATAGGCGAATAAAAAACATGAAAAATTCATAAGGGTACAAAAAAGAAGGGGAAGGTCAAACAATGTTTTCTCGGCTCTGTGGAAACCAGTTTACATATCCTCAGTGCATAAAAAATAGCAACTGAAAGACTAATAACAATCACGTCTACTTCATTTGTTAAAGAGGCATGTAGGCACACAAGAAATTCTCAGAATCTGTAATCCTTAAGGTACAATAAGTCCGCATTGGATGGCAAAGCTACAGCAGGCCTTTGTGCGTATCACCCTGGTGCTGTACGCCAGCCATTTGTCTTGGCTGCATGTCTCACCCTTGTTCTGCAAGCCGCTTGAGTCTCGTCCAATCAGAAACAATGCACCATTCATGGTAAAACAGGAAGTCTGGGTGGAATTAGTTACCGTTGCTTCTCTCATCAGCCTGAGCCCCACGGCAGCGGAAATGGCAGCGGCAGTGACTGCGGATTACTCCACTGCAGCCGGTGCCGCTTTCCCCACAGCTCGTTTCATTCACTAAAGGCTTTGTCCTCAGAAAACCTTTGAGTTACAGGCCTTGCTTTGTCTGCTCAAGAAACGTGTGAGTCACTGCTGTAACAGTGGCGAGCTCATAAAATAGTTATTTGTGTCAGAGCAAGTTTTGATTTAAAGCAGACTATAAAAAAAAAAAACATGATTCAGCCAACACAAACTCTGCAGCCCTACAGTGCACAGTTCAAAGATGACTGTAATCCTCTACACACACTGGAAGTATACCCTGGCAGCCAACAGAGGCCAAAGCTGAATATTCATGTACAGATGGTCCCCGACTTAAGATGGGGTTACGTTTCGATAAACCTGTAAATCGAAAATATCGAAAGCAGAAAATGCATTTAATACACCTAACCTACTAAAGGTCATAGCCTAGCATACAGTATATGCGTAGACTGTTACGGGCTTGCCACCTTCATGGTGGGCAATTATCTTCAGTTTCTCCTCAACAGTAATTGCCTTCCTTTTCTTCTTCTCACCAGTAGCAGGAGACGTGATGGATGCACAAAACACAATGTAGATACAGGGGGGGATATCCAAAAAAATGCTGGCAACGCAGAACACTGTAGATTATTGGTTGTGTACACTAGTGACCACGTGGCAAACTGGGAGATCCGGATCGCTGCTGCTGCTGCCAAGCTGCCCAGCATCACCAGAGAGTATTGTACTGCATATCGCTTGCCCAGGAAAAAAATCAAAACTCAAAATTTGAAGTATGGTTTACACTTACATTTATTCATTTAGCAGATGCTTTTGTCCAAAGCGATGTACATCTCAGAAAAAGTACAATTTATGCATTACATTAAGAGAAGGAGACATAGCTGCAGACATGAAAGTCTCAAGCAAACCTAGTTTGTACCCTACCACTTGCTGCACCAAGGTTCATCATTTGAGTAGGTGCATGAGACACAGGACAGACAATTCCCGATACCCTCCCACCAATTTTTTTTTTTTTAAATATTATAAGATACGCAAATGAGCAAGTACAATGTCAGAGTAATGGCTGAATAAAGGTTGTATCTGGGGATGCTTATGGAGTTACGATGCGTGAACAGTTACACCGTAAATAAAGCTGGAGAGATCTTGGGCGAAGTGGATCTAAAAAAGGTGAGTTTTCAGACCCTTCTTGAAAACAGACAGAGTTTCCACAGTTCTGAGTGACAGGGGGAAGGTCATTCCACCACAACAGACCCAGGACCGAGAACCTCCGGCTTTGCCTTTTGTGCACGGGACTACCAAGCGAGTAGAAGTAGATGAGCGAAGGGGCCTGGCTGGAGTGTACCGGTTGATTAAGTCTTGTAAATAGCTGGGAACAGTTCTATTGATGCATTTGTACACAGTAACCAGGGTTTTGAATTTGATTCGGGCAGCTATAGGAAGCTAGTGCAGAGAAATGAGTAGAGTTTCTACTGAATGCGTATTAGTATTGCTCCATTGTAAAGTCGGACCATTTTAACTCAGGGACCATCTGTATTAGAAAGCACTGTGTGACCTGCATATGGGAAAATGTCAAATTCATATGTTATAATATAGTATATTATAATAACTGGTGCCCAAACAACAGGACAGAAATGTGTGAATGTTCAACAGTGGCAGAGAGGTGGCAGTGAACATTAAAAGACTGAAAGAAAAAACAAGACAGACTATTTCCATAGGATTCCCGTACAAGAGACATGAAAAGTTGCAAACGCACCTTGCATTAATGTTCAAAGTCAGAGTAACACTTGACACAACATGACACAAACATTTGATGAAACACAATGATCTAATAGCCTGAATGGAGAAAACATCTCTTAACACCAACTCAAGAATGTCAGAGAAGAAGAAAACAGTGCTGCTGCTATAAAGTCACAGCCCATTGGCCATAAGTTGTAGCAGTGTGAGACTCACGAGGGAAACACTATGATGGTCAATGGTCTGCCCACTTTCTCTTCCAGAGGAAATTCCTTGAATGTCTTGGCCGTCTGCCACGTGCTATATTTAACTTACAAACCGCTGTCCGCAGACTTAGATATGTTGAGTAAAAATGTTATGGGTTCCTCTTTTTCAAAACATTCCCACACGCACCTCTCCAGTAGTCCCTTTGTGAAAGCATCAGCTTACTTACGGGTTCGATCCTTGTTCCACGCGTGACAGCTGATTGGTTCCAGTAGGAAACTGTGGTATGCCATCATGAACTGTTCTGCAGATTTTCAAAAAACCCACATTGTTACTTGCTGGCAATGCCTTTTAAAGGTCAATACAAACATTTTTCAAAATGCATACTTGGAGTTAAAGTAAATTCTCTGGGGGGGCCTGGTGGTGCAGCGGGTTTGGCTGGGTCCTGCTCTCTCGGGGGTCTGGGGTTTGAGTCCCGCTTGGGGTGCCTTGCAACAGACTGGTGCCCTATCCTGGGTGTGTTGCCCCTCCACCCTGCGCTGCCGGGTTAGGCTCCAGGTTGTCGCGACCCCGCTTGGAACAAGTGGCTTCGATCAGTGTGTGTGTGTGTGTGTGTGTGTGTGTGTGTGTGTGTGTGTGTATCTGGGGTTTGAGTCCTGCCTTGCAGCAGACTGGCATCCCATCCTGGGTGTGTATCCCCTCCCCCCTACGGGTTAGGCTCCGGTTCAGCGAAACCCTGCTTAGGACAAGCGGTTACGGACAGTGAGCGTGTATTTATATATATATTTTATAACTATAGGTGTTAAGAGTTTGTAAATGCTAAACTCCTACTGCTGAAGGTGTAAAAACATTCATTTGTAAAACCACTTCAGTCAGGGCACCAGTCAAAGGAGAGAACTTCAAGGTTTAAAACTGGGCGCATTACCAGTTTCCTGGTATAGACAGCAAAAAAGGTCATGCCGGAGGGATCCTTGTTTTTCCTCATCTGGTTAATTAGAACCAGAGAGAACTGGAATGCGACATGTGGGCAATTACAGAACGATGGCTGCTGCAAGATGGCAGTGCATTTCAGGGTAAGGGTAACACTCTGCTGCATCGTTGCACTCTAGTGTGTGTGCATCTGTGATCAGTCCACCACAAACCATGCATGCAGCTCACACACAACCTGTCTGCCCCTTTTTCTGCTACATTTCCGGCAGAGCCTCGAGCGTGACTCAGAGAGGTACATTATTTCCGCAGAGCAAGTGGCAGCTGCTTTTATAACTCACAGGCCACATCCTGCTGCCATTGATTGCACTGAAGAAGAAAAGTACCAGAAGCCACTGAGAGAATTGAGCTCAATAATTTTTTGATAAAGTGTCACATTTCAAATTCTACCAAAGGCATCTGCTCTAATGTTAAAGTATGTGGAAGTGGGAAGAAAGTAGCCGATACCAGCAAGAATCAAAGGAGAAGCTTCACTCTTCAGGTGCTCCTCAGTGCTCATGAGGCAAGCGTACAGTATATGAGAGTAAAGCTGCACTTCAGCACTTGCATCCAGAATCTGGTAGGAAATCTCCCACTTACCGTTATGACGGGGGAAAGGTTGAAGAAATCTTCACCAGATGTAAGCAAGACACCACGGTTCGTGGACTCTGAGCAGTCAACACAAACAGTGGCGGAGCTCTGAATGAACCCAAGTCAGCAGAGTTGCTCTCAAAAGTTGCTCTGCTGCTTCCTCTCTTGCCAGACATGTAAGCACTTCCTGGTGTGGGCGGCCCAGTGCCTGAGAGGGCGGCCCACGACTCGTCTGCCCAGAGCATCTTGACAGCCAACGTGGAAGCCTGGTTCCTGTTGAGTGCCTTGAAAATCACAACCCTACAAACTTGGAAGAACCGCAAAATGAAGTCCAAGTGCTGCGCAGAACAGCTGTAATGTCAGGGCAGAAAGTAGCTGTAAAAGATGTGTTTCCACAAAAGGGTGTGGCTTGGTGTGCAGCCCTGTGCAGGCAGATGTCTAGCCAAATAGCAAAACAAGTTTACTTTTGTCAAGGGCAGAAAATTGTTTCTTTCACATAGCAATTAACTTTTCTGTTTGTGAGACAAAATTACCCTTGAAATGTATTTTGGTAAATCAGATGAAAAGCACCACAAACATATCAAACTTTTTAGAATTATAATTTGATGAAGCCACTTCTTTTTCTTCTAACATCTAAAAAAAGAATAATCTTGTCTCCTTAGGTGGCAACAGCTAAATTATCAAGATGCTGCAGGGCCACCTTCATGTATTCAACAGGACCAGGGCAAATCTAGGGCTTCACAAACTTATTCACTACTGAAACAAAACCCTCACTTTTAAGAATTTCTACTAGGTTAATTATCCAAAGTGGTCAATGAAACAATTTTTTGGATGATTTCCAAACAAAACTGACACATTGGTTATACACACACACACACACACACACACACACACACACACACACACACATTTTCAGAACTGCTTGTCCCATACGGGGTCACGGGGAACCGGAGCCTACCCGGTAACACAGGGCGTAAGGCCAGAGGGGGAGGGGACACACCCAGGATGGGACGCCAGTCCATCGCAAGGCACCCCAAGCGGGACTCGAACCCCAGACCCACGGGAGAGCAGGACTGCGGTCCAACCCACTGCGCCACCGCACCCCACATTGGTTATAGTTCTTCCTAAAAAAAAATCCAACCCTGTAACTAAATTTCTAAATTTTGTATGCATATTATCTCTCATATTACTTTATCCATAGTTCATCCACAGTTAATATAAATGTCTCTTCCATGCAAACATACAGAACAAAAAAAAAAAGCACAACAGCAGGATAACACATACTCCTTTTATTTTTTGCAGACCATTTACATAACATTCTTTTAAATTACTGTCCTAGAATGCCTCCAGAGTAGCATCATTAATTGCTGTAGTACCAAGTATGGTGCAGAATTTCTTTAAAAAAAAAAAAAAAAAAAAAAAAAAAAAATCACAGCTCAATTTAGATCCTCAAATCCTCTCGGTCACCTTTTACGATCTGTAAGTAAACAGTGATGTAATGACATGACACGTTTTGCGCCTTCAGTGCTTTTCCTCAACTTTTTTTAATTTTAGTATTTTTTTTAAACATTGTTGGACTTTCTGAAGTGAACAGCAGCCACCTTGGCAGAATCCATATTTGTGACCAGAGTCACATTACTTAACTATGACACTTTACATGATCCGAAGGCCTTGGATGGAAGTCTCTAGGGTCTGTGGGAGAATACAGTACATTAGTGCATTTATAGCTGAAAGCAGAAAGAAAAACAGACAGCATTTTCAAACTGCATCAGCCCCTTCCAGATTTGGTTTTGTGAAAGCCATTTCCAGATTTAAATAAATAAAAAAAAATTACAGTTCAAATCAAAATGTAAGTAGCATTAAAACAGCAAATACTGCTCACCTTAAAATCCCATATGGTCATTGCTCCATCTATTCCTGTAGTGCAGAATTTACGACAATCTCTTTTGTCTCCTTCATATATTGATACTTGGCTGTGGAAGGAAATGTAATTTTATATTCAAAAAAGCAAATTGTAACTCAGTGCTTCTAAAAACTGAAGTTACTTTACAATGCATACAGTTGTCAACTGTTACAGAACATGCAACCCATTGAACCAACAGGAGAGCCTGTTTTCAATATTTTTGACAAACTGCTTTATCATAAGATGTCAAAAATACCAATTAGTCTGAATTCATACATTGTTACTCCCTAATGCTAGGAAAGTGATGAACGGAAGACTGCTTCCATTTTTTAGTGCCAATTCAATAAGGAATTGTCCATTTTTTCCATATTATAACCCAGGGACTTCAATTACTGTGCAAATTTTGAAAAGCATAGCATTAAATGTAAACAGCTTTTGGGTTCCATGCCACTAGCAGCTTGGAAGAGAAGGCCACTACATCATAATTAGACATTTTATCCCACTGACAACATCCTGCTATTATACTTTGCAGATGTAACCTGTTGCATGGGAATGTATTCATACTGATTAACTAGGAACAGTTTGGGTGGAAACAAGAGGTACCATCGTACCACAAGCAGACTCCACTAAAGTCTAAAACTACTGCATATCACCATTAGGATTTGTTTCATGCAAGGCTCCACTCATAAAGGAGACAAAAAGAGCTCTTTAGCAAGGGCTGGGACAGATTCTTTTCCAAAACAACACAGCAATATATTTCTCCTATCAGCACGGTGCCTTACAGATATCCCACATGTGGCAGGATGCCCGCTTACGTGATGCTGTTCTGGTGCAGCGTCTCCAAGACGTTGTTGCGGTCCTCTGTGGTGGCCCTCTTGTCCATGTTACGAAAGCGCTCCATAGCAGAGATATTGCGTTGGATGCTTTGCTTTGGAATGTCAAGCTTGGATAGGAAGGTCAGTGTCCCATTGTCATCATAGTTAAATAGCATTGGGCAGCAGTCATGACCCTGTAGTGGATGTGGTAGAAAACCAAAAAAATACCTTTAAAAGTTTGAATTTCTTAAATTTAAAAGAATTCTACTGAAGCTTTACTGAACTGAGTTCAAATGGCTCTTTTGTTCCCAACAATATTTCAAGCAGTTACTTACTTTGTCTACAAGGAAAACTGAGGATTTCATTTAATTTCTTCATGCACCCAGACCAAAAAATTATATATTAACTGACCAAAATGTGCTTGCATATAATATCAGGCTTCTCTGACAATTTTGACTTTTGGTTAGATAAGAGAGAATATATTTTCTTCTGAGCAGCAGAGCTGTGATTAACTAAAAATTATTCTCAAAATTAGGGAAGCAGTCACTGAGATTGAGTATTAAGAAATTTTTTAAAAAAAACGATACAGCAGAAGAAATAGCACGAGAAAGCAGTTCACAGCTGAAGAACAGTATGGCAAAATGCACAGTAGATGCACCAAAAAAAAAATTGAGTGGGGGGAGAGGGGGTGAGACAGAAGGTTTTGTGAGAAGCTCAGTGCCAGTGGCACCTAAGGCAATACAAGATCCCTTCCTCAGTGGCATTACAAAGGAAGTTAAAGAGAGGGTCAGGGCAAAGAACAATGTTCCTTTTTTGATTCATAGCTCTTGCTCAGTGAAAGACACACCACAGAGCCTGAAGAAAGTATACCATTCATTATTAGACACCCATTTAACAAAAGAATAAAATAGGGTGTAAAACAGGAATATATCAGCTAAAGACAAGACATCAGGCACATCTAATGGGTCTCTGCAAAGGAACTAAGGGACATGACAAAGAAACTCTGAAAAACACGTAGAAAGTCTACAGTCCAAGTTAATCCAAAAGAAAGAGGACCACGCTGCACCATGCAAATGCAAACACCTTGTCTTACAACAGGCTTAAATGGCGAGGATCTTACTGCGGCCACAACGCTGTTCTCCGACACGAATAGGACACTCAGAAGAGCAAGGAACTCTGTCTTCAGCTGAGAAGGTCTAAAACATTAAAGTTCACACATCAGTCAAGGCAATCAATTAACTGAGACATACACAAGAGCACACTGGAACATTAACATTTATATTAAAATACTGCAGTGTTCAATGAATATACCCCCAAGAGCTTTAACCACAGGGCTGATGAGGCAAAAACACAGGGTGACCATGTACAAAAGCCATGTTACTTACATGGACCCGTGGGTGGGGTCAGCCACTGTCACGGTGCTGTCGTGGCCCACCCACGCCAGACGGTTTCCACTGGCAGAGAAGCAGACACTGTGCACCCAGCCCCCGCCACTGGCGCCCCCAAACTCGGCCATAACTTGGCCGAAAGGCATCTTGGAGCCCCATGGGGTTGGCGCCGGCTTTTCGTCCACCTCTTTGATGTAGGCCGAGAACACCCTTTGGAGAAAACACAAGTTCTTCAACAACCTCAGCTTGGGTCATGCTCTGAATATGACCGCTTACAGGCTAGGCTTCTGGGAATACAGGTCACGTAGCAGTTTTGATTGGTGTAGCAATGTGTGGTATGTGCCTCACCACTCCTACCTGCATTTGAAGTCACAGGACCCAGCTGCCAGAAGAACATTGTTGGGATGCCAGTCTAAGCTCAGGACTGTAGAGCGAATGGGCTTCTTGATGTGCTTGCTAACCCACCTTCAAAAAGCAACGGAGATTGTAAATCAAGAAAGGAAACACACATTTTGCTGCTACATGGAGAGGAAGAATATGAATGATTTCCACACCCTTTCAGACATGCCTGGATTACATTTGCACTAATTATTAGCACATCATCATTCCAACAGGACAGAGAGATCACAAAATCATGCAGAAAATCATCGTTATAGCTGCAGGTTCTACATTGGCCTACAGAAACATGTTAAGTTTGCTCTGAAATTATGCTATTTAACCTGAAAGTAGTAAGGGGGGGGGGGGGGGGGGGGGGTGGGAGAAAAAAAACTCCATAGAAATGACAAGGCAATGTCCTAACCAATTATAAAGAAACAATTTCATGTTATTAAAAATTATCCAAACTTAAATACTTTAAAAATTGTCACAGTAAGACAGGAAAATAAAGAAATTCTGACGTCTTTTCCTATTTCTGGACAATTAGGCAGTTATTACACAGTGCTAGGATAGGAATTTCATGGTCAGACAAGTGCTCCGAAATACTGAGCTGTACATGTGGAAACTCACCAGTCGTTCTCAGACTCAAAGTAACAGACAGAAATGAGGCGGGCTCCACTGCCCACTGCAAACTTGTTCTCCAGGGGGGACCACTTCACAAATGTGGCGGCGCGGTTGATCCGCAGGATGACCAAGGTGGGTTTCCATACCCCATCCTTCTGGCTCCACACGTAGGCGTTGCGGTCAGCACCGCAGGTCACGATACGGTCACTTTTGGGTGCCCAGTCGATGCCTGAAAAGCAGTATTAATGCAAAAACCAAAGAAGAAAGACAATGGGATCTCAGATTTGTTTCTGATATTCATGCATTTATTATTTTACATCACCCTAACCCTCGCACAAATGCTATGAAATGTGAGGGGGAAAAAAGACAAAAAGGGTTAAGATTTTCTCTGTATATCTCCCAAGGGCTCCCCACTGCACTAACAGAATGAGGAGAACCAGCTGCTGCCACTTTTACAATCATTAACAAGGACTTTAGCAGCAGCTGGTCTCAAGACTGTTGACTGACTGGTTCTGGGCAGTGAGTGCCTGAGTTGGTCCCTGCATGGCTTTGTTTGCTCAGTCTGGTGTGTTCCTTTGTTCTTGTTTCTCTTCCAGTTGAAAAGGGCTACGCTCTCATCTCGGCTTGTTCTTTTTGGCTTTTTTGTTATGGAATCAAGCCTCTTTCACTAGACGAACCTGCTGTCCGGTGCTTTAAATCCCACCCATGTGGCTGCTTCCACCCCACAACTGGCCACACATCATACAACAGAACCCTGCATGACAGAAACTCTCTACAACATATGAAAATGATAAACTTAACACAGCAGCTTTATTTTTCATTATTAAGGCATTTCTTCCCAGTTACATAATTTTATTTCCACAAGTGGCATTCCTTTCACTGCCAACAAAACCAAGTATTAGGTATACACTTCCCATTCCCTATCACAGAAAGTCTCACCAAATTATAGCTGTGATTTGTTAAATATATCACCTGATAAGAAACCATATTATTGCCATTACCATTTTTTAAATTAAACTAGATAACGCTTCTTCAAAGCAACTTTTAATATTAATGTCCTTACAATGATATACCCATTTATACAGGAGGGAAATTTTTACAACAGATTGTAAAAATTCCAAGTGCTCAAGGCTACTTCAGCACAAACAGGGATGAAAAGTTTGTCAGTAATTTTACACAGCACAGCAAACTTGGGCAAGTCACTATGGTGAACGAGTGAGAGTTTTCCATCCAGGAAACAACCATTCTCTTTTCCTTAAATAATGGAAATTTGACCCCTTCACAATGGGAATTCATGTAATGAGGTGACTTGACACAACAAATTAAACATTACATCAAGAACAGGTGTGACAGTAAGCACCTACAGCATACACTTCTTCCCATCCAAAAAGCTGACATAGCACAAAACTACAGTGCAGCATATGCAAAAGGCCAAATGGTTTGATCATGCAAATACAGAACATCTAAAAGGACAAGTTAAATGTCCTTTGCGGCATGGTGGCACAGCGAGTAGCGCTGCTGCCTCACAGTGTCTGGGTGGTGCGAGAGGACATGGGTTCGATCCCTGCTCAGGCTGTGCGGAGTTTGCATGTTCTCCCCATGTCTGCATGGGTTTCCTCCCACAGTCCAAAGACATGCTGTTCAGGTTCACCCATAGTGTGAGTGAGAGAGAATGTGTTCCACTGTTGTATGGATGAGTGACCCATTGCAAGTAGTGCATCTAGCAGTGCAAGTCACCTTGGTGAATAAGGTGTGTGAACTGATAACACTACATAGTGTTCACTGGGAGTCGCTTTGGAGAAAAGCATCTGCTAAATAAATAAATGTAAATGTATCCTAGCCCTGAATTCCAAGTATTACCTTACTTGATATTATTGTAACAATATAATATAATTGGTACCTGTGATGTGTCCATTGTGCTCCTTCAATTCATGGGTTTTCACCCATTGGTTGCCATTCTTCTTGTAGATATGGACTTCATGATTGTTGGGACTTATGGCTATTTCTGGATAAGAAATAACAAATAAATATGTAATCCTACCGAACCCTAAAAAGAAACAATGGCAGACTCCAAAATGATGCAAGATTAGTGGAAGCAGTCCTGTTTTACTTACGAGTTCTGTCACGGTTCCAAGCATGACAGGTGATGGGCTCCAAAAGGAACTGATGTAGAGACATGGCCAAGTCTTTTTTAAGATTTCCTTCAGCTGTACATTTAAAAAGGTATGACAAACAAAGCATTGCGATGAGCATTCCAACTTGGCACTAACTGTATTATGAGTTAGGTTTACAAACTGCTGCACCAACAAATCCATATTAAGTCACTGCCAGCTGCCCCAACTTGGGTGAATCGCTGTAAAGTTAATCTAACACAGTGACTTATCACTGTGAGCTCAGCTGATGAATGAATGAAAATAAATAAGCCAGGACTCCTGGCAGGAACTTCATTCGATCTCCCACAACAACAGGCGGAAGTGAGCAGCAGATCTACTTTTACTACACTACAGAAACTAGGCGGCCCAACCGGTTTTCGGGACGGCAGTGCAACTAGAACTAGACAGTCACACGAGGCCCTATCCCAGGCAGCGTCGCGTCGTAGCGACGTAGCACCTCCGATCGATACGCCAGCGACTGACCGAGCAACGCGCCTCGCGCACGCACGGCATCCGCGGCCAGAAAGACTGTGCCGCACAACTGAGGCCGGGCACGGACGACAGAGAACGAACGAAGCAAGGCCTCTACCACAGCTCGCCTCTGTCTGCGCCGCTCCATTCACCTGCGGCGATAAACCTTGAATGTGGCGTCCTCCGTTCAGGGCTCGTATGCGGTTCAGGCGGATCTGAATTCGCGGACTCTGGACAGTCGACACGAATTCACTCCGATAGCCTTCGGCTCCGGGCTGTTAAGGCATCCAGGAAGTGAGAGAGCGCATGCGCATTAAGGAGCGGGAGCGAGCAGCGTCAAGTGCGCATGCGCAGGAAAGTTTCCCTACCGGAAATAAAGAGGACAGTGTTTAGTTGTTCACTTGTGCTCAGTTATGGGGTGGAGCGGGGGTGTTATGATAGGGGAAAACAAAGCGGCTCTAGTAGCAGTTAGAGCAGGCCTTGTAGTTTAAGAATATTATCCTTTGTGAAAGCAGCATTGCAGGGTTTCATGTTTTCCTCCTAGTCAAAGTTTATTTGCGTTTACTTTGCATGATATATTGTCCTAATTTGAATAGCGTCCGTGTGGTTACTGTATGGAAAAAACTTACTGTCACATTGAAAACTTGTCTTGTGTCAGAGGATGCTTAGCTGCTTTTAATGTAACGTATAAGCAGTTTAACCAAGAAGCCCACCACTTTTGAACTATGCAGCAATGTGGGTCCAAGTTTTACAAGTTAGTTTTCTTGGAAACCAGTGAGTGTTATAGTTTTAAAATCTGCTTTTGACTCCTTCAGGATGCTGAACAGGAGGTATTGTTTCATCCCTTTCCCCCATAACTCTGCCAGCCTACCTACCTTGCCCAGAATATTTCTCTTATTCTACTGGTCTGACAGATGCTATTGGCCTTTGCTGCAAAATAGTGTGCTTCAGGGTCTACAGTTGCTACAATAAATACAGTTGTTCCTTGACTTGTGAGCTTCTGGAAATAAAGCTTCTTTGAGAAGTGTATAGTATTAATTTTTTTTAGAAAAATATGGCAAGCATACCAACTGCTATTCAAACTCCACACCAAAGATTCCTCCAATGTGCCAAGTCACAGCGATAGCTAATAGTAGGCATTGCCTTGAGTATTATCCCTATGAAAACGTACTAAAGTGAGGGCCTTTAGTGCTATGAAGTAATTTACAAAAAAAAAGGCTAGCTATTGAAACATCACTAAGTTTTTCAAAAGAGTGAAGGAAGCTGGAAAAGCAGCCAACAGAAAAAGAGCAAGTTGTAGATCAGGGGTGTCAAGCATACAGCAACAAACTATTTACAGAGCCCACATAATAACTGAGTGGGTGTTTGGCTGTGAATAACTGCCGTAATTATGCACTACATGGAGTAGCACTAATAGGGCACTAAGAGCAAAAATCACAAAATCAATGATTGAATCTGCCTGGGTGAAGTTATACAGTAAGTAAATCCAGCTATTATACCATCATACCACCAAATTCCTGATTTACACAGGGAATCAGCATTTTACTTGTGAATGAAGGGCAGTTGAGGTAAACTGACAGTTCATGACAAATGTTGGCATTAGAACCCTTTTGTGATGGAGAAGTAAGAGAGAAGTGCATGTTAATGACTGCAGATGTTGTATGTCCAGATAAATATCAAGGATTTGCTAGTCTCAGCCAGGGTACCATGAACCATCAGCTACATTTACATTTATTCACTTAGCAGACGCTTTTCTCCAAAGCGACTTACAGTGCATACTATGTAGTGTTACTAGCCCACACACCTTATTCACCAAGGTGACTTACACTGCTAGATACACTTGAGAGATCATGGGTGAAGTGAGTCCATAAAAGGTGAGTTTTCAGACCCTTCTTGAATGTAGACAGAGTTTCAGCAGTTCTGAGTGAGAGGGGGAGGTCGCTCCACCACAACGGAGCTAGAACCGAGAACCTTTGTGCCTTACCTTTCGTGCGCAGGTCCACCAAACGAGCAGAAGTAGATGAGCGAAGCGGTCTAGTTGGGATGTAGTGGTTGATCAAGTCTTGTAAAGAGCTAGGAGCAGTTCTATTGATGCATTTTAGGCAGTATCCAGTGTCTTAAGTTTGATCCGGGAAGCTATAGGAAGCCAGTGCAGAAAAACAAGCAGAGGAGATACATGGGCACGCTTTGGGAAGTCAAACACAACTCGTGGAGCAGCATTCTGTATTAGCTGCAGAGGTTTGATGGAAGTAGTGGGAAGGCTGCACAAGAGAGAGCTGCAGTAGTCCAGACAGGATGTCACCATGGCCTGGACAAGTAGTTGGGCAGAATCAGTTGTGAAGTAAGGACAGATCCTGTGGATATTATGCAGGTTGTATCTGCAGGACCGGGTTGTGGCTTCGATGTGCTGAGAGAAAGAAAAACTCACGTCAATCGTTATTCCCAGACTCTTTGCCAAGGAGGTAGGCAAGGTGAGTGAGTTGTCCAGTTTGGTTGATAGATCGTGACAGGAGGACAGGCCAGGTGGGAGGTGAAGAATTTCTGTGTTGGAGAGGTTGAGTTGGAGGAGGTGATCAGACATCCATGTAGAGATGTCTGACTGGAGGGCAGCAATGCATGCATAAATATGTGATGCTCCAGGTGGAAAGGAGATGAGGAGCTGGTATCGTCAACATAGCAGTGGTATTCGAATCCATGGGAGGCTATGACCAGCCTGAGTGAGGAGGTGTAGATTGAGAAGAGAAGAGGACCCAGTACCGGGCCCTGTGGAACACTGGTTGAGAGAGGTAATTTGTACATTACCTTAGGAGAAAGAGACATGACTCGTAAGGACAGTTAGTTTGTTTCCTTAGCCATATGCACCAACATTTGTCACACAAGTACCTGCATAAAACTTAACCAGAATATCGCTGATTCCTAGTGACCTTCCTGGAATTTTTTTTTTGAGATACATATAAATGTTTGCGTAACATTGCAAGAGTGGCTCTATAAAGGACTGATCCGAGCATGATCGTGAACATTTATACCTTGGCTGAACTTAAGAGATCATGGGCAAAGTGACTCTGGAAGAGGTGAGTTTCAGACCCTTTTTAAATATGGACAGAGATTCAGCAGTTCTGAACGAGAAGGGAAGGTCGTTCCACCACAACAGAGCCAGAACTGAGAACCTCCATGCTTTACCTTTAGTGTGTGGGACCACCAAGTGGGCAGATGTGAAAGAGCGTAGCAGTGTGGTTGGCGTGTAGCAAATGATCAGGTCTTGTAGATAGCTGGGAGCAGTTCTATTGATGCATTTGTAGGCCATAACCAGGGTCTCAAATTTGATCCCAGACCCACCGGAGAGCAGGACCCGGTCCAACCCACTGCGCCACCGCGCCCCCTGAGTAAGAGATATGATGTGATAAATAGATATAAATATAAATAGCATTGTGTATTGCACTGGTTTAGTCTCTAGGGGGGATTTAGCTGTTCATGAGGTAGATGGCCTGAGGAAAGAAACTTTTCTTGTGCCTGGCTGTCCTGGTGTTCAGTGCTCTGTAGCGCCGGGTGCATAGGTTCAAAATACCCCTGGTTGGTGGCTTTTGCTGCAAGAATTATGTGAATGCTGAGAACAATGAACACCTGTAAATAGCTCTTTTCTGTTATGAATAAGTGAAAGTATTGTTCTCAACTCAGTAACACTCCTTTGAATACTACTCTGAGACTTGCCAGACAACAGGCATGGGTGCCAGACACTGAATGACTGTAGAGCACTGTCGGCGCATTGGTGGATGTACCCTTAATAATGTACAAAAGCTATGAATATTGGTTACCCATGGTACTAGTCATTGTCTGTTTTTATACAAAAGCATCCTGCAGTAGCCACCATGGAGCCTGTATGGCTCTGCATTTAACAAGATTAACACCATTGCTGTAGATGATCTTCTGACTTCTACATTTACCACTTTTGAGTCCATCAGCGAAGTGCTGCCTCTCTATCACTCACCTTACCTCTTTGTACCTTGATACTTTCATTCTCCTTCCTCAGATCATTTTCATATATCATTTTATAACTGTGCTTTTATATGATATTGTTATGCTTGTATTGGGTATTAGTGTGATGTGTGGTACATGACCAAAAAGAAAATAATTCTGACTCAGACTAACACTCCAGCTCACCAGAGGGAGAATCTGTCTTCATTCTTTATTTCTTTATTCTTTACTCTTTATCTATCTCACAGCGCCTGGGTGGTGCGAGACGACGTGGGTTAGATCCCTGCTCAGTCTGTGTGAACTTTGCATGCTTATGTAAAGGCATTGAAAAACCCCTTTCCCTGGGATATTTACCGGCTTAGTTATCAAAGGAATCTGTCTGATGTATGCTGACATCTTTTTCCAGACAATTTGTGCTTCTTTGGAGTCAGTGATGAGGCACAATAAAACTGAAAAATGGTTTATCACTATTCTATAAAATGTCACACTGTATTCCAGAACTTTCTATGTGCAGTGTCATGGTAATACAGTACGTGTACAATTAAAAGCACACAAAAGATGACATGGGATAATATAATAATTCAATTCAATTTATTTTTATAGAGCACTCTTCTCATGCAGTGACACAGAGCGCTTTAACACAGGCATAAGGCAAGAAAAACAAATACATCAGATAAGAAACAAAGAAAACAGCTGAGTAATGACTACCATAATATAGTACTTTCATAAAGCTATAAGTATGCCTACTGGCCACGGAGGAAATGAACAAAAACTCTCAACTGAAAATCGAGGGAGAAAAAACCTCTGGGGGTCCAAGGGCCAGTGGTTGTCTACCCCTCCTGGGCATTCTAGATTAACTAACAATTCTAAGCCAATTAACAAGTAATAATGATATTTTTGCTATATGGTATCTTGAATCCCCAGCTCAGCATGGTACGTCTCGTCCATCATGGCAGTTGGTCATTGTCTTCAGTCAGCATGGGATTCGTCTGTCACCACCGGCCGGCCTCCTGAAGTCTTATGTAGCAAGGCGATGCTCAGAAGAAAGAACAGAATTAATAATTTGTAATTAAACAAGTCAATGTAATATGCATTTATATAAAGGTTATAAAAACAAATACAGGCATATTGAATTACATTTTGAGGTGGAATGCCTGAGTGAACATGTAAGTCTTTAGTCTGCATTTGAAGACAGAAACAGACAGGGCATTTCTGACAGTAACTGGCAAAGTATTCAACAGTTTATGTGCTCTATAACTAAAGGCGCAACCTCCTACTGAGATCTAATAAATTAAATAATGAATAATATAATGAAAATTACAGAACAAGATAAAAGGAATAAATAATGAAGAGTAATACACACACACACACATTTTCAGAACCGCTTGTCCCATACGGGGTGGCGGGGAACCGGAGCCTACCCGGTAACACAGGGCGTAAGGCCGGAGGGGAAGGGGACACACCTAGGACGGGATGCCAGTCCGCCGCAAGGCACCCCAAGCGGGACTCGAACCCCAGACCCACCGGAAAGCAGGACTGTGGCCCAACCCACTGCGCCACTGCACCCCCTTCATAAAGAGTAATAATAAAAATAATTAAGTACTATTACATTCACATTAGATTTATTCATTTAGAACATTGGTTCTTGGGGTGTTGTGGCGCAGTGGGTTGGACCACAGTCCTGCTTTCTGGTGGGTCTGGAGTTCGAGTCCCGCTTGGGGTGCCTTGTGACGGACTGGCGTCCCGTCCTGGGTGTGTCCCCTCCCCCTCCGGCCTTACGCCCTGTGTTACCAGGTAGGCTCCGGTTCCCTGTAACCCTGTATGGGGCAAGCGGTTCTGGGAGGAAAAAAAAAAAAAAAAAAACATTGGTTCTCAGCCGGGGAGCATGGAGAGATCGGGGGGGGGGTGCATATTGTTTCGAAGAAAAAAAGCACAGAGACAGGTCATTATTTGGGTACTCAGTGTATTTTATTGCTTTTCAACTGTAATGTGCATAAAAATGAAAAACCTATAAAAATATATGTAAAAATCTCTTCATTATTTAAAAAATATAATTTAAAAAATATTTAAAAATAATCACACACATTTTCAGAACCGCTTGTCCCATATGGGGTCACGGGGAACCGGAGCCAACCCGGTAACACAGGGCGTAAGGCCGGAAGGGGAGGGGACACACCCAGGACGGGACGCCAGTCCGTCGCAAGGCACCCCAAGCGGGACTCGAACCCCAGACCCACCGGAGAGCAGGACTGTGGTCCAACCCACTGCGCCACCGCACCCCCCTTCATAATTAAAAATATTTTAAAAACGCATTCCTTCTCCCTCCGCATTTTCTTTCTGAGTTGGAGAGGTGGAGCTTGAGCCCGCCTTTTATGTATAGCTGGCAGTGTAGACACGAGTCAGAACGTCAGAGATACCAGTCAAACTAACCCATGGTGATAAGTTGGTATGGATAAGTTCATCACACGTGCTAAAAGGATTTGTGGCGATGGTCCGTCGTCAGCACCTCCAGCTAAAAAGTCTATAGCTCTTGCTCTCTGCCTTCGTTTTGGTTGACTGTGATGACTGAATATCCTCAGTTGTCTGACGCTGCAGTTAAATTGCTGCTTCCATTTGCCTCAACTTATTTGTGTGAGGCTGGGTTTTCAAATTGACTGTGTTGAAAACAAAATACCGAAATCGCCTGCAGGTGGAGGATGACCTCAGGCTTGCGCTGTCCAACATTGAACCGCGCATTGTACTTCTTTGTAAAAAGAAGCAAGCGCAGGTTTCCCACTAATTTATAATGGCATGGCTAGCGAAACGCACCCTACGTCCCAGTTTGCATATCACATTACATTACACGTAATGTTACAAAATAATTCTATATTGTTCAAAAACATTTTTGATAAATTAAGGGCGTATTCCACTATTGTCCTTTATATAGTTTTAAAAGAAAAAAAAAACATAAAAGTTAAAAAGGTAAAAAAAAGTACAAAAAATCTAAAAAAAAAAAGATCTATCTATCTATCTAGTCATGGGGGGGGGGGGGGGGGGGGGGGTTGTCACATAATAGGAGAGGTTGGGGGGGGGCTTTAGTTCCAAAAGGTTGAGAACCACTGATTTAGAAGATTCTTTTCTCCAAAGTGACATACATCTCGTAGAAAATACACTGTGCATTATCTTGGAGAAAGAGACATAGCTGCAGATATGTGACTCTTAAGTACAGTTAGTTTGTTTGCTTTACCATATGCACCAATGTTCATCACACAAGTAGCTGCATAAAACTTTGCCAGAATATCACCAATTCCTAATCACATTCCCAGTAGTTTTTTTTTGAGATATAAACAGTATAAGTAATATAACATGCAAGTGAGTACACTATCAGGTACAGCCCTTCCCTGACAGTCTTGGGCAGTCTCTCCCTGCAGAATTGTCTAGACTGCAAATGAACACTTTGCCCTCTGCATATCACATTCAAATGACAAAATTTCTAATAATGAACTAACTCTCAATCTCAGTTTGTAAAGTACATGAGTTGGAGAGCAATTATAGAAACACTGGCACCTACTCTGGCAGTCAAATTTCTACTTCCATCCAACTTCATGGCTGTTGTCGTCAGTTCTAGTGCTCACCTGTACTCAATAAAATCTGCAATTATCTGTCTTACTCTGCATATATAGTCATCTCCCAAGTGTAAAAAAATATCAGTGCCTTCAGACAAGTCATTGAGAAGCAATTGCAGAAATTGACAACAGAAGGTCTGTAAGGTATGTGTATATGACTATATAGTAGATTAAAGTTCAGGTTTCAATAGATAATATAAAACTAGCATCAGATTTAAAATTTGTAATTTGTAATTTTATTGAAATAAATGGTTAATTGACCCTTATTATTGAGGGCACATTTTCTTTCTCAAATAAAACTAAATACTTATCAAAAGGGGGTGCGGTGGCGCAGTGGGTTGAACCACAGTCCTGTTCTCCGGTGGGTCTGGGGTTCGAGTCCCGCTTGGGGTGCCTTGCGACGGACTGGCGTCCCGTCCTGGGTGTGTCCCCTCCCCCTCCGGCCTTGCGCCCTGTGTTACCGGGTAGGCTCCGGTTCCCCGTGACCCCGTATGGGACAAGCGGTTCTGAAAATGTGTGTGTACTTATCTAAAGACATGTGTATTTTCTTCTAATTTGGTTGCATTTAAAATGGTTTTGCAATAAATAATATTTTTTGCAGTATTCATTGAAGTGAAAGCTGTCTGTAACACGTATATAGTGACGAGACAAAGTCTGCTTTTGCTTAATTTTTATTAAGACTCTGCAGCAGAATGCACATGAAAGTACAGCAGCAGGGTGATGCACTGTGATGTACTCTCCATCCTTGACATGAGAGTGCAGCCCTCTCCCATACACTCCCCACTCATAATAAATTCCCATAGACACATCTACAAAACACAGACAAACAGGACCTCGACAAACACCACTGCAGTATTAAGTGTTCACAGATGCAGTTTAAGACTTTTGAGTGCCTTCAGGTGGGTCTTCTGGCCTTGTTTCCTCACAGCCCCAAAGAGTGGTTGGGATGCGGATGGTATCACCCTGGGCCAATAGCAGAAAAAAAGTCTTTTAAATTTCTTTAATTACAGTCAATGACTTAACTGTAAGATTATTGTATTTACTACATTTGTGTGAACAACATCACACAAGTACTACATTTCCCATCAACAGTTAAATATACATGTATAGGTTTCTCTCCTGTAACAAAAACTCCTTTATGAGGATCCTGAGTAATGAGCAAATGTAACTTGTACCCAAAAATTTACTTTATTTATTTAAATAAATCAGAAGAAATGACTACAAAGTCGATCATCGACCTCCGACCTAGGGTGTCCTGGTGCCAAGTGCACTGATGGACACCCTTATGCATGAACATGGTGTTTGTTATGGACAAACCGTGACTAGCACAGAAATCCAATAACTCACCACTCGGGTGCAGATCAGGGAGGCTGTTCCTCCCAATCACGCCCCTCCAGGTGTCACTGTCGCTGCCCACGTGGGCGTTAAAGTCCCCCAGTAGAATGACAGAGTCCCCAGTGGGAGCGCTTTCCAGCACGCCCTCCAGGGACTCCAAAAAGGCCGGGTAGTCTACACTGCCGCTAGGCGCATAAGCACAAACGACAGTGAGAGACCGTTCCCTGACCCGAAGGCGTAGGGAGACGACCCTCTCATTCACCGGGATAGACTCCAACACATGGCGGCTGAACTGGGGGGCTATTAATAAGCCCACACCAGCCCGCCGCCTCTCACCCTGGGCAACGCCAGAATAGTGGAGAGTCCACCCTTGGTCGAGAAGAGTGGTTCCAGAACCCAAGCTGAGAGTGGAAGTGAGCCCGACTATATCTAGACGGTATCTCTCAACCTCCTGCACTAGCTCAGGCTCCTTCCCTGCCCGTGAGGTGACATTCCAAGTCCCAAAAGCAAGAGTGGCGCCTGAGGTTTGGGTCGGCCGGGCACTCGGCCCCGACCACCGCCCAAATCACAACGCACTGGCCCCTTATGTCCTCTCCGGCAGGTGGTGAGCCCACCGAAGAGCGACTCCACGTCGTGGCTTCGGGCTAAGCCCGGCCGGGCCCCGTGGGCATAGACCTGGCCACCAGGCGCTCGGAGGAACTGAGGAACTAATTTGTAATAATGACTTTGAACAAGTGGGGATTAACCCTTGATTTAGATTTTCTCCATCTTGAAAATATAACCCAGGGACTGTGCGTGTGGTGCGTTAGTGTGCACGAGCTGAGACAGGCAGAAATAACAGAACAGTTCTACTGCTCTACTTCAAAGTAGATCACTCAAAATCCTCCTTTTGTTTTGATGGGGCACACACCCCATGTCCTAACTGGAAGTGTAGTACAGCTAGGCTGTACTTGAATTGTGCTCTTAACAGGTGAAGCTTGTCTGAGTCAGTGTAAATTAATAGTAATAAAGCATTTTTTTCTTAGAAATGTCAAGAATCCAGAAACACTATGATATTCCACATGGATAATCCTATCATACTGCTTTGGGGAAAAAAAACCTCTTCACCTCTAATAAATATGTACACCTGCTCACATTCACACACACACACACACACACACACACACATTTTCAGAACCGCTTGTCCCTTACGGGGTCACGGGGAACCGGAGCCTACCCGGCAACACAGGGCGTAAGGCCGGAGGGGGAAGGGGACACACCCAGGACAGGACGCCAGTCCGTCGCAAGGCACCCCAAGCGGGACTTGAACCCCAGACCCACCAGAGAGCAGGACTGCGGTCCAACCCACTGCGCCACCGCACCCCCCTTCCCAACACATTTTCAGAACCGCTTGTCCCATATGGGGTCACGGGGAACCGGAGCCTACCCGGTAACACAGGGCGTAAGGCCAGAGGGGGAAGGGGACACACCCAGGACGGGACGCCAGTCCGCTGCAAGGCACCCCAAGCGGGACTCGAACCCCAGACCCACCGGAGAGCAGGACTGTGGTCCAACCCACTGCGCCACCGCACCCCCCGCCCTGCTCACATTCATTAACAATATATTCACAATAAAAATTAAACAGACTGCAGAGATTTTAGTAGATTGAAGCAGAGATTTGACATATACAGATCAAGAATGGGAGCTTCCATTGTTGAACTTCTCCATCGTACAGGTTGAGCACTGCTTTCAGATTCTGGGGGACATAACTGTAGAGGCTAAAACCATAGAATAGCAGCCCAAAGGTTTCTAGTTCAAACTCCAATACCCAATATTGTTGTACTTCCCTTAAACAAGGTTCTTATGTTGAATTATTTAATAAACAGCCGTAGAAATGGCAAAATACCATATGGTGTCTTGCTTAAAGGTGTTAGCTGAGCTGCAGATTGTTATTACTCTCAGATTTTTTTTTTTATTGTTGTAAGTACTGAAGAAACGTTTTCCAAGTAATGACTGAGAAGATGTGAAAGCAAAGCATCACAAATGCATAATCCTCAGGTAACGGATCAGCACTTTCATGCAGATCTCATTACCATGCCATTTACCTGCTGCATCGCGCCTCGTAGTTTTACTCCTCAGAGGAGCCCTTGGAAGTGGAGGATTTGGACACCTGTATGATTTCCACCGAGGTGAAACCTTTGCTCGCAGAAACACGGTTTCTGGTCCTCAGCTTGTTCAGGGCCATCTCCGCCATGCCTGCTCTCTCCTCGGCATCATCCAGCTCATGCACCGTCTTCCTGTACTTGGATAGACTAGTGTTTGCTTGCTCCTCCTGCAGCAGAGAAATGAACTCAAAGAGATCAGAAAGATTATCTCATAACTGCCTCGGTTGTTTTTCATATCTGCATGCTGGTATTTTCTATTTTTGATCAACCATCTGTAAATTTTTCACCAACTCTTGTGTTGTGATGATGAATGGGCCATCAAGTTTAAGTCGACTCATATTGGCCACTTGCTTGGTTTTCACAATAAGGGAGGGAACAGAATGTTCTTTATGGATACAAACATGGGAAGAACATACAATCCCCACTACCACCATCCATATCATTAGTTGTGAGGCTCAGGTATCTCTGCACTGTGGCATACCATCCCTCCATTTTATTTCCTGCTTGTCCTTCTAGGGTCGCGGTAGCAACAGGGAAAGCAGAGAGGCCCAGCCGCCCCTCTCCCCGGCAATTTCCTCCAGCTCAGCCCGGGGTATCCCCAGCCGTTTCCAGGTCAACTGTGAGATATAATACCTCCAGCGGGTCCTGGGCCGACCTCGGGGCCTCGTCCCAGTTGGCCATGCCTGGTATACCTCCAAAGGAAGGCACCCAGGGGGCATCCTTAGCAAATGCCCGAACCACCTCAACTGGTTCCTCTCAATGGCGTGCCGTACCACTTACATAATGTCTGTCTGAGCACATAAATGTAATGCTAAATACACAGTCCTTCATTTATTATTCTTTCTTTGTGAATATTTTCATACCACCACCATGCACTAAATCAGCAGTTCCTTATGATGGATGGATGAGTGTTTTCAAGCATGTTGATGTATAGATGCTCACAGCCTCTTCAATTTGCCTCTTGTAGGACTTGAGTTTGTTCTGCAGCCTCTCCACCAGCTCCTGCATGCGCTGGTTGGTCTTGTGGTCTTCCTCGGTCTGGAACACTAGCTCCTTGAGGCGCCGCTCATGCTTGTGGAGGGTTTTCACCGTCTCCACATGACGCTTCTGCTCTGCATCTAACTCTGTCTCAAGCTCTTTAACCTGCGTGCAACAGCAATAGTATCAAGCAATTTTCTTGGTGTATATATGTTGATTTTAATGTCAGCACCTGAGACAGACTGATCAGTTACAGAATATCATAATCAAGGTAGGAAGGGTAAGGTAGACTTACCCTAGTTTCCAGTTTCTGAATGGTTCTCTTTCCAGCCTTCATAGCAAGCTGTTCAGCCTCCTCTATCTTAAGCTGAAGGTCTTTGATGGTAATCTCGTTGTTCTTCTTAATCTTTTCCAGGTGTATGCAGTGGTCTTGTTCTTGTCGCAGCTCCTCTGCCATGCGGGTGGCCTGGAAATAATCCAAAATGATTTAAGAAGCAATGGCATGCAGTATCAAAAGTATGCCCTTCAGAATGCAGAGAACATGGTTCATCAGAGCAGGAAAAATACTGCCTATGTATTATACATTAACTTACATCAGTGATGGCTTTTTTCGCTCTCTCATCAGCAGCACGGAATTCGCTGATCAGCTCTTCATTTTCATTTGAGAGGCGCGTCACGTCTGCCTCTAATTTGCGCTTGATGGTTATTAAGCTCTGGTTCTGATTGAGGATAGGCATAACATGTCTCCTTGATACATAGCATTATTTTAAACATAAATATTTAATATTAGCAGTGTAAGTCACCTTGGTGAATAAGGTGTGTGGGCTGATTACACTACGTAGAGTTCATTGGAAGTCGCTTTGGAGAAAAGTGTGTGCTAAATAAATGAATGTAAAAAGACTCCAGGAAACATGTCAAACACACAGAACCCGGAACCCTGAGACGCAACTGGACAAATTCAAACGGAAACACGAAGGCTTTCGGTGCAAAGAAGCTTCAACCAAAGGTAAAAATGGAGGAAGCAGCTGTGAATCTACGTAGTGGAACTGACTCCGCATCTGAACAGTGCGGTAAAAATACAAAACAGAGGAACTATTATTTCTGAGGAACTAAAGTACTCGGTGACCGGTGAAACGGCACGGCGTCGACACCCCTCAGCTTTAAACCACCAGAGAAGGAAACAGTTTAAATTCCTTCGCTTTCTCCAGCTTCGTCACATGGCCCACAGCGCAATACCGGGGTACGAAGCGCGTTCCCTAGGACAAGCGGTTCTGAAAATGTGTGTGTGTGTGTGTGTATTTAATATTAACATCTTTTATATTGAATGTATACAAATATATAAAAAAAGCAAGAATCATAGTTTTTCTTCTGGAATTTCATGTGGAGCTTTTTTTACCTGAACATTGAGCTCATTGTATCGCTCAGTCACCTCCACCAGCTCCTGCTCGATGAGCTTGCGAGAGCGCTCTGAGGCTTCCAGTCCACTGCGCATCTCCTCGATCTCTGTCTGGAGAAGGCTGAGGCGGCGCTCCTGCAGGTTGTACTGCTCCCTCAGCTCCTCGTGCTGGCGGGCATCCTCATCCATCTGCATCTGCATGTCCTGTAGGGCACAGAAAATAGAGAATGAAGCATTAACTTGGAGGGTCATTCCCTTGGAGCAGCTGTATGGCCAGTTCTAGTTAAACTACAGCTATGCTATGCCCTATTTCAGCATGGTGGCAGAGTGAGTAGGGCTGCTGTCTCACAGAGCCTGAGTGGTGCGAGAGAACATGGGTTCGATCCCCACTCAGTCTGTGTGGAGTTTGTCTGTTCTCCCAGTGTCTGTGTGGGTTTCCTCTGGGTGCTCTGGTTTCCTCCCACAGTCCAAAGACATGCTGTTCAGGGTCCCCCATAGTGTGTGTGTGTCACAGAGAGAGTATGTTCCACTGATGTATGGATGAGTGACCCATTGTAAGTAGTGTATCTAGTGCAGTGTAAGTCACCTTGGTGAATTAGGTGTGTGGGGTGATAACACTACATAGTATCCATTGCAAGTCGCTTTGGAGAAAAGCATCTGCTAAGTGAATAAATGTATTTTGTAATTATGGGTGATAGAAGTAGTATAATTAGAAACAGACTGATTTAAATGTTTCATTGCTTGGCAGAACAATGGCACTTTGGTTTTCAAAGGATTTCCATGCGGCTTTCTGTACAGATGCCATCAAAACTGTGCAGACATCCAGTGATTGTGTGGAGAACTTCAAGTAGCTAGGCCACTCAAGAGGTCACTATGTTGTTGTTTTCACCTTGATCTGCTGCTGCAGCCTTTTAAGGGTTTTGACCAGCTCACTGTTGTTCTTATTGGCATGCTCTAGCTGTATTTCCATCTCATTCAAGTCAGACTCCATCTTCTTCTTCAGCCGGAGTGCCTCTACCCGACCTTTGGCCTCTGCCTCCAAACTGGCCTGCAGGGACTCAATGGCACGTTGTTGATTCTTCCTGGAAAAGATGCGTCAGACATATAGAAATATGGAAATCTATCACAGGGTGTTAAAGCATATTACTGAAATGAGCTCATTTTTCAATTTTATACACATGCTGTTTAAATTTGTATAGGAGGATCCTTAAATTTTCTAGATGGTTAATGTGTGAATGTATGCACATGAACAGTCCCGACCTTGTAACTTCAAACTCTTCCTCCTTCTCTTGAATTCTGCGATCAATGTCAGCCTTGACCTGAGCCAACTCCAGCTGAACACGAACCACCTTACTTTCCTCAACCTAAGAGCGAAACAGTCAGATTGTTTGTAATAGCACATCCCATATCCTGTAATTCCAATAAATAGGAAGTTCCAGAATTAATTTCTTTAAACATCAACATCACACTGATATTGCACTGATTTACAATGCTAATGATATGGTAGAATTAAAAGTCAATAAACAAGCTTGAAAAACAGTCAACATTAAATCAGTATACTGTTTTCTACAGTATCTAAACACTAAGGTTTCTGCTGTACCTCCAGGGAGGCTTCAGCTTCCTCCAGGGCCACTTGAAGCTCATCTTTCTCAACCTCCAGCTTCTTCTTAATTTTTTGCAGCTCATGGATACTTTTTCCTCCTTCTCCAAGCTGCTCTACAAGATCCTTTATCTCCTCTGAAACAGACAATGTATTATTCTTGTATTCTGTCATATCTGCAGTTTTTTTTTGTGGGTCGGACCGAAAATCAGTAATTTAGTCGATTGAAAGAACATGTATGAATTAGAACAAGTACATTATTTCTTTATTAAAATGACTATTTACTCCTCTCATGTTTTGAGGCTTTACCTGTGAGGATCTTATTATCCTTTTTGACAGTCTCCAGATGATCCAGGGACTCTTCATAGGCTGTCTTTAGTTTGTACACCTCTGTCATGTACGAGCGACATTCCTTTTGGGAGTTGTCCAGTTCCAGCTGTAGTTCCTCACACTTCTGACTCCACTCAGCAATCATCTTATCAAATGCACGCTGCTTCTTGTCTAGAGCTGCAGCTGCTGCATTGGCCTACAGAAAGGAAAGGCCAAGTCCCTTATCAATAGGAGAGCTCATCATTGTAGCTGGTGACTGAATAATATCAGCAGGACATAGGAGAACCCATTCATACCTTTTCCAAATCAATGGTGAGGTCTTCCACCTCTCCTTGTAGCCTTTGCTTGACTTTCTCCAGGCTGGCAGCCCGAGCCTGTGCTGCCTCTGTCCCTTGCTCAGCCTCCTGTAGCCTGGCTGTCAGCTTGCGTCTGCAGGAAAAAAAATTGGGTATTTTTTAGGTTTTTTTGGTTATTTTTTCTCTGGTATCAGTCAGAATGTTCATTGCAACCCTGTACCAAATGATCCTCTACAAGTATAAAGGAAAAATCTTTGCCTACTGTGGGGAAAAAACAAACCCATCTTACTTTGTTTCCTCCAGCTCTTCAGTTTTCTGGATGGCATCTGTCTCGTATTTTGTTCTCCAGGTGGTGACCTCAGAGTTGAGTTTGGAAATGAGACGCTGCATTTCAGCCTTGCTCTCCTGCTCCTCTTCCAGCTGCTCCTTCATCAAGTCCATGTCATGGCGGGCATTGGCTAAGCCCACCACAGCTGCACTGCGAGCCTTAAGAGAGAGGATAATGGGTTAACTATTTATCCAGTACAGCAATGGGCTCTTTTAATCAGTCCAATATTATAGGTTTCATCAGCGCTTTAAAAGCTTTTATTAAGTCATGCTGATCACCTTGGACTCTTCATCCACTTGTCTCTTGAGCTCGTCAGTTTGGGAGGTTAGAGTGGCCTTTATACGAGTCATCTGACTCAGTTTGCTCTGGGTCTCCTCTAGTTCACGACTCAAATCACTATTCTCAGCTGTAACGTAAAAGAACGGGCCAGAAATTAGATACACATTGCTGCTGTGCTATAGTAACTAAGTGACAGCACAAGAATGAACTTAATTTCACATGTGTTTCAATGTTTGAAATTAAATTTTGTTATACAGTCAGCTTTAAAATCTTAGACTTTCTGTGTAGCAAAAATCATACCGGACAGACGAGTCTTAATGGCATTTAGTTCTGTCTGGGACCTCTCCATCTCTGCCAGCCTAGCATTAGCTTCTGCCAAACCGTCCTCCAGCTTTCGAACATGAGCCTCAGAGTTCAACTGCAGACCAGAAAGGATGATTTCCAGTATAACACTAAACCCAAACAGAATTCATTAAGGCCACTTGAAACCTTTTTTGCAGATCATTTGTTAAAGCCTGTCAACAGATGCTTTACCTTTGCCTTCTGGACTGATTCAATAGTGGTGTTAAGGTCATCGATCTCAGCTTTCATAACCTGCTTGTCTTTCTCCAATTTTACTCTGACCCTCTGCAAGTTCTCCATTTGTTCAGCCATCTCAGTCATAGAATCTGAATGCTTCTTGCGGAGGGCAGAGGCTGTGGCTTCACCCTGGAGGGCTGCCTCCTCTAGCTCCCTGCGGAGCTTCAGGAGCTCTCCTTCTCGCCTCTTGTTTTGCTCAATCTGGAAGTGAAAGTGAGTAAAGCTTGCGAGCTTGCACAAGTATTTTCTAAATCTAGGAAGTTTGGGTTCATAGGTGCACCTGAGCCACGGTGGCCCCTCCAGCTTCTTCGAGTCGGTCTGAAAGGTCTTCCAGGTCTCGGGACAAGTCACTTCTCTGTTTCTCTACCTGGTCAGAAGAAAGAGGACAGAGATGTGCTTTAGAGGATGTCAATCTCAGGAGATAACTGCAAATGATCCTCTGTAAAAAAGTTGACATTTATACCTTAGCTCTTATAGCTCTCTCAGCTTCCAGCTCTTCTTCAAGCTCTTCAATGCGGGACTACGAATAGATAAGACTGGGGGTAAATACACTATGCATAGATGCTATTAACTATGTTATGAATTCAAAAATCTATAATTTCCCATTGCCTGGTGCTCTTTAAGCTTCCTCTGCAATATGGAGTTTAATGACTGTTCATCCTCCCATTTTGTGTTCAAATGATTGATCTCCATGTCCCTCCTAGAAAAATCATAAACACACCATGAAGAAATGTGTCCCTGTACTTCTTGTTCAACCCATACTCTGGAACATTGTTAACAAAGGTTGTAATAACAGGGAATAATAAGAACCACATGTAAAACACATAGAAAAGTATGGCAAAGCTTAAAAAAAAAAAAAGGAAAAACATACTTCTTAACAATTTCTTCCAGGTCAAGCTTGGCCCTCTCCATTTCGTTGAGGTTTTCAATAGTAATTTTCAGGTCACCCTCTGCCTTACGACGAGCTTTTTCTACCTCAGCCCGGATTTTCTTTTCCTGTTCCCAGTTGTCCTCCAGCTGACAGAGAAAGAAAGAGCAACTCCATTACAAGATGAAGGTAAAGGAAAGCTGAGAATTCCCCCACTTTGCACTAAAACCTGCCTTGTTATGATACTGACCTCATGGACTTGAGTTGTTAGCTTGCTGTTGTTCTTGGTGAGGTGGTTCACCTTATCTTCCTCTACTTGAAGATCATCCAGAGTTTTCTACAAACAGGAACCACACTCATTAAATATCAGTAAAGCGCTATAATAAGTTCTTCATTAGGGTAGCCATTAGTCGACTGTCTTCTTTGTTTGTATCTGTTTTTCTTGCTTTATGCCTGTGTTAAAGCGCTCTATGTCACTGCGTGAGAAGAGCGCTCTATAAAAATAAATAAATAAAAGCACGACTAAGTTACCATACAAGAACAGTAGGTATTTATTTAATCATTTTATTCACTGTTTGACTCTACATTTCTACATGGTGTTGTTATTAGTCACCTGTTGTAGCTCTTCTAGAACCCTCTTCTCCTTCTGGAGCTTGGCAATAGTGTCATCTCTTTGGCCAAGGTCAACTGTCAGTGAGCGCACCCTGTGGTCAAGTCCCTATGACGCAAAACCAAGGGATGCGCCTGTTCAACAGTTCTATCATGGAATTCTACTTTTCTCAATAAAGTGAGACACCTAATAGCACAGTGTTGGTCTATTAGTGTGTCTATTATTAGCAGCATTGCTTTCATGTACATTCATTAGTTTGTTGGTCACCTTAAATGCAACTTTGAATTCACTTCAACTTGCAGACATTTTGGGGATTGAAGCTATATTATGAAGTGTCACTTTGGAAATAATGTCCTGCATCTCCCCCAGCAAGGTAACTCCTTTCTGGTATTCTTTTTTTCAGTGTTTTGTTATAAAAATTGATGAAGTACTATAAGTACTGTTTGATGGATGGTACTTGTTAAAAATGCATTACCTGTTTTTCCTTCTCTGTCTTCGCCAGAGTGGACTCCAGTCCCTCCAGGTCCCTCTTGAGGTCATTGAGCTCCCCCTCCAGTTTGCGCTTCTGTGACCCAAGACTGTTGGCAGCGCTCTCCTCCTCCTCCAGGCGTTCTTTCATGTCCTGTATCTCACTTTCCAGACTGATTTTCTGCTTCATCAGCTGGGTGCAGCGTTCCTCTGCATCTGCCACTGTGTCTTGTTCCTGTAGAAGGGGTGAGAATAAACAGCAAAACCGCAGGCTAAATTAATTGAGCAAATCCCGATCTTTGCAATATTGCCATGTGCAGTTGGAGACTTACAGCTGCCAGTGCCAAAGCAAGATCATTCTTCTCTTTTGAAAGAGTCACAAGCTTTTCCTCCAGAATTTTGATTTTCTCAATCATTTCCTGTGTTTTTTCCAGGGCATTGCGCAATTCCTCTTCCTTAGCCTTCATTTCATCCTCTTGACGAGCTACATTGAGCAGTGGCTTGACCTAAAGGACACACAAACAGGAGTTGAAGAAGGAAAAATACCAATGAAGTCTGTGACTATGACTCTGCTCTGCGATGGACTTACCCTGGTGTAAAGCTTCCACCAGCCCCAATAGCGCAGCTGAAGAAATTTACGCACATTTCTCTGAAGAGCAATGAGAGCGATTCTAAACAAAAAAGCGGAGAAAATCACAGATTAAGTATCTATTAAAGCCTGTTATTGCCTCCTTATAGATGGAAAAACAAAGAGCAAAGAGAAATCCATCTTCCATCCACCACTTACCTTCTGTCAAGCATTTTCTTGAACTCAATTCTCATAAGGAAACCTCGCAAGCGGGCCTGAAGCATGGTCATTATCTTGGCCAGGCGTTCATCTCGCATGTCCTCCAGCTTGGCCAACACCCCAGCACGGAAGAACACCTAAAAATCATACACCATCAATAATCCTTATTGATATACAATGCACACCCTGAACCAATGGAACAAAAGTGAAGTCAGCCACAGAAGTCTGAATGTCTTACCTTTGTGTGCCCTATTCGGTACTCCATATTGTCTAATCCACACGAGCTTAGAATCAACTCTGAAGCTTTTTTATTGTCTACAAATCCCTTAGGAATTACATTTGGGTTCAGGATATAATATCTGCAACACAAAATAGTTATACACATCAAATATTCCTCTCTGTGAGCAAAACAAATTTTTGTATGTACTTTTTTTATGCTAGTCCACCAAAATAGATCTGTGGCATCTTTACTGCAATGTGAGCTACTAGAATATTTTTCCTTCTGCACACCAGTATCTCTAACACAAAAAGTCACACTTTACAGTGAATAGTGTTTAAAGACACAGAAGACTTTTAAAATGCAGTAAAAACGTGGATCACAACCTCTGCTTGAACTCTGGATACAGAAGCCTGTTTGGGAAGCCTTTTCTGCAGATACGAATTCCTTCCAACACACCATTGCAGGCCAGCTGGTGTAAGATAAGGAAGCAATCGCACACACCTAGGAAAACACCGGAAGATTTGCCCAGATTGCTCACTCCAACACTATCAAATGACAAAGAGCTTTATTGCAATTCTGAAAACACACACACAATGACAAACTGCTTATCCCAAGCGGGGTCTCGGTGAGCCGGAGCCTAACCCGGCAACACAGGGCGTAAGGCTGGAGGGGGAGAGGACACACCCAGGACGGGACGCCAGTCCGTCGCAAGGCACCCCAAGGGGGACTCAGACCCACCGGAGAGCAGGACTGCGGTCCAACCCACTGTGCCACCGCACCCCCTGCTAGTTTAAAAACAATTAATGCAATAAGATTTCTTTTGTACCATAAGGATTCTTACCTGATTGCTTGAACTCATTTGGCACAATGCATCGCACAAAGTGGGGAGCAGTGCTACGCAAGGTGGTCATTAATTTGTTGAGCTGTTCCTGTTAGAGAAAGACGACAAGGACATGAACTGAGAGAGGTGTGGAAATTGCAAAAAGAATAAGATGCAACTTCTGAAGTGAAGGTAGTGTAAGAGAGACAAGATGAGTACTCTGTAGAAGGCAGAAACAGTCTGGAAGGAGGCACCCTTCTTTTGTTTCCTGGTACCAGCAGCTGCTTCCTCTTCTTTGAACAGGAGAGCCAGAAGAGACATGGCAGACTTCTGGAAAAGTCCAGCTACAGTCTCATTCAGCGGATCCTTATTCTTCTCCAACCACCCTGAGATGTTGTACCCAACCTGAGAGTAAAATAGACACATGTGAGAAGAAACAACAACTTTCTGATGTTATCTTTGTTAACACCGTTTCCATGTTTGTAAACTCACAGTGCCAGCATAATGCACCAGCTCAAAGTGAACCTCAGGACCTTTCTTCCCACCCTTTGGCTTGAGGAAGTTACTAGACTTGCCCAGATGATTGTCATATAAGGCTGCCTTGAAGGTTGCATCAGTAGCCTTTGGGAATACACACTGCTCTTCAAGGATGGAAAAAATTCCCATAGGCTACAAAGTGGGATGACAAACAGTGTTACAAAATATGAGCAAACAGATAATATTAGGTCTATCAGTATACTTGGTAGGTAAATTAGCAGAAATAAGGGTTGTTTTAGTTAATGATGTCTCACCTTCTCCAGAAGTTCAATGCAAGCCTGCAGATCCAGGCCAAAGTCAATGAAAACCCAATCAATTCCCTCCTTCTTGTACTCCTCTTGCTCAAGGACAAACATGTGATGGTTGAAAAACTGTTGCAGTTTCTCATTGGTAAAGTTGATGCAGAGCTGCTCAAAGCTGTTGAACTTCAAACAAGAACAGATGGAAAAAAAAAAAAAACAGCAAATGTATACAACAATAAAGTTTTATGCAGCTACTTGTGTGATGTATATTGGTTCATATGGTGGAAAGTAACCAACTCTACTTAAGAATAACACATCTTCATCTAAGTCTCTCTGATGATGTAATGTACACATTGTATTTTCTGTGAAATGTATGAAATGTACGTCGCTTTCGAGAAAAGCGGTTGCTAAATTAATACATGCAAATGTATTTTGCCTAGTGCTGGTGGCACAATATAAAGATATGCAAAGGTAATTGAAAATGGATTGCTGTATGTCATTGATAGACCACCTCTGTTAACTGATTGTACAAAACCAAGAGTGAAAAGTCTTGGTTATGAATTATTTTACTGGTGGCTGTGCCTCGCACTTGTCGAGACTGCAAGACTCACCTCAAAGATCTCAAAGCCAGCAATGTCCAGGACCCCAATGAAATACTGCCGTTGCATCTTGGTGTCCAGGGTCTTATTGATCCTGGCCACCATCCACTTAAACATCCTGTCATAGACAGCTTTGGCCAAGGCACCAATGGAGTAGACACATTGGTCCTGGTTCTGACCTTTGGTCACAAACTCATTCCCCACTTTGACACGTGGCCTGGTAATACCCTTCTGCAACTCCCCAGAGTTGATTGCCATGAGGTGGGCAACTTTGTCAGCCACTGAAAGGAGGAAATCTGAGGTCAGAAGTAGCAGAGCAACCACATTATGTTGTAAGTAAGAGCTGAACTTTCAATGTTTACATATTACAACATTAAGATATTCTTAGAAGGATGCAATTTGTGCACTCACACACACACACAAAATGAAGTTACTTGTCCCAAGTGGGGTTGCGGTGAACCAGAGCCTAACCCAACAATACAGGGTACAAGGCTGGAGGGGAAGGGGACACACCAAGGACGGGACGCCAATCTGTCACAAGGCATCCCAAACGGGACTCGAACCCCAGACCCACCAGAGAGCAGGAACTAGCCAACCCACTGCGCCACTGCACCACTGTGCCACCGCACCCCCTTTAGTGCAATCACACAAAAGCAATTCCCATTAAAGTGAGATAACATAATTACTGTAGGATGTTTAAGAATCTATTTTCCCTATCATTATTATGAATTTCTGAATCAGTATTAATCACTTTTGTGTTACAGAAAAGCTCTTTAAAAGTATTTGTCTATATACATTGGTAATGGAAACACTGTGGGACCCGCTGAAAGTGTTACTGAAGTAGAAAATTACATTCAGACCGAAGGGGAAATAGACAGTAGCTGCTGTAACACTACAAAGTTAGAATATGTAGTTCTTACAGTGACTCAACAAAACACAATACACAGTATATCCTGTAACAGTGCAAAGATGGAATGTGCACTGCTTAGAGTACACTCAGAAATAGGTTACAGGTGGTCCCCAACTTACAATAGGGTTACATTCCGTGAAACTCATTGGAAGTTGACAATATTGTAAGTCGAAAATGCATTTAATACACACCTCTGCATGGCAGACTGGGAGATGGGGTTTGCTGCTGCTGCCTAGCTGCCAAGCATCACAAGAGAGTACACACACACACACACACACACACACACACACACACACACACATTTCAGAACCGCTTGTATCATACAGGGCCACAGGGAACCAGAGCCTACCCGGTAACATAGGGCGTAAGGCCGGAGGGGGAGGGGACACACCCAGGATGGGACGCCAGTCCATCGCAAGGCACCCCCAGCGGGACTCGAACCACAGACCCACTGAAGAGCAGGACCCGGTCCAACCCACTGCGCCACCGCGCCCCCCACAAGAGAGTATCGCACTGCATATCACTTGCCCAGGAAAGAAATCAAAATTCGAAGTTTGGTTTCCACTGAACGTCTATCGCCAGCTCACCATTGTAAAGTCTAAAAAATTGTAAGTCGAACCATCGTAAATCGGGGACCACCTGTATACAATGCATCTGGTAATGTTAAATGGAATATACAACAGATTACATTCCAGGATAAAAGGCTGAGCACTGAATACAAACAAAGTGTTATGAGGGCTAAAAGTTATAAACATACCCTCAGTGGTGTCAACCTCTGCCTGCTCCTCTCTAGGTTTCTGCTTGAACTTCATATTTCCAAAATGCATGATGCCTCCAGTCAGCTTGTAGATGCTCATCTTTTCCTCACTAGTGAAGCCCAGGATGTCAAAGGCTTCCTGGAAAAGCACAAGCATATGTCAAATGCCCCAGTGAACCTCTTTGTGCTCTAATGTTTTTGCACATGTGGAATGTGTTCACATCTGACAGGGCAATGCAGAATAAGTGGACAGGAAAAGTAGAACTGTTCCACTTCTATTATTACATTCACCTGAGGGCCTTGGAGTTTCACCTATTTATACAGCTAGACCTTTGACTGGAACAAGTCATGCCATGTGCAATCTACCTGTAACAAATCTGTACACCTCATACACCACTTTGCCTATTTGAACGATGGGCTTTCACACTAGGGTGACCGTAAAATCAGCAGGCCCATGGAATTACTATTTCTGATGGTCACTATTCACATCAATATTCACTAGTCTGACCCCAGTCATGGTCATTTTGAGATACCTGGAGAAAAGGTAAACAATGGGGCTCTGTCACCGTCAACAATTTTTTCCAACATTCGTTTATGTTCTCAGTTTAACTGTGTGTTGCAGAATAATCTGTTATTCTGAAATGTGTTACCTTGCTCATTTGCAGCACAGATGTTTAGACCTTAACTATGTTGTTAGTGAAGTTTTTGGTCTATGTGATGCAGTATGTTTAGCAGAAACGCTCTTTCGAACTGGCACGTCTGCTCTGCCGTAGAATTGATTTGAATAAAAATGACAACCTTTTCACTAAGTTTAGTTTCCACTCCATTTGCATTAGTCTGTACCCACTAAACTAGTGGGCTTTATAGTAATTATAAACGTGTAGAATTTTGAGGTAGAAATTAAGCAATTACAGCTATTTATCAGCCATTATTGGGTATTAAGTGCCAACTGACTGGTTCAGGAGTTTGTCATGAGCAGGGGATGTTGGGAAATTATGTACATGATGAAGATAATTTTTACTGTAACTTACATCAGTGAGCAGTAGCTCTTCACCATCATCCATATTGTCCACTACAGTCACACCCTGGCAAACCCATATATACTGACGGGGGTCTGGGTTCAGTAACAGTGCCTCTGTTGTAGGAAACACACACACACACACACATCATATAACCAAACATCTCAAACTCCTAAGAAAAATTTCTGAATTTACAGTAGTAAAGACATACATTTAAACTTGCGATTTAAAAATCTGTTGCTGCACTAAATAATTTGTCAGAGTGTTTTGTTTTTAGGGGCTTTCTGGAGGTATGCATGCAAAATCCTGGTTTTCTCTGACAGTGAAATAAAATCAGTACCAAGAAGTTCTGGCTTCTTCCCAGAAAGTAGTTGGTAGAAGATGTGGTAGCCACGTTCTGCAGCTTGTTGAGAGATGACACGAGATTTCTCCAACAGGTCTGTGGATGGAAGCCAGTTTAGGAACCCCTAAATTTTAAGCCAGCTGTAATTTAATGCACTGTAGTAACTGAAAGTTGGTAGATTTAAATTTAATATGAATTTATTTAATATTATTGTTGTGAATTGAGATAAAGTGATCACAGTATAGCCCTACTGTGATTGTACAGCATACATTTTTTAAAAATGCTGTTGAAAGTGAGGTTTTTTCCAATATACAACATTTCAATATATCATTTACAAAAACAAGAATCAGCTTCTTACAGCTCTCAATGTCAGCACCAGCCAGCTTAGCTGTTGGCCCGAAGTGGATTCGAATGAATTTACCCTGCATGAGTGAAAAAGGAGAAATATGTACTAAAAATGGTAGAAATAAAAAGTGATAAAAATACGGTTCATAATCATGCTGTCATTTACAGAATATATTAAAGTTTAACTTTAGTACAAATCCAACTGAGCAGACTTGAGTCTTTAATAAAAGACAGCCACTATTGCGACTCAGTGAAAGCAATTCAGTGGTACAAAATGTGGGGAGTCGTTCCAAAGCCTTACGAATCGAGAGGAGTTGTTGTTCCTGGTTGTTTTGGCATTGCCAAAAGCCTCCAGCACAGGGTTTGCCTGGATGATTTGATCTTCCAGGGAGCCCTGCAGTCAATAAAAAGGAAGACTAATGTGATGACACACCACAGACTTAACACTATTGGGACACAGCAGCTCTGGTATAGATAGAAATGGTTGTGTGGGGGCAGGATGGAGATAGCGGTGGGTTAGCTGGTTAGCGGGGATCCCCTCAACTCACCTTGGAGTCTGAACCAACCTTTCCCCCAGTGCCACCCACGTTGGCGAAGTACTGGATGACCTTCTTGGTATTCTCAGTTTTGCCAGCACCAGATTCTCCGCTAGCAAGACATTGATATTGAAGACATTGTAGAGCCTGTGACCCACTGAACATGTCTCATCTGTAAAAACCCACACTGTTAAAGGGATGAACACTCACGTGATGAGCATGGACTGGTTTTCATGTTCTGCGATGAAGGAAACAAAAAGTGAAGGTTTCTTTAAGTGTCAAGGGTGTAAATTTGATGACATAGCACACTTAGTTTGTTTCATATGGATGCTCCTCTAAAGATTCACACTGGTGTTTACTTTATATGGTCCATTGCACAGCTGTGCAAAGCAAATGGAGCAAGCAATCAATCATCGGTCTACTTTCATTTCTGCTGAGCTTCCGTTGAGTTGCTTTGCCAGACTTTATCTATAGTCAAACTTGTGCTTTGATTTTCACCAGACTGAGCAGTGGAGTGCTGCAGTGAATCTTTTTTAAATAATCAGTAATTGGTTGCATTTCCAAATGGTCTAGGAGCAGGACCCCTCCCTCGCCAGCTCCCCTGAGATAGCAACCTTTTGGTCGGCATCGTTAACCACTTTCCTTTCTGCCCTTATTCTCCAGAACCTCCCATCTATTCTCTGTTGGGACTTTCATCCCTTTTAGACTGATAAAAGTCCCAACAGAAAAATTTATATAAAATTCATAAAATATTGTACACTCAGTTTATTAAACTGGCACTTTGTTACATTCACAGAGAATTATTTCATAGATATTAATAGCACAGTAATATTTATTTTTACTTCTTAAAGGCTTCACAGTCTCCCTGAAGCCTGGAACCAAAAAGGGTTCCATGGACACTAGGCTAGAGAGCCCTGCTCTAGAACAAAGGGAACATTTTTCATTATAGTGTTAAAAGCTTTTGGGTTGCTAAGTGTCACGTAATACGATAATTTTTTTTACTTACCCATCATCATGTCATGATAGGCATTGTCAGAGATGGAGAAGAGATGGGGAGGAACCTCATTCCGCTTTTTCCCCTTGAACATCTGGGCAACTTTAGCCCCATAGATGGGTAGCCACTTGTATGGATTGATGGTCACACAGAACAAGCCTGAGTATGTCTACAGGAGAAATAATAAGAAAGTAATTATGCAGGAAGTCTATTTACTACTTTGTATATCAGGGGGTGCAGTGGTGCACTGGGTTGGACCGGGTCCTGCTCTTCAGTGGGTCTGGGGTTCGAGTCCCGCTTGGGGTGCCTTGCGACGGACTGGTTTCCCGTCCTTGGTGTGTCCCCTCCAGACTTACACCCTGTGTTGCAGGGTAGGCTCCGGTTCCCTGCGACCCCGTATGAGACAAGCAGTTTCAAAAATGTGTGCGTGCATGTGCGTGTGTGTGTGTGTGTACTATGGATATGTGAATTCAGTGTAGTTAAGAGTGTAAATTCACAGTACACACACAGGCTAATGCTGCTTCTCCTGGAGGGGTGGTGCTGAGAGCCAGAGCCTACCTGGCAACACAGGGTGCAAAGTTGAAGGGGGAGGGGACACACCCAGGACAGGATGCCAGTCCATCACAAGGCACCCCCAGCAGGACTTGAACCTGAGGCCCACCAGACAGCAAGACCTGGCCAAGCCCACTGTGCCCCCTTAAATTCACAGTACTTGACTTGAATAATGACTATAAAAGGTTCAAGGTTTGTCATCAGTACAAGTACTGTGTACAAATACCATGAAATTCTTCTTTGAGTGCTTCTCCACAGACTATGAACAAAAAACCAATAGATAATATTGGATAAAATAAAAGAATAACAATGAAAACAGTAACAATAAATAACAATACAAAGTACTTAAAACTGAGAATACTTAAAGTGACAGTGTAATGTGTCAATGTGCTTGGAGGGAACAATCTAACTCTAGTTACAAAAGGTGGCACATTGGTGGGTGTTGTATGCTCTTACAGCAGTGGGGTAAAAGCTGTTCCTGTACCTAGCAGTGCGGGCTGGAATAGACCTCAGCTGCTTTCCAGATGACAGAAAAGCAATCCCACCTTAATTCTCACCTTATTCTATAATAAATAGCATTGTACAGTCCAGATTGTACTTTTTCCTACATGTTTGTTTTTACATGTGAACATTTGTGAATTTAGATTTAAAAAACCTTACATAAATTCTCATGTTAACATAACGCTGGCGAAGATTATCCATGACACTGGCTTCGTTCAGGAACGTCAGATTTGCCATATCGCTGGCCTGGTGGAACTTGGGGGGGTTCATTTGCTGAACATCATCCTTCTTTACAGTGAGGGTCTGGAAAACAAAATCAGCATAAAACGTTTCAGGTCTCCAGAATCTGCGTTAGTAATATTCACCTGGGTGCAGGGCTTAATGGCTTATAGGTCCACGATCAAAAGAATACTTCAAGGGTACAACAATACAAAATCGCTCAGATTGTGAGTCAAAAACCTTAAGGTTACTTGTCGTTAACCACTACCGACAATGGACTTAAATATCTAAAGTACTGACATAAGGTATGTGTAAATGAATGGCTTTTGAAAGCCAATGTAAATAACTGTAACGTGCATGCATTATAAATAAGTAATAGTTATTTTAAAAAATTTAAAAAAAAACAAAAGAAATACTCCAAGGCATTCTGTATTTCAAATGAGCCTGCAAATGTTTAGTCTTAAGTAAAATCTGGCATCTTTACAAACCTGAGGTTTTAAGATTACAGGATTCAATTATACAGACTGTGGAAATTGCATACTGATGTAACAGATTAAGCAAAGACACATTAACAAAGATCATCTTATCCCATGTCAACAACATCCACAGTGTTCCTGCAAAAAAAGCAGGTTCTTACGGTGTTCTTGATTGTCTTGGCGGTGACCTGGTCACCCTGTTCAGTCTGGATCTCGGCTGCGATAAAGGCTTCCTTCTCGTCCTTCACCCAGCAGGATTTCTTGATGTCATAGGGCTTGCTCATGGCCTCCAGGATCTCCTTCTCGCTGGGAGCAAGGAAAGGCATGGGGTCCACATCGTCCCCACATTCTCCCTTGTACACGCCTGGCATGGTGGCTTAGCTTTCCGGAAGCGCAAGACCCAACCAAAAGGGACAATATATAATGACTGTGCAGCTGCTTTGAAAAAAAAAAACAGATACCAAATTACAGAATACAGTCAATCTGGGCAATAGCATCCATTGAGATCTAATATTTTTACAGAAGTTTTTTCAAAAAGTCTTACTCTTTATGCTTTAGCAAGACTTAGCACGTATGAAATTAGAGGGAAACAAACAAATAGGCTGAACTTAGTAAAGAAGTGAGATGGAAGATAAATGAAGGCACTTACAGCACTGGAGTGACAAAGACACTGGCAGAGGTGATGCTTGAGCACTGGGCTGGATGGGCTTTTATATGTCACCCATGGTGCTCCTGATTTGGCCAGAACTATTAAAAAAGCCATTAGCCAAAGGTTGACATAGCAGCACTACTCCATCTAGGGGAGATCAGTGGAAGGTTTGGTGTTTGGGGAATTCTACAATCTCTTTATGCCCTTTTCCAGATTCTAAAGAAAGACGGGGCACCCTTCATCTTATCACACTGGCCTCTGCCAAGATAACCTAAAAACAGCTATGATTCACACAAAACACAAAGCGCTTCACATACCATTATCGTAACTTTACTTTAAAAGCGTTTTTTGGTAATCAGCTGAAAAAGTTGTCCCAACCTAATAAGTTGTTTTTCCTTATTTGACAAGACTTTGAAAGTGAACATAATTTAAAGACTATGTTCACATTGATGTGACCATGACAAACTATTACTGTTACATGTTTTCCTCACTCTATTACATTACCACCTTTCTGCAGTAAACATGTACGTAGGCTGTGATGGAGTAATGTTCCCATTCCAAGTGAGTCTAAGACTCTCCCTTAAAGGATGAAGCATTTTCAGCTGTTAGTCGCTGCCCTGGGAGGGACAGCAGGTGTTGCCCTAAGGAGCTAATGACAGCCAATAATATATCTCTGAACAACTTAGAGAAGTGGACTGGTCATGTGGGGGCTTCTCAGATGCCAGTATTCACCAAGGTCTTTGGAAATTTCCTGCTGTATTTCACAGTAAAGCATGTGGAAAGGTTATGGAAAACAACAGGCTACTTTGGTACTCTAGCTCAGAGAAGATTGTGGTGAGTTAATGAGTAGACTGCTGTGGTGGAATGAAGTGCACTCCTGCGCTAATGCAAGAGGGGTTAATTGAGCGGCAACCTTCAGAGGTTGTTGTGAACACATGGGTGATATTCTTAAGAGCTGTGCACACACTCGTTGTGGAAAATGGCTCCATGTATAGATTACACTCTGGTATGGAGTTTCATCACCCAAGGGGCGACGCTTGCCGCGGATAAACTTACTACAGACACTTGCGAGGTGCTGAGTGAATTAAATGCATGCCCACAGAGGTACGACTCGCCTTGACTGGGACGCCTTGTGATGCCTGCAAGCACTTCCCTTCGGGTTTGCCTGCGGCTTCTCGGCCCTTTACATGGCTGAAGAGCCTTTCTCGTCTACAGAAGGAGCAGAGTGAACGCACTGGTTTCCTCCCACAGTCCATGTGCTTCAGGTGAACTGGTGGCTCTGAATTGCCCATAGTGTGTGTGTTGCTTTGGTGTATGGGTGAGTGATTCACTGCAAGTAGTGCAAATAATGCTGCAAAATTTTCAGCTAAATACTACATGGTATTCGTTGCTGGGTCACTTTGGAGAAAGTTTTCTCCTAAACAAATAAAAACAGATGTGATTATTGTAACCGCTGAGAGTAACATCAGACTCAAGGGTTATGCCATACATTACATACAGATTTGTAAGGTTTGAGCCACACACGAACTTGAGTGTCTTCTGTAAAACCTGCAGCACCCCAGACACAAAGAGCCACATATATATTCTTCCTCTTGTTACCTAGTTAAATGTTGGCTTCTACTGTATAGATTTTAGTAAAGTTAAAATACTATTTTTCTGCAGACGTTGACAGACAGTTGCAAGGAATATATATTGTGCACATTTTCAGCCACATACGAAGCTCTGGACATTCTCTGTCATATGCAGACTGTTGTTAAATTAGTTCACACTTTGCAACAACTGAATCTCTACCAGAATCATAAACATGGCTGTATTCATAGGGAAAAAAACTCTTGAGCCATAAATCCCTGCACACTTGAAAACTGAAAGTGGATATGTGTATCCCTGTTGCCCTCTGCCACACACACACACGTAGACAGTGGGCTCAGCCAGATGCGTGAGTAATATTGTATTTAGATTTATTTATTCAGCAGAAAAGTGTAGTACAGGTTAACACTGAAAAAGCATATGAAACCAACACAAAAAACAGTGAAGAAACCAAAATTTTCTTTGAAGATAGACACTCGGAAGGCAGTATAAAGTGCTGCTCAGTTATTTTTATTTTTTCCTTACCTGTGAAATCATAGCTCTCAACAGACAAAATTGTAGAGCCCTAGTCAATTCAATCAAAGAATATATGGAAGGAGTTCAGTTTCATGTCGGAACAAATGATTCAGGGATTTTCATATAATACAAAACCCTCTACAGCCAAGTTATTCTTTGGACATGAGAGAAGTGGCAACTGGTTGTATTAAGAAGCAGCACCACATTGCAGAGATCTTTGTCTGAACTTCTCTGCTGAAAGGTATTTCCAGCAGATGCCAGCAGTGAGTTGCAAACACAGCTCCTACTGCTCTCATTCCATGAGAGATGGCATGGAAAACTTTTTCATTTATTCCTTTATTTATTATCCATCATTAGGTAGCTATTATGAGCCTACTGGTAGCATAGTGGTTAGAGCTGCTGCCTTTGGACCCAAAGCTCCCAAGTTTGTCTTGCCTCCAGCTGTAGCACCCTTGAGCAAGGAACTTACCCTAAAAATTGCTCCATTAAAAAAAATCATACAGCTGTGTCAATAATTGTAAGTAGCTTAATGCTGTATTGTCACTTTGGAGAAAAGTGAGCTAAATGAATAAATGTAATTACAATACAAATCCACATCATGAAAAAAGGTTCAAGAAAGATAAGGTGCACATTGCTCATATTTTTTTATATTCTGAGACAGTTTGCACATAGGTTTTTTTATCCATTTTAAAGTGTTCACATGCAGGACTCTTCCTTGGACTCTTCCATACTTTTTGTATGTAATAATGTGCCAATATAATTAGTGAAGTCAATAACAAAGATTTTTAAAATTATTTTCACTGGGATTAAAGTTTGCCATGATACAAATTTATTTTGGGGGCGGGGAGGCCACGGTGGCGGAGTGGGTTTGACCGGGTCCTGCTCTCTGGTGGGTCTGGGGTTCCGGTCCTGCTTGAGGTGCCTTGCGACCGACTGGCGTCCCGTCCTGGGTGTATCTCCTCCAGCCTTAGGCCCTGTGGCGCTGGGTTAGGCTCTGGCTCTCTGTGACCCTGTATGGGACAAGCGGTTTTGGATGGTGTGTGTGTGTGTGTGTGTGTGTGTGAATTTGTTTGAAGTAAATATCAATATTTGCCTCTATGGCATGCAAACTGGTGTGATGCGCAAAATGTAGAAAAGTGTACATATCCAAGGGCCCCAGACTGCTATTAAATAAGTGTCTTCAGAAAATCTTGCTTGTTCTGGACAAAACAGCTTGATTCCCACCTGGAAATGAAGTACACTATATAACTTCAAAACAGGCTAACACTTAGAAATCTCTGCTTCCCTCTTGTACGGCCTAAAGGTAGTCAAATTTCATGTTACACAGGATACAACCTCTATGGAAGAGACCACACAGGATATAGACTGAGTTCAGACACTTTTCCTCTTTTCAAAATTCAACAACAGAATTCAAGAACAGGGAGTATTAATGTATCCGTTTATGTTTTTTATTTACTCTTCAAAATTTAAGTGTTCATGAGTAATACCTTTACTCTTTTTCAGTGGTTTGGGATAGAATAACTTTAGTTGCAACAGGATATTATAACGGGATAAAAATCCTGTAAAAGAATAATAAAAAACAAGAATTTTGAACCGTTATTTCACACTGTGAAAACCACACATCCTATGGTACGTTTATAATTAATTTGGAATATTGATCAATTGTCTCTTTGGGTTGAGAAGAAAACTAGAATGTATTCATATGTTGCTTGGAGAGCATCTCTTATGTTCCAGTCTTTCAGACCCTAACCCTAACCTTGTCCCTAAGCCTAACCATAACCCTCTAACCATAGCCCTAAACCCTAACCTTATCTATAACCCTAAACCTAACCCCACCTCTAACCTGTCCCTAACCATAACCCCCTAACCTTAACCCTAACCCTAACTATGCCCTAACAAAGGATGGGGTAAAATTTATTCTCCCTTGTTACCCTCAAATTGTTTAAAACAGATAAATGCTCTCATATTACCTTTGCTTTCACACACACACGTACACACACACACACGCACTACAGCCATGAAAACTGAGCCCTTTTTGTGCTGTATACAAGCAATTAATCACAAGTCTGAATGAAGGAGTCAGCAGTCCTCAGCTAGAGTTCATGCATCTGGACAAAACATATATTCTCTATTGTTCAGCAAGCATGTGAGATTTATGATAATGAAACTTTTCCCAGAGTGGTTTCTTTATGTCATATCTGCTTTGCTGTGGTTCTAATTACAATAGCTTATGCTGAAAACCATGTGTGAAAGGACAAATTTCTTGGAATGGGTACTGAGAATGATTGTTCTGAAACGAGCTGTATGGCTGTTCCCCCATTTTTCTTTTCAAATGTCACACACTCAGATGTGTAAACGGCTGAGAATGTTCACAACCCATGTGCAGAGGATTCATGTGATGGCAAACCTCACCTTGGGGGCAGAAACATTGTGCAATTTAGCAGTCTGTTTAATCGTGACTACAAACCCAAGTCTACACTTTGGTATTCTTAAGCTTCCGGGTGACCAGAATATTGTTCCACTCTGTTGGAGTAAATTGGTTCCATTTTGTTGATGTAAAGGAGTTCTACTTGCCAATACAGGGGATTCTGTTGAAGACCCACACACTGCTGATGCTATAGTGTTCAGTAACACATGTCACCAAGTGTCTTAATTTGTCAAAAATGGACAAAAGCATTTGCTAAGGGACCTACAACCCAATAAATAAAACACACTTTGGTTTGTTTTACAAGTTCCCAAAATACAACATTTTAACAAGTCTGTATTTCAATGTATTACAGTGCACAAGTTCTTTTTCCTCTGTTATATGAACGCAATGTGCATTAGCACCATATGGATAAATGTGATCATCTTTCCCTAATAGGAAAGCAGGATTCTTTCGATCCAGTGCCTTCTCTATTGCAAAGGAATGGGCAGCTTCTTTCCTGCAGCCAGGACAGAAGGGAAATGCAGCGGAGCACCTCTGTGTCCACCTTGGTACTTTTGGGCTTGCAGTTTGAATTTTACAGAAGATCGTCTGTATATTGCAAGGCAGTTTGTTTTGTGCTGAAGAGTGACATTTAACATTTTACCCATGTATACATGCTCAGCTTTTATGAGTGTAGTTGAGTTGAAGTACCCTCCTCAAGGATGAGATGATAGGACCTCTCCAGGGACCCAAGCAGCAACCGTAAGGCTAAAGACACAACAAAATGTTTCCTTCTCTTGTGATTGTGTGATTCCCACCTTTAGGAGTGCACTGCTTCTTTCCAGTGCTCTCCTCTCTTGTTTTTCCAGCATCCCTTCACCTTCCACTTGAAATAAACTTGGACAACATACAATCCCTTGGCAACAGCCGTTGCTATGCATCCCCCACCTGGAAGCTCATTGGCCCTCTGCTGATTGGGACTTGTCTGATGGGGTACTTGTACAGGTTTGCTTAGGTTAATAATAAGACATACTGTAAATTCTGCTTTATCAAGAGAGTGCCATCATTCCTTGGACCACTCAACAGTGTAAAGCTTTAGGATGAAAACACCTATTCTTTAGATACAGTGTGTGAAAAACATGTTTTATTTTGCACTTAATGGAGACCCAATTACAACTGCCCAGAGACCTTAAAAAACAATGAGCAGTTTGATTGCCAATTCCCCACCTAATCGCTATCTTCTTTAATGGGACCAAATTTATGATGTTGTTGTTTACATACCAATAGGACAATGCAAATCCTTATTGCAAAATTCTGTGCAATTTTGAAAGTTCTCTACTACATTTACACTTATTCATTTAGCAGGCACTTTCGTCCAAAGAGATGTACATCTCGGCAAAAGTACAATTTATGCATTGCATTAAGAGAAAGAGACATAGCTGCAGACATGTGACTCAAGTAAACCTAGTTTGTTGCCTTCCACTTGCTGCACCGAGGTTCATAGTTCAAGTAGGTGCATAAAACACAGGACAGACAAATCCTGATACCCTCCTATCATTTTTTTTTGCAATAAGATACACAAGCAAGCAAATACAATGCCGGAGTAGTGCTGATAAAAGGCTTTATCTGCTGATGTTCATGAAGGTATGTATGATGGTATTGTATCTAGCAGTGTAAGTCACCTTGGTAACACTACACAGTATCCATTGCAAGTTGCTTTGGAGAAAAGTGTCTGCTAAGTGAATAAATGTAAATGTAAGGTATTGTGCATGAACATTTACACTGTTAATGAGCTGGAGAGATCTTGGGTGAGTTTTCAGACCCTTCTTGAACGTAGGCAGAGTTTCTGCAGTTCTGAGTGAGAGGGGAAAGTCGTTCCACCACAACGGAGCCAGAACCGAGAACCTCCGTGCTTTACCATTCGTGCGCGGGACCACCAAGGGAGCAAAAGTAGACAAGCGAACGGGTCTAGCTGGGGTGTAGTGGTTGACCAAGACCTGTAAACAATTGATAGCAGTTCTATTGATGCATTTGTAGACAATAACTAGGGTCTTGAATTTGATTTGGGCAGCTATAGGAAGCCAGTGCAGAGAAATGAGAAGAGGAGATACGTGGGAACGCTTTGGCAAATCAAATACAACTCGTGCAGCAGCATTTTGTAGAAGCTGCAGAGGTTTGATGGCAGTAGCAGGAAGGCCACAGAGGAGAGAGTTGCAGTAGTCCAGACAGGAAGTCACCATAGCCTGGACAAGAAGTTGGGCAGAGTCAATTGTGATGTAGGGACGAATCCAACGAATATTGTATCTGCAGGACCAGGTTGTGGCTTCGATGTGCTGAGAGAAAGAAAGACTCTCATCAATCGTTATTCCCAGACTCTTTGCCAAGGAGGTAGGTGAGGTGAGTGAGTTGTCCAGTTTGTTCGATAGATTGTGACAGGAGGATGGGCCAGCTGGGAGGTAAAGTATCTCTGTTTTGGAGAGGTTGAGTTGGAGGTGGTGATCAGATATCCATGAAGAGATGTCCGACAGGCAGGCAGCAATGCGTGCGGAGATGTCTGACGCACCAGGTGGAAAGGAGAGGAAGAGCTGAGTATCATCAGCATAGCAGTGGTATTTGAATCCATGGGAGGCTATGACTGGACTGAGGGAGGAGGTGTAGATTGAGAAAAGAAGAGGACCCAATACTGAGCCCTGCAGGACACCGGTTGAGAGAGGCAAAGGAGAAGAAGGACCAGCACCTGTAAAGGAATAAATACCACTTGTATGGTCTTTTTTAATGTACCGTAATTCTAAATCATCAATTCTAAATCTCAAACATTTTTTGTTACCCAGTCCAGTAGTCTGAGAAAATGGAACTGTGATATGGGGACTGTGGAGGTGGGCTGCTAGCACTCCAACAGCTCGGTCTCAGGTGCAAAAACACAGCAACATGTGGGTAGGGCTGACAAAGGGGAAGTTTCCATGGCTGAGATGAATATGAGACACTCTTCATTATGTGGACAGCAATAAAATTATGTCTGCTTCTCAATGAGCATCCCTCTCCTAATACGCTGCCAAAACGTACACTGCGGTCCTGGAGCTGGCCTTCACTGTGTATCATACCCAGCACGCACTTACAGTGTTACTAATGACTTTTTGAACAAACGGTCCTTCAGTAAATTACAAGTACTCTAAATGAGGCCTTCTTTTCTCTGGATACTCTGACCTTTTCTATCAGCTCTGTTTAGCTATTTACAGAAAACATATTCTGTTTCATCAGTGTCATACTGGAATTAATAACCAAAACAGATTTTCTAGTTATTTCAATAAATGTTATTGTAATTATATGTATTATATTTTCACCTACCTCACCAGTCCTGAAAATTTTAGATTGTTTCTCCGAATACTTAATTACTTAAGCTTTTCTGAATTCTTAAGGGGACTTGACAAGTGTCTGATTTGGAACAGTTTTTTTTTTTCCAAACTAATTGTATTAGTCTGTGGTCAATGTTTTTTTTTATATTAGTTATTGTACTGTGGACTAGTTTGTAATTACTGAAGTTTCTTTTAGTCCCATGAAATACTATGTGGGAGCTTGCAGAGGTATGTGTCTAACAAAAGGGAATATGCAATGTATTCTTTTCTTCCATTGATATGTACTATATATTATAAACACATACAGAGAGGCTGGACTACCCCACTGATGCATTTTCAAAAAAAGGAAAATAGTTATTGATTGTTTTTATTCGTAAGATATCTCTATTTTCACAATCCGGTGTAACTTAGGCTTCAATACTTCTCGTTTTCACGAAATGATTTTTGGCCATGTCAACCACAAGGCTTATGATACTAGTGTTCCTTCCAGCCAATAAAACTCTTTCAGTCTGCTTCATGCTAGACCTTAATCTTGTGCACATGTGGCTGTCCCACCTTTAGCCCACAGTTATTAGAAAAACATCCAAATTACTTGGAGAGAACCCTAAAACAATTAAGTTATAGTCAGGAATAATTGCCTACTTGCAGACTTGTTTTTCTAAACAAGCTAAAGTGATCGCTTGTCCTTATTTCCCTGATTGAGGCCATCTGCTCTTAATGTGCTGACCCAGGTGGACACACACATTTGCCTGGATTGTATAGACAGACTTGTCTGTGAAGCATTGCTGAAATTTGCAAGCTAAAGCTGACTGTCAAATATGTTTTTTTTTGTGTTATTTGATTTCCATGAAGCATAAAAAAAATTGCAAATACATAACTTTTTTCATGAAATATTAAACACCTATAAATCCTATAAATCTGTGCACAGATTTTTTTTATGAGCTACTTCATGTTCTCTTGATCAGTTTGTCTGGGCTTCCCTGCAAATTCCTCTCCTTCTAAGGGGTCTTATAATGAAGGCTTTGTCAGTTGTTTGGTTGAGCCTTGGGCAGTGTGGGAGCCAGCTGCCCACTTTATAGCTAATGTGGATGCCCTTTTTTTTCTGTAAAAAACTTTATGAGAGAGGGCCTTTGTTTAAGATGGTTAATTCTTCAAAATCCAATCCTCCTAACACTGCAACTCGGCCATTCGCAAAATGGCCCAGACGTACATCTTTGGCCTCATGTTCTTTGCATTAGCGATGCCATAGTGACATGAGACCAAAAGATGATTTTACTGCATGATTTTCTCAAATAGGCACTGGTGAAATAACTCATTCAACAAACTACAGACGTAATGCATTTGCATGATAATTTAAAGGAACATAAAATGTGGTGAGAATATGGCTTCTGAGTAACTCAAAATGGCATCAGTATTTTAATTTCATTCGACTCAAATTGTACTGAGCGTAGACAGAACACATACAGTGCTCCTTTTTTCATACAGTCTACTTGGAAATTAATTGGTGGTATATTTTACAGTTCAGCCAACCCACTGATACATATAATGATTTTGTTCACTGTATAACTCACACGTCCAATGATATAATTTTACAAAATTGCTGTCATTTGTATCGCATGTAAATGCTTTGACTAAGTCGTGCTTCCTTCAGTTAAGAAACAGTTAAATTGCGGCAATTCCTTTGTAGACGGGATTCTGAGAAAATGGTTCATGCTTTTGGTTCCAGCAGACTGGATTACTGTAATGCTTTATTGTCAGGTTGTCCATACCAGACTGTATCCAGGCTACAGTTGGTACAAAATGCTGCTGTGAGAATTTTCACTAGAACTAGGAAGTTTGACCATATAACACCTGTACTTAAATTGTTGCACTGGCTACCGGTCGTTTTTAGAGTTGATTATAAAATCCTACTTTTAACCTATGAGGCAGTACATGGCATTGCTCCGGCTTACCTTTGTGAGATCACACACACACACACACACACACACGCACACACATGCATTTTCAGAACCGCTGGTCCCATACGGGGTCACGGGGGAACCGGAGCCTACCCAGCAACACAGGGCGTAAGGCCGGAGGGGGAGGGGACACACCCAGGATGGGACGCCAGTCCGTCGCAAGGCACCCCAAGCATGGCTTGAACCCCAGACCCACCGGAGAGCAGGACTGTGGTCCAACCCACTGTGCCACCGCGCCCCCTGCTTTGTGAGATCATTGATTCTTATATCCCAGGACGATATCTCCGTTCATTAGCAGCAGGTTACCTTAAAGTACCTGTGATCAATAAGACCTCAGTAGGTCACGCTTTTAGTTATAGAGCACCTAAACTGTGGAATAGTCTACCAGTTACTGTCAGAAATGCCCCGTCTGTTTCTGTTTTCAAATCCCGACTTAAGACTTATATGTTCACTCAGGTATTCCACCTCATAATGTAATTTGACCTGCCTTGGTTGTTTATTTTATCACCTTTACAAAAATGCATTTTAAATTTACTTATGTAACAAATTACTAACTCTGTCCTATCTTCTCGTTGAGCACTACCTTGCTACATAACACCTGAGGAAGCCAGCCAGTGGTGACAGACGAGTCCCATGCAGACAGAGGATGATGTCCATCTGCCATGTCGAACGAGACGTTCCATACTGAGCTGGGGGTCCAAGATGCCATTTAGCAACATAATCATTATTACTTGTTACACACTGGCTTACAATTGTTACTTTCTAGAATGCCCAGGAGGGGTGGGCAACCGCTGGCCCGTGGACCCCCAGAGGTTTTTCGGAAGTTTTTGTTCCTTTCCCTGATGGCTAGTAGGCATACTTATAGCTCTATAAAAAGTACTTCATTATGGTAGCCATTAGTCGACTGTCATCCTTGCTTGCATGTTTTCTTGCCTTATGCCTGTGTTAAAGCGCTGTGTCACTGCATGAGAAGAGTGCTCTCTAAAAATAAATTGAATTGAAAAAAATCATACCATCTATCAAATACTTAGAGTCACAGTGTTAATAACTGGAAGGTTTTCCATTTATACACTGTTTATGTCCGCTCCAGGACTTGACAATGTGTTTTTATGCACACATAGACATATATTTCATTTGAGTGGCACGGCCACGGGTACTTCCGCGCACTTAAGTAAATAGGCTCTGTTTTCCGCGAACATTTATCTCTGAGCACTGGAAATTGAACGTAAATTATCAAATGAAATTGATTCATTCTTTTAAAAGACTAATTTATCCGAACCCGGTATTTTTTAATGCCGTTTAAGTCACTTAACGAGCAAATGGCAATCCCCACACCAAGGTACCGGTAGCGCTTTCGCTCTCGGACTTTGTGACGCCGCTCGCGCTCGTGCACGTCCCGCGGTTGAGGGCTGACGTCAGAACGCCCTCGAGCTCGAAAATGTTCGGGAGCGCCGTGCGCCTTGGGATCCCGCTGGAATTTCTGAGAAGGAAATAATACACATTTATCTGCGGTAAACCTGCGCGGAAGCGAAAAATCTACGCTGCTGGTTTCCGCGGTTCGGCGACGTGTAAAGTTTGAATGTTCGGTTGGCTCTAAGGCAAACTTGTCCGTGTTTTTTTTTTTTTTTTTTCCCTTTTTTTTTTTTCCCTCCTTCCGCGGAGTGATGTCGAATCCCGCCGGGACTCGGAGGAGCGGGTCTAGCATTAAAATCCGGCTGACAGGTAAGAGTGCGCGCCGGCCGCCGCGCCGCCGACGCTCGAGTGGCTCATCGCGCGCCCGTCCTCCGGCCAACCGTTTTGTAGCGCTTCGACGCCCCATCTTCTTCACTCACAGCCTAAGCCTTCGCGGAATCGACACCGCGGGGCTTCTGTGCGCCGCTTCGGAGGACGCAAACCTCGCTGAGATGGAGGTCTCGCAGGCCGGCTGCTTTCGACTTCGTCGGCTGCGTGCAGCACGGCGGCGCTGAAATTTAGCGTTGCGGCGGCGGCGTTCGGCCATGACTAGCCCAGGTTCTCAACAGCTAGAGCTCCTCGCCGCTAGCCTAGTCCAGCCGGCCGAGCGTCTAACTTGGCCAATTTCCCCTTTGCGCTTTTTTTTCTTTTTTTTTTTTAATGAAAACTTTTTTTGGATGGCGGTGTCACTTAACGCTGCCTTGAAGTGCCTTGTAGTTGTAGTCCGCCTGCGAACGCAGTCATCATTAATTACCATAGTAACCTTCGTGCATGGCGACTTGCAGCAGTGTGACACATTCTACTTTACACTACAGTGATTTACCCGTTTCTACATTATTCTTCCCGTCATCATCTCCGGGTGAGCGCATGATCGTTGGTACTACAGCTGGGAATGTGAATTATCCAGGACCTTCAGTTTGCGAGACGACGGTCCAGCCAGTACCCTACCTGCTCCTTGTTCCTGTGATATGGTGAACTCCTGGCTAACACTCAACACCTGACCTAACTGTCCATTACACTGTTAAGCAAAGATTATTTTCTTTGCAAATAAAACACCATTTGCCTGCCATGGTACTTCACACAAGCCAATGCAGCCAGCATCAAATTCCTACTTGTCAGCTTTGCTAGAAAGGAGAAGATCTGCCCTGGTTTGTGCAGTGTAAGGCAGCAGATGGTTCACAGAATTTCTGCTTGTCTCCGAGAAACAGCCAGGGGTACTCTACCGACAGCTATGTGACTTCTTGCCTCGGTCGCTCAACGACGTCCTCATACTTTTTTGCTGGATTCACTTCGTTACCAAGCATTGCTGCGGTGATAATTGCTGATTTGTAGGAAATCTTGGAGCTGTGTTTGAAGTAGTTTCTGCTTTGTGGTACTCAGTTTGGATGAGATGATCTGAGAAGTGTCCCAGGTACAACACTTGTGATACCTGTAGCAGTGTCCCACATTGATATATGGAGTGACTATGCTTCACACTAATGACTGTCTTGAATGTAACCTGAGCTTTCTCCATGTGTCTACTCGTGTGTACCAGCCTTCATATGGGTGAAGGTCTGCATGAAGATTCTGGCACTTGCACCTTTGTCATATCGGAGTAAACTAAGGTGCTGTGTGAATTACTGACTGATTGTCACTGGGGCCTGAGACTTGATTTTACTATGATCCACAGCTCCCTGTATTGGGAGAGGATCAAATGTGGAGGACATGACCGCCTTAAGGCAGGTCAAGACATGTTTTTCCCTCTTGTTAAATTTATGTTTTGGAAAAGATGTCCAGTAAAGTCACTTTTAATGTTGCATTTTTTTGATACTCTTATAAAATTAATTTCCAATTACATTTAATTGGAATGCTGACAAGGGCTTCTCAGTATAGGCTTCCCTTGTATAATAAAGGCTCTTTTTACAATTTAATTACAAAGTTACAAGAATTTGCCAAACTTATTCGTCCGTTAAATGTCACACTTAAATGCCTTATGCTGTCAAATGTCAATTAAAAACTACATGCCTTGGTGACATTGAGTGCCATCTGAGGCAAGCAGTCCCCCCACAGAGGCATGGCTTTTTCTCCTCATCTGTTGTCATAGCCATGTGCCTACTTTTCAAACAGCTCTCACAAGTCTTGTAACTCTATCATAATAATGAGCTGTAATGATTTCAGTGCTAAAAGTTGAAAATGCAAAGTATCCAGTGTAATTTTCTTTATTGTGGATTTAAAAGTAGCTACTTCCAGTGCTTTACCATAAATAAGATGGATATATGGATGACACTGCCAGTTTACAATACATATCAATTAAAAAATACAATGAAATATGATTCCATCTGTTGTTAATAATCATCATGTGTCCAGTGCAGAGTCGTGTTTGTCCAGAGCCCATCTCAGGTGCAAAAGAAGTAAAGCAGGGTAAACTCTGGCTGAAAATCAGTTACTTATTCACACACAGACACACTGGAGGCAGTTTAGTTACCAGGTAACCTGAAACATGTCTTTTTGGACTTTGTGAGGATACCATGTGACCACTGAGAGAACATGCCTGAGCCAGATTCAAGCTGCTGTGTGTGTACCAGCTTGCCACCAAAGAACAGCAGGATAAAATACAAAAGTATAAAATATTTAGGTAAAAGTTAAGAAAGGGGGAAATGGGGTACAAAAGTCAGCACACAAATATGTCATATACAAGCAATTTTGAACATGTGGGTCTTGAGCCTGGATTTAAAGGTATCCATAGTAGTTCTGATGTTCTGGACTTAGATCTGAATGATTTTCTCCATAGTTAAACAGTAAGGCAGGATTACGTATTTTTGGTGAAAAAGTGGGTGAATCTCCTGCGTCAGCAATCCGTGACTTTTTTTTTTTCCTCTTTAATTAAGGGTAAAAAAGAGTTTGAGCAGATCTTGAGCGAATTGCGCTTGTTATGCGAGGGAAGCCTTTATATCTGACAATAGACAGTGATAATGCATACAGTTTCTTTTATTTTGGGGTGTCAGGTGTTTCAGTGCAAGTTTCTTTTCAGATAGCTGTTAAGTTGGCTTTTTTTTTTTTTGTTTTGTGGTTCAGTACATGTTCCTGGCACCAAAGGAAGGGATATAGAATGAGCTCCAGCTGTGCCCTCCCCCCCCAACCCCAGTGCCGAAATGCACATGAAAGACATTCTAATTGACCAAGGAATGCCTGTGTCTTGTAACAAGGAGCATGAAACCATTTCGGCCAACTGTGGGTCTGTCTGCACGATCTGTCCTCTAGACCGTGCTGGAGGAAGTATGTCTGAGAGTTGCTTGTTTAGTCTGTGGGGGCCACAATGGGATTTTTAGTTTGAAAAGTCTGCATCACCTCATTTAGTTATCTGCCTGTTTCCCTAAACAGCGTCACGGAATTTGAATCACTTTTTTTTTTTTTTTTAAAGAAAAGCTTGCTTTAAACTTTTAATGTTCCAGTCTTGGCTTTTTTGTATTCAGGTCTTTCCAGAATTACAGTTGCATTTTCTCTCTGGATCTGAGTTTTAATTGTATCAGATTGCTGTTTTTAACAGTGCTAAAGTACACATCTTTTTGGCGGGGACTACAGAACTTGAACTGATTTCTGTCAAGTCTCTGTAACGCACAAAACTAAGTGTATCCTCAGGTCACCTGAAGTATAGTGCTTCTCAACACTGGAAGTTTTCGGTGTGCAATAAAGCATGGATCATTGTATGGTGCCCTTCTTCAAAAAGACTTGGCTTATCTAGATTCAGAGTTGCTTAGGGGATTGTTTAGCCCTTTTTTAGATACATTTTCAAGGTGAGTGTTTGAAATATTTGAAATTTCTAATTGCTTTTGTTTAAGTGTACTGTTGGCAAAGCAGGGCAAGAAGCACTGTCTTCTATTCATCATTTGATTTGCTTCTAATTAGCCTGATTTGCATGGGAAAAGGGAAATCATGGTTTTTACTGCACCAGGGCCAAGGGAATCACCGAACACAGAGAACATCTGCATTTGCATAAACAAATATGCATCCTCTAGTGTGTGCCCCAGACATAGAGCTTACTGTGCCAATCATCAGCAGTTCTTTGATTTATTTATTCTCCAGTTTTCTTTAATGAAAAATGACATTTAACTGGGTAGTCTGTTTAGACTCCTGGTTTGTTGTAGAAACCTTGTACCTGTAACTAACCTGTTCACCAATTGACTCCTTTGGAGAAAGCCTTCTCATCTGCAGTTAATTATAGATTTTACTTTATGGCATGCCATGAGGTTGATGTTTAACCCCTTTACCTTCAGCATGAGCTTGCAATGAGGCAGTGGCATGCATTGAGGACAGCTGATAGCATGGTGAGGGCTGCCTCCTTTGGATCTGGAACTTGCTGGTTCAGATCCTACCTACTGCTTTAAGGTACTTGCCCAAACTTGCTCCAGTAAAATTATCCAGCTGTCTAAATAGGTGTATTATTGTAAGCAGCTAAACATTGGAAGTCACTTTGGAGAAAAGGTCACCTAAATTAATAAATATAAATTGCAAGTTCTTCAGCGCAGGGCTCCTTTACAGTACTAGAAAGGATGCAAATTCAGCAAGTGTCCAGGCAAAACTCTTTAGAACAGAAAAGATGTCAGGAAAATTAAGTTATTTTCTAAATTCCTTCTTTTCTAAGACAAATTGCCCCCCTGTACTGTATGGGATTTAAATTTTAGTTGCTAAGTGTACCAAGGGAGAACATATTGGGTTGGAGCATAGATGTTGGATCACAATGGAGAGGAGAAAAAGACATTTCTCTTTTCCTGGAGTCCTGGTAGAATTTGCCAGATTCCTTGGACTTTTCCCTTGTTTATTATTATTATGCTTCTTTATTTCTGTTGTTTTAATGTGGTGGAAAGCAAACTGTTTTGGCTCATGGGCTTTCTCACTATGTGTTGAACCAGGTGCTTTGAATCTCCTGTCCACAGGAACCACTTGTTAAGAGCGACCTGAATGCTGTAAGGAAGAGTGTCTGTTTTTCAGTTTTGCATTTATGTTTGTTAATTTAGCAGATGCTTTTCTCCAAAGTGATCTATATCTCAGCTAAATGAAAAAATGTAAATGTAAATCTCAGAGAAAAATACAATGAGTGCATCACATGAATAGAAGGAGATACTTAAATGGAGACACATGATTCCAAAGTACAGCATAAGCATTCCACTATACTGTATAAACCAATGTATATCACACGAGTAGGTGCATGAAGGTTTATCTGTTATTCAGTTATCTCATAATTTCCTGAATTTTCAGGAACATGCAGCATTGTGGCTAATATCCCCAAGAAAAGCTATAATATTTTGAAGAGGAAGTTGTGCCACATGACACTTAAGTGATAAATATGAAACAAGGACAGTTCTGATTGGCTTTTATTCTTGGGAGTAGTGCTACTTCAACTCCTGATAATGAAGGTTAAAACAGTTTGTGGATGTGGAGAGCAGATTTAAAAAAAAGACAATTTCATAATTTTCAGTGCTTGTTGAGGCTTTGGCAAGAAGCAAAGCAAATGCTTTTGCTGACCATGATTTCTGGCAATTTAATGTCGTATGCTTTAATAACAAGCATCACCTCCTTTCCTAATTCTGATCTCATTGGCTGTCAATCAGCATGCAGCTGAGTGTGAAGCCTGGTGCTCGGAGGTGTGTGTCCATGGAAAACTGGTGGTCAGACCATGGCTCTGTGTTGCTTTGCTGCAGACTAACCAGGGTTGGTTGGGTCTTATTCCTGTGGAGTATTGTGATTGTGGTCATGACCTTTCTACAGCCTCTGGTCTCTATATGAAACTCATGGAAACAAATGCAATTAATTATGTATGAAGTAAATCAAATGGGTTAGAGCTACATGTGTGGTGTTTTGCATGGTATTTTTGACGTTACAGGAAAGAGGTTCAGTCCCACTCGTCCACAATGATACATTTCCTGAATCCTTCTCTCTGCATTTCTGCAGCATGATTGCGTGATATTTCCCCATGATTGAAGGTGGCATTAGCTTCTCCCTAGTAGCTTTGTCATATCCTCCAGAAAATGTTGCAGTGTTGAAGTTGTTAGGGAAGCAAGAAAGCATCCATTCTTTCTTTCCAATGTAATAGCCATAGTCTCAACCAACCTGAGATACATAAGGTACCGTGTATCAAAGTACACTACAGATATGTAGTTGTGGGTTATACCAACATTAGAGCATCTTCATTACTTTGTTCTGTTGTGCTATATTTGGTTTTCTTGCTGAACAAAGCTTCCACACCTCTCTTGAAATGAACTGCCTTTCTCTGCAGGACAGTCAGTATGCGGGTCTTACAAGCAGCCCATTGTCTGATACAGAACTGCTGCTCCGTCCGTTTCAGTCCCTGACATTCCTTAGCGCTCCTTCCCAGTCCTGTTAATGGGAGGACTGGAGTACTCCTGCCTTTGTTTCGGCTATACGCAGATACCTGTGGGCATGTGTCCTGACATGCAGTTTTGTAGAGGAATGTGTGTTATTTCCTTTTGTGTATACTCAAAATATATGCACAGCTCATCTCATGTGCACATGTTAACATCTGCTTTCGCTTTGCTTGGAATACATAACTTCAACTTGGAGAATAATTATGAATAGTATTGCAACTGTCAATTTTGGACAAAATAGTTTCTAAGGAATACATATCCAGTTGTAGGAAAGTACAGCAGTGCCGCAGTTTATGGAATTAATCCGTTCTTAAAAATTTTCCGGACAGCAAAAGGCTATTTCCCATTATTTTAAATGGAGAAAAATGTGTTCCCAGATCCCCAACCAATTCTCCTTAATATCATTAAAGCACTGTAAAACTGTCAACCCATGATTTCAGCATGATATAAATTTGATTACTTTTTGATTACCAAACACTTAATGATCGCATTAATGGGTGTTTCTAGGCAGTAAGTTTCATAAATGAATTTTATTTTTCTTATATTCAGTAGGCAGCAATGAATGTACAATAGTGAAATTAATATTAAAGTGTAAAAAATGTAAAATAAACAAGGAAATTTACTGTAGTGAACTGTTGCTGTAATTGTTGAATTGAGTGGAGGAGGGAGGAGGCTTGGCAGTCATTCTTGCAGTGCCGCTGCACCAATGAAATGAAGCAAAGACAAGACAGGTGTAAGAGAAAAATAAGAAAATTGAGCCGAAATGATGGTACGCATTAAATGGACAGCTAATCTATTCTGTAAATGCTTCAGAAGCCCATTGTGCGAGAAGCAGGATGTGCTAAAACTGAGCCCCCAACTCTAAGGGGTAACCGAGACTGGCTGGTACTGAAAAACAAGAAAATAAATACTGTTGGCAGGTTGAGCGATAAGCTGAAGGGGTGTAGGATGATTGCTATATGATGTATACAACCTACTGTGGCCTATAGAAAATGTAGGCTTTTAGAACTATATAATATGTGTTTATTGGATGCTCGGAGAGATTCCTTGACTCTGACACAGTGGACACTGTCCCTCCAGCTGGGTTGAAATAAAGTAAGATACTTTCTCCCATCTTGGGTCCTTTGAGTTATGTTGAATTTCTTCCACAGAGGAAACCAACAGGAAATAGCTGATGATACACTAGCGCCAACTACAGTACATTACTACACTTCCACTTTTCTCATGCAACTGTCAGATTTTTTGCACATGCTTCTGATAATTTTGTTATAGGACCCCCCCCACTTTGGAAATGGAAATTTGGGTATCATGAGCTGTTTATACTGAAATTTAGTCATGGAATAACAGAAAGAAAGGTGTTCACCATACAGAAAGTGTAGTGACTTGCTTTTGAGTGCATGTAGAAAGTTTAATAGGCTTCTGTTTCAGCGCAGACTAAGGAGCGTGATTTAACAAACAGTGATGGCAGGGACCAACAAGTTGGTCACCCATTTGTCTCTCTAGCAGTTTAGAAGGGAACAGGAGCAATGTGGGTAATTCTGTTACGGCTGCCTGCAGAGATTACTATATGGTGAATGTGCTGCCAAGTAGTGTTCATGTAGAAAGCTACCAGAAGCCTCATCATAGGATTAGGGAATGCAGACAAGACTAATGCTTATTTGAAAATTATCACTTGCTTTTAATTTTGCTTGTCAGATTGTTACACATCATGGAGTGTGACTTTTATTGTAAAATCATACTTTTTTTTCCCCTAGCAGGAAGTTGCAATGACTTCTGATTCGGAGATGATTGCACTGGACTGTAGCTACTCGTATTGCCACTGGGCATGTTTTATTTCCACCTGTTGCATACCTGTTCTACTCATTCTCCTCTTCTAATCTAGGAGGGGAGTGGCACTGTCCGGGTGTGTTGAACAGAACCCTCTTTTCTGTCCTGCCAATGTGGGTTGCCTTCTGAGTCCCGAGAGGTCTTGGGGTGGATGTGCTCACTCGTGACATCCCCTTTCACTGTCGGCTGCATAGCTCTTTGGAAATGGACTCTTATCGATTTCATCAGCAATCATTAACTATGTTGTTGGAGTTTAAGGGGATTTGGAGCAAGAGAGTTGGCACCCTCCAGCTATTTGTCCTGTGCTGGGGTTTCCCCTGCTTTTTGTCCTCCTCCTGCTTCTCATAGTGGCTTGTTGTTCGGAAATCGTCCAAGGCATGAAAATAATTGTGACGCATTGAAGACCCTCCACCATGCATCCACCCTTGCTTAAAGAAAAGGCAAGCATATGACCTTGGTGTTTGGTAAGTTGTCCGATTGCTTCGCTGTGAAGTACGCAATTGCTGTTCCAGATACTTTGTGTTTTCAACAAGAGGTCCATGGGAAGAAAAACAAAGCCACAGGACCATGTGTGGGAGCATTAGCCTTTTATAGTGTCAAGGGGGCTGCACAGTTCTCAGAAAAAGCCATGCTGTGAAACAGTAATGGCCCCTTTGTCACAACTACTGAAGGGCAGTAGAATGGTGATTCAGCAGATTGTAGCAGCTCATTGAGTTTTGTCTAGCTGGAGCAACATGTAAACCCCTTTGAATGCAGCACTGTGATTGCAGTTCACCTATTAGGGATATGTTTGATCAATGGGAGCTGATTGGTTACAGTCTAGTTACAGTCCAGTTACCCACCAGGGCAAATTCCTTGTTACTCTTGGCTTGTTGAACAACCCGTTGCAGAAGAAATGAAAAGTGAGAAAGTTTTCTTAAGGAAATAAGTGTGACTGCAGCAGCTTGACTGGGTCCTGCTCTCTGGTGGCTCTGGGGTTCGAGTCCCTCTTGGGGTGCCTTGTGATGGACTAGTGTCCCATCCTGGGTGTGTCCCCTCGCCCTCAAGCCTTACGCCCTATGTTGCTCAGTTAGGCTCTGGCTCACCGCAACCCTACACGTGACACAGCCAGTGCATGTTTGTTTGTGTGAGACTGCAGCTAGGGTTTCTTGTGGAGCCAAAGTGGAAGGTGTGAGCCTGTCAAAGTCTGTCTGAATAACAAATACTATCCCTTTTTTGCAATTATTGCTTTTGCTATAGATCGACATGGCATTAGTTTTTTTTTTTTTTTTTTTTTTTTTTTTTAGACTTATGGGTCCTTCGTTATTTTCTTTGAACGAATGCCCATACTGTTATTTCTTCTTCGGCATATTTACAGGACGAAGCTTCCTCCAAAATTCATTGGCCCACTTCAGGGAAAAATGCCTAGTGCTTTTTCCAGAAAGGGGCATATTGTGAAAGCGTTCCCTTTTGCCTGCTCCCTCTGAGGCTGGAGAGATTAAACAGGAAAACAATGGAGTTTTGTGATGTGGTGTGAACCTCTTAGGCACTTCCTTGCCAAATGTGGTCATGTTCAGCATTTACTGAAATCACGGCCTTGTACAGACATTGTGGACCATGGTGGTGCTGATGGCTTAGTGGTTAAGAACACAATTGTAATCCGGAGGCAGAGCTGTGCTGTGAGCAAGATGCTTAACCCTAATTGCTCATGATAACATATCCAACTATAAGTTGGTTAAAAAAAAAAAAATTCTTGCTTTGGATGTGTGTGTACTAGACAACACACAGTCCAGTGCATTTCACCAACAAATGGAGAGATAGCACCTTTTTAACTAGCAAATTGGCACCTTTTAAACTAGCAAACTCTGTATGGGTAGCTGTGTATAATAGTAGTCGTGTACTTTTAAGTTTGTGTACATAATAAATTGTGATGGTCGTAGTTTACTAATCCCTGTGCAGAAATTCATTCAGCCTGCCAAAGGCAGGTGCTTGGACAGTAGCCCATGTGAACATGGAGAGAACATGCAAAGTCCACACAGACTGAGAGCAGGTCGAACCCGCATGCTCAGGCACTGAGACACTGCAGCTGTTGTGCCACTGTGTCCACTCAAATGCTCTATAAACAAATGTAAATTTGAAAAGTACTTATTTACACAATCATTGTATTTCAACCATGCCACCTCTGCAGTGTTAATGTAAGCAGCAAATGTTCTGATCGAGTTTCTGCCGTTGACCCTTCAGCAAGTCCAAGTTTATGTAAGTTGCTCATTATATATCCCAGAAACCAGCTGTAAATTATTATGAAGTGTTTTCTTTTAATAAAGCACTCCTGCTGGCAAGAAATTCCAATCTGTACAACTTAAGTAGACTAATTCAACTGGGGTGACACAGAGGCGCAGCAGGTAACACTGCCACCTCACAATGCCTGGGCTGCTCAGGTTTAGGCTTCAGTCTGGCTCCGTCTGTGCGGCGCTTGCATGTTGTTCACGTGGGTTTCCTCCCGAAATCCAGAGAGCTCACTAAATTGAGCTGAATTGCCCATTGTGTGTGGGCGAGTAAGTGTACGTGTGGCTACCCTGCGATGGAGTGGCGTCCCGTCCAGGGTGTACCCCCAGCTTTCCACGCCATGATTGTAATATAGGCTCTGAACCGCAGCAGTCCTCACCAGGACAAGCGGTTAGCTTGACTGGGTGGGTGGGTGAGGGGGTAAATTCAACTGTTGTTCGGCCCCTGTACTGTGCACCAACATCAAGTTATATTGTTTCTGATGCTCTTTTGTCATGTAATTATTTTAGTTAAGCTTAGTTCAGTCCTCTATTTTAGCTAGTCTGATATTTCGTGTAAGATTTTACAGGGAGTTTACTTTGTCATTTCCAGGTATAACATGAGCTGCTTTTGAACATTAATGGAATCCCGAGCCATTAACAAGAAAAGGCTGCACCTCCTTCATCCAGGCTTTCCAAAGAAAAAAAGGAGGTAAAGGGCTATATGGGCAGCTGGTATTGTAGTGGATAGAGCTGCTGCCTTTGGACCCCAAGATTGAAGGTTCAAAACTCATCTCCAGCTGTAGTACCCTTCAACAAGGTACTTGCCTTAAATTTCTCTGGCAGAATTACCCAGGTGTATTAAAAAAAAAAAAAAAGTTGTAATTAGTTTAACATAGCAAGTTGCTCTGGAGTAAAGTGTCAGTAAACTGAAGAACTGTAAGTATGACTTGTCATCCCTGCAAAATAAAGAGTAAATGCTGAGAAAGTACAGAAACTGTTACATATCTCCTTGGAAGTTTGAGGTTTTGGAGATTTCTAAAAGGCTTAATTTCTACACTCTGAGTTGATTTGTGTATGTTGACAAACATTTTTATTCTGTCATGACAGCAGTTTGGAATAACGGAGAGGTAAATTGCAGAGGGCAGAACCAATGTCTTTCTGTAAAGAAACGACAGTATTCCAGTAGCTGCTGATACGGTTCAGTTTATTGTACAAGTACTCGAGTGCTGTGACCTCATCTGAGAGTGATTGAGATCCACCCAGACATTCAGTTGCATTGCACCCAAAAACAAAAGTGAAATTTGTCAAAGCCAAAACTGTTAGAGCTGCCAAGAATTACCTTCATATTAGACTGAAGTTGCACTTTTTTTGGCAAATTGTTTTTTTTTTTTCCCCCTCCCCCTTGTTTGCTAAGAGGTATACAGGCAGTCCCTGGATAATGAACAAGTTCCATTCCTAAGTCTGTCTTCAAGTCGAATTTGTACGTAAATCAGAACAATTAGGTACGGTTTGTATCTAGTGCCAGTTAGTCAAATGTTTGTCTTAGTATATTGTGTACCTTTCTATGCATAAAAAAAACATTAAACACTTCCACATACACTAAAACTTGGTGCCATGGCTACGAGGGCAAAAATTTAAAAAAAAATTAAAGCCAAATACAGTAACGCACGAGATGCTGTCCAGCGATGTGGTCCGACTGAAAAGGAGGAAGTCTTTGTTCCACCTCAGGCTCATGCGCCCACAAGCTGATGAACCTCTGTAGACAAAGTAGCACCCGTTTGTTATTACGAACCGTTGTATGCAACTCAGATTTTAATATAATGTGTTTTTATGGGGGGGGGGTGGTTTGTAACTACAGGTTGTATGTAAATTCATAGTCTGGGGACTACCTGTACTCTACTTTGCTGATTTACCTTTGTTTTCCTTGTCTGACTGGCAGTTTGCTGTTCTTCATCAATCAGACTCATGTGAGTGACTCCGCCGGTCTGAGAAGATAACTCCACAGGTGACCAGAGCGCTCAGCGACACAGTTTTGAAGCCAGCGCTGTGCAGTGTTGGCAGTTCAGACAAGCATGATGCTTCTGGCATCCTAAGGCAACAGCCCGATTATTGCCAGGTCAGCAGAAACAAGGGAGGGGGCAAAATCCCAATGCATGACTTGGGAAGCGTGCAGAGTCAATTGAGCCCAAATCCACTCGTCAGACAGCTGGAGCTCCAGGTCAGGGGGGGGGCTTACTCGTGGCTTTGTATCAGCTGTGATTAACCTTGCTTGACTTAGTGGTCCCTCTTGCCTTCAGCTAAAAAGGTGAGGACGTGTATAAGTACATACGTTTCTTCCGAAGGACCTTTCGCAGAATGATTTTGCAGTCCGAAACGGACTGAATTTGACTTGTTGCTCGGTGAGCACACTGACACACGTGGCAGCCGGAATACTGGCTCTCACACTGATCTGCTCCCCCAAATTACTGCAGCAGTGTGTTCACTTTTTTATTCAGTTCTGCATTTTTTAAGAAATGCATTGAAATGTGTTTGTTGGATAATCAGATTTCCTTTTGGTCAACAATTGATGGCAATAAGAATTTCAGGAAGATGGAGCACAAAACTTCTTGGCAGTATTTGTACCCTCTGGCTCGGGGGTCACCGATTTGGTCCATTGTAGACTTTCATGCAGGAGTGACCAGACCTCCAGGCCGTTTGCAGAGCCGCAGAGCCATAGTGGCTAGGCAACAATAAATCTTTTCCATCATAACCTTACAGATAAGGCCTAAAAGTGGGGAACTCTGGATTTTTTTTTTTTTTTTTTTTTTTTGGACGATGACTTCAGAAAGCCTTTCATTATTGCCTGAAAAAGCTGCTGAGATGTGCATCAAGTTGATATTAATTAGCCCCATGTAAATGAACCAATGTATCATCTTACCTGAATGCTAACCTTGCTGATGTGTTGTTGTGCACCATGAGGCTTTCAGCATACCCTGATCCCACAGCACCAGGCCTCATATGGACCATGATGAATGAGACTGACTTTCCATAGGCTCAGCCAGAATGGCAGTCACCAAGGATTCCTTTATCATCCCGAAGAGTTGAGTTCCATTCAGACAGGGGCCAGCATCCGCTGACATAGCAGTTGTGAAGGCAACTGATTTGTAGCCTCAACATTGTCCAATCACATCCTGAAGGAGAAATGCGCAGAGGATTGCAGGTGGAAAAAGGAGACAGTCTCAACAAGACTGCCGTTCATCATTAGCAGACAAATCGGGTCGTATTAGGTTTGCCCACAGTGAGTAAACTGCCTGCAACAGCTTCTTTTCCTCCTCGGAAAGCTGGTCAGCTGTGCCTGAGGAGTATATTGTTCAGGATTTTAGAAATTAATCAGTTTGTCACCTTTAGCAGGGATGGTTTCCTGTCCCTTTTTACACTGCGCATCGTAAAAACACTGTCAACTTCTTTGGTTGGAAGAATGTGAGCCAGCTGGTGGAAGCAGTGTGCACTGTATAACCTTTGGGTTGTTATCCCGTGTGTGTGCTCTTTAATATTCCAGCACGATTACCAGAGGACAGGCAAATGTGTGATAGAACAAAACTCTGAATGCCACTTCTGTTCTGTCAATGGCCATAACAAAATGGGTCTCTAAGAATTGCGGCCGATTGTTCTGTGTCTCCCAAGTTGTCCTTCCTTCGCTGTTTGTGGTATCTGTGCTGATGTTTGAGGCTCTGGCAGGTTGGCTGTCATTGCCACGTGTCCCCATCATCTCGGTGATATGCTGAGGAGCACCTTTTTTGGGGGTGCTTTTGGTGAGCACCCCCCCCCAACCTCGTGATGAAAGCAGGATATGGCGCAAATTAGGTGCCTGACTAATGCATTGCAATGCTGTGTGCTCACACTTTAATAACAGGCTCTGCTGCTTTGGCCTCTTGGGCTTGTGGGAGCAGCAGCACATCCTAGGATCTGCATGTATGTGACTCACTGTGCTGGAAGTGTCTCTCTCCGTCTCGCCCGCTTCCCCCGCGCACTGCGCTGGGTGTGGCGATTCCAATTGCGCTGAAGCGCAGGGGCCCTGTAGCAGATCCTGCCGGCGGATGTGTGCAAGTGCTCTCCAAGGATATGTACTTTTGCATCTCCAACGCTACGTCTCGTACCTTTCTGCCTTTGCCTCTCGTGTCCCATTCATTTGCCAGCTCGCTCAGACAGGGCGGGTTAAGGTAGAGAAGCGCCCGTGGACATCTGTCTCATGTGCATTTATGGTGGGGGAGGACCGCGTAGGTATTGGAGGTGGGCAGCTTCAGCCCCTCATTCAGTCCCTTCCTAGGTAGTGAGGAAGTGGGCGATACGTGTGCACCCTGTGGCCTGAGATGAGCAGGGCTTTGGGCACAAGTAGGCCATTTTCCAGGCGCTCCTAAATAATTCAAGGGCTCTTCAGCTGAGGGTCGATTAGGCGGGGGAAATCAGCTCACATTTTGACTTGAGTGAATGGCATGGCACTGCGTCCTTGGGCACATGCCTTCCTCACACTGTCACGCTTTTACAGTTATTCATTTAGCTGATGCTTTTCTCCAAAGCAATTTACTATGTTAATTTAACTACAGTTATTTACCCTTTTATATAGCTGGGTAATTTTACTGGAGCTACTTAAGCTAAGTACCTTGTTCAAGGGTATTACAGCTGGAGATGAGTTTGCAGTCTCAGGGTCCAAAGGGAACAGCTCTATCCACTACACTACCAGCTGTCACTACCTCCCTCACCCCCTGGCGAAATTGAACCCCTTCTACTTTGTTCAGCTGAAAAGGAAAATAAAAGGATGGCTTTTCATTGGGGAGGAAAAAGGCACTTCACAAAATAAATCGGTGTTTGTGTAGGACGCAGCTCGGTGCTTACGGATACGCAAGTTCCTGGGGAGACCCCGTGGTCGTGGTGATGTGAATGTTCAAGCCTGCTGTCTAGTGGTGTGCTTCAGAATATTTGTGCCCTGCTATTTTGGGTTTGACGCTAGGGTATGGCTGCGGTTCAGCGGTGCCACATTAAAAATAACGTGCTGATCCTCAGGAGTGCAGCTTGTGAGCTCAGATGAAGCGATCATGTTGGGCCGTATACGTCGCAGCGATAATCCACCCGTGTTGTCAACTCCTCTGTAGACCAGCGAGGGGGTGGGTGTCAATTGGCCGCAGCCTTTCGCCCCGACTTGCAGGACCGCTCAGGGTTCTGGAGGCCCTGTCAGGCTCACGGCATCCCACTGCTTATACCGTGGCGGTGCTTTGCTGGGTAACTGGGGTATTGCATTCTCTTTCTCTAAGGAGGGCTGACTACAGCGCCCCCTGGAAACCAGCAGAAGAAACGACCATCCGTCTGAAGCCCAGGTTCCGGCAGAATGCGGGTTGCACTCATGCCTCTTTCCAGCAAAGCAAGCACTTCCAGCCTCTGTGCTCCAATCCAAATGTGGTTTTTAAATAATACATTTCCTGAAGTGCCGGTTGCAGCAGCAGTTACAGTACAGCACACAATTTGGCTTCTCGTCAGAAGGCTCAGCGCAGTTCACTGGTAACATTTACACAAAAACACACACATTTACACACACACATAATGTGTGTCTATATGTTTATGAAAAGCCCTGTAGTGTGTGACTAAACACTTTTAAGCAAATAAAGCAAAAGTTTTGCTTCGTAGTCACCCACTGTGTGTGTGTGTGTGTGTGTGTTTCTAGGTGAGCATCAGACTAGAGTCCCATGTGTTTGGAATGTGGAGACCAGGCAGGTGTACCTGGCAGTGCTTGGAATACCTCAGCTGACTACTGCTCTTCCTACATACACGTCCAGTTTGCAGATTAATTTGAGTCATGTTTACAGTTTGACAAATATTACGGTGGGCCAGTTTGTCATTCCGATGTAAATCATTAATTTAAGTCAAATGCTTTTTGAAAAAAATAAGCATTGATTTAAATCATTCATTTACTGATTTTCAATCCCCCCCATACTTTTAGTCAAATCTTTGTTATATGTGGTTACTAGAAATCGAAAACTACTTTAAATTACAGGAAACTATCAGCACAAAGTATTGAATGAATTACATGAGTAACGGCAGGATTCTGTCAATTAATACACAATTCAGCTTTAAAGGGCTTGTAAAAAAAAAAAAAAAAAAAAAGTCAAACTAAATTACAGCACAGCCTTTGGATGATGATGATGATACAGACACCCCTCGACTTATGCAAATTGTTTGTTCCTCAAGCCCTTACTTAAGCTGAAATTTCCATATGTCGGATTCCGCCTCCCCCTCCATTATAGAGCCAAGCCTTCTCGTTTCGTCTACATTTGTTGCAAATGCATATAAAAAAATTACACAGTATAATTCTCTAGTAAATGTCAGAAATATTAAATACTGTAATAACACAGGCCTAGTCAATTAAATTGTTACATTTCTATAAAGCATAAGTTTAATCAGAAAATAGACTACTGCATACGGTACATATATTGTATTCTATTGTGCGTGCTTACCCTGTAGTATACTGGCACACAAGAGGGTGCTGTTGCATAATTTATCATTTTTCCATCTCAGTTATTGCACCTTGACGTTTCTTTGTTGTTGTTTTCATGCTAGCTATTCTTTTCACGTGCTCTTTTCTACTTGCAGCATCCTTAACTATCGTTTTCACAGTCGATATGGCTAAACCTGGTTCCTGTGCTATTAGACAATTTTTGTGCACCTTCATAGTTCCTTATTATTTTCAATTTCATCTCCAAATTGATTGCTGTATGCTTGCGAGACAGTTCTCGTTTTCCTTCAAGTGGACACTTAGCACCAGACATTTTGAATAATGAAATGGGTGAAAAAAGCACTACAGTAACGAGAGAGGGATGCGTTCATGGCTCAAAACGTGTCGAAACTGGGAAGATGCAGCTTCTTGTCATGTCTGGCTACACCACTATGCACTTAATGCCATCCATCCATCCATCTTCCTCCGCTTTATCCGGGGCCGGGTCGCGGGGGCAGCAGTCCAAGCAGAGCCCCCCAGACTTCCCTCTCCCCGCACACCTCCACCAGCTCCTCTGGGGGAACCCCAAGGCGTTCCAAGGCCAGCTGGGAGACGTAGTCTATCCAACGTGTCCTGGGTCTGCCCCGAGGCCTCCTCCCAGTGGGACAAGCCCGGAACACCTCCCCAGGGAGGCGTCCAGGAGGCATCCGGAACAGATGCCCGAGCCACCTCAACTGGCTCCTCTGGATGCGGAGGAGCAGCGGCTCTACTCCGAGCTCCTCCCGGGTGACTGAGCTCCTCACCCTATCCCTAAGGGTGCGCCCAGCCACTCTGCGGAGGAAACTCATTTCTGCCGCTTGTATCCGCGATCTCATTCTTTCGGTCATGATCCAGAGTTCATGACCATAGGTGAGGGTAGGAACGTAGATCGACCGGTAAATTGAGAGCTTCGCCTTACGACTCAGCTCCCTTGCACTTAATGTATTTTGGATTTTTTGCGTAAAATAAAAGCACTGTCTGTAAATGTGTCAGGAGTTTTTTTTTAAAACGTAAAGCCAGATTTCCCTAAATTGAATTCACTTAAATACAGGGGTGTCTGTGTCTTGAAAAACCATGAGTTTCACTACAAGTGCAAGTCACTTCTGGCTCCCCCAGCTCAGTGTTCATCTTTAGGGCCTCGAAGAGACACAACTTTTTCCCCCTTTTCGGTGCCAGTGCTCCTCCTACATGTACACTGGACTAGTCCGTATGTGCTAAAGACACACTATATACCTGTCGAGGATCCAGGGGCAGAAAGGAGCAGATTGCGCATCAGTGAGATCGCTCAGATAAAATGTAACCATTTTATACATTTTTGGAAAGAAAACATTTTGGAGACATTGCTATTAAATGTTTAGTGTTACGGACAACACTCAAGATTTAAAAAAAAAAAAAAAAAAATCTGGTTTAAATTAAAAATTAATTTTTTTTTAAACTAAAAATAGCCCCAAAATGGCAAATATTACATTATTTACAGAGATGTGAATTGGCTCGAATGGTCATCTTTTGACTCTCGTGTTCCATGACACACTGCCTACGTCTTTCCCAATGCTGAGCGCATTGTCAAAATATCAACGGGCTGGACACTTGCCATTTTTGTTGTTTTTAATATTTTAGCACTTTAAATATTTACAATGCTTTCAAGAGAATCTGCAGCACAGTGTTTGCTTGCAAGGAGCAGTGCACTGCTAGTGGTGTCCAGCCATGTGAGAATGAGAACAACAATAATATTAATAATGAAAACAATAATTTACACAGTGCCGACAGTCAGTTACCAGGTGAGCAGAGCAGGCGAATGCAAAGTGCCCTTGTTTGTTCTATAGTTCTTCATGTCTGTGTCATTTGTCACATGTAGGTGTTTTGTGCAGAAACATTCCTTGTACTTGTGGTGTGCAATGCTCCTCAAGCTCGGGCCATTTGGGTTCGAGGAAGAGCTGTAATGCGCCCACAAGAATATGTCAATGGAGCAACATGAGAAGACGCTCTTTCCTTCATAATGTGGAGGTTGAACGTGGTTTTCAAATAAAGAGTAGTTTACAGCCTGGCTACTCAAAGAGCGCTGAGTAGGTGGAGACCAGTTTGTGGCCATTGACCACTGGTCTGAAACTGGTCACCCACCATCTACTACTGTCCTCATTTTGAAAAGCTTTACAAATTTACACTCGTGAGTTCATTTGATGTTGTCACATGTTCTGTATATAGTCCTGCTTTACCAGTGTCTGTCTCACGCACACCTGGGTGACTGCAGAACATGACATTGGATGATCTGTTTGCTCTGGGCTTCCACTTCGGCCGCTCTGCCTCTATTTGTGGCCTAATGCTGCGACCGAGCCCTGGAATGTGGGACAGGCACCTCGAGCACCGCTTAAGTGGCGTCACGGTTCCCCTAACATTGGCAATGTTGGTGTGGTGGTGCAAAGACCGGAGTTTGTTTTTGGTGACGCCGTAACGACGGAGGCACCAGCACTGTTGGGTTCCTTTAGGTCGCTTGCCACTGTCGCCGCTCCTGCTTTCATTAATGGCCTTTTGCATTAGCTTGGCATCCGCAGCAGGGGCTTTGCTCACCAGGAGCACCTCCTGGGCCTCTATGCAGTCAGCACACCTGTGTACCTTGAGCTCAGCCCTGAATGGAAATACTGCTTTTTTTACCGCTTGAAAGCGGCACTCTTCTGTTTTGTGAGGATGAAGAAGAGGGAAGGCGTTGAACAGGATTAATTGTTCTGTTTGGGCTTCCGGGTCTTTTGCGAAATGGCATGATTTTGTGTTGAAATGTTCTCACGTAATGGCATGTTGATGCAGCATTTAATTTGGTTGCCGCTGGCAGCAGAGCGTGGGAGAGCAAGGTGGGCTTCCGGTGCTAATCAGGGTGCCGTCACGTCCGTAGGACTGCTTGCATTGCCAGCTATTACAGGGATCAAACTTAAACACATTTGTTTTTTCTTCTTCCTCTCTTCAGTTTGTTGATCTGATTTATTTAAAAGAAAAAGAAAAAGAGATATTTATGCACACACACACTGCATATGTCTTCATGACCTGTCAAGGTAGACTTGAGAAGCAACAGCTCTGCTCTCTACGCTGCCCTGCCGGAGGGAAATGGAAACGGTACATATACAGCACACATTTGATGGGCTCTGCTGTGAACTTTGTCCTTCTTACCTGAATGTGCCTCCTTCCTCTGTTTTATAGTGCTCTACCCTTTCACTCAGTCTTATTTGTTTTCCTTCCTTTAGTACATCAGTGGACTAGTAATTAAAGGTAGATGTGCCTGTTATCAGTAGATTTGTTATGAAGAATTAACTGGGTTTTGACATGTTGACGTGTAGTTTGTCGCGTGTAAAGTGTTTGTTGTGGATGCTGGTGAGTAACCTGAGGGTACAGGTCCACACAGTTTGGCCCAGGGGCCGGCGAAAAGCCTTCTGTTACAAGGGACCACCCTGGGGCTAATAAGTGTCACATCAGCAGTGCCGGGTGGGGGTGGGTCCATAAACAGTGTAGGATGCATGATCATTTATCCTGTTAACAGGCACTTTTCTCCAACGTACATCTCAGGGAACAATACAGCAGTGCATAACACGAACAGGAGAAGAGATTTGGATACAGACACAATTATTGAGTGCAGTCAATTTGTCTCATCCTGCAGTATAAACCTGTGTACATTACATGAGTAGAGCATGTAGATTTTTTTTTTTTTTAAATTTGTGGTACATATAACATGAGCATGTAGGTCAGGAAAGAAGTGAGTCTGAAAGAGGTGAGTTTTCAGACCATCCTGAAATGCAGAGAGAGATTCAGCAGTTCTGAGTGAGAGGGGATCTCATTCCACCACATCGAAGCCAAAACCGAAACCTTTGAGCTTGGAGCTTCCTTTCGAAGGACCACCGGGAGAGGTGGAGGCGCATCGCAGGAGCATGTGGGATGTGACAGAAGTGTTGTTCGCTATAAAATGGGCTTTTTGCTCCAAAATCTTTTTTGCTCCTGGGCGCTTTGGTTTTTCTGTGCGCTGCTTGTTGCACTTTGTGTAGAATGCTGTCACACAGCGCTCACGCAACACTTGTATTATGAGGAGACTGTGCAGGTAATTTATCTTCTTCTCTTTTTTCCAGTGTTGTGTGCCAAGAACCTGGCGAAGAAAGACTTCTTCCGTAAGTACGCATGTGTGCTTTGTGCCGTGACTCCTGTCTCCTCTTTTTGGGTTCAGGTTATTGTCCATCCTTACCACGATACAGATGAAATGGTGTCACATGTATGTCGCCGAGTTCACTTTCGTCCATCGGTCTGTCAACACATGGATGTGTACACAGTAATGTCATTTCCCATGAAGCCACGTGTATCAAACTGGTAGCTCTGAATTGTAACACTTTGACCAGAATATCGCATCTTCACTTTTCCAGTTAGCACAGTGAAACGAATATTAAAAAAAAAAAAAAAGTAAATAAGGAGTGGTGTGTTTGGGTCTTGCTCTTAGGGTTCCAAGTGATGAACGCGTGTCTTTGGACTCACCGCACATTCTGTGCCACAGGATTACCAGACCCCTTTGCCAAGGTGGTGGTGGACGGATCGGGACAGTGTCACTCCACCGACACGGTGAAGAGCACGTTGGATCCGAAGTGGAACCAGCACTATGATCTGTGAGTGTCTCGAGCTGCTGAATGTGGACATGGACAGACGCTGGATAAGAAGGTGCAGATGGGAAGTGTTAGAGAGAGTTAGATGGAAGTCAAGGTTCAGCGACGAGCTGATGAAGTCTCAAAGTGCAGTGGACGCTTTGAGGATCCTCTCTTGAGAAGACGCCACACCCACCGGCGCATGCATAGCCATGGCTCTCTATAGCCTACCTGGTGCTGGTACCCTTCTTAAAGTGCTTCTCCTGTGCAAGTGTGCATTGCGTGCTCAGGCCTGGTGTCCCTGCTCACAGGTATGTGGGGAAGGCAGACTCCATCACCATTAGCGTGTGGAACCACAAGAAGATCCACAAGAAACAAGGAGCAGGCTTCCTGGGCTGCGTGCGCCTCCTCTCCAATGCCATCAGCCGCATGAAGGACACCGGGTGTATGTAACACACCTGATCCAGCACTCATCATAAACTCCTTTGTTGCGTGTGGATAGGATGCAGATGCAGGTTTACGCTCTTAATGTTGCTCACACTGCTGTTCTGCAGGTTTTAATGGATACGTCTGAATTTCCACTGAACTTTTTATACTATGTAGGGTATTGGCCTGTTTCTCCATATGATCTTTATCTCCTGCAGACCAGCGGCTGGACCTGTGCAAGCTCACTCCCAGTGACAGCGACACAGTTCGAGGCCAAATCATTGGTAGGCACTCAGACTTATCTGCAGGTGACCAAACACACCCATGCAGCACATGTGCTTTGCCTGAGTCCATGCTCTTCTTTGTAATGCTCAGTAAGCCTTCAGACCCGTGATCGGATAGGAGGCGGAGGGCCTGTGGTGGACTGCCGGGGACTTCTGGAGAGTGAAGGGTGAGACACTGAGCCCTGCTGTGTGTTCTTCTGAGTCGTTTTAGTTTTGTGGTGAAACACTGGCTTCTGCTCCCAGGACATAGAATCACTGGGTTTCTGGAGGGAAAGTTTAGGAAAATTAAAAAAAAAAATAAAAAAATCAATCATTGCTAGTGACTTGTTTCAGAATTTCCTGAGACCCAGTGCTGTTACTATAGATATGTGACTCGTGCATGCAGTCATTGTTACAGGGGTTTGTCCTGTCTCTGGCACTCTTTTGTGAGCTCTAAGCAAACGTGTCGGTGTCACAGGCCCTGACGTGTCTCCTCTCTCTGGTTCAGACCTGTCTTTGAGGACTCAGGACCAGGCAGGCCACTCAGCTGCTTCATGGAGGAGCCACTGCCCTATACAGACAGCACTGGTGCTGCTGGCGGCGGGGGGAGTGGCTGCCGCATCCCAGAATCACCCAATCAGGAGCTTCAGACACAGCGAATCAGAACCCAAGAGGGCAGAGGAGGGCATGGACACACCCCTCAAAGCCGGCCACACGGACATCAGTCACCAGACCTGCCTGAGGGTTATGGTGAGTGCCACCCCATCGCCTCATCCATACAGGGCCCAACTTTGCGCACGCATGGTGGGCGACATCGCTGCTGGGATCTGTCTCATATCTGTGAAATATAATCCATTGTCTTTTATTCTGTTATTTTTACTTTGGCCAATTCGTATGACGTTGCTGATTCCCTTGTGCTTAGTTTGACAGGATATTGCTCCTTGGAGCCTGTGGCACTGTATGTGTGGCTGTTACCCCCATGCCCATGTTCCTCTGCAGAACAAAGGACAACCATCCAAGGCCAAGTTTACTTCCTGCACACCCAGACCGGCGTCAGCACCTGGCACGACCCACGGATACCACGGTAAGCACTGGCGCTGGATTCTTTTGGACTACAGCAGCACCTTTCATTCTCACTTTCAAATTTGGTTCATTATGGTTGGCGATGCGCATGGTTTGCTGACCCAATAATCCTAACTTAATCAGCGAATGCTCTAAGAGCAAAATGTGATTGTGTTCACTTTCGGAGCAGAAGCATGAAAAGTGTACCAAAGTATGTGCTTGGAGGGTGACAAGGCAGACGTGTGGATGAGGGAGGGCGGCTCAGGAGGGCAGGAGAAGCCTCTAGTGCCTCCGTGTTGTTCCCCGCTCAGGGACCTCAACAGTGTGAGTTGTGAAGATCTAGGACCACTGCCTCCGGGCTGGGAGGTCAGGAGCACAGTGTCAGGAAGGATTTATTTTGTGGACCATAATAACAGAACGACGCAGTTCACGGATCCCAGACTGCACCACATACTGAGGTAAAGGCATAGGGACTGTGATTGTCTTTGACTGGGTTCCTTTTGTTTCCTGTCCTACTTGTACAGCTCAGATCTTAGCCTGATCAGATGTGATCTGATATTAACCGCTTCTGTAACACTGATCTGTTGAAATTTTTGCTCTGTGGTCCACCCGCCCTTTTTTTGTTCCTTTTACGACCTTTCATCTCTTTAATGTCTATGGAAGGTGAGTCATCTTATGTCTAAATGTTCTCTGTGTGTGTGTGTGTGTGTGTGTGTGTGTGTGTGTTTGTGTCTTTTTTGGTCCTTGTCATGCATGTGAGCCAGTCAGCACTCGCAGGCCAAGGAGTCAAGTCAGGCTTTGCCTATGCAGACGGAAGGCCCAGCGGAGGAGGGGGGTGGCAGCAGCGGCGAGGGTGAGCTCTCCATGCGCTGTGAGCGGGACCTCGTCCAGAAACTGAAGCTGTTGCGCCATGAGCTGTCCCTGCAGCAGCCGCAGGCGGGTCACTGCCGTATTGAGGTGTCCCGCCAGGAGATTTTTGAGGTGCCTGCTCCGCAATCCCCTTAGTTCAGTGTCAGCGTGCATGCAGTGGCCGATGAGACAGAAACACATGACTTTGTCCTGAGGACAGTACTCCCTACACACATACATGCTTGTGCTGTGAAAAGAATTGAGCAGGCGATCGATCACCTGTTGGACCTTTGACTACCTGCTCTTCTACACTCTGCCTCTAGGTGGCAGTATTGAGCCACAGGCGTTAATCTCGGCAGGTAGCTCTCTCTTTTTGTTCTTCATTGAGGAGTTGTGAGAAATTTTGGTCCCTATTTTATAATTTTTTGGTGCTCTATGAGATTTATGTTGGTTTGGAGAAAAGCGTCTACTAAATGAATACATGCAAATATAAATGTATCACATTTATGGTGACTCGTCAGTAAGCACTGTTACGTTTGTGGCTGTTTAAAATTTGGGTCAAATCAGCATCACATGTCCATGTTGAAGCAACAATAATTAATAAAATAAATAAATAAACAACATTTGCTCACTGTCTCCAGAGACTTTAGTGTAGCTGGGAAGCCAGTGGAGTCGGACTGTTACTGACTATTCAGCCAGGAATGTTGTTTTCTAGCAACCTGCAGTTTGAAGCAGTTTGCTGCTCATTCATACTGACTAGAACTGTAACTAAACAGCCCAAATTATGCTTTAGTTTCAAAATAATTGTCAGAAGTGATTCACTTTAGCAGTGCACTCTATGTTCAGCAATGTAAAAAATTAATGTTTTACATTGTGAGGATCATATACCATTTCATGATTTGACTTGCACTCCATTTTTTTTTACAGTACGTGTATAAATAGCTGTGTATGAGATGTAGCTCTTGGGTCCGTGACCTTAATCATTGCACTCCTTTCTGCAGGAGTCTTACAGACAGATTATGAAAATGAGAGCGAAGGACCTGAAGAAGCGGCTGATGGTCAAGTTCCGTGGTGAAGAGGGTCTAGACTATGGCGGTGTGGCCAGGTTCGAGAGCGTCTGTCTGCAAGGACTTTGTTCTCTCCTCAAGGTCAAGCAGCGCCTACTGCGCTGAGAGACATCCTGGCATGTAGCTGACTCATCTCCTCTCTTTCTGTCACTTGCTCAGGGAATGGCTCTATCTCCTCTGCCATGAGATGTTGAACCCGTACTACGGCCTCTTCCAGTACTCCACAGACAACATCTACACTCTGCAGATAAACCCAGACTCCTCCATCAATCCCGTGAGCGCCGCCTTTTCTTAACAACGCTCAGAACAAAGCAGCAGTCCTTGTTGCGGCCATCTGGTGTGAATGGGGTCTCCTGTGTGTGCCGTGTCCAAATATCTGGATGCTTGAAAATGTCTGAATGGCTTGAAGTATGTCAGAATGCAGATTGAGAATGTGCTAATTTGTGTGTGTGCGTGCGTGCGTGCGTGTGTGCCGCCGCAGGACCACCTTTCCTACTTCCACTTTGTGGGACGCATCATGGGCCTGGCTGTGTTTCACGGACACTACATCAACGGGGGCTTCACGCTGCCCTTCTACAAACAGCTGCTGGGGAAGCCCATCCAGCTATGTGACCTGGAGACGGTGGACCCTGAGCTGCACAAGAGCTTAGTGTGGATCTTGTGAGTGCTATCGCCTGACCTTCTCTAGCTGATCTCTTCATCGCTTGACCTCATTTAGTGAACAGACAATGACCGAAATGCTTTCTTTTTTTTGAAAAAAAAAAAAAAAAACAGGGCCTAACAGTGATTGTTTCTACTCTCAAACAGGACTAAAGATTAGTGTGTCAGTTTATTGAAACAGTGGAACTAATAGTTACTCACTATATTGGCAATCTTTACAAGTGTTTTAATATTTTATTCGACATTATTTCTACTTTAATTTCCACAGTGGCTGTGTGGCTCTTCTTACCACTGTTGTGAGCACTGTATTCACCTGATACACCTAGAAGCACAAGAGGAAGGACTTAGTGTCAGCCTTCTCAGCTTGATTTTAGTATTAAATTATGTTCATCAGCTGACAGCCTAAAATATTTTTGCACACTCAGTTAAGTTTTAATAAAAAAAAAAGAAAGATTATTTCAGGTGTTCAACAGTGTTAGCAGTGTTGACCTCAGCTCTGGTTTGTTGGCTTTCAGAGAGAATGACATCACTCCTGTTCTGGACCACACTTTCTGTGTGGAGCACAATGCTTATGGTAAATTCCTCCAGCACGAACTGAAACCCAACGGGAGGAACGTCCCTGTTACGGAGGAGAACAAAAAAGAGTATGTGAGGTGAGCTGTGGAGGGGACAGGTGAGGACTAGGGGTCACTCTGCGGTCACTCTGCTGCTCTGTGGAGGTGATGGTGCTGCACTAGAGCACACAGAGACCGGTAGCTCAATGGCTTTTGTCTTTTTCTTTCTCAACACTGTTGGCCATGACGTGGGGTCCTGATCGCTCTGTGTCCATTACAGGCTCTATGTGAACTGGAGGTTCATGAGGGGAATCGAAGCCCAGTTCCTGGCCCTGCAGAAAGGCTTCAACGAGTTAATCCCACAACATCTGCTGAAGCCTTTTGACAACAAGGAACTTGAGGTGAGATCCATGGTGTCACTGACTTGTGAGCAGTTTTTTTCTAGCCTTGTAGGCTCTGTGCTGACACAACTGCTTTGTCTGTGTGTGCGTGTATGCCTGCCAGCTAATCATCGGGGGTCTGGGAAAGATTGATCTGAATGACTGGAAGGCCAACACGCGGTTGAAGCACTGCACACCTGACAGCAACGTGGTCAAGTGGTTCTGGCAGGCCATGGAGACCTTTGACGAGGAGCGGAGGGGTCGGCTGCTCCAGTTCGTCACAGGCTCCACGCGTGTCCCCCTACAGGGCTTCAAGGCGCTACAAGGTGGCTCTCGACTTGCCCAAGCTGCAGTGTCCTGATGGTTGTTCACCAAGGCTGTAACCACACAGTCCTGATATTAAAACCTTTCCGTTAAAGGCGGTAAAGCAATCTTATGGTAAAAATGCCAAATAGCATTTGAATTTGTTACTTCTGTCACATCACTTACCATTTTTACCATGGTGCAGGACTCTGGGTTGATTTCCTCTGAATTTATCCATTCTTAGACGTAGAGAGTTGCATTGTAGAGCACCACCACTGTAGATGTGTGTAGACGGTGGCAAGGTAGCGATCAGTGTTAACTGGAACGTGTGTGTGTAAGGCTCTACAGGTTCTGCAGGGCCGAGACTCTTTACTATCCACCTGATCGACGCGAACACGGACAACCTACCCAAAGCTCACACGTGGTAAGGGCTCCCTGCTGCCTTGTGAAGTCTGCTCTTCTCTTGTGCCGTTTGTTGATGTTGCTGTTCTGTATTAAGCATTGTGGTGCATTAGTGCTTTAGAGAATATGCAAGTAGCTTAGCCAGTGCACTAAAATCATCATTTTGCTTGTGAAGGCGGGACTAGTGTGTGCTGTCTTACATTTACATCTATTTAGCAGATGCTTTTCTCCAAAGCAACTCCCAGTGAACATTATGTAGTGTTATCAGCCCACACGCCTTATTCAGCAAGGTGACTTACACTGTTAGATACACTACTTACAATGGGTCACTCATCCATACATTTACATTTATTCATTTAGCTGACGCTTTTCTCCAAAGCAACTTACAATGTTAAGGTTACAATTATTTACCCATTTATACAGCTGGGTAATTTTACTGGGGCAATTTTGGGTAAGTACCTTGCTCAAGGGTACTACAGCCAGAGGTGAGGCTCTAACCTGTGACCTTTGGGTCCAAGGGCAGTAGCTCTAACTACTATGCTACCAGCTGTCCCATACATCAGTGGAATACACTCTCTTTGTCACTCGCACACTATGGGTGAACCTGAACAGCATGGCTTTGGACTGTGGGAGCAAATCAGAGCACCCAGAGGAAACCCATGCAGACACGGGAAGAACATGTAAACTCCACACAGCCTGAATGGGATCGAATCCACATCCTCTCACACCACCCATGCGCTGTAAGGCAGCATCGCTACTTGCTGTGCCACCGTGCCGCAAAGGACATTTGACTTGTCCTTTTAGATGTTCTGTATTTGCATGATCAAACCATTTGGCCATTTTCCTTTAGCATATGTAGCACTGTAGTTTGTGTTGTGACACCCAGTGAGCTGAGTTACTGTCAAAGCCGCAACACAAGATGTTATGCTGTACATTGAAATATATGAAACCCTTGATCAGCTGTAATTACGGGTGCTTTGGTCAACCGGTCAATAAATGCGTTAATTGTCCTAATGGATATATAGCAGAATATGTGACACAGCCGTAAGAGGTGCCCAGTGCAATCGCTGTTAACTGCTGAGAGGAGCTGCCCACTGGATGTGAGGGTACATGATGTGCTCCGATGGACTGGACGGATTTCAGTATGTTTTCTAAGTGTTCATATCTTCACTGCTTTTTTAGACGTTTGTCACATTTGGTTTTTCTGTAAAATGGGACTGTAAGATTAAAGGGCGCCATAGCGAAGCAGCATTACGCTGGTTCGCGCTCATCCAGGTACTGCTGTACACTGCAGCAAAGGCAGAAACATGGTAAATACATGCTGACCAATTAAGCAGCTGGTAGTGTAGTGGTTACAGCTGCTGCCTTTGGACTCAAAGGTTATAGGTTCAAATCCCACCTCTAGCATCGTTGAGCAAGGTACTTAGCATAAATTGCTCCAGTAAAGTTACCCAGCTGTAAAAATAATAATTGTAAGTAACTTAACAGTGAAAGTCATTTTGGAAAAATGCATCAGCTAAATGAAGTGATGTACAGACAAACAAAAGCTATGCAATCAAACCTAAATACTGAAAAGTAAAGCTTTTGGTAAGAGCATAGAGATAGGATGTGAAGGCCATTAGTCTAGACAGTCCAAATATATTGCAATCACTGAAACAAATCCAATTATAAAACTTTTGCTTTAAAATTGTATTAAACAAAAGCATTAATGTATTTAATATGCAGAATCAACATTGTAATGATGTATGTGACATATTTTTGGATCTGTGGCATAAATTGTCTTGGCAGTGCTCATAACGCTCGGGTTTTGTGGGAAAACATGTCGACTTACCCCATCTGTTTTTGTAGTTTCAACCGGATTGACATCCCGCCATACGAGTCATATGAGAAGCTGTACGAGAAGCTCTTGACGGCTGTGGAAGAGACGTGCGGCTTCGCAGTAGAGTGAATTGTCAGCCGATGAGCCATAGCCACGCCCACTAGGGGAGTGGAGTGGAGGGGTGGGGAGGGGAGAGGGGCAGCCAGAAGATCGACACCAGCGAGTACAAGACCTGCCAGCATGATTGAAGGCGCCAACCAGATGAGAGATGCTTTCCAGGATGTCCTGGAGTGCTTGTGCACTTCCAGGGCCTGAATCAGCATGACAGAAGCAGGCCGAGAATGAGATGCTGGTGTCTTCACAGAGCTGGGGAGACGATTCAGCTCTTGTCCGCCGCAATAAAGTGAGGCACATTCAGTGGCTCCAATTCTGGCAGAGGTTATGATGAACGGGAACTCTTCCACGTTTGGCCTGTGTGCCGATTCAGCAAATCTAAACCAAGTTACATTTGAGAGGAAGTACTCTTCAGACAAAATACTTCAGTGATGTGACAGCAGTTTCCTTTTCCTCTTACATTTACACATATTTACTTTTGTTCACATTTTGTCCTTTTTTATAAGATGTCACTTTTACAGGATGTCTTACACGATTTGGTGGTAACAGTTCAGTGTTGATTTTGTCCTTTTTTAACACTGTGTTTTCACTCGCCTCTTCCAGCAAAGTTCCTTTCAGAAGAGAACATGGCTTTTGTTTTTATACTGCAGAAAATATATTTTTTGAAAGAGAAGGTTGGCGACAGCCTACGGACAAGGCATACACCTCCTTCTGGGCTCAGTGTCGCCGTCAATCCTTTGAAATACGCTGTTGCTGACATGAAGAGTGAATCTGTACCTTAACTGCAGTAGACATGCTGATTAGATTAGCCTCTTCAAAGGAATGGTGGGAACATTGGGCAGAAAAGTGTTCTCAAGCTTTGTGAATCTGTGTCCAAGATTTACGCTTGAATGTTTTATATGATTATTTGCACATAGGAATACTTCTATTCCCCAGAGTTGTTTTTGTGTGTTATGTTTCAGCTTGTTTGTCATAACAAATACGAATGGTCACTCAGCTGAAACATGTAAATCTATGTTGAATGAAAGATTCTGGGAAATATTTTTAGAATGCATAACTTCCCAAAATGTTTTTCAAAGAAGAAGCTGATTTGCTCTTTTTTTTTTTCCCTTTTTTTATCAGAAGTTAAAATTTTTAATTGTGTGACATGTGAACAGTGTCTGTGCCTGGGTTCAGCAATCTTAAACCTCACTACTAACTGTGTGAGAACAGTTAACTTTTAATATACTGTGACTTATCAGTCTAAGTGATTCTATCAGGACATGATGGAGAAAGGGGAATGGAAGGACGATTTTAAGTATACTGGATGTTTTCAGTGGGAACAAAGACTTTTTCTGCCTCTGCCTGCTTTGCCTTTGAAAAATGAAATATAAATGTTTTCATTACAAGTGCAGAAGGAAATGAAACTACTCAGTATTACGTAGTTCTGGTTTACTGGCACTTCCAGACTTGTCGTGGACATTTTCTAGCAGAGTGTGGAAATGAAGTAAAGGCCACGTTGCGAACAGTACTGTTAAAACCGGCCTGCACCACATCCTTATATTTTTCATCATGCACTTCACTTTCACTGAGGTGAGTCCACTGTGATTCTTCTTTGTGTCACTAACAGAGGTCTGGCCTCCTGTCTCGGAGTAATATACATTTATAGAGTTTCAGTCATAAATATTGATCACATCCTTCGAGGACTTTTCGGTATCCATCTTCTTTCCCCAATACAAGATGATGTTCTGAGCAGCGAACTTGTGTTCCCCGTGTAAGAGCTTCTGAACCCCCATCAAGTAAAAGGTGTAAAATCTCACAGTGGCCCTCTGCAGTCTGGCACCAGCTTATCGTTTATACAAGAAAATATGAGCCAAGATCATTGTTTTAAGTGTTCTGCAACCACTTGATTTGTATTTTTTAACTATTTATTACTGTGCAATGTCATTTAAGTAATGCTGCTATCATCAATATTCCCTACTTTTCAGAAAAGCTGATTGTGAAAGCTGTACTTATTAATCTTTTTATTTTATGTGTAAATCAAAGTATTTAAAAGTTGCTGCTATTATCAAGATAGGTTGAGCATTTTTGAAAATCCTGAGGATGGATGGACTTGGCTGTGACTAAGGCTGGACCCCGGAGGTCTCCTTCATGTTTGTGATATATGCAATAAAATCTGACAACTTTATATACTGGTTTCTGTGCTACAGGGTCATTTATTTCATTTGAGCATAACTATCAGAACAAGAGTTTCAATAACAGAAGAAATCTTTGTCTTCAAACATCTGTTGGAAATGTGCAATGTAACTTTACTCTTGGTAGAGTTACGGTGTTTTTCAAAATCATACATTAAGTTTTTTTTCTTTAACCTTGATAGTAATAAAAGATAAAACTGACTCATTGTTACCCTGAAACATTAATTCTGGCCAGTGTTTCACAGAACACTGACAGGGGCACTGGAAACAGTCTGTGCTGTGATTCACCAGAAAACCTGGCCCAACTGCATGGACCAGTTCTAGTGTCAAGACTCATGGGTAAAAGATGCCTGAGTTGCTGTGTTGTGGGGCCCAACTACAGGTGGGCCAAGCTGTGCACTGGTGACAGATTTGGCAAGGGGGGGAGGGGGGTAACAGTGGGCTTGGTTGGATCCTGCTGTCTGGTGGGTTTGTGGTTCGTCTTGCTTGGGATGCCTTGCGACAGACTGTGACAGGCCCCCTCCAGCCCCATGCCAGGCTCCAGCTCGCCGTGACCCTGCTTGGGACAACCGGTTTCAGTCAATGTGTATGTGTGTTTTAAACTGTGCTTTTTTTTCCCCTTAGTTGCTCCTGGCATTGTTCATAGTCATAACACACACACACACTTTCTGAGCCGCTTGTCCCATACGGGGTCGCGGGGAACTGGAGCCTAACCCAGCAACTCGGCGTAAGGCTGGAGGGGGAGGGGACACACCCAGGACGGCACACCAGTCCATCGCAAGGCACCCCAAGCGGGACTCAAACCCCAGACCCACCAGAGAGCAGGACCCAGTCCAACCCACTGCGCTACCACGCCCCCCCCCATAATAATGCAATTCAATTCACACATACATTGACTGAAACCGCTTGTCCCAAGTGGGGTCACGGCAAGGCGAAGCCTAACCCAGCAACACGGCGTAAGGCAGGAGGGGGAGGGGACACACCCAGGATGGGATGCCAGTCCTACTGAAGGCACCCACACCAGAGAGGAGGACCCAGCCAAACCCGCCATGCCACAATGCTCTCCTCTCAATTCAATTCAATTCAGTTTATTTTTACAGAACTCTCTTCTGACACAGTGACACAGCACTGAACAAAGGGATAAGAGAAATACATTTACATTTATTCATTTAGCAGACGCTTTTGTCCAAAACAACGTACATGCATTACATTAAGAGAAGGAGACATAGCTGCAGACATGAAAATCTAAAGCATACCTAGTTTGTTACCTACGACTTGCTGCACCTAGGTTCATCGTTCAAGTAGGTGCATAAAACACAGGATAGACAAATCCTGATACCCTCCTACCAATTTTTTATTTTTTTTTTAAATGTTATCAGAATCAGAATCAGAATCAGAACGAGCTTTATTGCCAAGTATGTTCGCACATACAAGGAATTTGTCTTGGTGACAGGAACTACCACAGCACAGACAGAATGACAGTGACAAGACACAGATGAGAAGATAGAGTATGTGAGCAAGGGATAAAAAATATTTAAAAAATATAAAGAATATAAAGTACCCAATATACAAAAATAGTACAAAAATAGTCGCTAGATACAAATGCAAGGGAGTGTAAGAGAAATGTGATAAATAGTTATAAATATAAATAGCATTATGTATTGCACGGTTTACTCTCTAGGGGAGAGATTTAGGTGTTCATGAGGTAGATGGCCTGAGGAAAGAAACTTTTCTTATGCCTGGCTGTCCTGGTGCACAGTGCTCTGTAGCGCCGGCCAGATGGCAAGGGTTCGAAGAGGAAGTGGCCTGGATGTGAGGGGTCTAGAATGATTTTGCTCGCCCTTTTACTGACTCTGGACGAGTGCAGTTCTTGGAGAGCTGGGGGGGATGTGCCGATGATTCTTCCAGCAGTCCGAACTATCCGCTGCAGTCTTCTGATGTCTGACTTCGTAGCTGAGCCGAACCAGACAGTTATAGAGGTGCAGAGGACGGACTCAATGACTGCGGAGTAGAATTGCAGCAGTAGCTCCTGTGGCAGGTTGAACTTCCTCAGCTGACGAAGGAAGTACAACCTCTGCTGGGCCTTCTTCACAATGGAGTCTATGTGGGGCTCCCACTTCAGGTCCTGTGAGATGGTGGTCCCCAGGAACCTGAATGACTCCACTGTTGCCACAGTGCTGTTCATGATGGTGAGTGGGGATAATGCTGAGGTGTTTCTCCTGAAGTCTACGATCATCTCCACTGTTTTGAGCGTGTTCAGCTCCAGGTTGTTATGACTGCACCAGACAGCCAGCTCTTGGACCTCCTGTCTATAGGCAGACTCGTCGCCATTCCGGATGAGGCCGATGAGTGTGGTGTCGTCTGCAAACTTCAGGAGTTTGACAGACGGGTCTTTTGCGGTGCAGTCGTTGGTGTACAGGGAGAAGAGCAGTGGGGAGAGCACACATCCCTGGGGGGCTCCAGTACTGATTGTGCGAGTTTCGGATGAGAATTTTCCCAGCCTCACTATCTGCTGCCTGTCTGTCAGAAAGTTGGTGATCCACTGACAGATGGAGGTGGGCACGGAGAGTTGGGTTAATTTGGACAGGAGGAGATGTGGGATGATGGTGTTGAAGGCTGAGCTGAAGTCCACGAACAGGATTCTCGCATAAGTCCCTGGTTTGTCCAGATGTTGCAGAATGTAGTGCAGTCCCATGTTGACTGCATCATCCACAGACCTGTTTGCTCGGTAAGCAAACTGCAGGGGGTCCAGCAAGGGTCCAGTGATGTCTTTCAGGTAGTCCAACACCAGTTTTTCAAGTGACTTCATGACCACAGATGTTAAGGCGACAGGTCTGTAGTCATTAAGTCCTGTGATCTTGGGTTTCTTTGGGATGGGGATGATGGTGGAGCGTTTGAAGCAGGAAGGAACTTCGCACATCTCCAGTGATCTGTTGAAGATCTTTGTGAAGATAGGGGCCAGCTGGTCAGCACAGGTTTTTAGGCGGGCTGGTGAGACACCGTCTGGGCCTGGTGCTTTCCTTGTCTTCTGTTTGATGAAGACCCGACGCACCTCCTCTTCGCAGATCAAAGGTACAGGAGGGGGGGAGGTGGGGGTTACTTGAGTTGTTAAGTGATTGGTGGAGAGAGGGTCTGAATGGGTGTAGGGTGTGAGGCAGGGTTTATCAAACCTGCAATAAAACTCATTCAAATCGTCGGCTAGTTGTTGAGTTGACACGGTGCCGGGGGGTGGTGTCTTGTAATTTGTGATGTCTTTCAGGCCTTTCCACACTGACGCAGGATCGTTGGCTGAAAACTGTTTCTTCAGCTTTTCAGAGTAGTTTCTCTTAGCCACTCTGATCTCCTTTGCCAGTGTGTTTTTGGCCTGTTTATACAAGACTCTGTCCCCGTTCTTGTAGGCGTCTTCTTTGGCCTGACGAAGCTGTCTGAGTTTTGCAGTGAACCACGGTTTGTCATTGTTGTATGTTAAACGAGTCCTGGTAGGGATGCACATATCCTCGCAGAAACTGACATATGATGTTACAGAGTCTGTGAGCTCATCCAGATCGCTAGCAGCAGCCTCAAAAACACTCCAGTCAGTGCACTCGAAGCAGGCTTGTAAGTCCTGCTCTGCTTCCCCAGTCCATCTTTTAACAGTTCTTATTACAGGTTTAGCTGATTTCAGTTTCTGCCTGTAGGTCGGTATAAGATGAACCAGACAGTGATCAGAGAGCCCCAAAGCTGCCCGTGGAACAGAGTGGTATGCATCCTTTACTGTGGTGTAGTAGTGGTCCAAAATATTACTGTCTCTGGTGGGACATGTAATATGCTGTCTGTATTTTGGCAGTTCACGGGAGAGATTTGCTTTATTAAAGTCCCCGAGAATGATTATAACAGAGTCCGGGTGTTGTTGCTCTGTGTCAGTGATCTGGTCGCCCAGCTGTTGCAGCGCTGCGTTCACGCACGCTTGCGGTGGAATGTAAACACTTACGAGGATGAACGAGGAAAACTCCCGCGGCGAGTAGAAGGGCTTGCAGTTGATGAAGAGCGCTTCCAGGTCGGGACAGCACATCTTCTTCAACGCTGTCACATCTGTACACCACCTTTCGTTGATGTAGAAGCATGTCCCACCGCCACGTGATTTCCCCGCTGATTCCGCGTCGCGATCCGCTCTGAACAGCTGGAAGCCCGGCAGATGTAGCGCGCTGTCCGGGATGGCTTCATTCAGCCAGGTTTCCGTGAAGCACAGAGCAGCAGAGTTTAAAAAGTCCTTGTTTCTTTGGGACAGGAGGAAAAGTTCGTCCATTTTGTTGGGTAAGGAGCGGAGGTTCGCCAGATGGATACTAGGCAGCGCTGTTCTAAAGCCGCGCTTTCGGAGCTTGACAAGCGCGCCGGCTCGCTTTCCGCGCTTGCGCGTCTTGGAGCGCTTGGAGCGCTTGAGCAGCGCCGCTGCACCTCCGACTACAATGTCCAGCAAAACGTCAGAAAAGTCGAAAACCGGTAAAATGTCGGGTGGTGTGTACTGCCGAATGTTCAGCAGTTCTTCCCTGGTAAAACTGATTGTCGGAGTATAACTAAAGACAGGGCAAACTAACAAAAACAGTAAAACAACTGTGGAGCTCCACACCGAGGCGGCCATCCGCGGCGCCATCGTGTAACATCGTGTTATAAGATTCACAATAAGCAAGTACAATGCCAGAGTAGTGGATCTGGAAAAGGTGAGTTTTCAGACCTTTCTTGAAAACAGACAAGAGTTTCCGCAGTTCTGAGTGACAGGGGAAGGTCATTCCACCACAGCGGACCCAGAACCAAGAGCCTCTGAACTTTGCCTTTCGTGCGTGGGTCCACCAAGTGAGCAGAAGTAGATGAGCGAAGGGGCCTGGCTGGGGTGTACCAGTTGATCAAGTCCTGTAAATAGCCAGGAGCAGTTCTATTGATGGATTTGTACACAGTAACCAGGGTTTTGAATTTGATTCGGGCAGCTATAGGAAGCCAGTGCAGAGAAATGAGTAGAGGAGATACATGGGAGCGCTTTGGCAAATCAAACACAACTCGTGCAGCAGCATTCTGAATAAGTTGCAGAGGTGTGATAGCAGTAGTGGGAAGGCCACACAGGAGAGAGTTACAGTAGTCCAGACAGGAAGTTAACATGGCCTGGACAAGCAGTTGGGTGGAGTCAGTAGTGAGGTAGGGACGGATCCTACGAATTTTATTCAGGATGTATCTGCAGGACCGGGTTTTGGCTTCGATATGTTGAGAGAACGACAGACACGCATCAATTGTTACTCCCAGATTCTTAGTGAGTTGTCCAGTTTGATCGACAGGTCATGACAGAAGGACAGGGCAACTGGGAGGTAAAGAATCTCTGTTTTGGAGAGGTTGAGTTGGAGGTGGTGATCATACATCCATGAAGAGATGTCTGACAGGCAGGCAGCAATGCGTGCGGAGATATCTGACGCATCAGGTGGAAAGGAGAGGAAGAGCTGGGTATCATCAGCATAGCAGTGGTATTTGAATCCATGGGAGGCTATGACCGGACTGAGGGAGGAGGTGTAGATGGAGAAAAGAAGAGGACCCAAGACCCGATACCGAGCCCTGCGGTTGAGAGAGGCAGAGGAGAAGAACGAGAGCTCTGCCAGACCACTTGATAGGATCTGTCAGAGAGGTAGGACTCAAACCATCTTAGTGACGCACCTTTGATCCCAAGCTGGTTAAGAGAGGAGAGTAGAATCCGGTGATTGACTGTGTTGAATGCCGCAGACAGATCGAGGAGGATGAAGACCGAGGAGAGGGAGGTGGTTCTAGTAGCTTGGAGAGCATCAGACACTGCCAGATGTGCTGTCTCAGTGGAGTGACCAACTTTGAAACCAGACTGATAACCATTGAGAATACGGTTCCAGGTGAGGAAATCAGACAGTTGATTACAGGCTGCCCGCTCTAGGGTTTTAGACAGGAAGGAGAGGAAAGAGACCAGTCTGTAATTTTCAACCAAACTGCGATCCACGGTGGATTTTTTTTAACAGAGGTGAAATTAGAGCAGTGTTGAAGGCAGCTATGAAACAGCCAAAGGAGAGCAAGGAGTTGATGATCTTAAAGATGAAGGTGGAGAGTTGCGGGGAAGTGTTCTGTAGGAGTGACGATGGGATCGGGTCAAGCGAGCAGGTGGTGGCTCTGCACAGTATCATGAGGTCTCCATGGAGGCTGAACCTGGCGGACTCACGATGGTTGGCTCCAGTAAGGGCTCCATAGGACAGTAAGGGGAGAACCTATCACTGTGCAGAACCACCAGATGATGTCTGGGTCCCATCCACACCTAGTAGACGACATTTGAGGCACTGGGGCCCTTACATCTGGGTGTCGCAACAGTGCACGAACAACTCCACATCCTGATAGCATCCCACCCAGTGTAACTGCCGACATAACCGGTGCAATGTCTTCACTGTGCCGAAGTGCCCAATGCCAGTGGGTCGGTGCACATGTAGCAACACATCTTCCCTGAGGCTACAAGGATGAGAAGTTGCCACAGGACCTGACCACGCACTGGCCCTTCCCACTGCCTCACTGCAAGCAGTATGACTTGACAGTGCGCCCGTGCTGGGTAACAGAGGTCCAGGGTGGGCACTGCCCCAACTGAAGAAAGCCCTGCACCACTGCCAGCTCCGAGTTGGTGGAAAATTCCTGCATTGTCAGTGGACAACCCATCGCTCATCGTGTCCACCACCAATGCAGCACAGGACTCAACCACGGTTCCCTGACACTCCTCTAGCTGGTTGCAGTGCCTGCATAAGTCTGCACTGCAGAGGCGCCGGGAGAACGCCTCGGCATTGGCATGCCGACCAGTGTCAAACCTCGAACCAGTCAATTCCAACCAGTGTTGAACCTCAAACCTTGAGTGGAGCGTCCCCAGACGACCCACTGCAAAGGATGGTGTGGCTTGAGAGGGGACATAATCACAGGGTGAAGCCTCCCTCATGATGCCACTCCTCCAGCATTTCCCTGAGATGAGACAAGGGCAGGCTCCATGCAGTGATGCACCTAGTGCCCTCGCTTCCAGCAATGCCAGCAGATGGTGGACAACCAGCGTCATGGGGTGGTGCTTCAACTTGGCGGGAAACTTGTACTCATTCAATCTCGTCATCAGTGACGCCCTCCAGGGGATGGCAAGGATGCGCTGGCTCCACGGAATCCCTGAGGACGGCTTTTGCACACTCTGCTTCATGCTGTGCTGCATCCAGGTTAGCTGGAGCAGCGAGGTTGATGTGTTGCTGCTCCTTAAACAGGAGTTTGGGAATTTCAAGCCTGAACAAGAAATTGTAGTATTTACAGACTCAAAGGCCATGACTTATAAAGGTTTTATATATTTTGTTTTATATAAATTTAAAATTAATTTAGAATAACTTTAGAATTGATGCACAGAACATAGCAAACCTGTTTCCTTTTTAAATAAAGAAACATTAAATGTTCTTCAATCAAATATAAATAGTACTACATCAATAAGCTTCTTCATATGGATGTGTTGATGTTCAAGTTTCTGTTGTATTAATCATTAAAGTCCACAACTGCAGTGGGTCAAAATGGAGTTCTAGAAAAAACAGAATAAGCACCTTCTGAGAAGTGCTGAAGCCAGTTCTCAGTGACAAAGACAAAAATAAACTAAATAGATTTATCTGATGCCTTTTTCTAGGGTGACTTTTTGTGTTAGATTTGTATTAAAATACACTTATTTACACATTTAAACAGCTAAACACCTTTTAATGTAGCAGTCAGGTGTAGTCAAACTCTCACGGCCCCCGCAGCCAGCACATCGGCGACACATACTGTTTCGTAATGGAAACAGGGATAAAGGGACGTCGAAGAGGTCAGGATGCGGAACTTTGTTTTGCCATCTCTGTTTCCTTCCCGACGGTGTTACGGCGAACCATTCCGATCTCGACCTTTTGCTTGTGTATTCTTCGACCACGTTCTTTGTCTCATCCTTTGTACTCCGTTTGTTGATTGCCTGACCTTCGCATGTCCCACGACTTCACTCCTTGGATTACGTCTGTCTGCTACAATAAACTTCGATCTCCTAAACTCTGTACTTGAGTCCGTCATCGTTAGAAGCGCAACCATGACACAAGGGTTATAGCGAGGGCTTGGGCTTTGCACCTGAGAAGATAGAAGGCAATAGAAGGCAATGGCTTAAGCACTATGCCACCTGCTGTCCTGAAACAGATCTGCATGCCATGTAATAAAAGCTCTCCATCTCTCTCTTTTCAGTGAGTGTGTATGCAGACTAGTCTAGTCTTCTCACTGCCCAGATACACATTACAGCAGTAAGTGGGTTAGAACAGAATTCAGTTACATTCGGTGAAGATATACACTGAGCTAAATTTATGGAATTGTAAAAATTCAAGCTGTGATGTACCTGCTGTAATGCGTAGATCACTGTGTATATCATGAGTCAGCAGCAAGTATACTAGTTAAAAATCAGATGTTGGTGGAATATTGAGTACTGGGATTCAGTTACCTCCGTGAACCGCCACCTTACCGTGGTGGAGGGGTTTGAGTGCCTGAATGATTTCAGGAGCTATGTTGCCTGGGGCTATATGCCCCTGGTAGGGTCTCCCATGGCAGACAGGTCCTGGATGACAGACGAGACAAAGCGCGGTTCAAAAACCCCTTATGAAGGAAAAATCAAAGCTTTCGTTTACCCCGCCCGGTATGGGGTCACCGGGGCCCCACCCTGGAGCCAGGCCTCGGGGGGGGGGGCTCGCATGCGAGCGCCTGGTGGCCAGGTCTATGCCCACGGGGCCTGGCCGGGCTCAGCCCGAAGCCATGACGTGGAGCCGCTCTTCGGTGGGCTCACCACCTGCCGGAGAAACCGTAAGGGGCCGGTGCATTGTGATTTGGGCGGTGGTCGGGGCCGAGTGCCCGGCCGACCCAAACCTCGGGCGCCAACTCTGGTTTTTGGGACTTGGAATGTCACCTCACTGGCGGGGAAGGAGCCTGAGCTGGTGCGGGAAGTTGAGAGATACCGTCTAGATATAGTCGGGCTCACTTCCACTCACAGCTTGGGTTCTGGAACCACTCTCCTCGATCGAGGGTGGACTCTCCACTATTCTGGCATTGCCCAAGGTGAGAGGCGGCGGGCGGGTGTGGGCTTATTAATAGCCCCCCAGTTCAGCCGCCATGTGTTGGAGTCTACCCCGGTGAATGAGAGGGTCGTCTCCCTATGCCTTCGGGTCAGGGAACGGTCTGTCACTGTCGTTTGTGCTTATGCGCCTAGCGGCAGTGTAGAGTACCCGGCCTTTTTAGAGTCCCTGGGGGGCGTGCTGGAAAGCGCTCCCACTGGGGACTCTGTCGTTCTACTGGGGGACTTTAACACCCACGTGGGCAGCGACAGTGACACCTGGAGGGGCATGATTGGGAGGAACGGCCTCCCTGATCTGAACCCGAGCGGTGAGTTGTTACTGGATTTCTGTGCTAGTCGCGGTTTATCCATAACAAACACCATGTTCATGCATAAGGGTGTCCATCAGTGCACTTGGCACCAGGACACCCTAGGTCGGAGGTCGATGATCGACTTTGTAGTCGTTTCTTCTGACCTTCGGCCATATGTTTTGGACACTCGGGTGAAGAGAGGGGCTGAGCTGTCAACTGATCACCACCTGGTGGTGAGTTGGATTCGATGGCGGGGGAAAAAGCTGGACAGACCTGGCAGGCCCAAACGCATAGTGAGGGTCTGTTGGGAACGTTTGGCGGAGGCCCCTGTCAGAGAGGTCTTCAACTCCCACCTCCGACAGAGCTTCAACCAGGTCCCGAGGGAGGTGGGGGACATTGAGTCTGAATGGACTATGTTCCGCGCCTCCATTGTCGGGGCGGTGGTTCGGAGCTGCGGCCATAAGGTCTCCGGCGCCTGTCGCGGCAGCAATCCCCGAACACGGTGGTGGACACCGGAAGTAAGGGATGCCGTCAAGCTGAAGAAGGAGTTCTATCGGGCCTGGCTGGCTCATGGGACTCCTGAAGCAGCTGACAGGTACCGACGGGCCAGATGGAGCGCGGTTCTGGCAGTCGCCGCGGCAAAAACTCGGGCCTGGGAGGAGTTCGGTGAGGCCATGGAGGAAGACTTCCGGTCAGCCTCAAAGAGATTCTGGCAAACCGTCTGGCGACTCAGAGGGGGGAAGCGGTGTTCCACGAACACTGTTTACAGTGGAAGTGGTGCGCTGCTGACCTCAGCTGAGGATGTTCTCGGGCGGTGGAAGGAGTACTTTGAGGATCTCCTCAATCCCTCCGACACGCCTTCCGTAGAGGAAGCTGAGGCTGGGGACTCGGAGGGGGACTCGTCCATTACCCTGGCTGAAGTTGCTGAGGTAGTCAAAAAACTGCTCGGTGGCAAGGCTCCGGGGGTGGATGAGATCCGCCCCGAGTTTCTCAAGTCTCTGGATGTTGTGGGGCTGTCTTGGCTGACACGCCTCTGTAGCATCGCGTGGAGTTTGGGAACGGTGCCTCTGGACTGGCAGACCGGGGTGGTGGTCCGTCTTTTAAGAAGGGTGACCGGAGATTGTGTTCCAACTACAGGGGGATCACACTCCTTAGCCTCCCTGGGAAAGTCTATGCCAGGGTACTGGAAAGGAGAATCCGACCGATAGTCGAACCTCGGATTCAGGAGGAGCAATGCGGTTTTCGCCCTGGCCGTGGAACACTGGACCAGCTCTATACCCTCACTAGGGTGTTGGAGGGTTCGTGGGAGTTTGCCCAACCAGTCCATATGTGTTTTGTGGACCTGGAGAAGGCATTCGACCGTGTCCCTCGTGGCATCCTGTGGGGGGTACTTCGGGATTATGGGGTTCGGGGCTCATTGCTACGGGCTGTTCGTTCCCTGTATGACCGGAGCAGGAGCTTGATTCGCATTGCCGGCAGTAAGTCAGACCTGTTCCTGCTACATGTTGGACTCCGCCAGGGCTGCCCTTTGTCACCGATTCTGTTCATCATTTTTATGGACAGAATTTCTAGGCGCAGCCAGGGAACGGAGGGTGTCTGTTTTGGTGGCCGCGAGATCTCGTCTCTGCTTTTTGCGGACGATGTGGTCCTGTTGGCTTCATCAAGTCAAGACTTGCAGCGTGCACTGGGGAGGTTTGCAGCCGAGTGCGAAGCGGCGGGGATGAGAATCAGCACTTCCAAATCCGAGACCATGGTTCTCAGTCGGAAAACGGTGGATTGCCCCCTCCGGGTTAGGGGGGAGTTGCTCCCTCAAGTGGAGGAGTTTAAGTATCTCGGGGTCTTGTTCACGAGTGAGGGAAAAATGGAGCGGCAGGTTGACAGACGGATCGGTGCGGCGTCCGCAGTAATGCGGTCATTGTACCGGTCTGTTGTGGTGAAGAGGGAGCTGAGTCGTAAGGCGAAGCTCTCAATTTACCGGTCGATCTACGTTCCTACCCTCACCTATGGTCATGAACTCTGGATCATGACTGAAAGAATGAGATCGCGGATACAAGCGGCAGAAATGAGTTTCCTCCGCAGAGTGGCTGGGCGCACCCTTAGGGATAGGGTGAGGAGCTCAGTCACCCGGGAGGAGCTCGGAGTAGAGCCGCTGCTCCTCCGCATCAAGAGGAGCCAGTTGAGGTGGCTCGGGCATCTGTTCTCGTAAAAGCGGAGGAAGATGGATGGGATTCAGTTACTCCATATTAGAGGTGCAGGAAAGAGGTGACTAGGATGTAATACGTTTTATGATTGCCAAGTACACACACACACACACATTTTCAGAACCGCTTGTCCCATACAGGGTCACGGGGAACCAGAGCCTACCCGGTAACACAGGGCGTAAGGCCAGAGGGGGAGGGGACACACCCAGGACGGGACGCCAGTCCGTCGCAAGGCACCCCAACCGGGACTCGAACCCCAGACCCACGGGAGAGCAGGACTGCGGTCCAACCCACTGCACCACCGCACCCCGCTCGCCAAGTACATTATTTTTATAAAAAATAAAGAGAAAAAAAGAGCTGTCTGAAAGGTTCTGTCTTGAATGACCGTCACAGATATTTCACCTGTGATGTGTTTTTAATTGTTAGTCTTGCACTATAAAGGAAAGAATCATTAAAACCTGATTACTTCAGTAGGCAAAATAATCCCTAGACTCCACGTGTTTCGTTCATTTCAATTTTCAAAGCACAGTTTATAAAATCTGTCATATTTGACAGAGTGGTGCTGAGTTCCTTTTTACACTGTTTGGAAAATTGTGAGATGTAAGAACTGGAGGAAGATTTGAAAAGCGCAAATCGTTAAATCACTCGTCAAGATAACACACACACACACACACACACACACACACACATTTTCAGAACCGCTTGTCCCATACGGGGTCACAGGGAACCGGAGCCTACCCGGCAACATAGGGCGTAAGGCCGGAGGGGGAGGGGACACACCTAGGACGGGACGCCAGCCTATTGCAAGGCACCCCAAGCGGGACTCGAACCCCAGACCCACCGGAGAGCAGGACTGCGGTCCAACCCACTGCACCACTGCACCCCCTCGTCAAGATAACTTCAGTATAAATGAAATTAATTTTGCAGTAACATACCACATAATTTAAGAGGTCTGAATAACTTTGGTATAAACAATATCTGGGTGTGTGATGGATTACATGGAAAATTATAAACTGTGGCTGACAGTTAAAAGCCTGTTAGTGGCTGTTAAGCAGAGCAGCTCAATTCTTCCTAAAATGCATAAAAATAGGAGTATTGTGCAGTTTCTCCATTTTCACTGTGTTCTGTGCCTTCCCTGGAGCAAGAGGGAACCTTGCCCTGTGAAAGCAAGGGTGCCTTTAGAGGACGAAAGTACAGAAGCAAAGTCTTTCCATCTTTCACCATTCCTTAAACACATTTCAGAGAGAGGTTTCAACAATATTAAGTTTATTTTTGTAGGCACTGACTGCATAAATCTTTCCACATGTTCTGGTTTGGAGACATTTGTGTGAAGAAGTGGTATAAGCATTATTGAATCAATAATATCTGCTTTGGAAAAGTGAATAAATAATAATAATTTAAATAATTGCTCTATTGGGTATGAAGTTACCTTACTTAAGAACATGCCGTTTAATATCGTACTATCAAATTCTCCATAAATTAAAAGGATCAGGCTGTTGTTTCCAGAAGAACACATGTGAGCTGCATAACTGTCTGTGAGTGAACTTAGAGGGAAAGAAAGATTTAAAACATAGAAGCAATAATTTCTGTAATTATAAAGATTGCCATTCTTTATTGCTCTTAAATGATACAAATACTTGAATGATAAATGATACAGATACTTCAACCTTTAGTTATTTTTTTAACGTGGAATTTTTAAACCAAAGTCATGCTTTTACTTGCATTGATTTGCTTGGTCTGTGGTTATTTGAGTGTTTAACAGATATTTTATAATGTGAAAAAATCCAGTATACACACATACCTTCAGAACCGCTTGTCCCTTACGGGGTCACGGGGAACCGGAGCCTACCCGGCAACACAGGGCGTAAGGCCGGAGGAGGAAGGGGACACACCCAGGACAGGACGCCAGTCTGCCGCAAGGCACCCCAAGCGGGACTCGAACCCCAGACCCACCGAAGAGCAGGACTGCGGTCCAACCCACTGCGCCACCGCACCCCCAAAATCCAGTATACTGACGACAAATATTGAACAGATACAAAACTATCAAAGACCATGTCATGTAATGTTTCACATGTGGTCTGAATAATTCACTGATGTATTGTTAGCAAGAGGCTATTTGAATTATTAATTTCATGAGTACTGTCTGACCTCAGCAATTTGTCTTACTTTCTTCTGCAGTCCAATTTTTTCAGCATGACTGCAATGTCCATCCATCCATCCATCCATCCATCTTCCTCCACTTATCTGGGGCCAGGTCGCGGGGGCAGCAGTCCAAGCAGAGTCCTCCAGACTTCCCTCTCCCCGCACACCTCCTCCAGTTCCTCTGGGGAAACCCCAAGGAGTTCCCAGGCCAGCTGGGAGACATAGTCTCTCCAACATGTCCTGGGTCTGCCCCGAGGCTTCCTCCCAGTGGGACAAGCCCGGAACACCTCACCAGGGAGGCGTCCAGGAGGCATCCGGAACAGGTGCCCGAGCCACCTCAACTGGCTCCTCTCGATGCGGAGGAGCAGCGGCTCTACTCCGAGCTCCTCCCGGGTGACTGAGCTCCTCACCCTATCCCTAAGGGTGCGCCCAGCCACTCTGCGGAGGAAACTCATTTCTGCCGCTTGTATCCACGATCTCATTCTTTCGGTCATGATCCAGAGTTCATGACCATAGGTGAGGGTAGGAACGTAGATCGACCGGTAAATTGAGAGCTTCGCCTTACGACTCAGCTCCCTCTTCACCACAACAGACCAGTACAATGACCGCATTACTGCGGACGCCGCACCGATCCGCCTGTCAACCTGCCGCTCCATTTTTCCCTCACTCGTGAACAAGACCCCGAGATACTTAAACTCCTCCACTTGAGGGAGCAACTCCCCCCTAACCCGGAGGGGGCAATCCACCGTTTTCCGACTGAGAACCATGGTCTCGGATTTGGAGGTGCTGATTCTCATCCCCGCCGCTTCGCACTCGGCTGCAAACCTCTCCAGTGCATGCTGCAAGCCTTGACTTGATGAAGCCAACAGGACCACATCGTCCACAAAAAGCAGAGACGAGATCCTGCGGCCACCAAAACAGACACCCTCCGTTCCCTGGCTGCGCCTAGAAATTCTGTCCATAAAAATGATGAACAGAATCGGTGACAAAGGGCAGCCCTGGCGGAGTCCAACATGTAGCAGGAACAGGTCTGACTTACTGCCGGCAATGCGAACCAAGCTCCTGCTCCGGTCATACAGGGAACGAACAGCCCGTAGCAGCAAGCCCTGAACCCCATAATCCCGAAGTACCTCCCACAGGATGCCACGAGGGACACGGTCGAATGCCTTCTCCAGGTCCACAAAACACATATGGACTGGTTGGGCAAACTCCCACGAACCCTCCAGCACCCTAGTGAGGGTATAGAGCTGGTTCAGTGTTCCACGGCCAGGGTGAAAACCGCATTGCTCCTCCTGAATCCGAGGTTCAACTATCGGTCGGATTCTCCTCTCCAGTACCCTGGCATAGACTTTCCCAGGGAGGCTAAGGAGTGTGATCCCCCTGTAGTTGGAACACAATCTCCGGTAACCCTTCTTAAAAGACAGACCACCACCCCGGTCTGCCAGTCCAGAGGCACCGTTCCCAAACTCCACGCGATGCTACAGAGGCGTGTCAGCCAAGACAGCCCCACAACATCCAGAGACTTGAGAAACTTGGGGCGGATCTCATCCACCCCTGGAGCCTTGCCACCGAGCAGTTTTTTTGACTACCTCAGCAACTTCAGCCAGGGTAATGGACGAGTCCCCCTCCGAGTCCCCAGCCTCAGCTTCCTCTACGGAAGGCGTGTCGGAGGGATTGAGGAGATCCTCAAAGTACTCCTTCCACCACCCAAGGACATCCTCAGTTGAGGTCAGCAGCGCACCACTTCCACTGAAAACAGTGTTTGTGGAACACCGCTCCCCCCTCTGAGTCGCCGGACGGTTTGCCAGAATCTCTTTGAGGCCAACCGGAAGTCTTCCTCCATGGCCTCACCGAACTCCTCCCAGGCCCGAGTTTTGCCGCGGCGACTGCCAGAGCCGCGCTCCGTCTGGCCCGCCGGTACCTGTCAGCTGCTTCAGGAGTCCCATGAGCCAGCCAGGCCCGATAGAACTCCTTCTTCAGCTTGACGGCATCCCTTACCTCTGGTGTCCATCACCGTGTTCGGGGACTGCCGCCGCGACAGGCGCCAGAGACTTTATGGCCGCAGCTCCGAACCGCCGCCCCGACAATGGAGGTGTGGAACATAGTCCATTCAGACTCAATGTCCCCCACCTCCCTTGGGACCTGGTTGAAGCTCTGTCGGAGGTGGGAGTTGAAGACCTCTCTGACAGGGGCCTCCGCCAAACATTCCCAACAGACCTTCACTATGTGTTTGGGTCTGCCAGGTCTGTCCAACTTTTTCCCCCGGAATCGGATCCAACTCACCACCAGGCGGTGATCAGTTGACAGCTCAGTCCCTTTATTCACCCGAGTGTCCAAGACATATGGCCGAAGATCAGAAGAAACGACTACAAAGTCGATCATCGACCTCCGACCTAGGGTGTCCTGGTGCCAAGTGCACTGATGGACACCCTTATGCATGAACATGGTGTTTGTTATGGACAAACTGTGACTAGCACAGAAATCCAGTAACAACTCACCGCTCGGGTTCAGATCAGGGAGGCCGTTCCTCCCAATCATGCCCCTCCAGGTGTCACTGTCGCTGCCCACGTGGGTGTTAAAGTCCCCCAGTAGAACGACAGAGTCCCCAGTGGGAGCGCTTTCCAGCACGCCCCCCAGGGACTCTAAAAAGGCCGGGTACTCTACACTGCCGCTAGGCGCATAAGCACAAACGACAGTGACAGACCGTTCCCTGACCCGAAGGCGTAGGGAGACGACCCTCTCATTCACCGGGGTAGACTCCAACACATGGCGGCTGAACTGGGGGGCTATTAATAAGCCCACACCCGCCCGCCGCCTCTCACCTTGGGCAACGCCAGAATAGTGGAGAGTCCACCCTCGATCGAGGAGAGTGGTTCCAGAACCCAAGCTGTGAGTGGAAGTGAGCCCGACTATATCTAGACGGTATCTCTCAACTTCCCGCACCAGCTCAGGCTCCTTCCCCGCCAGTGAGGTGACATTCCAAGTCCCAAAAACCAGAGTTGGCGCCCGAGGTTTGGGTCGGCTGGGCACTCGGCCCCGACCACCGCCCAAATCACAATGCACCGGCCCCTTACGGTTTCTCCGGCAGGTGGTGAGCCCACCGAAGAGCGGCTCCACGTCATGGCTTCGGGCTGAGCCCGGCCAGGTCCCGTGGGCATAGACCTGGCCACCAGGCGCTCACATGCGAACCCCCCTCCCAAGGCCTGGCTCCAGGGAGGGGCTCCAGTGGCCCCATACCGGGCGGGGTAAACGAAAGCCTTAGTTTAATTGTCATCATAAGGGGTTTTTGAACCGCACTTTATCTCGTCTGTCATCCAGGACCTGTCTGCCATGGGAGACCCTACCAGGGGCATATAGCCCCAGGCAACATAGCTCCTGAAATCATTCAGGTACTCAAACTCCTCCACCACGGTAAGGTGGCGGTTCAAGGAGGGGATGATCACAATGTTTGTGGCAATAATTAGTAGAAAAGACAGAAAGTCCAAATTATTGATTGTTTCCATGTTGCGTAAAAATTACAGATAAGTAAATGCATGAGTGAGGATGAGAAGGTAAAGATGAGCACAGCCAGCCGTGAGTAATTGCTCACGCTTGTCACATTCAACTGACGCTATTCTCGAGCTCTGTCTGCAGGACCACTTCCATCGAGGTTTCTGTGTTTTTAGTTTGCTCTATAGTGACAAACAGTGGTGAAGGTGACTAATAAGGCTGTGCTCCCTCTGTCTCAAACTTTCATTCTCTTAACCGCCATACTTCTTTTCAGAAGATATGCATAAACAGAGTAAATCCTTGCGCTGATTTCTGCAGCTGTGTCTTAATACTCTTCTGTATTCGCATTGCTATATTATCGTATTATGTATTAGCATAATAACATAGCAATGCAAATATAGAAGAGCATTTTTTGTTTGCTTGTTTGTTTTTGAATTTATCAGGTCATGTGTGAAACAAGGATAGCAGTGATGCTGCATTTCAGATGTACACAATGAAGTCGGTTGTGGGGCAGAAGCAGCCGCAGGGCAGGGAAAAGGCACAGGACAGTAAGATTTTAAACCAAAAAGAGGGGTTATTTTAAACCCAAAGGAAACAAACAAACAAACAAACAAACAAACAAAGCCTACCAAAAACCTCATCTTCTCTGGGGCCACCCTTCAGCCCAGCCTTCACCCAACAGCCCCTCAAGTCCTCAGGCCAGCTGCCTTTATAGTCCTCTTTACTGTACATTAATGAGTGTAGCTAGCAGTCATTATTCAATTAGGGCAGACGTGGGTCCCTGGGAACTGTCTATCATGATTCTTCTGCCTCCTGCCATGGGCTGGACTGCCCACCACATTACAGCGATTTATCTGACAAATCACATGGTTACATATCAAGTAGCCAGAATTTCCAGAAACAGTTGCTCAGGGAAGTATCAGAAATTCAATCATATTTTTTAACTAGAATCAGTTTCTAGTTAGAAAGAAGTATAGCCACCTTTGAGATACATTTGCTTCAGCAAATATTCAGACTGATTTGTACAATTTGTAAGTTGTTAATAGCCCCGAATGCTTAGGGAGATCATCAAGGGAAAACCAAGCATTCTACAGCGTATGGCTGTGATATCTGGCAGTGTAAGTCACCTTGGTGAATAAGGTGTGGGCTGATAATACAACATAGTGTTTGTTGGAAGTCACTTTGGAGAAAAATGTCTGCTAAACGAACAAACGTAGGTGATGTACATCTCAGAGAACATACAAAAAGTACATTATACCAACAGAAGAGCTCTGGATGCAGACACTGATTCTTGAAAACAGTCAATTTGTCACATACCACACTATAAAGTACTTCTTTTTGTCAATCCTGATGCTCCTCTTTGTACTTTTGTTGGCCTCACTGTATGCTTCCTGTGCTCTGGCTTTCTCGGCCCGTGTATGGCTGTTGTTAAGAGCTATCCTCTTTTCCTTCCTTTCCTGTATCTTCTTCATGGTCTCTACTGAGATTCACTCCTTGTGGCTGTGTTTCCTGGGGCCTAGTACTTCCTGGCATGTTGTTATCATTGCCTTCTTCACTGCCTTCCATTTCACATCAATAATCTCCTCATCCAGAAGCTCCTGCAGAGCCTGCAACTTGTTGGTGAGGGTTAGTCTGTATTCCTCTAACTTTGTCGCCTCCTTGAGAAGGGCGGTGTTGTATCTCTGGCGCTGGTTTGTCTCTCCTGTCCATGTGTCATAGCCCCTGTTGTTGCTGCCAATCTTGGCATTGAGCTCTCCCATGACAATGGTGACATCTCTTCCTGGCAAACTCTGGATGACGGTCTGCAGTCTGTCGTAGAATTCCTCCTTCTGCTCTTTATCGCTGTCATTAGTTGGGGCGTAGCACTGCACCACATTCATGTTAATCCTTCTCATCTTAGTTCTAAAGGTTGCTGTGATGATGCGTGGTCCATGGGCCTCCCATCCGGTGAGAGTTCTCTGGGCTGTCTTATTTAACATCAGAGCCACACCTTGGGGTGTGGGGGGCGTTGTCTTCCTCGTGTCTTGAAAACAGCAGCATTTCTCCCGATAATAGCCTCTTCTGGCCTGAGCCAGTCCACCGTGACTCGCTGATTCCCAAGATGGCAAGTCTGTAGGCCCTCATTTCTGCGGCCACCTGTGCCGCCTTTCCAGCTTCGTACATGGTCCTCACATTCCAGGTCCCAATGTTAAGGGTGGCCTTGGTTGAAAGGATAGTGATCGGCTGAGCAGCTTCCAGATGCTTCTGGCTTTCACCACTCCGCATCATAAGACTTCCAGAGGGAAGTCCATCTTCGCCCAAGGCCGAGATGTCTTGAGTACTTGTTGGCGTTTCTGTAACGGTGTGGGTTTTTTACGGGATGGGGTTGCTAGCCCCATGCCCAACTCTCCTCCTTTATCCGGGCTTGGGACCAGCAGGGGACCCCGAAGGAATCCCTCGGCGGAGTTCATGACAACAAAGGATGGGACAAATTTAGATCTTCAGTAAATCAATTTAATATATAGCATTTTCAAAAGGAAGTACTATAAAATAAGTACCTACCATAAACACTTTAGAGTATTTTATAATTAATTTTACTATGGAAGAAAAAAGCAAATTTTCAATACAGTACAATACAATACAGTGCATTGCAATGGAACAATGATCTACCCTCCTGTATGGAAATAATGCTATTCTTAAAGAAAATATATCTAAAATTGCAAAAAAAAGCATTGTATCATTTCTTATATTTATCAGAAAATGAACCGACTTTGGGACGCAGTGGCGCAGTGGGTTGGGCCACAGTCCTGCTCTCGGGTGGGTCTGGGGTTCGAGTCCCGCTTGGGGTGCCTTGCGACGGACTGGCGTCCCGTCCTGGGTGTGTCCCCCTCCCCCTCTGGCCTTACGCCCTGTGTTACCGGGTAGGCTCCGGTTCCCCGTGACCCTGTATGGGACAAGCGGTTCTGAAAATGTGTGTGTGTGTGTGTGTGTGTGAACCGACTTCTCTTATTTCAGCTGTTTTGTGAAATAGAGTGTACTGCACCCACACACTTTAAGGACACCCTTCAAGGTGTCCAGAATCTGGCCGCTCTGCCTGTTGTGTGACTTTCAGCTATATTTATAGTCTTTGTCCACTTTGCTTATTAAAGAAAGTCAAATGTAAGACAGAGGCAGAACACTTTCTGATTCATGATGAACTCAAATATCCTGTCAGCTGGGAACCAATAATCCATTTATATTTATTTCCCCAATTTACTCTCTTGATACCTTACTGACCAAGGTGTCTTACACTGCTAGATACACTACTTACAATGGGTCACTCATCCCTACATCAGTGAAACACACTCTTTCTGTGTCACTCACACACCGTGGGGGAACCTGAACAGCATGTCTTTGGACTGGCAGAGGAAACCCATGCAGACAGGAGGGAACATGCAAACTCCACACAGACTGAGCAAGGACTGAACCCCTGTCCTCTCACACCACCCAGGCATTGTGAGACTGGAGCACTACTCGCCGTGCCACCGTGCCACCCCGTGGAACACTTTGAACAGTGAATTTCAAAGAATGTATAAAATTCTTGCAAAATGTGTGAAAAAATGTAACCTAATTTTTGTGCTGAGTTTATTTTCATTTCATTATAGTGTTATACTGTTTCTGTTATAGGAAAAACAGGATAGGAAGCAGAGGTTTTTAGTCATCTTTCAATATTGCAAATATTTCCTACAATGCAAGTGATGGTGTCATGCCCCCATTGGGCAGCTCATCTGCGACACCTGCTGCCAGTGAAGGGAACAACAGATAAAAGGCTGCTCAGGAAGAGCTGCAATACAAACCTCTGCAAAGAGCAACTGCTGTGTTTCCCCTTCCCCTTCCCCCTCAGTTGTGGTTCCTCATGCCTGGTTTCCCCAGACCTTTTGCCTGTTTGCTCTGACAACGATTGTTGTTTTTTCCCTTTGGACTCTGTTTGCTGATCGCCTGACTCTCAGCTGTTTTTTGACCACTCCTTTGCGTGTCCGATTGATAAAAACTCAACAAAACGAGCTCCACTCTTGAGCCCGCCGCTCCTTTCTGTCTGACCACCATGACAGATGGTGTTTCCCCAAATAAATCTGACTGACTGGATGTGCTGTTTTGGAAAAAAAACTGTACAGTTCTTATTTTAAAAAATCTAAATACAATACAATTTTGCTATACTCAAAATTAAGAAATTCTTTATTAAATGTGACAATTTCATTAATGAATACAATAAGCCAGTTGGCAAAATTTATTGTTTCCATTAAAAATAATTAGTTCTTTATTAAGGTCATGTTCACATGATATTTCTTATTATGAAACAAAAATCCCCTTTGCACAAATCAGATACAATTTAAGAAAAAAATCATTTATCACATGTGGAACTGGTGTGCTGAATTCCCTCCAGTGCACGCCTGCTCTTTAGGACGAACATCAAGGAACAGAACCACTGCTGCCAACTCTTCCTATTTTCATGGAATTTTTCACATTTTCAACATTGTGTATGGAAATTTTGATTTTTGTTGCTAAATTCCACTTTCCAAAGAAATAAAGAGTTGCCACGGACACCACCACTACCCACGCACTTGTCTTCGATCCATCTTTTAATCAACCATTTGTACGGATACTTGCTTCTGTACATAAGCATCTTTCTCGTTTTATGTGATGGTTTCGCAAAAGCGATCGCAGCTTGGATTCCTGCATGAGCACTGCAAACTTTTGCTGTCTCATGAAGCAAACTTGCTCAAAAATGAATTTTTTTCACTCAGTTACACTCTGTATTTCAGCCATGTAAAACTATATGACAATAAAAGGAATAGTAACGATGGTGGTGGTGATCATAATGACAACAACCCCCCCCCCACTGGTCCTGATTTTTTCCAGCGGAGGTTGACAGTTATACAGAACTACATAGTGCTGCTTTTATAAGCCTTGGTCTGAGGTAGTAACCTCAGAAATTAGTCTTTTCCAAACAATCACTGCATTCTATATACCCTTAAGAAGGCTGGACTTTCTCATTTCAATGAACCAAAAAAGTATGATGTCTACGTGGGACGACCAAGTGCAGATCATCACATACATGCAGAGAGAAAAATATATGCCCAGGCTGCATCCATTTACATTTGTTCATACAGCTGATTAGGATACTACAGCTGTAGGTGGACCTCATACCTGTGACCTCCACGTGCAATGGCAGAAGCTTTATCCAATGTGCTTCCAGCTATCCCTTACATCAGTTGAGGGAAATGGCTCAAAGTATCAAAAAAAAAAACCCTGAGTTCACTGACCACAGAGGCATCAAACACCTGCTTGCAGTAAATGCAGTCAAATTTTGAACTTTTTATTATGTGAGCTTTGTTAGCCATGGAAATCCTGGTCTTGAGGGTCATTTTAGGTTTCCACCACTAATGATGGCGAGCATCCACTCAAAGACATAATGAATGTCTTACAGGAATACTGCCAGCTGGTGCAAAACATACATGTTTATTAATGACATAATGAAAGGGCAAAATGGAATACATAAACTATTAGTCAGTTTAAACATACTCTTTTGAAAACCTTATCTTCAACAGCCCACCAAAAGACGTGCTTGTAGTTAGGACTGCTGAAATCTGTCACGTGTTTTTATTGGCTATCAGCCAAAGTTACGTGTTCACCAAAAAGTGTGCAAAGCAGAAATTCTTAGGAAATTAGGTCAGATAAATTATTTCAGTTAAGCATGATACTAAGTTCTATTTGCAGTGAAAATTACAAAAAGAATTAATTTTTCATTTGAACTGTTCTACATGATGAAATGGTTTCTTTACAGCACTTTATTGTGCTATTTTCTGAAATATAGAAAAAGTTAATTTAAACTAAACTTTCATATGCTAACACGAATAAAAATAAACACATACTCTTCTAAGCAAAAGTCTTAGGCCACCCAAAAAAATTATATTCTATTTTTTGTATTTTACTTACATTTTAAGTGATTTATCTGGACAGCAAGTGTTTCCTCACTTGTGAAAAATGCTGCATAATGTTAGAGGAGACACATAAACCTTGATAGAATGAAAAGTAAGAATTTCTTGTGTTCTTAAAGCAAGTCCATATTTTGTGTGGCCTCCCTTATCTCATTCCTGGTGCCCCTGATGTGCGTCCAGCAGCTATGTGCTTGATGACCTCCTCGACTCCCCTGTGACGACCCCAGAGACACAGTATAAAAGCACCCGCTCCGACGCACCTGGTTGCAGAACCACCAACTGAGAGACATTCTCCTCACCTATCTCTTCCGAGGCTAACTGTTCTGCTCTGTTCTTTGGGTGCAACCCCATGTCATACAAATAAAGCAAGCTAGCATCAGCGCTTGAGTCTGCTGTTCTGATCCTCCGCACACAGCATGACACCTTACAATGAAAAACTGAAGCTATTTACTTCAGTACACTGCTGTAGTCCTCAACTAAATTCTTACAAGCTTCTTGTGGGATGTGCCATGACTTTGGACTTTAGCTACAACACATCATTTTTTTCCCCATTTAAAATGATGGGAAAGGCCCTCTCTGTTGGTATATGGATCGTATTCAGGAACAAATTAAGTTCATATAACAGGGGATACCTGTAGTTTTAAATGCAGTTTTTCTTAGGTGACTTTAGCACAGAAGTGTGTGCATCTTTGTCACGCCCCCGGGAACGAGCAGAGCGGCAGCACCTGCGGCTACTTGATGACAGCCTGGATATAAGGAGCTCCGGAAACAAGTTATGATGCAGATTCTTTCAATCACCCCTGTGGTCTTGCAGTCTCAGCGGCTTCATCGTGTTTTTTGTGTCCTGTTTGGTTTCCCTGTTTCTGGATCTCAATCCTTGCCTGTATTCTACAACCTACGACTCTTCCCTTGCCCATGTATCGACGTTTGTGCCTCGTACAACCTTCTCCTGTCCCTGACCCTGATTGTGTCCTGCCCTTCGGATCATGAAAGTAAGAACCAAACTAACCCGCGATCGGATCCACTACGTACCTGTCTCCAACCTGCCGGTCTGCAGCATGACGATCTTCTCAATTATATACTATTAACTTTATCAGTCATGAATATGAATTTATTTACTTTCCACACACTTGTATGTACTGTAGAGTTATTTTATAAAGATGGATGGTCAGGTTAACTATCTCCCTCAAGCCTATTCTAGAAAGAGTCCTCCTGGGATGGGAATAATCAATCTTTAGGAAATGCAGTGAAACAATTAATTTTGAAGATGTTCTTTTTGTTTTTCTATTCATCATTTCATAACTACCTATATTTCTTATATGTATATGTTACCATTGGGTGACATCATTCACAAACACAATGTGAATTTCCATTCATATGCTGATGACACACAGCTATATGTAATGAGTATGGATGAGTAAAAATTTTTTATCTCTAAATGCCAATAAAACAGAGGTACTTGTGGTGGGTGGTGATGCTAAAACTCTCAACATAATCATGCCAATCTTTACTATAAATGGCATTTGTTTCAAGTGTGTGGATTGTGTCAAGGATTTGGGTGTCCTATTGGATGGGAAGCTATCATTTATATCTAATGTAAATGCTTTGACTAAGTTGTGCTTCCTTCAGTTATGAAACATAGCTAAAGTAAGGTGATTTCTATGTAGACGGGATGCTGAGAAACTGATTCATGTTTTTGTTTCAAGCAGGCTGGACTATTGTAATGCTTTATTATTGGGTTGTCCATACCAAACTGTCCCCAGCCTATAGTTGGTACTAAATGCTACTGCAAGAATTGTCACTAGAACTAAGAAGTACGACCATATACCACCGGTACTTAAATTGTTACATTGGCTCCCGGTCGCATTTAGAATTGATTATAAAATCCTACTTTTGACCTATAAGGCAGTACATGGCATTGCTCCTGCTTACTTTTGTGAGATGATTGATTCCTACATCCCAGGTTGAAATCTTCGTTCATTGGATGCAGGTTATCTTAAAGTACCAGTGATAAATAAGACCTCAGTAGTAGGTCACGCCTTTAGTTATATAGCACCTAAACTGCGGAAAACTTTGCCAGTTACTGTCAGAAATGCTCCATCTGTTTCTGTCTTCAAATCCAGACTAAAAACTTACATATTCACTCAGGCATTCCACCTCAAAATGTAATTCCACTTGCCTATGGAAATGGCCACCTGCCATGATGGATGAGATGTACCATGCTGACCTGGGGATTCAAGATACCATATAGCAACAATATCATTATTACTTGTTAATTGGCTTAGAATTGTTAGTTAATCTAGAATGCCCAGGAGGGGTGGGCAACCACTGGCCCTTGGACCCCCCCAGAGGTTTTTTTCTCCCTCGGTTTTCAGTTGGGAGTTTTGTTCCTTTCCTCCATGGCCAGTAAGCATACTTATAGCTCTATAAAAGTATTATATTATGGTAGTCATTAGTCAACCGTCTTTGTTTCTTTTCTGATGTATTTGTTTTTCTTGCCTTATGCCTGTGTTAAAGCGCTCTGTGTCACTGCGTGAGAAGAGCACTCTATAAAAATTAATTGAATTGAATTTCTTATATATGGTGTTCATATCACTGAGGGCCTCACATGATCCACTCACACTGAGGTAGTGGTGAAGAAAGCTCACCAGCGCCTCTTCTTCCCAAATGGTTGAAGTTCAGTATGAGCCCCAACATCCTCAAATCATTCTACACCTGCACTGTGGGGAGCATCCTGACTGGCTGCATCACTGCCTGGTATGGGAAAAACACCACCCTCAACCACAAAGCTCTGCAGAGAGTGGTGTGGACAGACCAGTACATCGTCGGAGGTGAGTTTCCATCCCTCCGGGACATCTACGCCAGGTGGTGTGCGAGGAAAGTCCAGAGGATCATCAGAGACTCCAGCCACCTGAGCCATCGACTGCTCTCGCTGCTACCATTTGGCAGACGGTATTGCAGCATCAGATCCCGAACCAGCAGGCTGCAGGACAGTTTCTTCTTACAGGCCATTGGACTGTTGAACTAACAAATAACTAATAACGCCATCACACGCACAGTCTACTCTACCTCCCATGTGTATTGCATTTGTACATCTTGAGTCCTACATGTATATTGTGTATATTGTATTATGTGAATACTGTACAGGTGTTTATTGTGTATATTTTTTGCAGTCTGTATATTTGTAGATTATGCCGAACAGCTGCAGAGAATGTACCAAAGATTGTTACCACCTCTACACTTGTGGTTATGGTGAAGTGACAATAAAGTGATTTGATATATTTATGCCTAAATGCATCATCACACCTAGCTACTCAAGATGCCCAAGTGTGACCTTCAGAGTTTTTCCTTGCTCTTTTAGGTCTTTTGGAAAACAACAGAATGTACCTATTGCCAAATTACAGAGCAATAAAACAATACACCAACTTCGCTAGTAAGAATGAATGCAATCTGTGTGTGTTTACTAAATACAGATTGTATAGCTATTGGTTTAATATCTATTTTTGTACAAGGAGGGGGCAACTGAGGTAGTTGAGCCATACACACAATATAAATACAGCAGCCACCAGTACTAGCACCTCAGATGATAACATTATGTTGTTTGACCCAGATGGCAGTGTAATACATTCAGGAAAGTCCTCACAGAGGCACTGTTTTCAGATCCCAGAACATACTGAGGCCCTGAAAATGACTGCAAAGGTGCTGAAGATATTTGCCTGGATGGAGTGTGTAGTGGTGTGTGTGTGTGTGTGTGTGTGTGTGTGTGTGTGTGTGTGTGTGTGTGTGTGTGCGCGTGCGTGCGCATGTGATGGAGAGGGCTCCTGCTATAATCTGCCACCTGGTGTCTACTCATGTCTGGAACACACAGCACAACTTTCCAGCAAAGCAAAGAACACATTTTTACACTTTTGAACTGTCACAACAGTAGCACATGGTGCATTTAGTATTAGCTCCGCCTTATTATGAAAATTAACATAGCCAACAGAAAAAAATCACTTCTGTAACTTAGTTCTGCACCAGTAATTCAACTAAGCATATGTCTTCCGCTAATTTTCAGTATATTAAATTCAGCTGATATGCACAGGATGAAGAAGGAATGAACCTGGACTGCCAGTGTCAATACCGGTTATCAGTATTTTTCACAGAATACTACTTACATATGGATAGCTTCCACTTTAAAAAAAAAAATCATATTCATACATGTGACATATAGTATATAGATTTGCTCAAATTAGTATTTTGGACTTTCTAACATGAAGGAATTCATATGCTGAGAATTACGAAATCAACTTCACAGTTCAGGCCCCTGCAGCTAACAATAACACCTATTAAATTTAATACATCATAATGCGCAACGTGAAATGCAGGTTATTGTAATGACAGAATGTAAAACTGTAGCGTCCCTGTAATTACAGTCATCTGTTACAAGGAGAGGTTTTCAGCAACCGGTTAATCGCACAATCCCAGGGCCAGTGTGGGGGCAGGGGGGATGCCCTGGTCTTGATAAAGACCTCCATGAGGTCCTGATAAGTCTCAGGCACCTCAAGGGGGTGTGTTGCTTTTGGGCTCTCTATGAAGATGGCACTACATGGGACTGACGAACAGGGGGTGGTGCACTGTGGCCCTCAAGACACAAGCTACCTGGTACTCCAGGAAAAGACAAGATTGTGTTTAACTATCTAGGTGTACCCCAAAATGATGGGGTTATCTGGAGATTTGATGAGGAAAAAAAGATTTCCTCCTCATGGCAGACTCCTACCTGGACCCTAAGCTGCTCAGCGTGGGACTCCTCCACTCCTGTTCCCAGCGGTTGCCCACTGAGCGCACTAACCCTTAATGATACTTCACAGCTACAAGAGGGAATTCCCTGGGCCTCACCAAAGGCAATATCCATTGAAATACTAACGGCCCCTGAATCCACAAATGCCTGAGTTAACATCTGGTCCCCCCCAAGGTAATAGGGACTGTGAGTTGTCAGGTGGGCCGGAGGGGTCACTCAACTGTCACGCTGGTCTGGCAACTCCAAGGGACAGTTGGTTGGTGCAGGTTGCCAGGACATGGTTGGAATGGCCACGGTATAGACAGAGCCCCTCCCTGAACTGCCATTGCCTTTCTGTGGTCGTCAGCCATCCTCTGCCAACCTGCATCAGCTCCTGGGACTCAAGAAAGGGACCGGGCATTCTCGGGCCAGATTGTTAAGGAAAATAGCTTTTTGGGTAAACTGGTCAAAAGGTCCAGTCTTTTCCCTGGTAGGTGAGTTCAGCTTGAATGTGGGGATTCAAGGCCTTTTGGAGGCATGCCAGTTTTGCTGCTGAGTCCCACTGGGTCTTCGCCGCAAGGATGCAGAACTGAAGGGCAGGTTACCCTACTGTAGGGTCAGCAGGTGACTGGCAGCCGTCTTCCCGGTGGACGGGTGGTCAAACACCACCTCGAATTGCTTCTTGAAGTGGTCATAGGATGTGGTGGTACGCTTTCTCCACATTGCCTCCCCCCAGTCCAGTGCAGGTCTGGTCAGCAAAGACACTAGGTATGTCAGCCGGTTTTTGTCTGTACAATATACATGTGGTATGCTGGAAAAGACCAACTCACATTGTAGGAAAAACCCCTGGTATTTCTCCGAGGAGGCATTGTACCGCATGGGCGTGGCCAGCCTGGGGTCTGTTGCTGGGACAGATGTGACAGTAACCAAGGGTGACTCGGGGTGCTGTGTGGAAGTGGCAGCTCCTTTGTCAGATTGTTGTGCTCTCTGCTGTTGGAGAAGCTGCAGGATCTCTTGGAGGGAGACCGACAGCTGCAGCAGTTTGTTCACGAAAACCGAGCAAAACTTTCTGAGTTGAAACCACAGTCCGAAGCCTCTCGATCTCTGCTGGGTCCATGTTGGAAGGCTAAATCCTCTGTGACGTTGGCACATCAGAGAGCTGGAACTGGATTATTTATTCATCTGTTTAAAGGGCAAAGCAAATCTCGTGGTTGGAGCAGACGAAAGTTCGGATCCAAGGGGCCAACGTTGTACCAAGGATGATCCAAAGACATGGTCAATAGGACAAGCAATGATCATGGCTGTGAAGACTAACCATATAATGCAAGAAATGAATGTTTTTAAGCCAAATCACTGACCAAAAGCAAGCTCAGATGGTGCACTGATTCCCCAAAAGATCTTTAAAATCATCTCGCCTCATCCCACTTGCGGCTTGGTGACCAAAAAGAAACTGAAATGATAGTGATGTATGGAACTGGTCATTAAAAAGTATTCTTGCTTGATGAAATGTGCCACATGGGAAAATGTAACTTTATGGAAACACAGAAATTAATCTCAGATCTATACCTCCAGATTGAACACAAACAGTTTTACATGAGCTGGTACAATTCTCAAAACAACACAGCTCCCTCACAGGATTTTTGTATTTCTTGTCTATTTGTGACTATTTATGTTGTTTCTGTACAGGTTCAAACAGGGTAGCACACTGGACAGTGCTTCTGCTTTTACTCTTTCCTCCTAGTGCTCCCCTTCCCTCCGACGCTCGTGTGGCTCTGGTGCACTGGTCCAAAAGTTACCCCTTGTCCTACAGCTAAGTACTGTATTTGGGGGGAGTACACATTCTTTGTTCCGACAGAGGGCTCCGAAAGTAACTCGACAGCTTGTATGATGATGAAAATGTATGATGATCTTACTCTTCAGTCTGAGACCCAGGCATCTTGTGCTTGGCACTCCAACCTCTTTTGCCATTATTACAGTGGTAGAAGAACTTTGAAGTATTTGGTTGGCTGCAGTTTTGAGTTATTTCAATTTTTTTATTTTTAAACCTCTTTTGAGTTCTGTTTTTATGAAGCGGTCCATTATTTGGGGTCCCTGACTATTGACAGAGCTATAATCAGGCTGTGCTGATGCATGGGTCAGTAATGTATTTAGGAGCTCCTTCCAGGTCACGTCAGGCCCTTGGTTGGTGGAGGCTCTAGACTGGAGAAAAAGGAGCTTCTTTTCTCTGGGCTCATTAATAAGTACAAAGTGTGAAACCCTGTCCTAATTGGACTGGGAGGGACAGAGAGAGTCTTTGTGTACAGAACAGTACGAACCTTCCCCACAGAGGGACTAATGATGTGGTCTCAGCGGCCTCCTCACAAGTGGCCCACAGCCCCAAATGGTCACTTCGCAGGGCTTCTGTCCACACTGGGGAGGCTGATGTCCACACACTTTTGAAAATCCTGATGATAGATGGTTCTTAGTCAGATAGGGTCTGCAGGGGTTTTTGTCCAAGGTGTGCAATCCTTAGTGCACTTTAGCATGAGGCCAACGTGATGCAATGATTTGTGTCTTTATATAAACAGGTTGCCCCAGGGTGTCAGCATTTTTTCCAGAAAGTCCCTAGCTGACTGTACAGCACCTCAGACCCATATTGCATCATGTTTCCTTTGATTAAGTGTTCACTGTCTGGATTTCTTCCTTTTGTCTTTTTAACTTGTTTGACTTCTTATGTAAAAAATGGCAACCAAGGCTGCAGTATGTGCATAAGAGTTCTTTCTTAAACAAAACTTTTGATATATTCCACATTTTCCCCAGTCTGGAACACTTTTTAATATTTTCATTTTTTCTTTCACTCAGAATTAGGGTCAGAGTTAGAGTTAGGGGTAAGGGTTATGTTTAAGGTTAAAGGCATAGTTAGGATTAGGGTTAGTGGTTAGGGTTAGGGTTGGAGTTAGAGTTAGGGTAGAAGTTAGAGTTAGGGTTAGGGTTACGGTTAGAGTTAATCATTTATCAAGCCACCTAATTTTGATCTCAAAGTCATTGTTCAATTTTCGGTTCCTTTCATTCTATTTGTATTTTAATTAAAAGGATTGATTTCTCTCTCTTTAGCATATTTAAGGTTGTTATTTTTAGAAGTGGTGTGTGCCTGCAGAGTCTGCCTTTGAAAGTCTGAAATTGCTATAGATTAACAAGTAGCTGAAGGAAATTCAGATTTATTCCCCTCTGAAGTGACCGACCTGTCTGCCTGTGCACAAACTCAGGGCTTGAACAAGGACCTTCACAAGGAGCTGTGAATGTAGATGTAAAGAGGACTGCAGAGCAGCACAAATATGAATTCTATGATTAACAACCTAGAAGAGTATCATCTATAGCATTTTGTCAGTCATGCTGAGGTCCTCATCTCAGTGTCAGATGAGAAGAGTGCCTGTGGACACTAGTCTCAAATCGCTCATGGAGTTCAGTTCTTTAATGTGTCTTTTCAGTTTCCTGCCTATCGCTGTTATACTGCCTTCCTCAGTACTATACATGATCATGTCCATTGTCACGTTTTAGGTGTTTCATAAAGAATAACAAAATTCAAACATCAATAATTACTAGTAATATAATGATAATATTTCCAGTTAGAGGTATGAATGGTCTTCCTGGTTATTTTAATACTCCTTACATGACAGATGTCTTGTGCCTTATCTTCTTTGTGGAATGAAAGTGTAGTTCAGGCATAGCTGCTCACAGTGGAGGCTCTAGAGGGGAACAGCTGCACTTCCTCTGTAGGCTGCAGGAAATGTGTGTTGTCCTTTTCTGTGTATTGGACTTTTGGCTGTGGGCTGCAGTTCTTACTGCTTTTCTTTATCCTGTCATATGTTATCTGAGCACCTCTCCCCCCATGGCAGGGCAGGGCCTGTGACTGCTGTAAATAGGTCTTTGTGTTGCAGCTGTTGGCTTCATTCACTCCACTCTTGCATCCCATGCTTCCCTTGGATCACCCTACTGAAATCCCAACCTTGCTACAATCCCCCAACACACGTGCATGCACAAATACAAACACTTGCTCCCATGTTCTCCTCCCACCACAGCCTACCCAAACACCAACTAACATGTGTCAAAAGTGTTCTGCATACTGCTTTCTGCACACTATGTTCATCCCAGCACAGTACACACACACACACACACACATTTTCAGAACCGCTTGTCCCATACGGGGTCACGGGGAACCGGAGCCAACCCGGTAACACAGGGCGTAAGGCCAGAGGGGGAGGGGACACACCCAGGACGGGACGCCAGTCCGTCGCAAGGCACCCCAAGCGGGATTCGAACCCCAGACCCACCGGAGAGGAGGACTGTGGTCCAACCCACTGCGCCACCGCACCCCCGGCCCCAGCACAGTAATTTAATAAATTAATTTTATTTAAAAAAATGTTGACGTTTCGGTAAATTGAATATCCCTGAACAGATTTTGAACAAATGAATCTGCATTGCCACACACAGGTACTGAGAAAGATGTGCAAAAATTTCAGAAAGACCCACAAGAAATAACACAGTGCTTTGCAAAAGTATTCAAACCATTTTCTGGATTTTAAAAGATACATAGACACATTCTTGCAATGAGTATTTTGTTGTAAACCTAAGCGTTCTAACAGTTTATTTACAAAGCCAAAGTAAATAATCTGTCAAAAGATTAAAAACAAATAAAATAAAACTGGGAAAATGTCACGCCCTCCACCTCGACACAATGAGGAACACCTGCAGCAAATCGGACAGACACGGAACCTTGTTCGTCCTTGTTACTCGCGTGTCTCTTGTGCATCTGCCTTCTTACCTTTCCTGTCCTGCCCTGCCCTTCCTAGTCCTTGCTCCCCAGCCCTTTTTCCTGAATCCTTACGACTCCATCCTTGGTACTCCTCGACCTCTGACTTGTCTCTTCAGATTACGGCTTTTGGATTGTCCCTTCAACAACGTATGTTCATCGGTGACCCTTTACTTGTCTTGTGACCGTGTCTTTTGCATTCCCCTTAATAAACACCATCCACTCTGCACTTGGGTCTGACGGCTTCTTCCTGGATGGTGTCATGACAGAAAAACATTGCGTGCATAAATGTTCAACACATTAATATTTAATAGCACCTCCTTTTGCTTCAATAACAGCTTTGAGTCTTTTGGGGTAAGTCTGAACCAGGTTTGCATATTGCTCAGGAGTGATTTTGTCCCATTGTTACTGGCAGATTTTCTACAGATTATTCAGATTGGTTAGATGGTGATTCAATTTTCATAAAGTGCCATAGATTCTCAATGAGGTTGAGATGAAGACTTTTACTAGGCCATTGTAGGACATTCACTTTCTCTGTTTCTCAGCCACTACAGTTTTGCCTTGGCTTTGTGCTTGGGATCATTGTCTTATTGGAAAGTGAACCTTCTCCCAAGCCTCAGTTTCTGAGCTGACTGGAACAGGTTCTCATCCAGTATTTCCCTGTATTTAGTTCCAGCCATTTCTTCATCAGTCTTAACAAGATTCCCAGTCCCTGCAGATGAAAAAGCATCCCCATAGCATTATGCTGCCACCACCATACTTCACTGTAGGGATGGTGTTTTTTCAGGCATGGGTAGTGTTATGTTTGCACCATACGTAGTGCTTTGAATTTTGGCCTAAAAGCTCCATCTATCCATAACACCTTTTCCCCACATCCTAGCTGGGTTCCTCTCATGCACTGTGGCAAACTCCAGATGTACATTTTCATGGATATTCTTGAGTAATGGCTTCTTTCTTACCACCCTCCTAAATAGGCCAGTGTTATGGAGAGCTCTTGATATTATAGACTCGTGCAGATGTACATCAGTTTCAGCAACTGACTTCTGTAGTTCCTTCAGTGTGATGGCTGACATCTTTGTTGCCTCCCTTACCAGTTTATGTCTTGCTTGGCTGCTAAGTTTTCACAGCAACTAGGTGATGTGATACACCTGGTGGATCTAGTAGTGCTAACTGGGACATCCAAGCACTTTGATATTATTTTTGCACCCTTTTCCTGACTTATACATTTGGACCCATTTATCTCTCACTTCTGTGATGTGCTCTTTAATCTTCAGTCTCACAGTGGGTTGACAGCCTGGCTAATGACCCCCTCTACAGAGTGATTTTTATATCCATCTGACCTTTACCTTAATTACCATCTTTGTCTTAGTTGCACAGTCCAAAGAAGCACGTTACATGGTGGCACGGTAGTACAGAGCGGCCACTTCGGGTCCTCAAGCAAACACCTAACCTAGAATGACTCTATATACTACAAACTGCCTTCAGTTTACAACTCCTGTGTACTTATTGTCCTGTACTCCTCTTCTGTGTTGCACCATGGTCTCCAGAGAAAAGGCATTTTGTTCCACTGTGTACAAGCTATACAGAGAAATGACAAAAAGGCAACTTAAACTTTAATTGCTCACTGGTATAAATTAATTGTTCAATGATATGGGGTTAGAATAATATGCAAGCACCACGCTTCAGTTTTGCATTTTTTTTTTAATATCTGAGGACAAATAACTCATTTTGGCTTTTGAAATAGACTGTTAGAGTGAAACAGATCTCAGTAAAGTTGTGATTTGGAGAAGATTTGTATGCACCTTTTAAAATCTAGAAAATGATGCTAACTTTCAAGGAGCATGAATACTTTTGTAAGGTACTGTATGTGTTGTTTAACATGTTCATTCAAACTGAAATAAAAAGTAGCAGTTTCACCATTGAGTCTCACATGCAGCACATGTGGTTATCCTCAAGGAGGCAGAAGTGATCTGCCATACTGCAGGAGCCCCCTTGTCCACAGCTGCTGTTGATGGTCCGTTGATGGTCCGACCCAGCCAATATGCCCCAGTGCTGGGGGTGTAAAGAATAAACATGAGCTGAAAGAATACCCCCCCCCCCCCCCCCCCCCCAATGTTCACTATATGTGAACAGGGTTCAGGGTTCCTCTTGTCTGCACCTCGGACCCAGAGCAGGACGAGCTGGAGCACCATGACCGACTTTCATATCCTTCTTCTGTCCATTTTTTTTGCCTCAGCCATTCTAGGTTTCCTTGTGTCTGCAGTAGAACTGAAAAGAAGATAAAGAGCCATGCTGAAACCTATGTTCAAACCCCACTCAATGTCTGTGGAGTTTACACGTTCTCCAATTTTTTGTGTGGGTTTTTTGTAGGCGCTCTGGTTTCCTCCCATCTCAGCTATGTTTTGAATGCATAGCCTTTCCTGGAACTTTGACACATTCATTTTATTTTTTTCTCTGAGAATGTAATTGGATGCAAGCTCAGTCAGGTGGTGTTTGTCTATCCAAACGATTTTCAGCGAAAGGTTTGATTTGTCTTGCTCCATATTCACTATTACACCACAACCCCGCTTCTGTGTGATGAGGATATGGGATTTGAGTTGATTTTTCTTGCACATTTATGAAGCATATTATTGCAGTGGTTCACATCAAAAGCTCCCTCTACAAATACACATTAGAGTCATGTGTCTACATCTCTTCCACAGAAAAAAATTAACATCTGAACTGTATACAAACTTTAACAAATTCTGCAATATCTGAAATACATGGAACATCTAGTCACCTTTCGGAACTTCTCAAGCAGCGCTACATGACCTTGTGGTTTTACATATGTGTATGTAATCATTTCTTTATAGTGTTCCTTCTATAGACCAGCAGGTGGTGCAGTGGTTACAGCTCCTGTTTCCCACTCTAAGAGCACAGGTTCAAATCCCCTTTCTTACTGTTGCACCCTTGGGCAAGTGCCCTGTGTTAATAGAGTAAAAATGACTCTGCTGTATAAATGGGTCAAGAAAAATGTATGAGAGATAGAGAGCCAGGGCAGTAAATATTCAGTGCCCTATTTCCAGGAGGGGGTGAGGTGATGTCAGTGGTTTATTCTAAGGGCTTCTTCTATCTGTGGGTTAACGAAAGAAGTGTATAGTGAGGTGACAGCCACCCATTACAGTTAAAGTGCAGAGCGTTCACAGTCCAGCGCTGATGTGCTTCCACCATGTCCACTTCCTGCACGCAGCATTTTTGCTGTTTCTGCTTTATTTGTCGTTGTCTTTTTTTCATTCATACTTCTTTAATTTGACACAAAAAAAGACATTTTCTGGAGCTGCAAAGTTCCATTTTCTGGAAATGAGACAGTGTTGCAGCAAAGGCTCGGTTTTAAAGCCACATCGCAGTAAACACAGCCTTAGCAGGTTGATCAGTCTAGGTTTTGCATGCTGAGCGGCAGTGTACAGCCTGTCCAAGGCCCTCTTTTGTATGTCCGTGTACTGGAGAGGCTGGGGAGAGGGACACCCCCCCATGTCACACTTCCCAGGTCCAGTCCTGTGGGGGTGTGAGCAAAGCCACCCCCCATTTACTTCTCCCTGCAGCCCAACGGCAAGCTGCCAGCAGGGGGAGCCCCAGGGAGGCCCAGAAGGGCGGACCCAGCGCTGATGTGTTTTTCTTCCTTATATGGCCAAAAGCAGTTCCCTTGCTCCCAGTGGGGGCAAAGCACAGGCGCGTTTCATAGAGGAGGAGGTGCAGGAGGCCCCTTCACTAGAACCACCAAGGGGTCTTCCTCAAGCTGCTTCTGTACAGAAAGGGCGTGGCAGCCCACAATAATACTTAATCATATCTTTCCTCGCAGTTTCCAGCAGCTCCAGTGCTACAGATGCCTTGTCGTCACGTTCTTAGTTATTAGGGTTATTGATCATTTTCTCTGGCCTGCTTTCATCAAGCTGAGATCAGCTTGGTTTCTCTCCTGGTCCTGTGTTGGTGGCTGGACCTGCCTGGCATGTTACTGACAATGTAGAAATGAGGAAGTGCTGCTCTTCATTTATCTCATATAATCTGAACATGGCCTCTGTCGGTGGCAGATCAAGCAGATGGAGAGTTGTCGTTTCTGCACCAAGAAGCATCAGCACTTCCTCTGTGCCAGCTGTACCTGGTGTGTTGCAGATGCACAAAATCACATCTTCAGAACCGCTTGTCCCATACAGGGTCACGGAGCCTACCCGGCAACACAGGAGGGGGAGGGGACACACCCAGGACGGGACGCCAGTCCGTCACAAGGCACCCCAAGCAGGACTAGAACCCCAGACCCACTAGAGAGCAGGACAGTGGTCCAACCCACTGCACCACCGCACCCCCACTGCACAAAATCATTTCCAGATTATTTGACATGTGTCTATAAGATACTGGATGGAGAGGGGTGTATGACGAAACAGTCCTGCCCAGAAGTTAGAGTCTCCAGTATTTCCACCAGTGATCCTTGGGCAAAAGCACCCACTCTGACAAAGGTGTCATTTTTCCATTGAAAGCTCTCAAAGAGCCCGTCAAACCTCCTGGGCTCTGACACCCAACGTTGCCAATGTTCTGGAAATATCAAGCCAAAGAGTTGGTCACACTTGTTTCTCCCAGGGTTGAAAAGCTTCCCACTGATACATTATCAGATGTTTGGGTGCCAAGGTACTACCCATCCACTTGCATCAAACTTGTGATCTAGCCTCTCTTTCTTACCTCCTTCTTTCCATTTCAGGTGTTCTTTGCTCTAAAAGATATTGCTTTAGGTTCACTGTGATTTCCATGAACCCTGCTTCTTGGCCTCTGGGTTTGAAACAGGACATTTCAAACTTGTCCTTACCCCCAGGAAGTAGTGCTGCTACCCCTACCCTGCCCCACAAGGTGCCATCACCCAGGCAGGCAACGCAACCGCATGCCACTGGGCATGTCATTTTGCCATAGCGATGTCACTCTGGCATCAGCACGCTATTTATAACCGTCATATATAAGTGAAGCGTGCAGCAGTGTGCCGACTGCAGTCTGGTATTCTTCGGAACTGCTTGATCACCCAATTCAGAGGAAATTATGTCCACATGGTTTGTCAACTTCCTGTCCCTGAGATCTACGACAGCTTCAGCACAGTCCCACGTGGTGCAGCTTCCTCTGAGCTCTGCTTTAAATCAGAAAATTCCGAAAAGCAGATCTTTAAAGACACACGCATAGTTTTTCTTGTCGATTTTACAGCTGCTGGTGGAAGAATAGCAAAGTAGTGAAAGCATGTCCTTGATTTCCAAAGTCTGAGGAAAGAGAGGTGACGGAATATGCAAGGCATCTGGAGCGCTAGGACTGCTGGAAACTTTCAATTTGTGCCTCCGGTCTTTTCATGCAGTGGGCTGACAGGGTGCTTGTTGCGCAGAGGCTGACATTGTGTTGGAGGAGGAGACTATGTTTCCAAAGAATGAACCTCCCTGATACCCCCCTCAGAATCCTGCAGACAGGTGTCCTCGCTGGCACTGTCCCAGATATGCAGGAGGACCTGAATGGTTGCATCACCCTGAACTTCATCTCCTAAGTTGCATCAATCATGAGATGAACTGAATTCATAGATTCAACCAGTTTAACCTATCTGTGGGTGGATTATGTCTGCTCTCATCAAAATCCTGCACGATGAGCTGCGTATGATTCCATTTGTGACGGAATCCCGGGATCCTGGAATACAAGAAGGCTGGGCACTGTGTCTCCTCACCATGCGGCTCCTAGCATGGCCACCAGGGTGCGTCCATTCGCCATATTGTCTTCAGGTCTGCTCTGCTCCTACCTCCTGCTCCTTTGGCTGCAAATCACCTTTACTTTACTGTCATGGCATGACCTTCAGCGCCAGTGCTACTCACTGTGTCAGAGGGGAGCCATTACTGCACAGCTTCTTCATCCTGGCCTCCAGTGGATGCCCTTTGCAGTGACCCCAGGTCCCAAAGGGTTTTAGCCTAGGATAGCTGGTAGCATAGTGGTTAGAGCTGCTTCCATAGCCTTGAGTAAAGTACTTACCCTAAATTGCTCTAGTGAAACCACCCAGCTGTACAAATGAGTAAACAATTATAACCTTGTAAGTTGCTTTGGAGAAAAGTGTCAGCTAAATAAATATAAATTTTCAGTTTGTTTTTAAATGCATAATTAAGCACAATTCGGTTTTTTATCAGTCTACATATCTGGAATAGGTCATAGTCTAATGCCCTGGGAAGCAGATTGTAACTGTTTGTTGGTTCAGGTACTTGCTGTGGTACCACAATAGATGTGAAGCAGGGTCCTCTATAAGGTCTGAGATGTGCTCATGGTAAGGTCATGAGTGCTGAAACATCGTTCAAGCTGGTGTTCATCAGATGCACAGGATCATGCAGCTGGTTCAGACTGCCTCTTGGCATATGCCTATTGCATTAATATTCTACGCTTCTTTAAATATTCATGCAGAATGCTTTTAGCTGCAGGTTGCTCCTAGGCAGCTCCTGATTGTGAAACGAAAGGGCCCAGGGGGAACAAGGTAGTGAGCTGCACGATGCAGGTGATCATCCTCTGCAGAGAATATTGGCTACCTTCACCTTTCAAAAAATAACAGTGTGATAACACTGAGGGGCCATTTACCATGTAATAATGGCAAATTTATGATGGAAACTGCATTCATAGCCTGTTTTTTGCTGGAATCAATATATTTGGTTCTTATTTTTGCTTTTTTAATGCACAGTCCTCCTCTGGTGCTGCTTCCTTTCGGGAGTGGCATGACTCCGGCCTTCAGCAGGCAGGTCTGACCTCAGCTGTCCCAGGAAAGGCGTGAAATTTTGGGCTGACGTGACTGAAACAGAGCCTGTGGACAATGCTGTTACCTGGCAACCAGGCAGCCACAGATTTCTTCCTGAAGGAGATCTCGGGCACACATTCACTGGAGGAGAAATCGATGCCCCTGCAGTAGCTAGCTGACGTGATGTGTTTTACGCTCCCTGCTGAAATCTTGCGTTCAAAGTACTCCATTGATTTCGGTGTTTCAGGTGCAATAAGGTCCACACTGAGACAAATCTAGTAGCCTATTTATCCTGTCCATTGGCCCCCTATTGGTCATCTGCTCCTCACTGAAGGATGAAGGTCATGGTGACCAGACCATGAAGGTCTGAGAAGTGTAAAAGTGCAGTGAGTATGTCTGCAGCCAGCTTCCTTAATCAGTTGTCGTTGCGTGCGTGCGTGCGTGCGCCAATGGAGGCGTGCCAGCTTCTGGTTGGTGTCAAAATGGATGGCCAGCTGCTGCGATTCCCACCCCCACCACAGCAGAACCAGGGAACCAGATCAGCGAGGAGTCCATCTATCATTCAGGCTTTTCGCACAAACCAGTCAGATGGATCGTCAACATTTTTATCAACATTCCTCTTTTCCCTTCGGCACCTGGCTTGATCAGGCAAGCAGGCTATTGAATGTATTCTTGTATATTGATCTTGTGTGAAAATTTAACAAGAATCACCATTTCATTTCATGGGCTTTCATAAATAAATTAACATATGAACAATGAACAAGGAACAAAGGTGAGCGTGATGGTGGCACACTGAGTAGTGCTGCTGTCTCACAGTGCTGGGGTGGTATGAGGGAGTGTGGGTTCAATCTGTGTGGAGTCTGCATGTTCTCACGAAGTCTGTGTGGGTTATCTCCCATAGGCCAAAGACATGCTGTACAGGTTCCCCACAGTGTGTGAGTGACAGAGAGAATGTGTTCTGCTGATGTATGGATGAGTTACCCCTTGTAAGTAGTGTCTCTAGCAGTGTAAGTCACCTTGGTGAATAAGGTGTGTAGGCTAGTAACACTACATAGTATCCATTGGAAGTTGCTTTGGAGAAAAGTGTCTGCTAAATAGATAAATGCAGTTTCATTACAGATCTCATAGTATGAAATGGCATCGGTTGTTTTTCCAAAGCTCAGCATGCAGACACAGAATGAAAAAGCGGTCTTGTAGCTCATGGGTGGACGTTCGAACCAGACTGGTTTCCTCACCCGGGCAGGAAGAGGAGCTGAGGACACTTCCTGTGTATCAAGTGACCATGCCAGAGGATGCAGCTGCTGAACCTGGATTTCCTGTTTTCATGTGAGCTCAAAGCTCGATTCCACTGTCTTGCATGTACTTTGTTCATTGAGCGGATGCACATCTGAGTAAACAATACAACGGTGAGGAGAGGGAGAGCAGGAGTGATCTGGATGCAGACACGTGATTCCTGAGTGCAGTCAAACCAGTGTACGTTAGCATGCAGTAGACAGCAACACCAGTAGCAGTAGAAGTGTATAAGGTTTTTTATTATTAAATTCTTAATAATTTATTTGTCTTGTTTAATAAAGGCAGAAAAGGCTGTAGTTATCCACTTGGAGTCACTGGAGGGGAACATAAAATCAAAGGGGGCTTTGGATAGTCGCTAACTGCAGTATTTCTTGGTGATGCTGTATTACGTTATCTCGTGGACAAGTTGCTCTGTTTTTCAGCCTGCTGTTTGAAAGAGATGCCCTGACCCAAGTGATTCAGCATGGCCCTGTACTGTGGATGTCTTTTTGGTGCTGTGCGCCACCCTGCTTCCTCCTAGATCTTTATTCAGACCTCTTCTCTTAATTTCTGTGCGGAGTAAATCTGCCCGTAAATTACCATGGTGAAACTTTTTTCATTTTGTCTTTTTGTTTCATGTTCCAGTTGTGGACCTACAGTTTATTGGCCTCTAGGAGGCAGGAGTATGATCAGATTTCTGCCCTGGGCCCCTGCTCACCATAATGGACGTGTGGAATGAAAACTGCGTAAACTGTGTGCAGAGCTGCTGCCAGTAAATGGAATAAGCTCATGTAAAGACCACTTGCTGGTTGGCTCCATTATTGTGTCCCAATTAGATTTCTGTTCAGAGGAAGAGCGCTACAGCTCTGCATGGGAGTGCTGCCTGTCATTACCAACACATTCCTCCTGCCCCGTCACTCTGGGGCTTTTCTCACAGGGGCAAAGACCTAAACCCAGACCCAATCTCCCCACGGTGCCATCTGCACTGAGTGGGGGTCCCTTAAGTACTCACCATCCATACTGTTGTGTGATGTCTGCTTCCTGATTCATCGCTGGGTCTCCACACAGTGCATTTAGGCCAACAAAATGGATTCTCTTCTGTTTATCAAGTTTACAGTATGTCTGAACCGTTTATTATTATTTATTATTATTTTTATTTTTTATAGAGCGCTCTTCTCACGTAGTGACACAGAGCGCTTTAACACAGGCATACAGCAAGAAAAATTGATACAAACAAAGAAGACAGTCAACTAATGGCTACCATAATGAAGAACTTATTATAGAGCTACAAGTATACCTACTGGCCACCGGGGAAAGGAACGAAAACTCCCAACTGAAGGTTGAGGGAGAAAAAACCTCTGGGGGTCCACGGGCCAGCGGTTGCCCACCCCTCCTGGGCATTCTAGAAAGTAACAATTTGTAAGCCAGTGTTTAACAAGTAATTATAATGTTGGTAAATGGCATCTTGGATCCCCAGCTCGGCATGGAACGTCTCGATCGTCATGGCAGATGGACATCATCCTCTGTCTGCATGGGATTCATCTGTCACCACTGGCCAGCCTCCTCAGGTCTTATGTAGCGAGGTAGTGCTCAACGAGAAGATAGGACAGAGTTAGTAATTTCTTACTTAAGTAAATTTAAAATGCATTTTTGTAAAGGTGATAAAATAAACAACCAAGGCAGGTCGAATTACATTATGAGGTGGAATGCCTGAGTGAAAATATAAGTCTTAAGTCGGGATTTGAAAACAGAAACAGACGGGGCATTTCTGACAATAACCAGCAAAGTATTCCACAGTTTAGGTGCTCTATAACTAAAGGCGCGACCTCCTACTGAGGTCTTATTGATCACAGGTACTTTAAGGTAACCTGCATCTAATGAACAGAGATATCTTCCTGGGATATAAAAATTAATGATCTCACAAAGGTAAGCCGGAGCAATGGCCTTATAGGTCAAAAGTAGGATTTTATAATCAACTCTATAAGAGACCAGGAGCCAATGCAAGGATTTAAGTACCGGTGTTATATGGTCGTACTTCCTAGTTCTAGTAACAATTCTTGCAGCAGCATTTTGTACCAACTGTAGCCTGGATACAGTCTGGTACGGACAACCCGACAATGAAGCATTACAGTAATCCAGCCTGCTGGAAACAAAAGCATGAACCAGTTTCTAGTTTAGTGAAAGCTCATAGCATACTGGTTAGCACTGCTGCCTTTGGATGCCAAGTTTGCAGGTTTGAATCCCACCTCTGGTTGCAGTGCCCTTGAACAAGATGCTTGCCCTCCAATTGCTCCAGTACCTTTCTTCCAGCTGTGTGCCTGGTAACAAGTTGTGACCATGCAATAGACTGGCATCCTATCCATAGTGTGCCCCCCACCACACACACCACCACCCCTTCAGCCTTGCACTCAGTGTCTCTGGGTTAGGCTCTGGCTCACTACAATCCTGCTCAGGACAAGAAGTTATTGAAACTGGTTGGTTGTAAAGGGGTAAGTAACTTAACAGGGTAAGCTGCTTTAGAGAAAAGTTTTGGATAAATAAATATATGTAAGTGGGTTATGAAAGAGGCACCCCCACTCATAGGTCTGTGGCTCTTGCTTTACCATTCTTCCAGAGAGAATACATACAGTTACAGTCTCTGGTCTATCATTGCCTTTTGGACTTGACGCTGTGTTGGTAACAGGTTGACTTTGCCTATACTCCAGGAGGTATATGGACACATTGTATGTAGTCCTTCAGCTACCACTTTTCTCCAAAGCAACTTACAACATTCAGCTGCTCGCAACCATTTATACAGTTAGGTAAATACCTTGTTTAACAGTGCTATAGCTGTTGGGGAGGGCTTGAACCTGCAATCAGTGGGTCTAAAGGGTGCAGTGATAACCATTACACTACAAGCTGTACCTTGGACAGAGAGGTAGCTATGGCTAAGGCCTCTAAGTCACAAGTAAATAAATTCTTTGTCAAATGAATGTAAATTTGTTCTTACATGTGGTCTGTTCTTTAAAACAAAGCTGTTGTCATTTACATGTGTTTTTTCATCTATAGCATCAGGCCAAAAATGGGCCAATTGTGTAAAAAATGAACACAGAGACTGAAGTAGCAGTTGAAATAGAGACATTCAGGTGCTTTGATTGACAGAATGCCTTTGGAAATAGGTCGGAAGCTGCCTACCTGGGAGTGTGATTTAGTGTTACTTTGCAAATGGTAAAAAATATAAAGAAGCAATCGACAGATCACATTTTTTCCACTAACAATGATTGCTTTGTGCTTCACGATGCTACGGTGTGTTGTCTGAAATAGCCAATGTATGTGATGTCCCTCAATGTAATTGCAAAGCATCCACCGTGCTCCTTGTGGTGTGTGGAATTGCATGGGGGGAGGGCAACACTGGTTCTCACTGTGTTCAATGTTTTATTTGCTGTGCTGTGTATTACTGCACAGGCCACATTCTGCCTGCTGACTCACACAGCCCGCTCCTGCTCCCCGGCCCTGACGTCAGCTGCGCAGTGCGGCGGGGGAGGGGGAGACGAGGGGTGGGGTGTGGCTCTTTGTTGCAGTCTTCCACGACTGCAGCATCTGGAGCAGCGGACACCAGCAACACTGACTGCACAGGCGTCCAAGTGGATCAATGTGCCTTTGGAATGAGGTTGCGGAGCAGCGTAAAGGCACCGCAATTTGGCAGCGTGCTGTGAAAGGCGACTCACTGGTGTCTCCCTCTTCCTGCCCAAGTCACTTTGGTTGAGTCCATTTCAAATAGGTGTCCATTCTGCCCCCATTACAAGTGGACTTAGTGCCCAGTCCATGGTATAATAGGGCCTTTCATTTGTGTGCACTCTGGCATGAGGCTCCAGTATTCCTCTGACTTCCCAGAGCTGCGTTCTCGTATCCCACAGGATGGGGTTAGAACCTGTGCTGGACTAGACTGGAGCACATTGGAGACTCTGTCCAGGAGTGTGGCTCTGGGAATAATGGGGTTTGCATGAAACTCATCTGTGACCCTAAAATTGCCGTTAGCAGTCCTTCTTTTGTTGACAGATAAGTAGGACAAATTCTCCTGCAGGGGTTATCACTTCATCTTTGGAGTGGGTGAGGGGCAGCTCCTCTGTTATTGGTCACATGTCCATAGAAGCAGTCTGAACAGCACAGCCAGTAAATCTCAGGAAGACCGAATCCGCTAGATGGCATCCAGGCATGAGAGTGCATGGACATGAACATCACAGCATAGTCATGTTGTGTAAAAAATGCTGCTGGATATGAAAATGGAGGTATATACATTTGGGTCAGATATTGGATCTGTGGTCTCATGAGCAGTACTGTGGTTCCCTAATGTATGTTTACATTTGTTAATAGCCAATTGTTAATAGATTAATAGCCTCAAACACGCCTTGCTTTACTGACCTCAACATCAAGCATAAGCTCAAGCATTTGATCAAGGCTCCACATGTAGTTTATTACACATAACACAGACATACTACTTCAGTGGCTCAGTAAAGCTGCTGAAGGTTAGATATACCACCATCACACACACACACACACACACACATCACTAACCTAGTTTTTCCCTCCTCATTATTAGTAATAGTAATAATAATAATAGTGGTGCCTCTACACAGTGGATGTTCATTAATGGTTTGATGGCATTTTCAGGTCTAGTGATACCACCAAAACACCTAGAATTGGCATCAGTGTCACATGGCCACAAGGGCATTAAATCAAGGTGAAAGAGTGGTTAGAGCATCACCATGTAGCTGCAGCAGTAAAATATTGTCCTCCGTCTGTGGAGAGTCTTGTAACTTCATCTGGTGGACAGACGGAGGGGGAAAAACAGGCCACCCCAGGTAAGACAGTTTTGACATTTGTCTGGGATGTGCCTTAATATTATTTTAAGATTTCATTCATAATTTATAATTGTGTTAAGATTAAAATGAGCAGCATTCTTTCCCTCATTTTGATTTTCACTTTTGGAAATAGCAGGAGGTCAGTGTATTCACCAGCTCTTGTAAACCACGTGTAGAATAAGGAAAGGGTTATAATGTGTTTAACATGTTTTTGACTTGTTATCTGTCATCCAAATTACATATGAAAATTAAAGCCATTTTAATATACAGTATGTAGATGACGAGCTTGCTTAATTCTGTGTATTATGGTCAACAAGCCAGAATCTTGTAAACTTGAACCAGTTGGGCAACATTCAGGATCTATAAGGAGCAAAAAGTGGAAAGGCATTCTGCTCTCCTGATCATGTGTTCAAGACCAGGGTTCTTGCATCATGTCACAGTTGAAGAGTTGAGGAGCAAGAGTGTCTAAGAGCTGCATTGTACTGCGTGAAACAAAGGTCCTTGTGTCAGTGGGGGTTGAGGAAACTCCCCCAGTTTTCTGTAGAGAAAAAGGACATATGAAAAGATTTTTAATGTGTCACAATAAGGACACTATGCTGTCTTACAACACCACAGCTCATTTGCTTCTGTGTTCCAGCCTCGTGTTTTGTAGAAACACACAGAGGTTTCTTTACAAGGTAACTTTGAGCACTTCAAAATTAGTTCAGAATCCGGGAATTTTTGGGGTTTTTTTTATATCCTTGCTCACCAAGGAATCTGTTTGTTATTCCCCCCCACCAATCAGGTGACAGTAGAAAACTGACATTTTGCAAAGAAGAAAACCAGTTCTTCTTATGTAAATTTATCTGAGAGGTCCTTTCGTTGGATCCACATAACTTCACTCATCTGTCAACGTAGTGATGCTTCCCCAATCACTGAGATCCCAGTGCATGTTATCTTTTTTATTATTGCTCTTCTAAGTCAAGAAACTGCTGATACATTTACTCCATATACTTTTCCCTAATTGTGTGTTGCTAACATGCCCACCCTGCATTAGTTTATGAATTAATACCATACAGCCCTTCAAGTTTCCACTGGGTAAGCAGGGCAAATCACATTCCACAGAACAAAAATGAAATGTTGGAAAGACTGTTGGATTGTATTCTCCCACTTGTCCTCTTTTATTGCTTGTAATTTACTCTATGTTTATGTCCATGCATGTACCCATTGTTGGATTGCTACTTGTCCAGAGCAGAGCCACAGTGGTGTAGGCAGCAGCATAGGACATGGACCAGGTGCACCCCGGACAAGATGCCACCCCCACATCAAACATACATGTACTCATTTGCTTGCACATAAATACATAATGGGCAGTTTAGAGTCATGAATTCACACAAAATACATATCTTTGGATTGTGGGAGGAGACCAGAGCACCCAGAGGAAACCTAAACAAGCACAGGAAAAACACAAAAGCATCACACTGACTGAGACAGACTGAAACCCAAATCTGGGTACACAGTCTAGGTGCTGTGAGATGCATGTGCTCCCCGCTGCACCACTGTGCAGCCTTGTTGCTGTCTGCTGAGATAAATTCAATGAGACACACAGTCTTTGCATGCATCACATGTTATGATGAACACACAGTTTCCTGAGGTCCAGCAGATTGGTCCGCTACAGTCTTGGTGTTTTGCAAAGCAGGAAAGCTCTGTGTCTCCAGCTGGATCTCTGGCTGGAAGGGCAAAGGAAACATTAGGCGTGGTTTCATAATCTGTTCTCAATTCCATATAGCAGAGGCAGCTTCATCTCTGTCCCTGTGAGCACCCCTGACACAATCTAAATAATCTGCCCTGTAATGGGAACTGCAGTAAAAATGCCCCAGGCTTCTTCATCTCTTAATTCGTGCAGGAAGGATTACTGTATTCTACTGCAGTTCTGGGTAACTACTTGTTTACCACAAGCATCCTGCATTAAATTTACATTTACATGTACTCAGTTCGCAGACAAGCTTTTTCTCCAAAGCTTGCTGATGTAATGCTTGTAGGTTAATACGGTATCAGTCCACCTTTTTCATAGGCTGCAATTTGCATCAGTCCTCCAGACACCATTTAGACATATTTTGCAGTTAAAAGGTCCTTTGCTCTCATTTTGTTAATAGCTCTTTAAATGCGGTGCTGTGATCTTGAGTTTTTCCTGCATAAACAATATATTGGTTTGTCCTTTAACAGCATAATGTGTAAGAACTGTGAAGAGCTATAATGCTGTACATTGTGTCCTTTTATTTTTTGTGCTCTCTCTGACAAACCCATTTCTCTAACCAGCACCAGCAAAGCTCTCACAGCAATAAATTATACTGTATGTTCCAAGTCAACTTTTTTCTCTTTTTGTAATAAAATGTTGTAATTTTGCCTGTACTTTTTACATGCTCCACTTGTCACCACAGAGCTGCAGTGATGATTGACCATATAATAACTGGCTGATGTCTTGTGCCCCTGTTCATGTCCAAATCATGTATTTCTATTCATGGTTTGTCAGTGTTTAAAACAGAAGGGGTGGTCACAGTGTTCTCATTTGGGGAATTTGTTACCTCATGTGCCCCATTATGTGTTCTGCTACCCCCACTTTATACCCTTGCCCTTCCTCCCCCACCTTTTTCTCACCTTCTTCCTCTTGCTCTGGTTTCCATGACAACAGTGCTCTCAAATGTCTGCAGTGTTCAGCAAGTTGGGCCATGGAGCTTTGCAAAAAAATTCCAACATGTCTATTTTGAAGAGCGGAGAATGAGAGTTTTGGCAAAAGGACAGCGGTAGAAACCCCCCAAAAATTTTATTATTTAACCCTTTATGCATGATGAATAGATATGTGTTGAAAAGTACAAGACTGAGATGGAGTATCATCAAAATGTGACTGTAGTTAATACAGTAAACATTTTTTGATAGTCAAGATTACAGATATCCTGAGTGACCTTTTTGTCCTTCAATTAACTCTTTCCTTTTCATACTACAATAATTCCCGTTTCAGTAAAACATCCTTTCTGTCATGGTGCTTATTAACAGCACCTTAAACATATGTTACTCAGATATCATTTCAGGATCACCAGTAAAATTGTATTTTTTCTAATGTTATATTACATGCAGTGAGTTGGAGAGATAAGGTATATATGTCTCTGAATGGTTCATCATTTCATCAAGTATATTGAGGACACGCACACACAAGTGGGTTTAAATCGCTGGTCAGCTGAATGCCTTGATTGTGTTTGGACTGCAGAGACCAGCTACAATTAACCTCTGTGACATTTCCTTGGCTCACTTCTGATAAATAGTTCAAATTAGACTGGAGGTAGATCCTGCTAGGCTCTTATTTCATTATATATCCTGCTCTGGGGGGTTGGGTGCAGGGTGATGGGGAAACTGTCAGTGGGGGTGCGAATGGAGAACCAGGTCTGGGACTTAGTGCAGTGGCTGCTGGTTGCAGCCAGATGCCTTAGCCATCAGTGGTAGGCCCAGCATGTCACCAGGGAGCAGACTTCCCCATCCTGCTTTAACAATGTGGAAAGGTGTTTGCTACAGAACAGACATCAGAAGCTTTTTCCTGGCTTCTCTTCCTGCTAAACCCTTAGCAGCATTTAGCCTTACTTTTGTGATAATGAATGAGGGACCTCCATCTCTATGCTGTAACTCAGCAACCAAAAATATGCTTGTATAAACATCTGCCCATAATAACCCAAGGTACACAAAAGCCTCCTTTGATGAAGAGGTCAATCTGCTTGACACTCAAAGGCTAGAGTGTGCTTCACTTCAGGCAGCGGAGAGAAATGATTGCATTCCTGCAGTATGTAGTGACCAGATTGGGTTCCAAAGTAAACTCGGAGAGGCCTCCAGTTGCCTTTCTCCATTCAAGTATGACCAGCAGACAGCTCTGGTCAGACCACTGACTTTTTGCCACTGTTATAGTAGTTTATTTAGAGAATGACTCTCTGCTCAAGTAAAAAGGGGAAAAATGCCTGCCGTAAATGTTCAGTTAGATCTATATATCTTGAAATCCTGTTCTAATCCTGATGGATCCCAGAATGCAATTTCTTTTTGTATGTTGGGAAAAAGTCACATATTCATGAAAAAGTTCACCACATTAATTTCATGAGACAACTGCTGCAGTTACATATGCAAACTTTATTTGACATTGGATTTAAGTTATACAAATGGCACATAAGCAAAAAAAAACATGTTATCAAAATAAAAGTTTTACTCTTACAAAAAAAAGTTTTTTTTTTTTAAACTGACCAATATTGCAAGGAAGGCACAAACATTATCACCTCTTTATGGTCAATGTAGTACCAATCTGTGTCCTTTGCACATCATTCCACCTGTGAAGACATGATACAACTGGAACTATTGTCCTGTTTTAGTCATTGTTGAAATGTCTAGCATAGTTTGCACAAGTCCTGCACATGTGCACTTTAGTCTGTAGGTAAAGTATGTAGCACCATGGTCCTGGAGGAAGGTTGTTTGATTTCACTGTGTACTGCATCAACTGTATGTGTTTGAAATGACAAAGCCTCTCAAGGACAACACAAGCAAATGCAAAGTGAGATGACAGATTTCAAAGTGTGTCAGTGGTTTGGGTTCTACATGGTGATGTACCATGTTCTTATTTGAAAAATTGAGAACCTCTTTGTGAATGGGGAGTGAACTGAGCTTTGGAACAGTTCAGCACCAGTTCACAGTCCCTCAGAAAGCTGGTTGAACCCCTGCTGCAGAAGCACAGACCGTGCACTAACAGTGAGCTAGATAAAAGGAGAATAAGTGCACCAGAATAAGTCAAACAGCCCTTCAAAGGTCTCCCAGGGGCTGTGCACCTTCAGATGGTACTCTTCCAGCTCATGCTGCTCTACCTTTCAAACCCCTAATGATCTGGTCTCTATGTGCATGTGAGACTAAGGTGATGTGTGCAAGGAAATTGCCAGTTCTACCACTTAAAAATAGAAGCTTTGGGGGACCCTTCATGGGGTGGTACTCTTTAGTTTCCATATATAAGACCACTTACTGAAATGCTCTAGGGCTTTTTTTTTTTTAAATTAAAAAAACCTTTGTGTGAAGCAGCAAAGAGACAGAATGTACCCAGTGAGTCAATGATAATGCCTGTGCCTTACAAAAGGATTGTTCCAGTAAAACTGCAGTTCCAAGGAATGTGTCATTAAAAGCAGGGTGCTGTATAACAGCTGCAGGGAACACACACAAACGTTACCCCAGCCCAAGTACATGTGTCCAGGACAGGAGGGGTATTAGTTTAATCTTAGTTACAACGTGTTGAACCTGCAACATCATAACTGCCATTTAATACACATTTTATGCTTACAGTTACAGATGTATTGTGACAACAAAGTTGCTTTATGGTCCAAAGGTTAAAACTGAGCTTCACATTGTTGGGGGTGGGGACAAACATTTATTTTGAGTTTGATTGTTTTGCACTAACTTCATGGCAACAGCTGAGATGATGTTCATTCCAGGACTAATTTCCAGTTTACAATTTCTTCCTCTGACTGGATATTCTTTTGGCACAGAGTGAGCCCAGTCACCATTTTATGAGATGCTGTTTTCACATAACAAAAATTCCACTTTAAACAGGATATTGCAAAAAAGAGTGCCTGTTTTTCAAAGTCTGGCTGATTCATATTGGTTACTTTACATGCAATGAAAAAGATTTACATACTGCATCTGTAAATACTGATCTTTTGCATTATATTAAATGCAAATATTGCCTAGTAACCAAGGCAAACATAACAGGTTAAAAGGACAGGATTTAATGTACACAAGACACTCAAAGTCTGTAAATTCATGACAGGTAGATTGTGTATACCTCCAAGTACTTTTGGCAGACAAGCCTACAGCAAAGAATACCTGCACCATTTGCTTTCAAAATTTCAAAAGCCACTTATTACAAACCTTCCAAGATTTTCTCACAACACAAGACCACCTCCTCAGACTAAGAACAGATCTATTGTACAGAATCCTGTTTGTGGTCTCCCACAGAATTTGTGGAAGGTACTAGGCATTGAGAACAAGTCTGCTTATACCATTTCCAGTTTAAAAAAAAATTAAGACAAATTGTTCTTGGTGTACCTTGGGCTTTAAAGAAAGCAGACATCTATATTCCTTAAGTACTGTTTCACAAATAGAAATTGGAGCAGGCAGCTTTAATTCTTTGACTGACATACCTCAGATTATTCCATAGTTTGAGGAACATTACTGTAACCCACAGCTGAATCTGTGCAAAGCATCAAGGTTATGACTTAAGACTGAAAGATTTAGATACCATTGACAGACTCAAATATGCCCTCTGAGCTATTGAAATGTCACATGCAAGCACATTAATGAAAAAATAAAGTAACTGAAAAAGAAAACACCATGAAAAGCCACAGTGGTAACTAAAGTGCTTCTAGTACTCCCACATGGTGGAGCTATCAATGGTGTCAGCATTGGCTTTCAATACCCCAGCATGGTCCCCCTTCAGGTACTTTCCCTCAGTAGACTTGATTGCCACCTTGTTGTAGTCACAGAACTCCAGCAGGAAGTCAACTGGGGTGTCACTGCTGCTGGTCACAGTGGACTCGCTGCCCACGATCCAGTACTTTCCAGTGCTATCTATAAGGTGATCAGTGAGACACTGGTCAGAGGTCATTTGGAAAAAGCAAGACTGACAATGCATTGCTGAAGTTTTATATTTGAGAGATGCCTTTGAGTATTCTTGCATTATGAAGTGAGGAAGTAGTTAACACAGAAGTCAAACTAAGATGAAGCTGTGATAGCCATTAAAAAGTCTTAAAGGATTCAATGAGCCCAAACTACTACTGAGGATACAGACAGCAGAGACTGACCTCTTAAGCTGTAGGCCCCATTGTTGAAATCCAGCTGGAAGACATCATAGGAAGAGCGGTTGCAATCCAGGGTCCCAGTGACCCTCCTGCAGCCAATGAATCCATGTTCCCCTCGAAGGACAATGAGGGGCCTGTTGATGAGCTTCATCAAGAACTCTTCTGTGTCTCCTAGAGACAAAGATCAAGGAAGGTTGTAGACTTCCTACACAAGTTGAGCTTTGGAAATCATATACATGACAGTAGGTTGATTTTAGCCCTCTTATCTAATGCAGTGTCACTGCTCCCAGGAACACCAATCACCTGCCCAAGAACCCATGGCATTGACAGCAATACTACATTTAAGGCAGCTACAAGTCATGCTTCTTTACTCACCAGCTGATTCAATGGTGGCTGCGAGCTGTCCATTCTTTTTGGCAGCCACATATTTTCCATTGGCAGCTTTCAGGGTGATTTTCTTCTCACGCCACTCGATATCAAAGTAGCAGTTAGCAGATCTGATTGCACAAAGGGCAAGATGATTCAGGACTTAGTTACATATTGTATGCAATTACCTGACAGTGATTCCAGCTTCTGTAGATTTGAGCCACTAATCACATTCACTTAGTCCCATTAGTTTAAACTTGTGCTTTTACTCAAAGGCTATATTTCAGATTACCTTGAATTTTCACTGATTTTAATGAAATACTAGTATAACCTACATGTACATTAATTTTATTTGCATACTTTTCTCCCTATGCAATTAATACAGCCAAGGCAAAAAAAAAAAAAAAAAAAAAAAAAAAAAAAATCTAATTTTGAGGGAATATAAATGAGAAATATGAGATCAGACAAGTCCACTATCTTAACAAATGGGTACAACTGTCCCTGGAGGGCTCTGTGGTGTGAACTTGTAAAATGTCAACAGCAGACATATTGGAGACCTGACTGGGACTGTAGATAAGGCACATTTTCAGTTCTCTGTGCCAGTGGACACATTGATTGGCTTATCTCTATGAATATTGATCATCTTCAGTGCCATGAGCATGGACTCACTTGGTAGAAGCAGTGCACTGCAGGCCACCATTGGCAGTGAGGGTCCAGTATTTCCCAGTGCAAGTCCTAAAGGCACACTTCTTTGTGTCCTTGCTGATCTCCATCTGAAAGGTCTCCTGGTCACCTTCCTCATCCTGGTTGGCTGAGAGATCCATGCCTGTGATAGGAGGAAGGCCAAGCACTGGCTGAGTTGAGCCCTGCACAGCATTTGACATCATATGGAGGTCAGCTGAACCACCTTCAATTCAACAAAAAATGAGTCTGAAATCAAAGATATCAGCACAGATCTTTTACCCTGGTTCACTGCTCACACATTGTGTTCCCTGTCTCCACTGAAGCCCTTAAAGAAAAATTATACATGAACTTTATTCTAAAAATTAATCTGTAGAACACATGGGATCATTTGACCATTGACAACCACCTCTGGCCTTTACTCCTCTTCAGCTTCCACATGGGGTGCCTCACAGGTGTTCATCTCAAAAATTCCACATGCCAAAAGCCTTAATTTAGAATTAACTCAGCAACAGACCACATCCTGTGCAACACACATGCAGTACTTGCAGTAGGTTGTTGGTCATGCAAATCTGAGCATGATCATCTCTAATATAAGTGTACAGCTTACTGAGGAAAAACACACGACTGAAACTGCTTGTCCCAGCTCTTTGGAAATATGTGGTTTGCATCTGTCCAAAAATTCCATTGACAAGACTGCTTTGGCACCATTTACAGAACACACTAGAACTACATTAGTCATCCATCTCAGTGAAGCCACTGAATGGAACATTTTCCTCTTACATAATATGGCTATATTTTCATTACATATAATGAATTTATATTAGTATAACCTAAGAGAATATCATCCAACTGAACTTAATGGGCAATGAGGGTGACCTTGAAACAAGATGAAACAGAAAATGGCAAGATTATTCCTTTCTGTGTCCACTTTTTGACTCAGTTTGAGTTTTCACATTTTCTCTCATTTTGCAAATGCTTCCATTCTGTTCAGTCATTTTAAAACTATCCCCTTGCAACCTTTAATTACCTTGGCAGAAGTTGGCCTCAGTGGACAGATCAAGTTTCCACAGAAATATGTGGATGAGTGAAGGAGAGCAAGACAAAGATGAGAAACACATGGTCCAAGATGGCTTCAGTGCAGCGGGTGTTTGGTGGGGGAGGTGGGGGGTTCAGACATGCTTCAGCATCTGATCTGAAGAAGCAGAAGCACCCTTTCGTTCACATGTACTGGCTGGCCTTCATGCAGCTTTTTCAAGCAGTGCTAGATCACTTTTGTGCACAGACAAAACTAATGTTAGGTCACATCTGGTGAAAGCGTGCACGCCAAGAGGCTCGAGACTAAAACAGGGCAGCTTTTATGACATGGCCTTCTTCCGCTCCAACAAGCAAGAATGCATCACCAGCACCATTATCTGACCAAGGCCACCAGCCCCCTCTCTGCATGTTTAGCCTCTAACTTTGCCTGCTCTGATTATGGCCTCTGCTGACCTCTGGACAGACACACCATCTGTGTATAACTAACTTGATGCACAGCTTTAGCTGGAGAAGCACTTAACCAATGGGCTCCTGTTTGGAGAAGACAGGACCCTCCTGAAATTGAGGGAGATAAGGAGATGGGAGGAGTGGGAACTGCAGAGCAGGAATCACATGCAGGGTTTGATCCATGTTTGTGGACAATAGCCATAGAGCTGCAGCTGGGAATGCTAGGAAAGTCTTGTGGAAAATGGAGAAAGGCCAATCTGTGCAGTGTCTCAAACCAGACCATGCAATGGCAGAACCACTTTTCCTTCGTTTCAGGAAAGCTATTTTAATGAATCAGAGCTACTTGAGGTGGGGGAATTTAAGACTATTTCAGCAAGCAGTCAGTTTGAAATTCACTTATTTTAACCAGACTCCCCCCTCCCAACCAAGGAAGTCAAATGCCGTTAAGGGCAATCTATAGCAGATTGTGTGCAAACAAAGAGGGCAAGGGTGACTTTTTAAAGAAAAAAAAAAAAAAAAAAGCAGTGATAGCAACTGCTCAGCTACACCTGCTTTAACCTTGCAGCATTTCATCTGCCCAGCATCCCAAAGAAGCAACCCCACTGTTTGGCACAGGGAATGGTAGCTCTGCACAGCTGGGATCCAAGGGCAGCTCTTGCAGGAACACATGCCTTTGTTCTCAAGCCATGCTGGATTCCTCATGCACAGCCCCCCTTCCCCCTACCACAGGCCACCTTCCTCCCTGAAAACCCCCTTTTGGTCAGTGGATGAGCACCGATTCTCACAGGAAAGCCCAACAGTGTAATGGCAATGCAAGACTTTACTATTCTGCTGGGAAGCAGCAAAGCTCCTCAAGATTGTATAGAAGATGAACCTGCTGGACAATTTCTCATTTTTGGCAAAAGGGTTCAATCCATTTACAGTCTTGCATTGGTGTGCCAATAGCACAGGGTGGCATTTGACAGTCTGCACAGCATTCAGTAACATTTTGTTCAACCATGGTGTACAAGAACAAGAAAATGAGGGCACAAACAAGGCTAATCTCTGATTCCTCTACAAAGAGGAGAGAAAAATCTAGTGAAATGTCTCAGAGCAGCCTTTCAAGTCCTCAACAGGGTCAGCAAAGGGCCCATTGAATGACAAAGAAAGCCCACAAACTGAGGCACCCCATTGCTCCTTGTTCTACAGGAACCACGTGCAAACCACCCAGCTCCTGGCATCCAATCAACTGGCAAGCAGGCAAGGCCACATCCTGCCATCTGCACATGCGTCACACTGCCCTGGATTTTTTGCACATAATCTAAAATGGAGATCATTCCAAGACACCATACCCAGAATGTTAACTAATAAAATGGAAAAACATTACAGCATCATACTGCATAATATGCTAGTTCACATTTTAGTTGATATCAATAATTCAACCACTGGGTTTACATGTAGAAACATCTAGGTCTCATCTTAAGACTCCTTTTGTCTTGAGTTTGTGAAGAAAATATTGGATACCCATTTTACTCAGTTCCCATCTTGCTTCTCAGTATTGACTCTTTCTTTTTGTACCAGAGCATAATTTTCTTCCCCCAAGCACACCTCATAGCTCATTTCAGCATCATAATCATCAACTGGCCAACCTGATTTATGGCCAAAAGAAGTGCAGTAATACTTTTACAAGATCTGCTTTTTGTCAATATTGCAGACCTAATGGAAAGTGGATTAGCATGAAAATACAAAGTGATACATTAGTAGAGCCTTTTCTACCTTCACACCTCCTGTGTCTATAGCCTACATGCTTCATATTAAGGTACATAAAGACCAGAAGCATTAAAGCATTGAATGCTTCACAATGGGCACTGAAGAACAAAATTTGGACATTTGTATCCAGTTGTTACAAATTGTTTGAAAATATGAAGCCTTTTCAGAAACCAAGCAAGACTGTCAAGCATAGTCCACACTGCTTTACAGTTGGGGGTTTAGGCACATGGATCAGTCTATAGTTCTACAGACTTCTGTGCATGATTTTATTGGAATACACACAATGACCAACATTAGTGTGAAATGGTCTCTCTGCAGGTTAAATGCTCATAGAAGTGCTAATCTGACCACAGAGGTCCTGCTAGTCTCCTGCTCTGCCATATGAGATTAGAAGAAACTAGCAGCCTTACCCTGCCTTGTTGAGACATTTCTTTCGTTGCCAGCAGTAAGCACCACTTGGGGGTGGCTCTGCTCCAACACAAAGAGCTCATCTTTCCCAACCTTGGAGCTCTTGCCAGACTTCATGGTTCCACTGGGACCAGAGGGAGCCAGGTACTTCCCTTCACAGTCCCTAAAAGCAACCTTCCCAGACCTGAACTCCAGAGTGTATCCAGTCACCTTCTCGGGCTTCTGGGTCAAGGAGCCATCGCTCTTGAGGAACCTGTTGTCTGATGTCTGGAGGTGGTACTTCTGGTCTTGGAACACCAGAGTGATCAACGAGTCAACGCCCCAAGGGACATCCCTGTCAATGGCAATCTCATCCACCTTGGTGCTCAGGTGGGCATACCGCTTCCTGGTGAGACTGAATATGTTAACCTGAGGATGCATGGCAATGTGGACACTCCATTTCTCCGCCACAGAGATGGTCTGCGCAAAGCACACGATCCGGTCCTCAGTGCCACCCAGATAGCGCTTGTGTGGCTCTGACTGCAAAGACCAGCGCCCATCATCATGGGCTGTGATGATGAAGCCACAGTCTGCACCAGGGGTTTCACTGTCACCCGTCACATTGCCATCCTTGTCTGCTGCAATGTACCTCCCAAGATGGCTCTTTAGGAACACCACATTGGAGTCCTCACCATTCTGCTCCAGGGTCCAGATTTGCTTCTTCTTCATGCTGGTGGCAGACGCATTGATCTTAAAGCCAAATGTCTCAGCCGTGAGATACTTGTTCCCACAGTTGATGAGCCCAAACTGGATTTTGAGCATGTCGCTGGTTCCATTCGCCGTCATGGTGATCTGGATGGATGGATGGATGCAGGACAGGGAGACACGCGGTGCACGATTCGCGCTGCTGCTGCAGAGCCGAGAAGGTCAATACCGGTGACAAGGCGGTGCTTTGCACGACTCTTTGTGTGGATGCTGGTGCGATGCAGCGCACGTCCTCAATTGTAGTCTCAGTGAGCCCAGCGCCTGGTGCCCCCGCCGCTCCTTTTATACTCGCCGGTGACGTCAGCGACCGGGGTCCCGCCTCCCCTTTAAAGATGATCCTGGAGAGATGTGCCGCAAAACGGCGAGCGTAAGGCTGCCTTCGTGTAAGGTGTGTCCCCTAGGAAAACGCAAATGATACGTGTGCAGCCCTCCAGTAGTGTCTGGGGCGTCAGACTTAAGAACCTTGCACGTGCTTAAAAGACGAAAAGATTTGTCAGAGAGAGTGAAATAGGAGCCCGAAATAAGAACCATCGAAGTGACACGTGTGATAACTGAGCGTGTCACAAACGAACGAACCGTCTCTTTCGGATGAACAAAGTGAGCAGCGTGGGCACTAAGCTAAGGTACACATGACTGTAAGGGAGGTGCTATTTCCAAAATGTTCTCGCACGGCGGCAAGGAAGAAGGACGTGAAGTGGGGTGGGGTGCGGGGAGACGCTCGTGTGCGCGATCTCACAAAGATCTATTCATAAGCATGAAAAGCTGGTCAGAACTGCAGAGGAGGCGAGGCCGAATAAACAATGGCTCAAATCTACATAATATTGGCATAGCGTTTTGATGGGCATCACACAGTCACTGTGTGTATGAAATATGGTAAGTGTCACGTGGCCCCTTTCAACTGATGCTCCACGAGTCCGGATGCAGAATGGACTGTAGCGCTCCTATAAATTTTATATGGCAGGATATGGGCTTTAAACATAGAGACAGAGACAGCAAAGAAAGTGCGCACCTGGATTGCAAGTGTTTCCAAATACTGCACATCGACCAAAGGCTCAAGTCAAGAGGTTACATTGTATCACACGTGTGATCGTGCAGCACATTATGATTATTAAAGTTTCCAGAACAGTGTCCGGACATTCCGCAATTCACGGGAGCTTCATGGCATATGTTCATTTGAAGAATTTAAGATGCTTAGTTATGTTCATTTTTGTGAATGAGATTTTTCTCTCTTTTTTTGCTTTTTTTGTAATAATGTGGTGTTTAAATGAACTGCATGCCAGTTTGAAGTGTTGCAGTCTGTGACTAGTTGCGCTACACTAAAAATCAAGGTCAAACACCAGCATCACTCTGTCCTTGACCGTATTTCACTCATAAAATGAGTATGAACTGACTGAAAGACAGGTCTCTATAGGCCTGCTGTCATTTCTATTCCCCAACTCAATGTAACCCCAGTGCTCAGAGATCTGGTACGTGTCACCTCAGTTCCTCATTTCTCCACTGGATGCTCAGCAAAGACAAGCAAACCTTCCAAGGCTGCAACTTCTGTATGTGTAAACTGTGTTTCCCTCTTGAGTTCTGCACCCAAATTGATGAGGTGGCACTTAAATTGCATCGTCTCATCAGCTTAAGCTGGGTCTTTTATTCAAAACAACAATTTTCCCCATTTTTAAAGATGACTTCCACTGGTGCAGTTCAGGCTCAGCGCCACACTTGGGATTACTGTGGTGGAGAAGCCCTGTAACCTGACCAGGAAACGTTTCTATCACTACATGTGTCATTGACCATAAAGCGACCCCACTGGCAGTTTACTGCTTATCTGCTCTATGGGGCTGTTGATGCATGTATACAGTGAAGATGGGTGGGAATGTGTCAAAGCAGCTGGAGGATCCGCTCTTCGGAAGAGGGTTAACCCCCCCCAGCTGGTGATGATGATGATGATGTTACCTGACGTCTGAAACCTCTAAGGGTCCAGTGTGATCTGGCTTGTCCAGCAGGCCACTGTGTTTATTGCTTCGGGAATAACGTTGCTCTGTGTGCTTGCTCTCTTTGCTATTTTGCCACATAATTTACTTATTTCTTTATTTATTATTTGTGTACCTTATTGTTTTGTAACCTAGCTGAAGCTGAACCTGTACTTTACTATGGTGGTAATGTAGCACACACACTGAAGAGTGTATATCCAAGGTCAGCACGAACTACTACTGCTGCATGATGTTTCACATGAAGAAAGAGGGCTGCAGTCTGCTTTCGGCAATTTTACATAGTGACAGTGTACACAAGCTATAGCTCCATTGTAGCACAGGAGGGCTGTTAATGACTTTGCTGGCTGCCTTGTCAGTCGGACAAAATAAATCGGTGTTGCTTGCTCCTTGCTCTCAGTGCATGGCTGCAGTTTTCAATGGACAGAAAAACCATCAAAACTCGTTAGACAACATGTAGTTTATAGGCCGTCAGTCAAAGGCATCATCTCAAAAGCAGGCCTCAAAACAGACATGTGACTTAGCTGAAGGAGGAGGGGAAGGACTGAGCTCTGTGTGTGTGTGTGTGTGTGTGTGTGTGTGTGTGTGTGTGTGTGTTTCTGTGGGAGAAGGAGTGCGGATTCCTTTTGCTCTTCACAATGGAGCACAGTTCATCCCCCCTCATTCTGCATGGGTGCTATCTCCTCTTCCAGATGGTTGGCTTCTTTGTCCCCAGAGAAAGCAGAAGGCCGAGGGCCCCTCATACCAATGCCGTCTCCCTTTTTCATCATCATTAGCGGAGGCCGCCAGCAGTGCAGCCGTTTATGAAAGATGAAAAGATTTATTTTTTTCCACTTGCGAATGAAAAAAAGATTGGTGGAGACAAAACATGTTAGCGACAGGTCTCTGGAAGGATTTTGGTAATTGGTCATGAAAATCTGCTGGATTTCATTGACTGTAAGAAAGCGACAGGCAACGCTATGGATGGCGCATCAAAGTCTACCTTCATCAGTCTCCTGTTTTATCTTGGACGCTAACGCCACAGTCTTGGTTAGTTTTGCTTCTCCTTTTTCAGCGAGTTTGCAGCTAATGCAGAGGCTCATCTTTGTCCTTGGTGCAAGCTTTAGCAGTTGCCATGGTAACAGGCTTCCAATCCACTGCAAGAGAAAAAGGCAGGGCTGCTGCAGCGACATCGGAATTGTGATGAAAACGGGAGGCTGGTTAAATGAAATGCTTGTCATCCTAATGCATTACTAGTTTATTTTCATTGTTAAAAAAGAAAGACTTTGTGTCTGTCATTGCAGATCAGGAACCAGCTTTGCTGTTTTCATCGGGATTTTACTGCACCTTTTGGGACTGGCCATAAGTTTACATTATTCATTTAGCAAATGCTTTTCTATAATAAGCAAAAATTTAAATAATTTTAATTATTGCCTGCTTAAATGTTTTTTTGTTTTGTGTTTGATGGTACAGAACTTTCGTTAAATTCTACTTAATCTGTGCTGTATTGCTTCGAGTGCAGATATAAGGAACCAACCTTCTAAATAGTCGACTTATTTCCTGTTCAGCTGTGAGGCTATTTTGGAGGTAACATGGTTTATGAAAATAACTGTGACTGAGAAAAGTGTGAATAGAAGCAAATAAATGGCTCCCTTCTGTTTGTTTTTGAGAAAAAACAGGATTCTTTAAGAACGCAATAGGAAACAGGGAAGTTTCAGCGGTCCACTGCTTTCCTGTCCATGTGGTCCTGAGCGTATCCGATCTGATGTGCAACAGCTCCAGCACTGGTGCAGTGGGGCAGGTCCACAAACACTGGTGTCCTTCTTTTGTCATGGGATAGCACAGCTGAGACATGATGCCAGATGCACAGTGCCTGAGGCATCATGGCTACCTCCTCACTGGGAGGCAAACCAGACATTCTACATCACTGAGAGAGAGGACAGGCTTTTTAAACCTCTCTGAATATTAATCCTCAGATTGTGCCCTTGTTTTCTCACACATCCCTTCCCCCCTTCCCCGTTCTTCTCTACTCAGACGGGTGGGACGGGGGTGGGCTTGGCACTGCTGTCTAGGCAGCTCTCAATGGGGGATGCAGAGCGGCACTGCCCTCAGAACAGCAGTGTGTCTGCGTTACTGCGTCAGAACAGGTCCGTTTCCCCCACTGTAGCTGAGATGATGTGCCAAGTCACATATCCTGTGCTCATCTAGGTGGGGGAGGCTACCTGAGGGGAATAAAACTGAAAGCTGGTGCCACACAACAACATCAATGCCCTCGCCCCCCAGAGGGACCTCACTTATTCTCAAGGACACTGCTTCACACTCGGAAAAGTTAATATTAAGGGTTAGGGGTAGGAGTAGGCTCAGGCATTGTTCCAGGCATTGTTCCAGGGTTAGGGTTAGGGGTAAGGTTAGGCATTGTTCCAGGGTTAGGGTTGGGCATTTTTCCAGGGTTAGGGTTAGGCGTTTTTCCAGGGTTAGGGGTTAGGATTAGGGTTAGGGTTACCGTTAGGGTTAGGGGTAGGGGAAAGGTTAGGGGTTAGGCATTGTTCCAGCTGTGTGCCGGATATGAAGAGGATGTCCCTCTGACTAGTGGTGCAGTCCATCCTATTCCTCTGCACAGCTCCAGCCCCACCAAAAGCAACACCAGAAACAGGAGTGCTTTCCTGTTTACTTGTGGTGCACGTCTGCCAACCACTAATGAATGTGTCCGCCTGTCCATCTGCAGTGGGTCGCCTCCCTTGTGCACGGCTCTCCCACATTGAATAGCTGGAGGACAATGACAGACTGGCTGTTAGGAGCAAGCACTTGCTGGGAGGAATAAACACCACCTTCTGGCTCTGTGCCACACAAGTGGTAAGTGATTCAGTAAAGCTCCTGTTACCATGATTTAGTCCCGCTCTCTGGGTATTTGGACAGAAAGTAGGGCTTAACTGATAATGCATATTATTATACTGTAAATGGTGCCTGGACACGTCAGTGGACAATAGGAGCTGAATTTCCATAGTCCTCATGTGAGCTCAAGGCCCTTGACATTTGAGCGAAGCCTCACACTCGCAGAGTGCAGGATGTAAAACACGGAAGGTCCTTTCCGTGAAGAAATCCTCCCCTTTGTCAGACAGTAGTTGCTTCCTGCCACCACTGTTCACTTCCCCTTTCAAATATAATGTTATAGATTTGGGATTTTTCTTCGGTGTCATAATTTGTAAATCCAAATATTAATATTAAATCTGTTGCAATTTGTGGGCAGTTGTATGTCCTGTTACAGTGAGGATGTGCTGATAGGAGCAGAAGCTTGTCTGGTGTGAGGTGGTCAGATTTATCGTCACTTCTCACGAACCACAAAGCTGTGTATAAGGCAGCCACTTCTATGATTATATTCCGTTGCCATCTTGCATCACATAACCAGTCACATGGAAGAGCTGAGGAGACTGAAAGGCCCCTTAAACTGGTTATCTTTCTGAATCAGCACATCCATCCCATATTCCTGCTCCCTTTGTAGAAGCATCAGATGACTCACTCCTTCCCAGAGGGCACATCTGACAGCATCCGACTGTTTATAGAACATACAATACAACAGTGCAACTTTCCAGAGCTGGACCCTTTCATAGGTCATGCTCTACCTACTGTGGACCAAATCCCAGAGCTGTGGACTGAACATCTGCAAACTTTAAAAATTATCTGTTTCCCTTTTGCAGGCCAAAGGAGAACTTCCAGCATTTTGGATGTTACAGCTCAGAGCAGTGCCATATGAGATGAACCCACACGAGCTCATGCAAGACAAAAAAATTGGTTCTGTAATCAACAGATGTGAACGTTTAAGTAAATATTTGCTGAAGAAGAAGCAGTGTGTCAAAGGATCAGTAATTACTAGGGTGGCATGTTCTCAAGGTACATTTCAGAGAAATGCAGAGGTCCACGGAGCATGCAGGAACCACCCTTCATCCAAAATAGAATAAGTGAGACGCCTTGGCTGTTTCTGAAATCACTGTTTTTGAGACACTGTCCCCGGCTGCTTCTTCGAGTCCAGCTTTAACGATTTTGGACAACACAGAAAGGGTTGGAATGTTGTTGTAATGACATTTTTGTCATGGCTTATTTTTGCGTTCTATTGTCCATCGTCTTAGAATAGCAGTGCAGTTAGATCTTCACGTGACACAGTCTCTCTCTGTGCGATAAAATTAGCTCATTGAATAGCAGCCGCTTTGTGGGACACTCTTGGGTGGCTGCATTTCCTGATCATCTTGAAATATAATGCACACCTCACACCTCCACAGCACTGCCCTTCGAACACGAATAGTACTCTCCAGCAAGTAATTCTACAACACAGTATTTTTCAGCAGCTGAAGTTTTTTTTATTTTTTTTCGAGTATGAATCTCTGCCAAGCTCCTGACCTTGAGATATGGTCAGAGTGTTAAAACGGGGCTCAGGATAGATCTTGGGAAACACAGCCTTTCACTGAAGAGCCAGCCACCCACCTCCCCCCCACCTTCTAGCACTGCTGATACTATATTTAATCTACTCCAGGTGTGAAGTGAAGGCTGAGACTCACATGGCTGCCATGCAAGGCTCTTGCAGAAAGACAGAAGAACATCTAACAAATGACTCAACTGCTGAGCGCAAGACTTGTCTTAAGAACAGCTTTTTTCCTTGTGATCTTTTATGCTCCAGTTGAAAGTATGTGTAATGGAGGGATGTTTTCTGTTTTTCGAAAGATGGTGAAAAAGAGTGCAGTTTGTCTGAGGAATCTCTTAATAAATATGGATTTCTTGAGTACACACAGTCTGCTTTAAATGTTTTGGGAGACGCCCTGTCTTTTTTCGAAACTCTATCCCAGAGCAAAATTTGCTCAGCCATGGGTGTGACCCTTGTCTCCTGACAAGGTCAAAGATCGCAAGTCTGCTTCATTGGATGGAAAATGCAAGCCTTTCTGCCAACCATGGTCACCTAAACAGGAACGCTTTCCACACCCTTAACCAAGAGAGAAATGAGAGGAATTAAAGTTGGTTCAATCTGTCATGTGCACTTTCTCTGGCCAGACTCAGCCTTGCAGTGTCAGCTCCAGCCCATGATGCTGTGCTGCACAAGGAAATCAGTAGGACTGCAGAGCATGAGAGGCCTTGTGGGAAATCTTGGATGGTAGCAAAAGCTGGAGATGAGGTGTGGGGCAGGCAGAAGAAGGTCAAGCCGACAAGCCAAGAGCAATGAGACATAATACTAGAGCAGCAGAAGCCTGGCAATTGGTGGGAGGTGGCCAAGCAAGGGGGCCTGGTGGGGCCTGGTGGGGCCTGGTGGGGCCAATAGAGAGAGTGTGTGCAAAGAACAAAGTAAAACAGAGCTAACATCCGAAACCAGGCTCAGAGAAGCACAGCCCTGCTCTGTGTTTTCAAACAAAGCATCAGTGTGTCAATATATTTCAATCATTTGATTCTCATCATCTCTGACTCCTCACCACTGTATCACCATTGATATTATTTAAGAGGAACAACTGAGGGTGGTTCTGTCCAGTCTGGCTACAGGGGCTACAGCTGAAGAGCCAGCAGGAGAATTCCCCATTGACCAAGTTCTGGGGTCACAGTGGGGATCCAATTTATGAATAAAGGTCCAAGTTTAATCTTCAGATACATTGTGGTGTATGAGTATGGTGTGGTTTGCCTCGTCTACTTTGATAGACGTGTACAAAGTGTAAGTCGCTGAGGTAGGTAGCCCTGAGGTATGTGAAAAACAGCCTTGTCTTGATGGAAGAATCTATTTGGGTTAGTACTTAGATAGTTCAGTGAATGTCTGGAAATGCAATGCAGCGTTGGAAGGGTGTAGATAAGGGTTTGGCTTATTTTTTAGGTGTCACTGTAGCACGCCAGGGTGGTCTGAAGAGGGGGTGGAGCCAGGGACGGGCCAGCAGCAGCTGAAGCTAATTAACACCTCTATTTCTTTCCCCGGACCGGCCAGTGAGAGAGAGACTGAGGAGCCGACGACGGAAACGGCCCCAAGATGTCAGCGAGCACAACCCCGACCCTGGCACCAACCCCGACCATAACCGCAACCCCACACACTGAATTCCTCCACAATCTACCCGTTCCCTGTTTCCCCGTCCACCCTTTGGTCCGCTTCCCCGCACGACCCTGAATAAAAGCCCCCCCTTCTCACGAACTCTCCTTGTCTGTGCTGGCGTTTCTTTGCTACAGTCACTATTAATTCTTTCATATATAATGAGGAGGCAGCATAAAGTAGGATGATCACAATTAAAGACTGATCACAATTGATCATTGTTGGGGGTTAGCAAGCCGTGGGCTTGAGTTTACAAGGTCGTATGCAAGGGTTATGGGGGCAATGAGAGCCCTACAGGCCCACATTAAATGGTTAAGAGAGGATGATAAATGAGAGACCTGGAGAGTTGTTTGATGATCTGTTACCCCCCACAGAGTCTGCCTGCAGACAAAGACACTCCGATGGTGGATTACAGTACACAGTGGTAAGGAGTTCAGTGGCTAGAAAGTTGGGTTGCAACCATGGGGCTGCTGGTTCTGAACATAAGCAATGTTCTCTGCTATGTATGAATGGGTGATGCAGAATGATAAGAAATGTTTTTCTCTTTTGGATAAAAGTAAGCAGACTAAATCAAGGAAGTGACGGGAGGGAGCGCAGCTTTGTTTCTAAAGGAGTCGCATTTCCTGTCTGTAGTATACCCTGTTGTGAGTGTCTGTTCCCATGACTACAGGCGTCTTTATTGAGCCATAAATTGTCACCTGGAACGATGCAGAGCTTTGGATGGCTGCCCGAGTTAGTCAATGGGAATGGAGGATCAGGCTGTATGTCGCAGATTGGACACACCACCTTTTCATCCCATGGGTTACTGGCACTAATGGAGTAATGGGAAGACCGTGATGAGACGGTACTTTAAGGCCCCTCCCCCGATGGTGTGACCAGTTTATAACAACCACAGAGTCCCATCTGGTATCAGTGGCCTGGATGATGCAAACATTCCTGAAAGGTCAAATGGCCAACTGGGGAAGGGTGCTGCTGGAGGCAGGGCAGATGGAGGGGGGGCTGCAGCAGGTCACATGTGGTCCGTGGGTTTCTTGGAAGCATGGCTCTCCTGAAGGACTTGCCTTGGGAAGATAAAAAACAACCAAGGTCCTTATTACAGACCTCTAGTTCCTCTGACATGGGAAACAGGGTTTTTTCAAGGTTTTTTTCTTCTTAAAATCACATGGCACTGCTTCTACACCCGGGGTATCACAGCATGTTTATGTCTCAGAGGTTGGTCTAATGTGGTTTTTGGTGAGCCCAGTTCCTCTCAGAGGAGGTTTGGCAAGGGGGATTCAATCCTGACTCTGGGTGGGGAGGTGTTGGGTGACACAAAGGCAGCCCCCCAATCAACGAGCACAGTGGAGGGATACTGATCATTAAGTGATGGAGCTCAGCTAATTTCAGGTTTATTTACGCCTGGGTTTACATGCAGCAAACCAGGACCTGGGCGCTGTGCTGATGTCAAAGAGGAATTTCTCAGCAGCCTTAGGATTTTTTTCACTCCTTCTCCTGAAACCCTTTGGTCAAGGACCCCTTCCTCCCACCAGGCCAACCCCCTGTGATCCTCCAACAAGATAACCCCACATTTCCAGCCCAGGGGGATCAGGCCCCTTGGTCTCCAAGATGAAATGAGACTCTCACCCCACCACCCCACCCCCACACAAAGTATGGTAATTAGGAGCACGCCAGGAGACACACTGAGTTTAATTACAAAAGAGAGGCCTGAGTAATTATATTTCTACTCTGCTTCACCACTTTCAAACACTGAACTGCTGGTCCCTTCCAGAACAGGTCTGTGGATCATTGTGATTCTTTACATGACTGAACACACTGTCCAGTTGCTCAAAACATTTTTCATAAGTACATTATGCAGAAAAAATATCTCTCAGTGTCGATGTAATGTGACTCAGGGAAGCTGAGGCTTCCTGAAGGAGTAATTAAAAAGGCCCTACTGGTTGCTTTTGATCTCATTCATGGGTAAAATGATGGTTGTTAGAGCCGTGACCTGGAGTCTCATTCACGCACTCCCGCTTCTTCTGCTTTTTGAGACTCATTCATGTGGTTGTGTCATAGTCTTTCCTTCCAACGTCGCCCTTCTCAGCTCCTGCACGCTGAACGGTGGCCATAAACAGCCCAAGCTGCATCTTAATCACACATGTTCTCACTTCTCACTCTATGAACTCTGACCATTTGCAGCCCAACCGGCTCGGACATATTCCCGTTTGCCATAAACAGAATTATGAGCTGAATTAATAATACGGCTGATGTGTGAACTGTGTTTGTGGGCTGAGGAAAAAACAGCACTGCTCATTATTCGTCTGTCTGGTCAAGTTGCCACTTTGGAGCCAAAGCGTCTTTGTCATCTGTGTTTATTTTTAGCTGCTGTTTTTGGTTTGAATAGCTTAAATTATTGACTGCTCTTTTGGAGCACTTAAAGCAAACAACTGGAACTGAATGCTGTGCTTTAGTGAATGTGCTCACGTGGAAACGTTTTCAGCTTTCTGTATGTTGTCGGGAATTGTGTAGCACAGCGATAAGGGTTCCGCAGCAGAGCTGCTTCATCGTCTTTGTGCTTTTGGGTTAGGGTTGTAAGAATGCCCGCGTTTCAAACTGTAGTAGGGCCAAACCGGGTGCCATGGTGGTAAATGGAACCAAAGTCATGATTTCATGTCTCAGCATGATGTTGTTGTGTCCCTGAGTGAGGTATTCAACTTCACTTACTTCAGCAAATACACCAATGTACTGAATGGCTAAAGTGCAAAAAAGTATGTATGTAATTTCAAAAAGTGACCTGATCACCGAACAGTGAAGTAAGTGAGTCTCTGTGTGGTGAAAACTGTGTGATATAGGTTCTAGTGACAAAGCGTGATGAGTCACTTATTGCAGCAGCTACTTCAACATGTTTCCTCACAGCCACAGAATACAGGGAAAAGCTCTCACTCCTTTCTTGCAGCACTTCATCTGCCTCCTATACGGAGATATGATGTAATGATCTGTTGTGAAATAGTTCCAGAACGTGTCACATGTACGAGGAACGGCTGTTAGAGGGCAGACGGTATGGCAATGGTGGGCTGTTCTAACAGCCAGTTACTCACACTGCCTCCTCCACAGCAGGGGCTGCTGTGGCCCTGCAGTGCCTCTCGAAGAGCTCTGCAGCGTCATCTGCTGGCGCTAAAGCAAAGCTGCACTATGAAACTCGAGCTCAGCGTTCCCCTCTGTGTGTGAACTTCATGTGTCAGAAGTGAGATCAAAATAAGAGCATGTCCTCTTGAGACAAAGCAGACATTAGTAAAAACGGTGCAAAGACTGTAAAAGAAGCTTGACTTTTGAGGTCCATTAATTCTGTGTCTCATTGCATGATGCTATGAGTTCCAAAAGGTGAACTAGGGACAGCTGGTAGCATAGTGGATAGAGCTACTGCCTTTGGATCAAAGGCTGCAGATTTGATCCCTGCCTCTGGCTGTAGTACCTTTGAGCAATGTATTTTTCTTGAATTGCACCAGTAAAATTACCCAGCTTGATTATGGGTAAATGATTGTAAGCTAGGGGGGTGCAGTGGCGCAGTGGGTTGGACCGGGTCCTGCTCTCCAGTGGGTCTGCAGTTTGAGTCCCGCTTGGGGTGCCTTGTGGTGGACTGGCGTCCTGTCCTGGGTGTGTCCCCTCCCCCTCTGGCCTTATGCCCTGAGTTGCCGGGTTAGGCTCCAGTTCCCCATTACCCTGTATGGGACAAGAGATTCAGAAAGTGTGTGTGTGTGTGTGTGTGTGTGTGTGTGTGTGTGTGTGTGTGTGTGTGTGTGTGTGTGTGTGTGTGTGTGTGTAAGCTAGGGGGGGGTGTGGTGGTGCAGTGGGTTGTATTGGGTCCTGCTCTCTAGTGGGTCTGGGGTTCAAGTCCTCCTTGGGGTGCCTTGCAATGGACTGGTGTCCTGTCCTGGGGGTGTCCCCTCCCCCTCTGGCCTTACACCCTGTGTTGCTAGGTAGGCTCTGGTTCCCTGCAACCCTGTATGGGACAAGCAGTTCAGAAAGTGTGTGTGTGTGTGAGTGATTGTAAGCTTGACATTGTAAGTCACTTTGGAGAAAAGTGTCAGCTAAATCAGTAAATGTAAATGAAAGGGGTTGGAATGGGAGTGTTGTATCCCTGGGAGATATGACACAGGGAGTGTAATGGTTCAGTTTATTTAGTGTAACTTGTTCACACAAGGCAGATGTATACTGCCTGATTGAATGTTCTTGCGCCACATCAACTGCTGACTCAGCAATTTCCCTGCACAAACCCCCACAGCCCAACCCCCAGCAGTTCACAAAGGGGGTGTGAGGACCAAAGTTCATGGCCCCTGTTTCCCTTCACAGGAGTCACATGCAGCTTGTATAGGTTGTTCCATCAGTCCGAACAAGGAGCATCATGGCACCAAGAAGCAACTTGCATTTGTAGGTGCTGGAATTGTGAAGACCCCTTGTGCTCATGCTCAGTCCATCCTCCTCCATCAGTTTCCCATTTCAATGACACATCTGAAGCAGGCAGTGTTACAGTTAAACAGGACTTGGTGTTCTAAAGGCTGTCAGCTTGCATCCTACTGCAGTAACCCTCAAACCCAAGTTTCCCCAACAGACACAGCGAGCCTTTAGAAACAAGAGAATGTGATCTGCTCCACACTTTACATTTCACGTGAGCGTCTAGTGAGGTGTTTTTGTTGCGGTACAAAGCCAGCGGGACCCACGTAAACAACTTTGCATCAAGCACAATGGACTCAGGTATTCTGCTGAGAAGATAAAGCCGTGTTCCATCCTGACCTTTCAAAGCATCTTTTTTGCACTGCTGAAGCTTAACTCTTCGAACCTCTGCACTCCTCCAACACCAAGATGGACTGGTTGCCAAAGTGCTGCCCCAGGCCCAACTTCACATGTCCTACACCTTGTTTTAGATGCTAATGATACACATGCATTCCAAAAATTCACACTCACCCCCCCTTCAGAAGCCCATTTTTCAAGCCCCAGTAATACAGCTGCAAGGTGACGGCATCCAGTGCAGCCATAAACAGATGTTGGACAGGACCCCTCAAGGTGAGACCCTTTGCACAGTCCATTTTAGTGAAAACAGCCTAGGAGGGACTGGAAGGAACATTTGCAAAGGGCTGTTTTTGGGTGTCCTCTAGCCTGGAGTTCATCCTGTGTGTCATTATGAAAACGAATATGAAATTCAGTGATTACTGTGGCTTGTACCCAGAGGACAGTTTCAGCAAGGAAGAAACCAACAGCTGAATGGAATAGGTAAGTGATATATGATCACCCAGGAGATGATCTCTGCACACAGGAGTGCTCCGTGTTGCCATTGTCGCACCCCTACATCTGAGGACAAGACAGGAACCATCTGTTGAGGGGTGGAGCTGAGGTCGCTCATTAACATCTGTACCAGGTGGCCCACTGAACACAGTTACTAATCGTGAGGAGAAGGCCATTCTCCTGGGACCCAAAGCTCTCCTGCCCACAGGACCTACTGGACCAGGCTTCCTGTCATCTCAGGCCCCCATCTGCACCTCCTCACCTCCATCTATCTGCCCAGGCCTCTTTTGTTCAGCTAGAAACACCTCTCATTATTTGGAGACAACTCCTCCACTCCGCGACTCGCATTGCTTTGTGGCGTTTCTCCTCTCAGAGCCGCTGCTACAATCCAGAAACTTTTAGTGGTCATGCAAGACCATCAGTAGGTTTTGCTGAAGGCCTGTAATGATAGGCTTTCTGCACAGGTCACAGGGCACCGTTTCAGGCAAAATTTTGGTCAGCTGATTTAGCAGTGTGGGATGGTAAATGGAGTTCCTCAGGTTAACTTAGACGAGCGCAGATAGAGAAGGTCAGACCAGCGCAGACGTGCTGCACTCAAGGCAGCAGACATTGACATGTGGGAATGTCCAGCAGCACAATGATCCCACCTGTCATCCTCAGTGCCCACCGACATACAAAGTCCTACTCAAGATCGTACCATAAGAACAGAAATCGTCTGCTGGCTTTGGCCGGGCCCCGGAATCTCCACAGAGCCCATTCCTACAGCTTTTGATGAAGCCCAGCAATGACAAACACAGTCCACCCTCCCCCTGCAACTCTCATTCTTCTCTTCTTCTAGGTTCATTTAAAAGCCATATACACCAATGTGACCATTTTGGCCGAGTGCGGGGAGACATTTTTCCTGATAAAACAACAGACTCGCAAACAACAGGTATCTTCATCCTCCTAAAAAAGGCAATAAACGCAGCAGAAGGAAAAAGGCACTCACCTATCCTCTGGTCCTTACACAAGAAGGCTATGAGCATTATTGCGAGCGACTGCTAATGTAGTGGCTGGAGCTACTGCCTTTGAATCCAAAGGTCATCAGTTTGAATCCCACCTCCTGCTGTAGTAGCCTTGAAAAAGGTACTTACCTGGATTGTTACAGTCAAGTTATCTAGCTGTATAAATAGGCAAAACAAATTTGTTGGTAGCTTAACAGTGTAAGTTGCTTTGAAAACAGCCAGCTAGTTAATAAATATGTTGTTGGGTCTGATAACATTCTTGGGTACAGATCATATACTGAGATCCCACAGAGGTGTGGTACACTAGGAGCCATACAGTACCTCTCAATAGCAGTGCCACAGGACCTCCCATACAGCTCTAAATGGGGATCTTCAGCTTCATCAACCACCCTGCTATCTGACAGCACCTGGAACTTCCAGTCTGCTGCTCCCTGGGTGTGTGAATGCAACCTTCAAACAGTGTGTCCTCAGCTATGGGCTCTAGCAAGAGATCTTTTCTGCATTAGCAACACTGCACCTTTGGGGCTGATCTTGACATCATTGTCTGTTCGCAGTTACACAGAAGCATCGGGCATCAAGCTCCTAGGTTATGATTTGCAAACTAGTGGTAGAGTGTGCTTGTGGCCCTCAGCCCTTCCACTGCAATGACCCAGTGAGCTGCTTCACCACCCTTTGCCCTCTAGCGTCACTACAGAGAGACAGAGGCAGAAAGAGGCAAGGGGATCAAGGAGCAGAAGGCTTGCTCTGATGCACAGCCATTCCTGGGATCACTCACACATCAGGTGCTCTCTGCTCTTGCCTTATTTAGGCAAGGCTCAAGGTAAGGGGCCAAGCAAGTGAATGGCTCACCTGTGGCAAACGTGGCACAGGGTTTGGTGTGGGAGGGGGATGAATATTTAGGCATCATGGGGTCTCTCGCTTCACCACGGGGGATCCCCACACTGATATTTGGGAAGCTGCCTCCACCTGGGCCTTTGCACCACTGATCTGCGTGGGCACCTGTGCTCCCGCCTTGCTGCTGCCAACCCCCTGCCCAGGTTGTGGCCCGGAGTCTGTGTTGCCTTTTCAGAGCATGGCTGCCGCACACCTGCAGCATATTCCTCCTGCCTTCTCCCCACCGTGGATCCACATGTGTGTCTCCTCCAAGACTAATAGCAGTGTGATGGGCTGCTGCCCAGAAGTGTGATGCGCGTCACCAATTAGAACACTACAGCGAGCGGTCTGCTTTGGTGAAACATACACTGGATGCACAGTTAGCAGGAGCCTGGACCTGGGGGTCCTTTTAAAGGGTTTTTTTCTGAACAGGCCATAGCAGCGCTCCTATTATCCTCTTGAATATTATCTGTAATGTTCCACCTAACTGGCGTTTCCTTTTCATTCCTGCTGGGCTGCTGTTGTGTACTTTACTGTGACCCAGTGCTATCTCCAAATATAATAACCCAAATTATATTCAGATGTGTGGTTTGCAGTGTTTTTCTGCCAGTAGGTAAATTTCACTGCTGTTCCGGGTCGAGGTGGAAGGACACCTCTGGACAGGACTGAGAATGTTGCAATGCGTCAGTGCGGGGAAAGACTAAAGAGTGGAATAATTCTCATCCATGTCTCAATAATCGAGAATTTGTTTTCTATTGATGACAGAGACTGGAGAGAGAGAGCGAGCTGGTCTCCTCATTCCTTTGCTCTCCCACAGACATCCCTGACAAAGACAGGCTTCTCGTAATGGAAAGGATCACCACCAGGCGTGCTCCCCCCTCCCCCATTACCCACAATGCACATGGCACCTGCGTCCACAGGAAGGCGGGACCAACTCAAGAGCTGGGAGACAAGAGAAGGGGTGACTGTAATGGGTAAGAGCTGCCCCGCCCTGAGGAGTGGGGGGGCAGAGTCCATCTATCCAACACCCCCAGGAGGCCTCTGACTGATGCTGCAGAAGCCCTGGAGCCTGAAAGTAGGCAGAGGATGAATGAATGAGAAGAGGGTGAATGAATGAAAGAGTGGGTTTCTCAAGCAAAGTGCTGCCCTACCCATTGTCCTGAGTGGTGGGTGCTGGGGGGGGGGGGGGGGGGGGGTGCAGGAACAGCAGGGCAACGACGAGACTGGAAAACCAAGTGGATGGGCTGTATTGCCCTGGGAGCCCTCATTGCAGCAAGGGCTGTGCTGGTTCTTACCATACACACCCACCATCCGAGGAGATGTACAGCTGTTTACATGTGCGATTCCGTGTGTGCGTGTCCGTGCAGGAGAAAGAGCCCATCCAAAATGAGCCTCCTCCTTCTGTCGGTTGAAGGTAACGAATCCAGCTCTTATTTCTTGTCCCCGATGCACAAATCACAGGAAAATGCGGGGCATGGTCTTCAAATGCGAACCGCATGGTCACACTCGAACACTCGACGGCAAGGGAGCGAGCGAGCGAGCAAGCGAGATAGAGAGAGAGAGCAGCCAAATCATTGCTAGTTCTTGCTTTCTGCATAATACTTAAAGGAGCAGTGCACCAAACAACAGAACAATAATAACTAATAACTTTGAAGTATTAAAGTTATTAGTTATTATTCTTACTACTACTACTACTACTACTAATAATAATAATAATAATAATAATAATAATAAACACAGTGTTTCAGCGTTCTTGACAGTTATAAAAAGAGGAAATGCAGAGAGGGGTGGCGTCAGGCCTCCTTAAAGGAGCAGAGGGAGTGTTTCTGGGAGACAAGTTCACGGCATATACATACACACACATACAGAAACACACCAAAACCTTCACAGGTGATTAATTCATTTCATTGATTCATGGCAGTGAAATTTGATTTTCCCCAGCTGCGTTTTGCACAATTTGGACCATCAGTAAATTCTTCCTGTGCTCCTGTGTAACAACGGTAGTGAAAACACCCCATATATGGGGTAACAACGAAATATCACATTCCTACCAGCGACTCCGTTAGAGCCAGGTGTGCTGCTTCATACCTTCCGTCATGTGAGGCCTGTTTGACGGAATGTGTCAACTGCCACACACAGCATGCACAGCCTGGTCTCTCATTCCATAAGTTGCTAAGCCAACAGTATGCTGACCACGCTGACACCCAGCAGGGGGATTATGAGCCAATATTTCCTCAAGGTATAGCCAGGGCTGGCTGTAAACATCCAGCACGGGCATCAATCTGTAAACCAGGATGAGGAAAGAGCTGGAGCTGGGAACGTTCCCAAGGCTCATGTTTCTGCACTTGGTTTTGGAAGCGCACGGCCACGCAGAGGAACGCCACTCCCTCATGCTTGCCATTCTTTCCATGTCCAGCCCTGAGCTGCCTGAATTTCAAATACGCACACAAGCTCTGGACACCAAATGGTTAATCATCCGGCGGCCTGTCCAAGAGCAGGGAACGCACGGCCGGGGGCAGGATGGAGAGCGGGGGGCCACGCCCCCTCTAGAACGCAAGGATGTCTGAGGGTGACTGAGGGTGCGATGAATGGGCCGCGGACAGGGATGACTAAGTTTGGCAATTGCTACCTGCTAGTTGTGCCCATATAAGGTGGCTGAGCAAGTGGGAGCCGGGGCAGGGCCCCACCCTCGATACGCAGTGCTGCCGGAGGACAGCAGCACAAGTTGGACCATCGCAATGCATACGCAGTGGGGGGGTGGGCGGGTTGGGGGAGGCTGCAACTGGGTTTCTAGAGGAAATGCAGAGGAATCCAGGAGTGCAAATGGAAAGAGGCAATGTTTGTACAGTGGAAAGGCGGAGGGGTTAGGGAGGAATGGAGGCTGGGGGGGGCGGTGGGCTTCTCCTGCTATCAAATGCACAGGCCCTGCTGACATTCACTGCTGGAGCCACTTCCTCCTTTCTATTCTCCTTTTTTATTATTTACTTCCACAACTCCACACAAGAGCTTTTGCTGGTTCATTATACCACGTTCAGCCTGTGTGTTACCCTACATTCAAGCTAATGCTTTTGTCACACTTTGCTGTCCCACCTTACATGTGAGTAACTGAAAACTTTTTTCAGATTTTTGCAATTTTGATCCACATTTATCTAACATTTGTCACCTTTTTCATTCGCAATAAACCCCGTACGTGCATTAATATTCAGGGTGACCGCTCATTTTAAAACTTCTGTTATCTGATTACATAAAAATAGTTTTAGAGATGAGGGAGTAGGAGTCGGGTGGTGGGTTGAAATGCTTATTCAATGACCCAGAAAATACCTTAATGAAACAGTAGAAAATACAATATAAATATAAAAACATATCATCAATATAATCTAAATAAACATATAAACTGCAAGACGAGCATTGAAGGAAATATAACTGAACATGTCTTTCCCAGCACGTGGAGAAGAGGCTGTTACCAAAAAAAACTAAAAAAAATAGTGTAAAACAGAATTGTGCACAATAACCATGGAGGGGAAATGTGCTGAACACCACCGATAACAAGTTCCTTGAAGAAAACAGAAGTGAAATGTTCTGTACTGCAAACAAGCTCTTGCTCAGAGCGACTTCATTCATTTAGCCTCGAGTCACTTTCAGTCTGATTTCCTTGAGAAAGTCCCATGCGAGTAGTGCCTGCATTCTTCACATGGGCACCACGTGACGCACTTAAACATCTCCTTTTATGGCACTCGCTGTTACATGTGCTTGAGGGCGAGGCCTCCTGTACCCAGAGGCCTCCAAGGTGTTTCAGGAAATGAACGGAGGGAACTGCTCCACGCGACCAGGCAGCTCAAACTAAAACACGCTTTTCCGTAACACTGATCCGTCATGTGGATTTGTGGCTGAAGAGCAAAAAATTCATAAACACACACACCCATTCGCTCGCAACTGCGCTGTTCATTTTTCTCTCCGCTCATTTATTTGGACCCATGTTATGCGGGCCAGCAGATCTATGGAAATGTGCCTTGCTGCGCTCACTTGCTGTTGATGAAAACTGGACAGGAAGTGCCTTGCCCATATTTCTCATGTTTCAGATGCACACAAGCAGTGCACGCTTATGGAAACTGGACTCGAATGGACAATCGGAAATCAAGACTTTCTGCTAAAATGTGTGGGGGCTACACTTGATGGATAAATTGCACGGTTTGCATCTCATGGTTTAGAGTCTGGCTGTAAGAACTGGCCACATGCAGGAAAATTGCACTTTTTACCAGCTGCATGTGTGCCCCCGGCCGTCGGTCTGTAGAGAGAAGGTCCAGCCCCGGTCTTCCAGCTGCAAGTAAAAGCCGGCACCGGGAAGGGAATCTGAGCAGCTATGCAGGAAGGGGCTTGTTTTGGGTCATTCCTTGGCACGTGGATGACATCGGTACTGCTCTTCCGGCCCTGTGAGGCTCGCAGGAGGAGCATGTGTGACTGCAGGCTATTTATTTGAATTTCCGAAGGTGAGGACTGAAACTCACTTTGAAGAAAGTGCCAAAGTAAATGAGCTCCAGTCCCCCGATGCCCTTCTCTGACAGCAAACATTCCAGATGTAAAACATACACCACATGTTACGTCACACATGTCACATTCACATACGTCAAGGCGTGGGCCTTGCATGAGGAATGAGTGCTGTCCCCTTGATGACGTGCTGTTCTTACCATATCAGAAGAGGTCAGGTTAAGACCTAAATCATTGAACTATATTAAGATATTTGATTATTCGTTATTTTCAAGAATGCAGTAACACAGCAAGAAAAAACAGAAGCAACACCGTACTGTTAAATGTTGGGCCGCTGTCTGGGTCGGAGACAGACGAACCCCACGGTAGGTACCAGTGGACTGTATCAAGATCCAGGCCCACATTAAAGCTGCATTTTGGAGCTATCTAGGCAGACTGGGAGAACCTGAGCAATGAGGGACTGTTCGCACGGGCAACAGTCCTACTCGCTACCACAGTCCTTCGTTCCACTCAATCCCTTATAGATCTGCGGTAAACTTGAATGTGTCTTGGCTCAACAGCATCTCCATGCTGGAAATGCTTTTTCTAGGGAGATGACAATATTAACATGACAATAATGCGAAATATAGCAATATGACAGATAAATATAAATGAAAACCAAGTAAATATGTAAAATAGAAATATAACAAAAATAAGTAAATGAATAAAGAACACATGACCTGTAATGAAGGGCTCAGTGAGCACTGAACTGTGCGTTCCCATTTCGTTCAGCATTCCTCCAAGGCTCAAACCTCTGCTTGCAACTTCCTGTGTGGACTCGCTGCAGAAATGTCAGACCTAAGACATGCAGTTCCTGTCAGAAAGCTTGGGCTTCACCGAAAATGCCCTTATTTGGCAACCCCATAAAGCACCATTGTGTGTGGACAGGTCTGCGGTAAGAATACAGGGGCCACGTTGCTATGGCCTGGGCACACCGGCATTTGGATAAATTCTGTTTGCCTTCCTTTGTGTTCCTCTTTTGCCTTCATTTATTCATTCACGAGCCAAATATAGCTACATTCCGAGGCCCAGCACCAGAGTCAACCCTGGGAGAGGATTCCCAGTCCAAGGGTGGTGGAGGAATGTGTATTGGGCAGGGAGCAGAGCCATGATGCCAAATCACCCAAGGACGATGGCTCTGTTTTGAGGTTTGTTTGCATCTGAGGGACATCTGCTGCTTCTTGACAGCATCCAAACCATTGGGGCCTTCTCACTCCGATTCTAGCAACTCATCGCTGGCCTCTCAGTAAGGAAACAATAGGTGATGCAACAAAAGAGTGAACCGATCTAGTCAGTATATTCAGCTGTGTTACACACTACAGCTGGATGGGGTTGATGAAAGCCTCCTTCCACACAACCTTCATGACTGTGAACAGAACCTGTGCTGTAACACTCTATGTTTTTCACTCCTATGAACCTACCATTACTCAGCTTCCTGTGACACAACTTCCATCACGCCGCTCAGAGCTGCAGGTTCACTTCCTGAGGGCTGTTTGCTGCAAGGTGAGCAGAAGCCATGGTCAGCTTCACGCCAGAGGTGAACCTCAGCCTGCTCAGTAGCAGCCAGGTGGAGCTTTGCAGTGTAATAAATTAGCAGAACAGCCATCAATCATCTACCCCTAAGAATGACATGCTGGTACATACCTTACTGACCTGGGTCACACACACATACTGTCTGAACCACTTGTCCCATATGGGGTCACAGGGAGCCAGAGCCTAACCCAGCAACACAGGGCATAAGGGGACACACCCTAGACAGGATGCCAGTCCGTCACAAGGCACCCCAAGTGGGACTTGAACCCCAGACCCACCAGAGGGCAGGAGCGTGGTTCAACCCACTGCACCACTGCACCCCCCTCATTGATACAGTACATGCCAATTTGAGCAAGTCCTGTTCAGCAAAAAGAGGCATCTCTTCATGGCAGTACATGACCAGTGACACCAATCTTTTGTTAACCCTTAGCTTTCTTTTTTTTGTGATCCCACCCAAACTGGACAGCCCATTATAGTAAATAAATATAGGTACATGATTTTCTTTAATAAAGAAATTACAAAACATAGATGATCACCTTTTACACCACAACTTCTTAGCTAATAATCTTTGATCATTATTATAGCCTCAACTATCCATTTCCAGTTGCTGGCCAGATCTGACCAGACACACCACAACATGTGAATAAAATATGTAAATTATAATAAAACTGGTGATGATCAGATTTATGTGTTCAGATGCCTAGTGTGGAGGATGTCAAAAAACCTTATGACAACTGAATGAACAAAACCATAATTGTGAAAGAATGAAGTAATAAATGGATAAAATTTCATTGGAACAAAACCCAACACAGAATGTAGCATGTTCACATGTAATGTCTTACATTAATCTATTTAGCAGATGCTTTTCTCCAAAGTGACTTCCAATGAGGGGGGCATGGTGGCGCAGTGGGTTGGACTGGGTCCTGCTCTACTGTGGGTCTGGGGTTAAAGTCCCGCTTGGGGTGCCTTGCGACAGACTGGCGTCCCGTCCTGGGTGTGTCCCCTCCCCCTCCCCCTCCCCCTCCGGCCTTACGCCCTGTGTTGCCGGGTAGGCTCTGGTTCTCCGCAACCCCGTATGGGACACGCGGTTCAGAAAATGTGTGTGTGTGACTTCCAATGAACTCTATGAAGTGTTATCAGACCACACATTTTATTCACCAAGGTGATTTACACTGCTAGATATACTACTTACAATAGGTCACTTATCAGTGGAACACACTTTCTGTGTCACTCACACATTATGGGAAGTCTCCCTCTGTCTAGGAGACAACCTGCCTCATGTCCTCTGGTCTAGACATTATTCTTTACAGTTATTCATTGACAAAGTACTACTTACAATTATTTACCCATTTATACAGCTGGATAATTTTACTGGGACAGTTTATGGTAAGTACCTTACTCAAGGGTACAACAGCTAGAGGTGGGGTTCAAGCCCATGACCTTTGGGTCCAAAGGCAGCAACACTAACCACTATGCTAGTCCCAGCTCTCTTAGGACTAGTAGATGTAGTTTACTGCAAGGACCAGAATATTTCCAAGAAGGAACAAAACTGAAGCAGCCACCCTGCCATTGAAGCCATTAACGTACCAATGAGCTCCCCGGACCTTCATTCTAGCAGCTTTGAGTCCATCCTATGCAGCGGGTCTCACAGTGTTGACAGCTCTGTTCCTAAATCATACAGGTGACAAGTTTGTCCCGAAGGGTGTCTCTTGACGTGCCACAAGCCATGAAGTCTTGAAGAGCTTTGGTTTGGCAGTGGGGTGCTGACAGCAGCCTCTCCGTGCTCACTGTCAATCTCAACAGTCAAGTGGTAAACTGAAGCTAAGAATGCATGCTGGCCACTGGCTGCTGGATGGACGGAGGCCACAGAAAGGAAGCCAAGTCGGCTGAAACCAAAGCAATGATAAGGGTCTGCTGAGGACTGTAAAGTGCGGTAGTAATGAACAACTGATCTTCCTTAATTGTTACATTCATATCCTCTTCTTGCAGCTTTCAGTTGTTGAAGCCCTGCTGTCATGCATGAAAGAGGTTTTATTCATAAATGTTGTGAGTGAGAAACAAAGTACATATAGGAGTGAACTCGCAGTCATCAAAGTATTAACGCACACACATTTTCTGAACCACTTGTCCCATACGGGGTCACGGGGAACTGGAGCCTACCTGGCAACACAGGGCGTAAGGCCAGAGGGAGAGGGGACACACCCAGGATGGGACGCCAGTCCGCCGCAAGGCACCCCCAGCGGGACTCGAACCCCAGATCCACTAGAGAGCAGGACCTGGCCCAACCCACTGCACCACCGCGCCCCCTATCAAAGTATTAAATGAAATCTTAAATTTAAACACAAGTCGCCCTTAATTTAACTTGTATATGGAGGATCCAGTAATTGTTATAACACAAGGTGAGTCAAAAAGAATTGAACAAGTTCAGAAATTGAATACTCGGTGGCTGAGTATCATATGAATATGTAATCAAAAGCACTTTGTGAAGGAACTTGCACAGTTGTGGAAAAAATAAGGCTTGCTACAATTTGGTGCATATTGCATTGTTTGTGTGATAAAGTGTTACTGAGTAAAAAGTTCTTGAAAGGGTTCATTTCTTTTCTAAATCCCCCCCATGTTATTTTGGCTGTTGAAGTGAGCAGGTATTAACCCTTTAATAGGGGAAAAACAACAATGACCACTGTCACAAGGTGTCTACACGAGTAAGCTGGGTATATCCACTTATACAGATGTTCCTGTTGTCTTATAGTGACATGACAACACACAGCATGTTCCCATTAACTCTTTACAAATGGTTCCTCTATTGGCCCTTTAATACTACAAATATACAGTACAGTGTGTAATATACAGTGTGCACTGTACTTAGTTTTTTGTGTATGGATTTCAGTACCAGCAATGAACAGCAGAACCTGAAAATTTCCAGGTACCTTAATAGAACAAAATCAATTGTAAAAGAAATAAGAGTACTGTTTTTTTAATTAAGCAGCAGAAGGGTCAAATTCTCACAATCTCATAACCACCACTGCCTCACAGACATCAAATAATTAGACATAGATTAATCCTATTTCTGTCAAAGCTTCTTTATGGGATTTAACCCCCCTCCACCCCACCCCCCCTACAGTTAGCAGGACCACTGGTACAAATGTGTGTTTTATACTGCTTGTCAAGTTCAACTGGCACACTTGTGTTTATTGAATTCAGAGCGTGCTTTCCAAACCAGAGCAAGGTAATACCCTATTTTTCCATCTGATGATTAATTTTATTCACTCTAACAAACACCGTCGCAGAAAAGTACCCTGAAGCACGGTATCAGTACAGAATACTCACTGTAAATGGTGACCTTTAAAAGTACACTGACACATACAGTAATTTCCCATAGAATTTTAAAATGTATGATGTAATGAGATTGTGTTGTTTTTAATGGCATGGCAAGGTTGGGAAGATATTCAGATGAAGTAATTTTATTGAATGCTGGAATAAAGATAAAGGGTGTAAAGGGTGGAGCACCGGGGGGATGGGTGAAAGGACAGAAATCCACTTAGGCTCTTCATTTGCTTGCTAATCCAATCTGAGCTGAGCAGTCGATTGGCCAGTTTAGCGGGACTTCCTCCCCGGGCATGCGTACGAGTGTCCCCCACAGCAGTGTGGGACCAGAGGACAGTCAGAATCAATGGCCAGATAGGCAGGCACAATGACATTTTGTGTGTGTGTGTGTGTTGCTGGGTAGTCACAAAAAGAGTGTAAGTATTGCAGAGGTGGGTGGGGGGTCGTGGGGTGGTCTTTAGTCCCGCTGGGCAAGACAGGAGGCAGGCTAGCCACCTGCCAGTGGGGGTGTTTAGGATGAGAGGCAGGGGGCTGCTAGTCACTGAACATCTTGGGGGCGGCAGCAGTAAGGATGGTTGTACTACACACAAAGCAGGAGCTGAGAAATGAGACGATACTTTTAAAAAATTGTTTACTAGTCTGCATCTAACAGGGGCGTTGGCTTCCATGAGGCAACCCATCCTACTCGAGAGACCATTAGATAAATTGGTAGCAGATCTTGGAACTCAATGAAGGCCAAGGAAGGAAAGCATTCTCAGCAAGTACCTCAGCCTTTTTACCCGACATGAACTATTAAATGGAAGCGTGAAGAATCAAGTTCAGAGGCATCTGGCTTTGTTTGAATCATGTGGACGATGAAAGCTAACCATCCCCTGATAACCATAACCTTAACCAGTTAAAGCAGCACCAGCAGCAGGAGCGCCATCAGCAGTCACTTGTAATTTAAGTTCCCAGCGGGAAGTGGTTCCTCAGACCCAGGACTGCTCTGTCAAATGTCATCCTTTTCAGGGGAAATCCAGCCATCCAATGATGTCAGACGGGGCCCTGCTTTTTGTTCACATCACCAATTACCTTAAAAGTGACATCGCGGTAGCTAACGTTGCAAGATATTTCATGAGTTATCAGGGAACTTCTTCCTCTGGTCACCTTTAAATCAAGGTAAAACACCCCCATGATTAGCATTACTTACAAGTCACACATTTCCATGCTTCCTTCCTTTTTCCCCTTTCTGTTTCTTATTATCTCTATCAGCTTTGTTTCATTTTGTTGATATTTCACTGTAAGTTCTTAGACTGATTTTTATTGTATGTTTGTTACTGGTGTTTTATTACTACTGTACCCTGTATGATCTCTTCTCATTGGAAAGACACATATATACATTGGCTGAAGTCACTTGTCCTGAGCAGGGTCATGGCAAGTAGGAGCCTAACCCAGCAACACAGGGCGTAAGGCTGGAAGGGGAAGGGACACACCCAGGACAGGGCACCAGTCCATCAGAAGGCACCCAAAGCAGGACTTCAACCCCAGGCCAGCGACAGAGCAGGACTTGGCCAAAGCCACTGCGCCACCTTGCCCCCTTACTGGAAAGAGTTGATTTTGAATATGCTAAATAAAATTAAATTGTTATTATGAGTTCCAAGGGCTGGCCACAAGGTTTTAAAAGTCTAACTTTAATGTTCTTGAGCTTTGCATCTAACTTTGAGGAAGAGCAGTATGTATAGAAAGGTGTGATGTGGTACCTTCAATCAGAGTGTCTTTGCAATAAAATTTATGCCCAGTTTAATACCGCTTCAGTTTGTTCTGATACAAAAGGACTTGGCCGAGATCAGTGAAAATTGTCTATTAATGGCTCATTTATTCAAAAGATGTCACTACAGCAATGTCATTTCAATAATGATTTACCCTAATGTCTGGTTTCTGCAGTGTTTCTTGAACACAGTGCGGCGATGTCTACGAACCTAAAGGGCTTGAGCATATTCCTTCGTAGGTACTGTGCCATATGCATCTTCTTTTGACTTTCATCTTCTTTAAGTTGCAATCCTTTCAATGAGGCTATGGACACAGTCAGATAACAATATAATTAACTCCCGTACTGTTACTTATTCTCATACCTTTGTCACTCAGTCTGGTCATCCACTTCCAAGGCAGTGTCACAGACATGTGCATGGTATTTAACAGTACAACTTCTCTCCATTATTTTTTATGCTTCATTGATATCATTCATTCATATGCCCTTTGAAACTGACGAACCACTGTTCCAGTGTTATGAGACCTTTACATAATGATCCAAAGTAAATTGTTTCTATATACCTGTATAACTCAACAATTTAGACTATTTTCATATATACACATTTTGTAATACAGACCAAACCAACAAATTATTAGCAAATTGTTTATATTATTGCATTGTGACTGCAAATTTACACATATTCCCTGCCTTTCCTCTGTGTTTACATAAATGTAATATAACCACAAAGTTATAGGAACGGCTCATGATGTAAACTCTTCTTCCATTTTGTTCAAGGAGAAGCGGTTAGCCAAAACTATAGGGTAGTACACAAGCAACTATTTTTCCAATGATGCACAACAATTTATCGCAAATAACAAGGGAGTTTCAGTTTGCATGAGACTCATGAGACTGATACATGACTTTATTTGTTAGGAAAAACCAAAACGATGGAGATACATTAAAGAGTAACTTTGCTAGGCTTCTTCAATATAATGCAAATGGAACATCAAAATGTACATATGGCAACTGAAAAACCAACGAGTTACTTTTAAGCTTACGACCAAGGCGTCCCATGAGTATTTCTGTGGTCATGGTCAGTGAAGAGACTGGATTTTCTAATTTGGCACTGAGTTACTTACAGTATATCCAGGCACTATACTGTTATATACTGTAGTAATAGTAATGAATGAATAGGTTTTCAGCAAGGTTTTATTATGGAAGGCTATAACCAGTGTCATTTTTTTTGAGAAGTAATCTTTGCCCTCTCATCACGCAGGAACCAAGATTACGTATGTTTATAATGCTGTCATTAGAGTTCTGAGATAACTGCTCCACAAGATCAGCTGTTTCCTTGCTCATGATGATAGGAATCAGAGCTGTGTTTATAAAGCAGGCCTTTTAATGTGGTTTTGTGCACTTTGCGTCAGTTGTATGCTTACAACCTGGATTACTGGCTACATAAATGCTGTGTTTTTACAAACATGAGGTCGCTCTCTTATCGCAGAAGCTTCAAGTGCTGATCATCGACAGCACCTACAACTCAATACATGTTGTTGTTGTTGACAGGTGTTGTCGAGTCGGTGTCGACTCGTGGCGACTCTATGGATAGTTGTCCTGAAAAGCATCCGATCTTCCACCAACTGGTTAAGACTTGAAAGTGGGGCATCCATGGTTGTGGTGATTGTGTCGATCCACCGCGTAGCTGGCCTTTCTCTTCTGTGTGACCTTCCACTTTGCCCAGCATGATGTCCTTTCCGCATGATGTGTCTGAAGTAAGAGAGTTGAATCTGTGTCGTCTGAGCTTCCAGTGACATCTTTGGTTTGATCTGCTGTAAAACCCACACATTTGTTTTCCAGGTCATCCAGGGTAAACGTAGGATTTTTTTGCCAGCACCATAGTTCAAAGGCGTCAATTTTCTTCCTGTTCATTTTCTTCACATGTGACATGGCGTGGTGGGTTTGACCGGTGCCTTGTTGTGTGGTGGGTCTGGGGTTTGAGCCCTGCTTGGGGTGTGTGGTGGCTCTGTGTTTCTCCCTGCATTTGCTTGCCAACATGCAGAGGAAGGATCTGGCAACCCACCTCTGTTCCTCCCTTGACTTGCCTGGAAAACCACGCCAGTGGTCGCTATGGATCAGGTTTGACTCAATGCATGCATGCCATCTTCTTCACACTCATATGACGTGACTGAGAAGACCATGGCTTAAACTTGTCAGACTTTTGTGTAAAGTCACATCCCTGCACTTGAGAATTTTGTCCAAGCTCTAACACATGTTGTACATACAGTATAATCTTAGAGAAACCAGTGAATGCTGGAGGCAAACTGGAAAAAGAAGCAAATGGAAGCTCACGTATGGTCTACTTTTGATAAGTGGTCAAACTACAAATTCGTAAAACATACAGTGTGAGTATATGCAGATTTTGGAATAAGGAAGCAGTTGCAGGATCATCAGCAGATATGATGGTAACAGGTACCATGGTAAAGCCACATGAGCCTGCGGGGCTGGGGGCATTTCATCCACAAGCAGGACACTGTGACTGTAGCCACTGCAACATGCTTCGCTTCCTTCATGATGACACAGGCATTTAGAGGAGTTCCCCCATATGGTAAAAAAAAGTAGTGTTCTTTGAGGTGCAATGGACGGTCGTCATCTGGTCTCTGCATGTGTGTTTGAGTCCGGTCTATCCCATTCACCTGCAGCCAATGCCCTGTTAAGCCTTTGTCGGGCTTTGCGAAGGCACCCTTTCTACCCAGGTGCCCAGGGATATATGCAGCTGTGGCAGCAAAAGACAAGTACAGGCACACAGAAGTGCAGTGCAGTAATACGGGACGCACTGCACTGCTCCGGCACGCCTCCTCTCACACTCAAATCACACCGTTTTCATACCATCGCGGGCACGTCGTCCTGGCGCCCTGTTCGCAAACAACTTTAAAGTCCACTTTTCACATGTGGCCGTTGGGTCACGAGCGCGGTGGGTGCCGACCGGCAGAGTCGTGTCGAGGGAGGGCGAGGCGGGGGTCGCCGCAGCCGGTGGTGCCCTAGTTTCCCCTCCCCCTCGCGTTGCCGCTGCCTGTCTGCAGTCACGAAGCCGCGAATAGGCCCGTGGCTGCGCTGCAACTCGTCTTTTTGTACACCCATACATGATGCCGAGGGCACCTTAGTCACACGGAAACACTACACTTAATGTGAGGGAAAGTGTGTATTGAAACTGCGAGGAGCTGCAGTCCGTGTGCACACAAGGATGAATGAGAGGAAGAGCACGGCGGAGCCACTGAACAACATGTAGCCCCGCAAAATGTGTCCAGGACTTGGGCAGAAAGCAGCTGCCAGTGAACGAACGGCCCCTGTTTGTTTATTTATTATGGTGTTTAAAACGTGTGAAGTATGTACTAGTCCCCAGCAGCTAGCAGCTATGCTATAGCGATGCGTTTATTCGGCTCGCATTATTTGACTGCGGCCAAAAACAGAACACAACAAACACAATTTGCTTTTTGAAACATACTCAAAAACTAAATTCTGCGTTCACGTTGAATCGTGCATATCTAATCGTATTAATCCACTGCTAGGGGTATTACTGAGTGCGTTTTTTTTCCTCTTTTTCTATTTTTTTTTTTTTTTACTCTTTTTCCCCCTTTCTTCTCACTCTCAAGTCGCAGACGAGTGCAGCAATGTGCGGGCGACACGCTGGGCGCGTGACGCCGGACCAATCAGATTGCGCAGATCCGAAAGTTTACCTTTTATGGCTTGAGCCGGGCGTCTCGCGCGGGATAAAACCGAGAGGCAGGGGCTTTATCAGTTCACTTCGTGCTCCTCCACGCGCAGCCTAGTGCGGGAAGTGTAAGCTTGTAACAGTTTCTCTAAAGCCGAATAAAACCCACCATCCAAGGTAAGTTTGAAAATAAATATATGCGTCTGTGTAGATGAGAAGTACTGGTTTATTGGTTATCAATTGTGAGGTGCTTAATTTTAATCTGAATGTAATGTCAGTCAGAGGCGGTTTAAGTGTTATAAGTATTAAGAATTTTTATTGTAAAACATGGTGCTCGTTGGTAGCGTTTCGAAGTAATTGCAGTTACGAATCGAATGCGCCTGAAGTGATATGTGTGTGAAGGTCGAGTCATTCCCAGATGAGAATGCTCCGTTCGTTTGCGGGTGTACTACTTGTCTTGCGCAGTTAGGGACTCGGTCTTGTTCCACCGGAGGGTTTTGTTTTTGAGGCTGGAAATAAACACGGGCTCATGATCTAGTCTCGCCCTGTAGCCGGGTGTGACCTAGTTGTGCGCAGCTTCCTCTGCACGAGCTGTTCGCTACTCTGCGCGGTACCTCGATCGTTCTTGGCACATAAGCCTGCTCCTGCCGCATCCGGCGGGCGCGTAAATCTTTCCCAAGAGATCTCGAGGGTGTCTTGAGTCAGCTCCGAGTGACTCCTATGCGACCCAGGCGTGGTTCGAATGTTCTCGACCGTATCAGTCTTCTCCCCCTTGAGTCGGTTTAGTTTCACTCTGCTGTGGGACTGAAGTCTGTTCCCTTATCGAAAAAGGGCACTTAATTTTCGGCGGTTTCGCTCCCTTAACTAGTTATGTAAGGGGGCGAAGCGCGGTGGAGCCGTGGGCTTTGGGCGCTTAGAAAGGCGAACCCATTCATTGACGAGAGGGGCGGGCTTCAATGTGGAGAAGGAGATTCGGGAGGGCCCCCGGCCGTGCCCTGTGTGTGTCGAAATCTGTTGCGTTTCCTTAACCCCGCCACTCTGGCTCGATGCCACGCCGCCAGCAGCCGCGAAGCTGCTACAGTCATTGCCTTTTATGGTAATAATGAGAATGAAGCCGGACTTCCTTTGTCTCGCTTTATCTGTCGGTTTGAGGCGCGTCGATGCGGGCGCCACCGTGTGGACGGGAGTGGAGTTGCAAGCGCTAAGCGGTTCTTTTAAACATGTTTCAAGCAGCTTCCGGAGCATGATGTAGAATAGCATTGGAATTTTTTTAACTTAAAATGTATGTACTTTGTTTTCCAGTTTAGCCATGGAAGACGAAATTGCTGCACTGGTTGTTGACAACGGCTCCGGTATGTGCAAAGCCGGGTTTGCTGGAGATGATGCACCCCGTGCTGTCTTCCCATCCATTGTTGGTCGCCCAAGACATCAGGTATGTTTTTGCCATTTCAGGTGGTGAAATAAACTGAACAAACCCATTGTTATTAGTGGGTGTTGCAGTCTTTGCTTACAAACAACCTTCTCTCCAGGGTGTCATGGTTGGTATGGGGCAGAAGGACAGCTATGTTGGTGATGAGGCTCAGAGCAAGAGGGGTATCCTGACCCTGAAGTACCCCATTGAGCATGGCATTGTCACCAACTGGGATGACATGGAGAAGATCTGGCATCATACCTTCTACAATGAGCTGCGTGTTGCCCCTGAGGAGCACCCTGTCTTGCTTACTGAGGCCCCCCTGAACCCCAAAGCCAACAGGGAGAAGATGACACAGGTTAGTTCTTCAGTGTTGATGCTTATAGGGCTTTTTAAAGACATCTGGTCTCCCATCTTTGCATTTATTTTCTTCCACTCTTTCCAGGAACTTTCTTTCAAGACCTGAATTTCACATCTTATGCTGGAACATAAAGGTTTCTCTTCTCTATCCTGTTTGCAGTTCTTTCTGCACTTGTAGCTCAGCTTGGGTTTTCCTGCACTGACTAATCACCTTTTGGAGAATGCATCCAACATATGCATGCATTAACATAGTTGTCAGCATGGACTGAATGTTAATCATCCAGTATTTCTTTACAGATTATGTTTGAGACCTTCAACACCCCAGCCATGTACGTTGCCATCCAGGCTGTACTGTCTCTGTACGCCTCTGGTCGTACCACTGGTATTGTGATGGACTCTGGTGATGGTGTCACCCACACTGTGCCCATCTATGAGGGTTATGCCCTGCCCCATGCCATCCTCCGTCTCGACTTGGCTGGCCGTGACCTGACTGACTACCTCATGAAGATCCTGACCGAGCGTGGCTACAGCTTCACCACCACAGCTGAAAGAGAAATTGTGCGTGACATCAAGGAGAAGCTGTGCTATGTAGCCCTTGACTTCGAGCAGGAGATGAGCACTGCAGCTTCCTCCTCCTCCCTGGAGAAGAGCTACGAGTTGCCTGATGGGCAGGTCATCACAATCGGCAATGAGAGGTTCAGGTGCCCGGAGGCCCTGTTCCAGCCTTCTTTCCTGGGTAAGTGCTCAGATAATATGTGAATTGGTTTGTGTTTATGAAACTGTTGTTTAATGCAGTACTTCTCCTCCAGGTATGGAATCCTGTGGCATCCATGAGACCACATTCAACTCCATCATGAAGTGTGATGTCGACATACGTAAGGACCTGTATGCTAACACTGTGCTGTCTGGCGGTACCACCATGTACCCTGGCATTGCAGACAGGATGCAGAAGGAGATCACATCCCTGGCCCCTAGCACAATGAAAATCAAGGTGGGTATCTGTCTATCAGCACCCAGTTGAAGCTGAATACTTTATTATTTTGGGGGAGTCTGACATGCCCTGTCCTTTACACAGATCATCGCCCCACCTGAGCGCAAGTACTCTGTCTGGATTGGAGGCTCCATCTTGGCCTCCCTGTCTACCTTCCAGCAGATGTGGATCAGCAAGCAGGAGTACGATGAGTCTGGACCCTCCATCGTCCACCGCAAATGTTTCTAAACAGACTGTTACCACTTCACGAGCCGACTTTAACTGCGCAGAGAACCAGAAACGACAACATTGGCATGGCTTTGTTATTTTTTGGCGCTTGACTCAGGATCTAAACTGGAACGGTGAAGGTGACGGCAATGTTTTTGGCAAATAAGCATCCCCGAAGTTCTACAATGCATCTGAGGACTTAAAATGTACATTTTTTTTTTTTGTTAGTCATTCCAAATGTTAATGTTAAATGCATTGGTCAGAAACTTATTTGCCTCTATGAAGGCTGCCCAGTAATTGGGAGCATACTTTGTAGTATTGCTTATATGTAAATTATGTAACCGAAAACAATGTCTGGGTTTTTGTACTTTCAGCCTTAAATTCTTGGTCTTTTTTTGTTATGCAAAAACAAAGCTTTACCTTTATACAAGATCATAAAGGTCAACATCCCCTGGGCAAACAGTCGTATGGAAAGTGGCGGTGCCAGATGTTCGGTGGGGCCAACCTTGTACACTGACTAATACAAACCAATAAAGTGCACATGTTGAAGACATGAAAACTGGTTTTGTGCTTGACTTGTGTGTACCTGTCTAACATAGTACAGGAGGTGTATAGAAGGCTGGGCTTTATTCCAGTGACTCAGCAGCATGTGTAGCTGCCAGTTGAGATGTCCTACAAGCTAAGTAGTGGTCTTTAGCAGTATCTGGTCTTGTGACTTGAGTCTTTGAAAGATTCAACCTAGAAGCCTACAGTAAAGCACAGTTGCACACTTCATATGAGCTTCATACTGAGAGGCAGTTAACATAACTGCTGCCTGTGATACTTTAGCCTTCAGCTGGTCTGGAGTCATGACTTTAGAAAAACAAAGTCTTCTTGATCAAGACCAAACTGATTCATTGACCAGTTCTCAACAGCAGTAGGGACTTCAACTTTGAAGTGACAGTTAACTGGGATTAAAACTCAAAATCCATAAAGTTAATGTATATAGGAAAGGGGTGTTCTCCCCTTGTGTATTAATGTTAGTAACTTATCCTGTTAATGTATATGCAGAGCCATAGAAAGATTGAATATTTAGTTTCAAGACTACACTTGCAGTGGAACTTGTGGCTACTAGAGTTCAATTCAAGTTTGTCATCAGAGTGAGTAAAGTCACGAGGTATCAATGTCCTCCTGGTCTCTACAGAACCAAGGTTTGCTACAACAAAAATAACAATCCAACCTTTCCCAAGACTGATTCTTGGTGTATTGAAAAGCTGTAAAGAAGTCAACAGCAACACAATCTAAATGCAACCTTCAATAACTGCAATCCAGCACCAAATAACCCCTATGTGGAAAATTGTATGGTAATACATTCAGTGACACTTCTCTCTAAAGCAATTTACAATGTTAAGGTATTTACAATTATTTACCCATTTAGACAGCTGGGTAGATTTACTTGAGGGTAAATACCTTGCTCAAAGGTACTACAGCCAGAGGTGGGGAGCAAACCCATGACCTTTGAATCCAAAGGCAGTAGCACTAACCACTACACTACCAGCTGTCTCCTTTGCATGTATATCATGTAGCAGCACACTTTTCTACAAAGTGGACATCTCAGAAAAGTGCTTCTCATAAACAACTGGAGAGAGGAATATACTGTAGGTGTGATTGTTCAAGCACAGTCAGCTTGTCTGATGCCACCATTTCAACCCGTGGTTATTACAGTAGTAGCCGTATATAGAACTGGTAAAGAGGTTGACATTTTTAAAACAGGTAACAATAACATTGCATGAGTAGCAGTATATAGAGTTGACATGAGATATGTGTTTTGTGGCAAATGATGTAATGCAAATTTATGGAGCACATAGAAGATAGATAGATAGATGAATCAGAAAGACTTAAGACCCCTCTTGAATTTTGAGACAGATTCAGCAGTTGTGATTGAGATGGGGAGCTCATTCCATCAAACTGGAGCCAGAACAGAGAACCTTCAGGCTTTTCATTTTGGACCATATGTGTGTGAGATCACCAAGTGGCCAGAGGTGGAGAAGTGTAGCAGTCTGACTGGATAAGCAGGTGAGATGAGCAAGTTGGTTAGTCTGATAGAGAATTCTCAGCTGGCGGTCAACCCAGCAGGAGGGTGAATGATCTTGGTTTTGGTGGAGCTTTAGCTGCAATGACTGCAACTAAATGCTTCCTTTAGCTTTTGACCAGGACCTCAGATCCACGTGAGATTTTGTCCCACTTCTCCATGCAGAATTGCTTTAGCTCAGCAACATGTGCAGGTTTTTGAACATGAAGAGCTCTTTCCAGGTTTTACCACAACATCTCAGTTAGATTTGAACAGGCCATTTCGTAACTTCAGTTAAGGACTGACTGACATTCTCTATTAGAATTTTCTGACTAAAAGGGGAAGGAATCATTCTTAAATGATGGTCCACAGTATGGTCTGCAAAGTTCTGCTTTTGCTTCATTAGTCCACAGAACGTTCTTCCAGGACTCTTGGGTCATCCAGATGCTTTCCATCAAACTGGACATGGTCTTTCATGGTTTTTTAGTCATCATGGTTTCTGCCCTGCTGCTGGTGTTTTTGACACTGTTGAGTCATGAACCTGGACTTCGGTTGAACCAAGAGAGTCCTCCAGCTGCTGGAGAGTTTGGGCCTTCCTTTTGTGATCTCAGTGTTTTATGTTTTCCTGGTGGAGAGATGTTGGCCTTATGGCCTTCTAAGGTAGGACCATCATCACACCTTTTCTCCACTCAGGTTCTGTGGCTCAGGCTGTGCTTTTGTTGAGGTTTAGAACCTTAGAAATGGCTCAGTAACCCTGTCCAGACTTACAGGCATCCACAAGTTTTCTCCAGAAGTTTCTACAAACATTTTGAGTGCAACATGATGTGCCTCTAAGATCACGTATTTTGTCAACTTTTGATGTTAAGTCTTTATTTACCTTATTTCAGTTATGGGTTTATTACTCTTATGACCTGGGTTTATTAGCAACCATTATTATACATTACAGTGTGTTATTTCTCCCTGTTCAATTCAGCTTACATAAGCAAAGTTACACTGATTTGCCAGTTTATGCAGCAGGGTATTCTTCCTGCATCAGTTCAGGGTAAGTAATGCAGCAGCAGGGATTCGAACCTGGAACTTTCAGATGACAAGGCGACAGCCCTAAACACGATAGTGCCTGCTGTCCCACTCCTCTCCTACAGGTCACCTGAGTATCTGTCCAGCAGGGGGCATGTCTGTGCTTTAACCACACGCAGTACGTGAAGGCGTATATTAATATTGGCTTATCTACGACATTTTCTGCACTGCATTTTAAGTGTTTACACAGACACACAAGGACTGCTCATTCACACACATGCACACACACCTCTGCCTGTTGCCTCTCTCATTCACGCACACATGGGACACAGACACGAGTTTCTCTGTCCCAGACTTCACACAGGACGACAGCTGCCTGGAGGACCCTCTTCCTGCTGTGTGCTCTTTGAACCCCTTTACTGCTCCGCCCCCGTCACCTGCCATGCATCACGCCCCTCAGCGAGAGGATTCCTGCCCCATTGTCACTGCTGCACATTTGCTGTGATGTTACAATGCCCTCATCTTTGCTGCCAAGCGGTGGGTGGTCCACGGAAGGCTCCGGAAGCCATGCAGAACAGCTGAGCCCTGTCCTGCCTCATTTACCAGTAGTACAGCACATCTGTTCTCCCTGTTTAGGGCCAGATTGGGAAAAGTTTTTGAGCCATTTATGGCACCCAGGGATGTGACAATATCACCTTACCATGGTCATTACCACGATTGAAAAGAAGGACATGCAGCTGACAACAGTCTGCCAGAAAAGCCTTTTCTTATCGAAATGCAGAAAACAAAGTATTGGTATCTATAAAAGACAATCCAGAATTAGAGAGACTCTGGGTAGACAGGTCGGGCTTTCAGCTGAAATGAACACTTCACAGTCTGCAGTACATCAGTGAGCCATGGAAGGGCGCTCATGAGCAGCTGCTAGTCTTGGTTAGGAGCCCACATGACCCCACTGTGTTTGGGAGGAATCAATGGACCCAGATCTTTAGGCAGAAACTGCAAAGCTGCCATTCTTTTCTCATTGGTCAGCCATGTGGAAACAGTGATGTCATTTCAGCTCGAAAACCATTAAATCTGAAACCCTTTGAGGATTTACATTTACACTTATTCATTTAGCAGACGCTTTTCTCCAAAGTGAAGTACATCTCGGCAAGAGGATTTTGTGTTCAAACCAAAGCGTCCATGCGTGTATTACAATGGCTGTACACAAGGACCCAGTCCAACCAGCCTCACCAGGAAGCCACAGAGAACAACATCTATCATTGCCAACATACATCAGCTGATGATACCCAGCTCTTCCTCTCCTTTCCACCTGGAGCATCAGACAGTTCCACACGCATTGCTGCCTGCCTGTCGGACATCTCTGGATGGATGTCTGATCACCACCTACAACTCAATCTCTCCAAAACAGAGATTCTTTACCTCCCAGTTGGCCTGTCTTCCTGTCACGATCTCTCAGTCAAACTGGACAACTCACTCATTTTGCCTACCTCCTTGGCTAAGAGTCTGGGAGTGATGATCAATCTTCTCAGCACATTGAAGACATAACTCGAACTTGCAGATACATCCTACATAACATCTGCAGGATCCATCTTTACCTCACAACTGACTCTGCCCAACTACTTGTCCATGGTGACATCCCGTCTGGACTACTGTAACTCTCTCTTGTCTGGCCTTCCTGCTACTGCCATCAAACCTCTACAGCTGATACAGAACACTGCTGCCTGATTTGTGTTTGACTTGCTGAAGCATTCCCATGTATCTCCTCTACTTGTTTCTCTGCATTGGGTTCCTATAGCTGCCCGGATCAAATTTAAGACCCTGGTTATGGCCAGAAATGCATCAATAGAACTGCTCCTAGATATCTAAAGGACTTGATCAGCTGCTACACCCCAACCAGACCACTACACTCTTCCACATCTGCTCGCTTGGTGGTCCCATGGACAAAAGGTAAAGCACGAAGGTTCTCAATTCTGGCTCCATTTTGGTGGAACGACCTCCCCACCTCACATAGAACTGCTGTATCTCTGTCCACATTTAAAAAGGGTCTGAAAACTCACTTCTTCCAGACTTTCTTTGCCCATGATTTCTTAAACTTGGGTAAGGTGTAAATGTTCATACACTATAACTTTATGATCATGCCTGGATAAGCCTTTACACAACTGCTTTAATTAATATGATTGATAAATCCTTTTTACCTGGGAAGCTAAAGGTTTGGTGCCTACAGTTTGGTATATTGCCTCATATTAGGTGGCCGCTAACTGTATACGAGGTTTCCATATCAGAGGTGGAAAGATTAGAAGGTGTTATGAGCAAAGCTATAAGGAAATGGTTGGGTGTTCCTCATTGTTTGAGTAGTGTGGCTTTGTATGAAAAGGGGGTCTTGGAGTTGCCATTGACTAGTGTGGTAGAAAAATTTGTGTGTGCTAAGGTTGGCTTGGAACTGATGTTGTCAGGCACAAGGGGTCCAGTGGTGAGATCGGCTCCTATTAGATTAAAAGCAGGGCGTAAGAGGAATTCACGGGAAGCGGTCACACATGCCCAGAGAGCGTTGGAGCTTAGAGATGTGGTTGGTCAGGTGCAGGTAGGTAGGGCGAGGTTCAGTGTCGGTGATCTGATAAAGTTGTGGAGCAAAGCTAAGTTACCAGAAAAGAGGAAGATGCCATGGCTTTATCCGCAAACAGGAAGAGGAGACGAGGCGGGCAATTGTGACACCGCATGGAATGGAGGGGAAATGTTTGGCTTGGGAGCGTGTGGCGAAACAGAAGATCGGCTGGCGTGATCTGTGGGTGATGGATGCCGGTCATATTAAGTTCATCATTGGAACCACCTACGATGTTCTTCCTACTCCATAGAATTTTAGTCACTGGGTAGGTACGGAGCCGACTTGTAGTTTGTGTGGTAGTATAGCAACTTTGAGGCATATTTTGTCCGCATGCAAGGTTAGTTTATCTCAGGGAAGATATACATGGAGGCACAATGAAGTGTTAATGTGGTGTTTTACACCAAGAACGAATCATTGAGAGTTTTGTAAAAGAAAGGTTCCTGCCAGCCTGTAGGGTATAAGTTGATAAAGGATAATTGTCATTGGTTATTTCTTAAGTGAAGCGGGAATTGTTACTGGCGGCACTATATGTAACGCAGGCTTTTCGCTCGGGTGCAGACGAGGTTCCGCGGTGTGAAGGAGATTGTGACACGAGCTACTGTTCTTAATAAACTCTTTTATTTGCACACTCCAAGTGTTCCAGTGAAACCTCCAAAGAACGGTGTACCCAGACACCACAGTTAAAATCCTTTGCTTGCTTGTTGAAGGCAAAACGGATTGAGATCAACTCTCTCCCACATTGTGAGAGAAATAAGGTAATTTCTCTTGTGCGGGAGGGGGAGTGCGTTGCATGTCGTGCGTGGGCGTGGTGGTATGGGTTCTGGGGAGAAGTGCGAGATTGGAAGTTGGTAGCGGACATGGGAAAACAGCTGCAGGTCTTACAGTGCATTGCAGTCACTGCACTGAGACCTGATCTTGTACTGTACTCCGAGGGTGCATGAGTACTCGTTCTGGTACCACCACGTCGTGGTCGTTTAAATTCATGTGATGGGGTTTCTTGTGCCTTGTCCAGAGTGGGCCTCAAAATTTGCAGCCAAAACATACAAACTATTATAAGGCTGTGGCTTTTAACTAGACTTAGTGACAGGAACGTTTGCACCAGACCAGAAACCTAAAATACATTAAAACAAACATTCTCAACTTACCACTGAGGCCAAACTGTAGTATGAAATGCTGTCTGGACTTGTAACTTAATATTAAATCATTTACTAGAACACCTTTACTTGTTAGTGAACCATTTAACAATCTATTCTTTCTTACCTAAACCTGGCTTGGTGAGTCCGATACAATTCCACTAATAGAAGCCGCTCCGGATGTGTATGATTATTTCCATAAAATAAATCTCGTTCTGTACGTCGTGGAGGTGTAGTCAGCCTTCTTTTCAATAATAGATTACAAATAACACTGAGAAATTGTGATAATTTTACCTCGCTTGAAGTTCTAGCTAGTAGATTTCAAGTCAAAACCCAATATATAATAATTATATTCCCTACCGTCCACCTGGACCATACTCCTCTTTCGAGGAATTTAGTAACTTTATAATTAGTCATTACTTATGACAAAATTATCTTGATGGGTGATTTTAATATTCATATAGATGTGTCATCAAATAGGGGGGTGCGGTGGCGCAGTGGGTTGGACCGGGTCCTGCTTTCCAGTGGGTCTGGGGTTCGAGTCCCGCTTGGGGTGCCTTGCAATGGACTGGTGTCCCGTCCTGGGTGTGTCCCCTCCTCCTCTGGCCTTATGCCCTGTGTTGCTGGGTAGGCTCCGGTTTCCCACGACCCCGTATGGGACAAGCAGTTCAGAAAATGTGTGTGTGTGTGTTGTCGAATACTCTAATAGTTTTACGTCCACTCCGTCGGTTTTACTCAAGTTATTAATAACGGTCCTACTCATTCCCGTAACCATACCGTAGACACTCGATCTCGTCATAACCTACAGCGTAGATGTTCATCATGTTAATATTATTCCTTTAAACGAGGCTATTTCTGATCATTACTTAACCTTTGATCTATACATGCTGGTGCCATCCGAGCACAGTAAGACCAAAATCGTGCGACATGAAAATACTACTGCTAAAATTGTTCATTATTAGAAGCTCTGATTTTGGAACGAGTGTAGATAATTGATCAATGGCTTTTGATTATAATTCAGTGGTAAAATTTGCCCTGGACTCTGTGGCTCCAACAAAAATTAAACTTATTCGAACTGTAAGAAACTCACCATGGTTCAACAAATCAACTCGTGCATAAAAGTTTGAATTTCGTGAATTAGAGCCTAAATGGAGTTCAACTAAACGTTTATGTATCCTAGTCCAATTATCTAAAAAATATATAAAAACATTTTTTCATGCCAAAGCCGAATACTTTGCAAAGTTAATTGATGAAAATCAGAAGAACCCTCGCTTCCTGTTTAATACCATGGCTTACTTAACTGGTAAACCCAAAGATAAACAATGTATTTCTGCTACCATTACTAATGACGAATTTATATCGTTTTTCAATAATAAATTAGGGAATATCCGCAAATCCATAGTGCCCTTTAGTTCCCTTCTTAGCCAGCATAAGCCCTTCTGACGATAATATAGTTGTCTCCACCAGTAGCTTCGACGTAATAACTGTAAAGGAAATTACAGTGCTAATTCACTTATGAAAGGTACTACCTGTCCTTTAGATCCAGTCCCCACTAAATTACTGAAAGCCGCAGTTTCCGTGCTTGCAGAACCTATTGTTAATATTCTTAATACCTCATTACTAAATGGCTGTGTTCCAAAAGCTTTTAAAATCGCCGTTATTAGACCGCTAAGAAATCAGATCTGGGTTGTAATAACCCATGTAATTATAGACCCATCTCCAATCTACCATTTTCATCCAAAATTCTAGAAAAGATCATAGCTTCCCAATTTGTAAAATATCTTAATCATCATAATACATTTGAAAAATTTCAGTCTGGTTTCCGCACTGGTCACAGCACTGAAACTGCGCTCATACGTGTTGTTAATGATATTCTCATCTCTTCTGATGCTGGTCATATCTCTATTCTTATGTTTCTGGACTCGAGTGCTGCATTCAATACTGTAGATCATAGTATCCTACTGAGTTGACTTGAAAAACTGGTTGGACTAAGAGGTACTGTTCTGAAGTGGTTTGACTCCTATTTAGCTAACCGTGAACAATTTGTACTGAAATCTGATGACTGCACCCCCTCCATCTCAACTACGGTTCAGTATGGTGTGCCACAGGGCTCTGTGTTGGGGACATTACTGTTCTCACTCTATATGTTACCATTGGGTGACATTATTCACAAGTGCAATGTGAATTTCCATTCGTATGTCAATGAGACACAGCTATATGTATCGTTTAAGCCTGATGATCCATCACATGTGGTGTATTTAGCTAATTGTTTTACCAGTATAAAATTATGGATGAGTAAAATTTTTATTTTTTTTAATCTCTAAATGCCAGTAAAACAGAGGTACTTATGGTGGGTGGTGATGCCAAAACTCTCGACATAATCACACCAATCTTTACAACAAATGTTACTAGCTTCAAACATATGGCTTGTGTCAAGGATTTCGGTCTCCTGTTGGATGGGAAGCTGTCATTTGTATCTCGTAAATGTTTTGACTAAGTCGTGCTTTCTTCAGTTAAGAAACATAGCTAAAGTACGGCGATTCCTATGTAGATGGGATGCTGAGAAACTGGTTCATGCTTTTGTTTCAGGCAGGCTGGACTATTGTAATACTTTATTGTCAGATTGTCCACACCAGACTGTATCCAGGCTACAGCTGGTACAAAATGCTGCTGCAAGAATTGTCACTAGAACTAGGAAGTACGAGCATATAACACCGGCACTTAAATTGTTACATTGGCTCCCGGTCGCATTTAGAGTTGATTATAAAATCCTTCTTTTGACCTATAAGGCAGTACATGGCATTGCTCCGGCTTACCTTTGTGAGATTATTGATTCCTATATCCCAGGACGATATCTTCATTCATTGGATGCAGGTTACCTTAAAGTACCTTTGATCAATAAGACCTCGGTAGGAGATTGTGCCTTTAGTTATAGAGAACGTAAACTGTGGAATACTTTGCCAGTTGCTGTCAGAAATGCTCCATCTGTTTCTGTTTTTAAATCCAGACTAAAGATTTACATGTTCACTCAGGCATTCCACCTCAAAATGTAATTCCACTTGCCTGTGTTTGTTTTTACCACATTTATACAAATGCGTATTAAATTGACTTGTTTACCATAAGTTACAAATTACTAATTCTGTTCTTTCTTCTTGTTGAGCATTGCCTCACTACATAAAACTTGAGGAGGCCGGCCGGTGGTGACAGACGAATCCCATGCTGACTGAAGATGATGACCAACTGCCATGATGGACGAGACATTCCATGCTGAGCTGGAGATTCAAGATAGCATATAGCAACAATATCATTATTACTTGTTAACTGGCTTAGAATTGTTACTTAATCTAAAATGCCCAGGAGGGGTGGGCAACCACTGGCCTTTGGATCCCCAGAGGTTTTTTTTTTTTCCCTCAACTTTCATTTGGGAGTTTTTGTTCCTTTCCTCCGTGGCCAGTAGGCATACTTATAGCTCTATAAAAGTACTATATTATGGTAGTCATTAGTCAACTGTCTTCTTTGTTTGTATCAATTTTTCTTGCCTTATGTCTCTGTTAAAGCGCTCTGTGTCACTGCGTGAGAAGAGCGCTCTATGAAAAATAAATTGAATTGAGTAGTGTACTTCACTGAGTTAACAATACCTTTCAAAGACGCAATGGAGGATGCCTTTGAGAGGAAGAAATTGAAGTATGCTGAGTTGGCCGCAAGGGGGGCTGCGGTGGCGCAGTGGGTTTGGCCTGGTCCCGCTCCCTGGTGGGTCTGGAGCTCAAGTCCTGTTTGGGATGCCTTGCAACGGAATGCTGTTTCGTCCGGGGTGTGTCCCCTCCCCCCCCCAGCCTTGCTCTGTGGTGTTGGGTTAGGCTCTGGTTCACTGCAACCCCACTCTGGATGCGCGGTTTCAGACAGCGTGTGTGTGTGCGTGTGTGTGTGAGTGTTAGCCGCTGGAGTGAGGGAGCGAGGCTGGCGGTGCACTATTAGACCGGTGGAGGTGGGTGCAAGAGGGTATCTTGCAAAATCAACCACATCACTGCTGTTGGATTTTGGTTTTAGGGGTTGGTCGTTAACAAAAGCGGTTAAAAACTTGTCGGAGGTAGTGGAAACATCCAGTCACTGGTTATGAGTAAAGGGGCAGCAGAATTTTGGGGGGAAGCAGACCTGAGCTGGGGGGTATTTGCTTATGTGAATATCGATTAAGTCTTGTGTCACCTCCATGCACTGATGTGGTGTATTGGTTAGTGTGTGGCTAATGGATGGCCGGAGTGGGAGGTTTTTGGTGGGCGGAGTCACCGGGGACTGCTCCGCGAGCATGGAGGGTGGTGGGTCTGTGACGCCAGATCTCGCTATTGAGCCTTCTGGAGGTGTCGTGGGCTCAATTCAATGAAACATCAACAAAGGAAGGTGCCCACTTGACAACCCCAGCGAAGTGCTCGTGGTGGATCCTGGTGAGGAGGGTAGTACCTGTCCATGATACGGGTTGATTTGTAGGTGGAGGGAGATATTCTGAGAAGGGCTGGGTAAGCGTATAGGGTTTGAGTAGAGGTAGAGTACTGGTGGCATGGTTGGTTTATGTCAGGGGCGTAGCTACCTAGTGGCCATGGGTGGCCAGTGCCACCCCTGACGGAAGCTCAGCCACCCCTCTGGCCACCCCTGTTGTGCAAAGCACTCTGACCACACTGACAGGTGGCTTTTTTCGCCGCTCAAACTTGTATGATGCACATAGTGTGTGGTGCTATTGGGCTGAAGAGCTGCGAACCGACCGCACAGCACAAACCTCTGTGTGTGTAGGAGGGAGGAGTAGAGTGGTAAAGTTCAATTTTGGTACAGTTACTGCAGCCAAGTCCAGCATAAGTGAGCCACACAACAGGATACGCTGTTGAGGAGAGTAAAATCAGTGTTATTTATCTACATTTCATTTCGTGAAAGTTTGTTAAAGTTGAGGTACTGCGATGTTTCATCATGAGAAACAAATGTTAGCTTACCATTAATATCGCAAAATGTTAATGCTAATGTTAGCTAAAGTTGCAACTGCTAGCCAGCTAATTTTTAAAAATAATGCTACCACAAACATTGCATCATGGTACACTTACATTATGAGTCTTCTCACTGTTTTTTGTAAGTAGCTATTCAATTTAATCAGTATTTCTTGATAGGTGTGTTTGTCTAAACCGTAGAGCATTTAAAGGAAAGCAGGGCAAGATAGGAAAACGCATTCGTTTTTTTTTACAAAGGGGACTAGTACCAGTAAAACTGAAAATGACAAAGAGGCAGGGAACTGAATGCTACAGAGAGGGAAGAAGCAGGGGAAATGAATGCTGCTAAGAGAGACAAGGAGGACGCAGAGATACAGTCCGAGAGGGAGCTTGTGGAGAAGCTCTATAGAGACAACACACATCAGACCAGAATCAGAGATGAACAAAAACACTCATGTAGTAAGTCGTTGCCCACCAGCTATGTAGGTTACATCAGTTGTATCTGCAAACATAAAAAAATAATTTCCAGTAGCCAATTTGCATCATTAGCATCTAAATATACAAATAATGTAGAAAAAGGATTGTATTGAATGATATTATAATGTTTTTACAGACATTTCTAAGTACTGTCACTGTAATTTCTTGTGTACATTTGTAATAAATTCTGTAGAATTTATAGAATTTCTGTCCGTAGAATTTGCTTTTGGTACAACATGTCACAGTCAGTTGTGATTTTTTTTTTTGGCCACCTCAATGAAATCACTGGGTCTTACCTGGACACCCCTGAAAAAAGTTCTGGCTACACCCCTGGTTTGTGTCCAGCCCCATTAATTTTAGCACAAGGGTTTGAACATCTTTCCCTGTGTATTATTTTATTCATTGTATGTAAATGTTTGTGTATATCAAAAAAAAAATTGTAGGAAGGTGATCAGGATTCGTCTATTCTGAGTTTTTTGCAGCTACTCATGTGACGAACATTGTTGCATATAGTGGAAAGAAACTAACTTTACTTAAGAATCACATGTCTGCAACTATGTCTCTCTCTTTCCTAATGTAATGCACAAACTGTATTCTCTGAGACATACGTTGCTTTGGAGTAAAAGCGTCTGCTAAATGAATAAATGTAAATGTAAATCTCCATGACTTGAGATCAAGAAGCTTAACATCCTTCCCTAACCAACACAACCACAGGGTACCAACATGGGTTTTTCATTGAGGTTGTCAAATGGGCACCTCCCTTCATCAGTGTTTCATTGAATTAGGCCCGCAACACCTTCAGAAGGCTCAACCGTGCAGTCTGGCATCCCAGACCCACCCCCTCCACACACGTTAGATGCCCTTCACCCTCAACAAATACTGCAACTCCACAAACTCAACTACCCCAGTTAAACCACAGCTCCATACATGCTGTACCTTCAAATGCTCCACCTTCACAAACTCAGATCATTCCATCCCTACTAACAGGAACTGCAAATGCACCACTCCACAAACTACCCTAATTAAAGGCCACACTTCCTTAATTATCACCAGCTCCCCCCATTACTAGCCACCTGCCACTAACTTTACCACCACTACACACCTCCCTCCAACCTGTAACCCCAGCTACCCTGTTCTCTTCTCAACCACTGACTTGCCTTCTCAGCAGTATCAGAGAACTTTCTCACCGCGATCTTTAATGAGAGGCCTCTAATATCAAATTCCCCCAATAATGATGTAGTTGATTTAGCCACAAACCCCCTAACATCTACCTCTACTTGTTTCACATGAGCCCCTCACTCACAGTCTCTTGCCTCTGCCACCAGTCTTCAGGTCTGCATACTTTAACAATTTCCACTAGTTAGCCTCCATAGTACCATCCTCGACTGACACTGTAAACTCTACAAAGTACACAATCTGCTCACACTCCAAATATAACACCATGTCTGGACATAATAAAGTAACCTCAATGACCTGCTGAACCTGGAGCTGTTTGCCCACATCAGCCAGCAGCTTCCAGTCCAGTGCCACTTGCTCTCAAAAACACCTGTTAAACATCTAAGAACTTGCTTATGACACCAAATATAGCACCCCTGCCCAAAACTATCTTTACACACTGACAAAATGTACCTCAGTGTCGCCACACCGCTACACAACTTACAAGAACCATCACCACCTGCCCACTGCTTAATATTCTGTGGTGTTGGCAGCACGTCATAAGTTGCTCCAACTTAAGGCGATTCGCCTCCATAGCCCACACATCTTGCCAGCGTAACTTTGTCCTCTCCATGCCTTCCTAGTTCACCCACTGAGCCTGCTTAACTAATGTGACTGCCTTTGCACACCTCGCCTCCCAGACCTGCTGAACAACCAGTCATCGTTTGCTTCCAGGGCATCACTCCGCAACCACAAAGCCAAACTTTGCCTTCCCTATCTACACATGTCCAACTATGTCCAACAGAGAGATGGATGCTGCAGAGATGGATGCTGGAGAGATGGATACCGGAGAAATGGATATAGAGAGACTGATGCCTTCCAGCCAGCCCATTCTCATTACAGAACCTCAGCAGTCTCTCCTCTCGAACATTGTAATGGTTCAGCCCAAAACAGTTTCAATGTTCATGCTGAGTTATACAGATATACAGGTATACAGATAAACAATGATCTTGGCTGAGAGGAATTCCACACATGTCACACTGGTGACTTCTCTACAGCTTGTGGATTTTTTGTGCATTTCTGCACCTTTGCTAAGTCCCTTTTTGCTCAAAGCGACATTACCAATGGGGTTCTAGGACTTAGTGTGTCTCATGCTTCAGCATCTCGTACACATGTGACTCTAAGCAAGATGCGATGTGGGGTACCCTGGAACACCAATTAGTACCTTGTTTTTTTACCTTGCTATTGACATGGTGCACCGGGAAAACTCTCCTTATGGGAGTGACTGAATGGTACAGCCCAAGTACCAGTTTTATTTATTTTCTTTTGCTTTTCCATGTATTCCATGAACCTGAAGCTGTCGCCCACAGTTTGCACCAGCTCTTCACTTCTCATTCTCCTTAACCTGTTTGAAAACATTTAAAATATGAAATGACTGAAATTTGAATTCCCCCAGACTAAAGACTTAAATTGACTTAAATTAACTTAAATGAACTTTTTCTCCTGTATTAGCAGGCCACTTTAGACTAACATTGGGTATAACTGTGTGTGCGAGCTGGTTTTGATGGTGATGTCATCCAGGAGAAAAGAAAAAATAATCAAACAGCAAAGGGTGAGTGCACTCTGTGTGTGTTTGTCCACCTGGGTAAAGGTACAGCAGTAAGAGCTCAACATGAAAAATAAAGTTTGCGTTCCCTCTGAATGCACGTGTGTGTCTGAGACAGCGGCCCAAGAACATTATAACCCAGGTGTCCACCTCCGCTCCCAGTACATAAAGGCTCCTTGGAGATCGCTGTGCTGCAGGGCACCTCTGCTTGCGTTGTTCAGACACCATGATGTATTGCAAAAGCATTTAATCTTCATCACTTAAGCATTGAAATGTTTTAAAGTATGAAATTATGCCTATCCAGTAAATGACAAAAAAGGATATATATATGTATATATATATAATCGATTTGTGGTTTTCATTCTAATTGAGCTCATCATGAGCATCCCGCGCAAGTGATGTATTTTGTAGAAAACGACAGATGGCGCTGTTGTTCATTCTTTCACAACGCCTTCCCCTCTCACTGGATGCGTCCACAAACACACACGGACTGGCAAGTTCCAAGCGCACAATTTGCCTCTGATTATCATCTCCTGTTCTGTATAATAGCAACATTTTTGGTTATGAAAATGGAAAGACAATCTTCTGTAAAAAAAGAATGAGAGAGAATGAAAAATAAGGGTAAAGGGGGAAAGAAAGAATATGAACCAAGCATTGTGGACTAATGCAAAATGCTCACAAAGGTCTTTGTAGGCTGTGTAAACAGAGCCCTTCTTGCTTTGCAGTACAGTGGATTTCCAAACAAGAGACGCTTGTCCTAGTTGCATATGATTTAGTGTGTAAGGCGCAGCCTACGCTGTGACAGCCCTTGATGAAATATGATCAAGAAACTCACTGCAGCTCCTGCCTGCTTTCTCTGCTCACGGTGCACATGGCGTGGGGGGGGGGGGGGCTGCTTTCTGCCACCCTGCCACCTCTGCTCAGCAGCTGCCCTAGGCAATTGGGCTCACTGTATATCAAGAGTCATAAGGCACACATTAAACCAGAATTCCTTCCAACTGATAATATAAATCTGCATGTCATGCGTCACGATGGGCTGCTTCCCTAAATAAATGAGGCAGTGAATGTGGGAAAAGGTCCAGTTTCACAGACATGAGCTTTGCTCCTTGAACCGTTTGCTGTGCATCTTCATTTTCTGGCATCGCAGAAAAAAAGTTCACTTGGCTCAGCTATGACATGGGTTCATTAAAGCAGCCCACATGGGATGTATTTCTTCTCATTGAAATGCATGTGGGGGGTGTGAGCCTTGCAGGTTCCGGCTGCACACCTTCTTCTCGTTGTTTTGAAAGAACCGTGTGGGCTGTCAGACTGTGGTGCAGCATGCTAACGTGGGCACTGTCACTCATGTGCAGCCAAACAGAAACAGGCCTAAACCAACGATGTCAGTGGATGCAGGAAAGAGACAGGAGGAGTGGTGGTTGGGGGGGCTGACGTTTTGATGGGATAGAGCAGGCCGCGCTGACATTAACTCTGTTGTATTAGAGGAATTCTACTGGGCTCTGGTAGAATGAGTTTCAGAGGTCTCAGAACAATTTTCCTGAGTCTCATAGCAATTTGACACTGAGCAGGAGAGTGACCCGCCTCCCCCCCCACCATGTCTGTCTCGCCAAGGGCTCCATGGGTGTGTGTATCTGCCGTTACCCTGCTCAGGCCCTGCTGAGGACGGCTGCCCCCGCGAATCTGCATTGCACGCTGCTGTTCTGCATCACACTCCACCCCTTGCAGTTCATCAAGGAAGTTCTCAGCATCACAATAGCACACGAGTATAGATGTCCTTAGCCACAGAGTTAGGGCTGAAACACAGAACATCACAGACACTTAGATGATTGGCACCAGCTAAAACACAGTACGTGAGTGTTCCCTTTCAACTGAATTAAAAGCCCTGTGCTGATGTAATTGAGTCAATATTAAATTGGCACATGCTGAGTGTGTGTGTGTGTGTGTGTGTGTGTGTGTGTGTGTGTGTGTGTGTGTGTGTGTGAGACTTGTGCTTACTTTCACATTGACATTGCGCCTGCACGTGAGAGTCTCTCATTCATTAGAGTAGCTCCAGACATCCACACGCTGTCTATAGAATGCAAATGCCGTTGCGAAAGGCTCTCGAAAATCACTGCAAGGACTCAAAATGATGCTGACACTTGCCCCTTTTCCAGACCGAACTGGGCCAGACTGGACCAACACATAGCAGGGTGGGATTCCAATCCATGCCATGCAAACTCTACCTGTAAGAGAAGACAAAAAGTAAAGAAAACCTTTATATTCCCTATCGTTTTATTAATATCATTATTTAGTTATTATTTTTACTGCTCAATTATTCACTTTATTGACCTTTATTTCTCACAGTGTAGAATACAAAGATGGAATGTAAACTTCTTTTATTAATTATACATATTTTTATTTATGGTAATTGTTTATGTATTTGAGCCTTGTAACAAATTGATGTTACAACTGGTACAGTAGGGTTCAGAAACATTTAACTCTAATGTTGAGATTGTCACTCATCTGCTGGAGTTAGTTAGGAGTCACAAATGGACAGCTCTGTCGTCACTCGATGGGGAGACTGAGATGGGAAGGAGCATTTTGTGCTTTTGTTCTTGAAAGAACATTCCGCAACACCCCTGTGTTTGAATGGTAAATATGTGAGAGCACCAACGGTTCCATTTCAGCAAGTTTCATAGAGCAGGTGAGAGTTAGAGAGTCAGCGTGGATGCAGCATGGATTCCTTGTGTTCATTGGCAGGATAATTCTGCCTCCTGCTTTATACACAGTGCTTTGGAGTACTGATCCACAGAAAGTTCACCTCTAATATACACATCATCTTCTGTCAGGTTGGGGACCATCTGCTTGGTTAAAAAACAGACCTTTCTCAAAAAAACCAACTGCTTTGCAGCTTGAAACCTGCAAGCATAAGGCCTACAAAGAGCTCTCAGTGGAGACTAGCAAAGTCAGAGTGGTTAAGGTCAAAAGAGAGGTAGTTATTCAGAACAACCATGCTAACGAGTTGATGGAGTTCTCGGTTTTTTAAGTTCCTTGCCATGCGTATTTTTACACCTCCAAGATTGCAGGCTCTGTAGGTTCGGGCTTCTGTTTATGGTGGCCTCTGCTGGGTTTTGCATAGAAAGCAACAGCTCTTCAAAGAAGAGGTTTGCTGAAGCTGCTTGAAGAGTGATAGTACCTGGGAAACAGTATACAAAAGGGCAGCACAATTCTGCTTTCTGCCTTCTACTACTATTTCCTTCAGCAAGGCTATCATAATTTCCTTGCAAATGTTCTTCTTTTGAAGAGTCTTCCGCATGATGCATACAACTCAAAGGAGACAGAGCTGTATTCTATTCGCGAAGCAGTGCCTTACTCTAGGTTTATAGATTAAACCTAATGTCCTTTGCATTTAGGTTCCTACAAACTTTCATTGCCTCACAACAAACCAAGGAAAAAATATACTTGTGACCAAATGCTGAACGTTCATTTAGAATCAGTTCCTGCTGGGGCTTGTTGAGTACCCAAAGTAGACAAGGGTTTCAGCGAAGCTGCAGATTACTGCAACTAGGGCCTGGCCAACCCCACCATGGTGATAACCAAAAAAGGGAAAGGTAAGCAGTCCTTTGTGGATGCAAGTATGAAAATAAGGATTCGCACTGATTTTGACATCTATTTATATATTCCTTGCAGTGGCAATATAGAAATGTTGTAGTCTTTTAGCCAGTATGTATAGATTCATTAACAATTGCATTTACAGTATTTATTGTACAGCTGTTGAAGTTCTTGTTCATAAATGTAAGTATAAGCACTGGTTTAATTTCATTTTACCACAGCATCATTCGCTCTCTGAGCAATGTGAACTTAGCCATGTATTTAGGAAACATTTCCTTTGTTAATTAAAAGAAGCATCATAAGTGGCCGTCGTCAATCATCGAGTCAATGTTAATCAGAATACAATTCTTCAGTGCAAGAGAAGAGCACAGAAATTAAAGTGAAACATAGCAAACGGGAACTCAGTTCTAGGCAGACAGCTCCAAAAATGTTTAAGGTAATTTTACGCTCAGTGTGTCTTCAGCTTTCTCAATCTGTGTTGATGAAGAGTGTGGATAAAAGATGAGGATATCATGTTTTGCTGGCAATTTGAATGTTTGGAAATAAGTATCACTGCAAAAATCAAAGAAAAATAACCAATTCTCTTCATGAGTAAAGAGCTCTTTTGTGGTTCTATTAGTCTTTCACAGACCCACTTTGTAATATATCTATAATCCATCTTTCTGGCACACTGCTTCATCTAAACTGCAGGTACCACAGTTGCACAAGTTTCACATGCTGTCTTGTTCACACACACACACACACACACACACATCTTCGGAACCGCTTGTCCCATACGGGGTCGCGGGGAACCGGAGCCTACCCAGCAACACAGGGCGTAAGGCCAGAGGGGGAGGGGACACACCCAGGACGGGACGCCAGTCCGTCGCAAGGCACCCCAAGCAGGACTTGAACCCCAGACCCACCGGAAAGTAGGACCCGGTCCAACCCACTGCGCCACCACGCCCCCCCTGTCTGTCTTGTTCATTAACCTGAAAAATAATTGCAAACATTTGACCATTAATTTTACTTTATTGTTCTCTTACTAGGGGGGCGTGGTGGCGCGGTGGCGCAGTGGGTTGGACCAGGTCCTGCTCTCCGGTGGGTCTGGGGTTCGAGTCCCGCTTGGGGTGCCTTGCGACGGACTGCCGTCCCGTCCTGGGTGTGTCCCCTCCCCCTCCGGCCTTACGCCCTGTGTTACCGGGTAGGCTCTGGCTCCCCGCAGCCCTGTATGGGACAAGTGGTTCGGAAAAAAAAAAATGTTCTCTTATTATGGGGGGTGCGGTGGCGCAGTGGGTTGGGCCACAGTCCTGCTCTCTGGTGGGTCTGGGGTTCGAGTCCCGCTTGGGGTGCTTTGCGACGGACTGGCGTCCTGTCCTGGGTGTGTCCCCTCCCCCTCTGGCCCTACGCCCTGTGTTACCGGGTTGGCTCCGGTTCCCCGCAACCCTGTATGGGACAAGCAGTTCTGAAAATGTGTGTGTGTTCTCTTATTTAGTGCTTTATTAGCACATGCCTGAAAAACACAGATATATATTACGTCATACAAAATTTGGTTAATTGGCATAAATCATTAACTGAGCCATATATATTGTAACGACCCCGCGTTACTGTTTTAGGAGGGAGTGTGTGTTTAGTGTAAATAGTTGCATTCTGGGAAATCTGTAAATAATGTCTGTAACCACTGGGGGCACTTCAGGGGGAAATGGTGGGTTGACTGTGGCTGAGCATATGTTCAGAGAGAAAGTGTGGGACCAGGCAGCATGCTTTGGAGAATTGGTTAATGATCAACAGTATCACAGTATCACAGTATCCCAGTGTTACCAATGAAAGCAGGTACGTCTGTTAGGAAGTCTAATGTTATGTAGAACCAGGGCCGAGAAAGGATAGGAAGTGGTTCCAGCAACCCAGTGGGCTTTTGGTCAGGGGTTTTAGACTGGGTTTTAGACCTCACACGCTTCCACAAACTCTTGTACGTCCTCTTGTATAGAGGGCTACCAATACCCAGTGGCATCAAAATGACTATAAAATTTTTGTGCAGTGTTTCAGCAGAAATGTATTAGTTTCTATAAAAATATCCCTGTAGTTACTTATACCAACAAAAACATTTTCCTTAAGCCCAGCTTACTGTCACACCATCGACGAGTGCACCTGCAGTGCACTGGGGAGACACAGCATAAAAGTGATGCTCAGATGCACCGGATTGTGGAACCTCACTTGAGCAACAGCAGCTCTAGCAACTACTCACTGTGCTCCTCGACTCCTTGTTCCTCAATTGTCCTGTTTTCCTATTCTTTTCTTGTACCTTACGGATCATTCTCTCTGACCTTAGGCTTCGTTTCAAGGACCTGAACTGTGGTTTTCCTCTTGTTTCTATGTCTGCTCCTTGGTGACCTTTGCCTGTTTCGACTTTGCCTCAGCCTGCCCCTTTGGTTTCCATGCTACAATAAAACACCTGTAATTAGGTCCAACAGCTCCGTTCCTTGTGTTCAAACATGAAATTTACATGTATCAATATATCTTCAAGGCTAAAACTTTATGCTAATTTACTTTGTGAATCTTCTAATGCACTCTGGTCAGAGCTGTCATTATTACCCAGTTGCAATAATGCTTCAAATCACGTGGTTTTGTCCGCAAGTGCTACAAGCACGCGCTGTTGTTTTAGTTGCTGCTGGTGTTTTTATAGTCAGTGATTTTATGAAATTTTCTGGTGTTTTAGCTACAGTATTGTGGTAATTAGTATATGTGAACATATATCACGTTAAAATAACGTTAAAATAAACATTATTTTGATGTAGTTCTTAAACGTTTTTACTTCGAATTCTATTCTTTTCTTACCGAATTTTCCCTTTAACCACATGAAACTATGTGGTTATAATTATAAACTATATAATTACATTTAGGCTGTGCGTATTATACTGTAATTTAAAGGTGTAATTTTAGTTTTGCTAGTTTTTTATGTCACTACTATTGTCATTACATTCAGTGATATATGGGAATTACGATTTACGAGTAACATTAGTACAAAAAAATTAAGGATTCCTATGGGTTGGTACGGGAGGAGGTCCATGGCGGGGGTGACACCATGAGTTACTGCACTGGGTGACACCAACCCTCGTGACGCCACTGCCTCTGCTGGATCAGGCAAAGGGACTGCCCAGGTGGCCGGAGGCAGGGGCATCATGCACCCAGTGGAGCAGCTGGAATCGCATCATCCACAGGGACATATTCTTTTCCCTCAGGGATATCTGAGGGGCCCAGGTCCTCCTCCTGGGGGCCTTTGAAAATCCTGTGAGAATTTCCACCTCACAGGGCCACAAAACAGGACTTTGGGGGGATGGTTTCAGGTGAAACTGGTACCAGGTCCTTTTCATAGATCCAGGACAGGGCATCGGCCTTTGTGTTTTTTGTACCAGGGCAATACATTACAGTGAACCTCAGTCTGGTGAAAAAGAGGGCCAACAGATGGCTTGTTGTGGGTTTAATCAGCAGGCCGTTCATATGTACTCAAGGTTTTTGTGGTCTCTAAGAACCAGAAACGGGTGAGTGGCCCCTCCCAGCCAATGCATCCATTCCTTTAGCAGCAATTCTATGGCCAGTAACTGCCTATTCCTGATGTCATAATTTCACTCAATGGATGACACAGGGGTGGAGCTTTGCGAGATTCCTCTGTTGTTGGGAGAGGACTGCTCCTACCCCCACAACTGAAGCAACCACCTCAACCGCAAAGGGCAACAAGGGGTCCGGATTCTGGAGCACCGGGGCAGTCATGAACAACATCTTGAACTCCTGGAAGGCTTCCTGAGCCTTCGGATGTCAAGCCAGCTGGGTCCCTTTTCCCTTAAGCAAAGCAGTGATGGGTGCTGTGATAGAGGTGAACCCGTGAATGAACCAGCAGTAAAAATTTGCGAAACCCAAAAACCTCTGTAGTGCTTTCACCAAGCTTGGATATGGCCAATCTAGTACTGGATTCATTTTGATGGGATCCATCTTCACCCAGTCTGGGCTGAAGATGAACCCCAAGAACAGCATGCACTCTTGGTGGAAGAGGCACTTTTCTCCCTTATCAAAAAGGTTATTTAGCAGGCGGTAGACCTGACTCACATGCGTCACGTGTTCTGCCATGGAGTGCAAGAAGACCAAGAAATCGTCAAAGTACACCAGGACTTATTTGTTCACCAAGTCTCCTAGTACGTGGTTTACAAAAGCCTGGAACACAGTCAGTGTGTTTGCCAGCCCAAACGGCATCACCAGATACTCATAATGACCAAGGGCAGTGCTAAAAGCCATCTTCCACTCATTCACACACACACACACATTTTCAGAACCGCTTGTCCCTTACAGGGTCACGAGGAACCGGAGCCTACCCGGCAACACAGGGCGTAAGGCCGGAGGGGGAAGGGGACACACCCAGGACGGGACGCCAGGCCGCCGCAAGGCACCCCAAGCGGGACTTGAACCCCAGACCCCCCGGAGAGCAGGACTGCGGTCCAACCCACTGCGCCACCGCACCCCCTCCACTCATTCAATTCAATTCAATTCAATTCAATTTATTTTTATAGAGTGCTCTTCTCAGTGACACAGTGTGAGTTAGCTACCACTCATCTCCTTCTCTAATGCGGATCAGGTTGTACACACTACGCAGGTCTAGCTTAGTAAATACTCTTGCTCCATGGACCTGTTCGTATGTTGAAGTGATCAAAGGCAGTGGATGGGGTATTTAACTTATTTTGTTCAAGCCTGAGTAGTCAATGCAAGAGCATAGCCCCTCCATCTTTCTTTCCCACAAGAAAGAATCCTGCCAAAGCTGGTGAGGTGGAGGGTCAGATAATACCTAAGGCCAGAGCCTTGGTCACATACTCCTGCATGGCCCTTTATTCAGGCAATGACATGGGGTGTATACGGCTTCTCAGAGGGGTGGACCCTGGTAAGAGGCCTATGGCACAGTTCCATGGCCGAAGTGGGGGCAGGACGCATGCTCTCGCTTTACTGAAGACCTTGTTCAGGTCTCTGTATTCTTCTGGCATGACCTGAGGCTGTGCGGACTCAGAGCTTTCTATAGAGGTGGCCCTGCAGCGCATTGCCAGGTGGGAGGCAGCACACTTGGTTCCCCAGGAGGCAAGCTCCCCGGTGCTCCATGAAAACACTGGGTCATGCTAACCTAGCCAGGTATACCCCAAATGATCAAGTTGTTAGGTGACGTGATGAGGAAAAAGGTGAGGTTTTCCTGGTGACACGTCCCTACCTGGAGTCTCAGGGACTTGGTATTGGATTCTACTACACCTGTTCCCAGCACTTGCCCATCAAGTACATTGACCCATAACGTGACATCACATTCCATTGCATTGCATTTCAGGATGAGTGAGATTCCGCAACTAGAAGGTGGTGGTTTGATGCCTAATGTCTTCCCAGTCTTGACTGGTCTTGGGTATCCTCTTTAGGGGAGCGGCGGAGGGTGTGACAATATATCATTTAACCAGAGGTAGGTAGTAATAAGTTACAGTTACTCCATTACTTGTTCATTGCTGAATAGCTTGAAGTACTTTTCAGAGTAGCTTTTTTACATTAGTGGTACACTTTTGGATTTGCTTTCCATGTTTTCTCCTTAAATCCAGTAAATTTACCTGTACCATGAATCAAGAGCAACATTTCTTTACTTTTGGTTGTTTTTTTGTGGATTTCATTTGTCAGTATTAACTATCAGTTACAATTTTCCCTTTCAAGCCAAGGTCCTTACTTGTTCCACAAGGAAAAGGTACTGTAAAATATCAATGACAGGCTATGCCTTTTGTCTGCAAGATTGACATTCCTGAAGGAGATTCTTGAGAAAGAGTGAAAATCCATGGCCTCAATTTTTTTCTGCTGCTACAAAAAAGAGATTCATCAGTTTATGATCTTATGATTTAGCAAATGTTTCAGTTCAAAATAGCTTAAATCCATTTACCCATTTTTGCAGCTGATTATTCCTTCTGGAGCAGTTTTGGGGTGAGTGCCATGCTCAAAGGTTTTCAGCAGCCGCAGGAGAAGGTGTCAGATCTTCAGTCTTCAAGTCAATCTCCCTAATTACTACATCATCTACTATTCCATGGTAATAAAATATCACACACCACAGAATGGACTTTCATATATCGCATTTCGCATTCATATATCCCCATTGAGCTCTGTGTTTATATCATAAGGGTTTAACATTCTCTGTGGAAAGAGCCCGAGTTTACTTTTGACTCATGAGAATTCACCATTTTAATGTGCCTTATTCAATCTCAGACAGCAGAAGTGGTTGTAGAACAGTTGAAAAAAAATTAAGGGTTTAATCGAGTTTAATAAATGGTGACAGGGCAGCATGGCGCGTAGCGCTGCTGTCTCACAGTGCTTGGGTGGGGCGAGAGGACATGGGTTTGATGCCCACTTAGTCTGTATGGAGTTTGCATGTCTGCGTGGGTTTCCTCTGGGTACTCTGCTTTCCTCCCACAGTCCAAAGACATGCTGTTCAGGTTCACACATGGTGTGTGAGTGACAAAGAGAGTGTATTCCACTGATACATGGATGAGTGACCCTTTCTATGTATTGTATCTAGCAGTATAAGTCACCTTGATGAATAAGGTGTGTGGGCTGATAACACTACACAGAGATTGTTGGAAGTCGCTGTCACGGTGTTCCCCCGGGGTGGATGCGTCGGACCCAAGTGCGGAGCACAGGAAGAATACTCATGGGGCAATCCAAGAGACATGGTCAGGGAAACAGGCAAAATGGTCACCAATGGGAGAACAAAATCCGAGGGTCAAATCCGAGAATCGTAATCCAACAGACAGGCGAGAAGTCATGGTAAACCAGGAAGTTGTGGGCGAGGAGCAGGTACTGGGAATCAGGGAAGAAGCGCAAGTGAATAGCGAGGCTGAACAAGGTTCCGCATTAGTGTGCGTTCCGCGCTTTCCTTTTATGCATTCGTCCTCTGATCAGCTGCAGGTGCCCATCATTGTGCTGAGGTGGAGGGCGTGACAGTCGCTTTGGAGAAAAGCGTCTGCTAAATAAATAAATGTAAATGAGGTTTCTAAACTGTGTTGGAAGTGATGAATTTTATGTTAATGTAAATTGTGCTTGAACTTAACGTTTTATTGTGTCGCGCCTATCTTAACTTAAGCTTATGGAATATGCTTACAGAAAAAGTATTTTTCACATTCCTTATGTGCAGCTAGTAATAACAATGTTTCAAATGAGCTGTTAAAATGCATAAAGCCTAAAACAGTGAAACCTATTTTATTCCATTACTGTACTGTCATGTTGATCTGAAATATAATAATTTATTTCCTGCTGCTACCAGTGTAGCTAAGAGGTATAATACACCAGAAGTGGTATCTGCACTAGAAGTGCCATTCTAGCAGCCTTTCTGTACTCCTGGTATAACTTCATTTCTTTTGTGTAAAATACCTATTTTTCCACAAGCAAAAAAAGGTATGACCAGAGTACAAATGGTTGAGCTCTTTTTTTAAATTAAACTTTAGCATTTATTATTGAATTTCACTTTTGAATGCTGTGAACACATTTTCCTTTAATTCTGCTCTTTGTTGTTATAGGTGTTCCACTAATTCTGGCCAAAATCAGCAGTCTGGTCCTATTGGTTATCTAAGTGAAAATGTATATTCAAAGTACATGTTTTCCCACAGCCCTAAAGTGTATACTGAGGACAAATCCACTCAGAAAAGTATACAGCTATACATACACTCTAAGGGGATAGTGACAACACAACTACCTTAATCCTTAAAGAGTACTTTAGCTACAGATCCACCCTCAGTCAAGAAGGTATCCTGACTACACATTGATGTATATATCTCACTTACTGTCATCTCTGTCAGCCAAAGGATATGGAAGCGCTTCTCCCCTGCTCCCTGAGTTTAGAGAGATGCCAGAATTGCACTACATGGCATGGCATCGTCTGAACCGCTTGTCCCATACGGGGTCACGGGGAGCCGGAGCCTAACCCGGCAACACAAGGCGTAAGGCTGGAGGGGGCACACACTACATGGGCCTCATTTAATTTTTTATAAAGTTTATGATTGTTTTCACTGTGATTATTTAAGGCTCTTAAAATTCATTTTAGAACAGGCTGATTTATTTTGATTTCAAGATTCTTAAAACAGTTGGTAATTATTCATGCATGACAGGTGATTAATTGTAGATAGAGAATAGTCTCCAACTCTTCCTTGTACGGAATTAAGCGCTGTGTACTAATGCACATAGTCAACTGACTGAGGATTTAACTCTTCTGGATTCGACCGCGTCGTGTAGGACAGTGGTTCCAACGTTTCGCTTCCCCTGTTCGAAGCAGGGAGCTGCCACATCTTGTAAAAGCTAGACGTGAACTAGAGCGTTCAACGAGGGTGGGTGTATTTATGGGCGGGATCGAGGTCGGAGGTCGTAGCGGGTGGTCCTGATAGGTGGTGCCCCCGCTGTATTTTCCGTTTGCACTGTATCGTTCATGTTACAGGTCGGCTCGTTGAACTGAGCTTCAATGAGAGGTAGTCGGGTCGTTGTGGGTCTGGCACGAAGACTCGAGAGAGTTGTCCAGGTTCTTGATAGTTTGAAGCCCTCCTCCCGACTGAAGTTGCTGGGGTGCTTCTCAATCTCGATCGCCTCTCTAACGCGGCTCTTGTATCAGGGAACAGGTGCAAGTACTGTGCAGAGTAATCTTTTGTAGTGGAAGGTGGTCTTGATGCCCTGCTTTATGAGTAATTTACTTATTTTTGTCGGTGGTGCCTTTCATGTAAGGGAGGTAGGCAATTCTGGCTGGTTCGATTGTTATATTTGTTTCCTATTTTCTGATGTTTTTTCATTTTCGTGTTCGCGAATGATTTTCATGACCTGGTTGCGCTCAAAACCGCTCGCTGAGAGCGCTTTCAGAAGTATCTGTTTTTCCTCCTTCCAGGAAATTTTGTCTCTTAGTCGGATGCCTCTTGTGATCAAGGCATTCACGACCGCGTTCTTCTGAGCGGGGCCGGTGGTGGTGGGAAGCTGCGTTGAGGTACTGGTTTGTGGGTCGGTTTTCGACAAACCTTGTGGCTGAGGCTTCCGTCACTCTTCCTCGTCACGAGAACATCTAGGAAGGGGAAGCTGTCGTTCTCTTCTTTCTCCATCGTGAACCTGATCTTGGTGTGTCTTGAGTTCATGTGCTGTAAGAAATCATAAAGCGGTCGCTCCATGTCTCGACCATATCAGGAAGATGTCATCGACGTATCTCCGCAGATGGGTTTTTTCACTGCTGATCGAAGCGCCCGTTCCTCGAAGTCCTCCATGAACAGGTTGGCGACGACGGGTGGTAGAAGGCTGCTCATCGGCGAACGTTCCTTGTTTGTAGTATGTTCCGTTGAGCAAGAAATAGGTGGAATGGAGGCAGAGATCTGCAAGTGCAGCTAAGCCTAAGTCCTCAGGTAGTTTTTCTTGTGGAAACAGTGTTTTCGATAGGAATGTTGGTGAAGAGGGAGATGATCTCGAAACTGACTAAAATAAATGTCGTCGTCTTGGGTTTTCACTGAGCTCAGCTTTTCTATAAACTTAAAGTGCGTAGAATTCTTGATACAGCTCAGAGTGTTCCCGGTGAATGGCTGGAATGCTTGTGCTAAAAAACGGGCGGTTTCATGTGCGACGGAGCCAATAGCGCTGACAGTGGGTCTCATCGGTATCCCTGGTTTATGTATTTTGGGTAGACCGTAGAGGAGCGGTGGGCGAGGGTCAATTGAAAGTAATTTCTTTTTTGTAGTCTCATCAGTGGATTACTTCTTGATCAGTCCATGCAGTTTTGTTTTTATGCTGATGGTTGGGTTACGTATCTTACAGTACGAGCTGTCTTTTAGTAAATCCCTCAGTTTCAACACTCCAGTTCACATCTGGCTTTTACAAGATGTGGCAGCTTGCTGATGATGCTTCCAACAAGGGAAGCGAAACGTTGGAACCAGTGTCCTACACAATGCGGTCGAATCCAGAAGAGTTAAATCCCCAGTCAGTTGACACCAGCCACTGAAGCCTACGGGTTTTGAAATGTTCATAGTCTTTTGATACATACAGTGTGGATAATGGAGATGCATACTTTGTGAGAACAGGCAATATATGCCATTGGATGATTGCAGTAAATCATCATGCATTGCATTTCATACTTAGGAGGTGTTGTTTTGCTGTGCTTCGGCTGTGTTTACAATGTGTTTAACCGCTCATGTGAGCAGTCATGGTAACCTCTGGTCTGCTGACAGCTCCGTGTTTGCCAGCTGCTTGGCCTGCAGGCTTGATTTTCAGGATACAGGGATCCTTCAGTGGATCTTTTGCTTGCTGTTTGGCGCCGACATCCATCTGTGCAGGTGTGTCAACATGACACAGGGAATTCTATCTCCTGGGATCTTGTGATAAGTGAGGTGGGCTTACTCTTAAGCTGGAGCACACTTTTTCATAGGCTGAGAGAGCCCAGCTCACTCAGGGATTTTCATCATCTTTCTCCACAGAACATCCATAAGTGATGAAGTGTGAGGCCTTTGTGTCAAGGACAGCATTTAGATTCCTTTCACACGCACGTTAATTTAGGATATGCAGCCATGGGCTTTTCATTCTCTCCGGCTGAACGGTGCTGTGTTTTGTTTGCTGTTTCAGATACTGGTGCAGGAAAGGGGCAGACAGCAGCAAACACACCAGCCAGGCACTGAGCCAGAATAACAAACTTGTCCTATGATTATCCTTGTCTCTAACGTTTAGTGATACCTTTAATTTCTTGCCTCCCTTTAATATTTCCCTCCTGCACCTTGTTCCTAATCAGATCTTGTCTTTCATCTTTAGCTATAAAGTACCCCCCAGAATTAACGGATCGGCTCTCCAAGGACAGCTCCATTTGAATCTAATACCTCTGGAACTTTCATTTTGAGACCTGATTTGAGATCAGCCCCTTCCTAACCCATCCCATAGCCTTTTTAAGGGTCACCCTCTTTAGTTTTGGGATAGCTGGCAGTACCAGTCCACAGTGGATTTGACATTACTTACTGCTGTCCTGTCATGCTGCGGTCTTTGCCAATAATCCTTTACATAAGAGCACACTAATACACTTGTTCCTTATGTTATGAACATTTGAGTTATAAATTCTTAAACACACAAAAACTTCCCTCTGTAATTTGTTTATAATAGCAATTTTTTCATCGTTCTGTTTTTTCAGATTTGTCTGCAACACAATGGCCCAGCAAGAGTCACTGTTGTCTCATCGTGTCTGGATGGTGCAAGAGGACATGGTTTCAATCTACTCTCAGTCTGCGTGAAATTTGCATTTTCTCCCTGTGTTTGCGTGGGATTCCTTTGGGTGCTCTGGTTTCCTGCCACAGTCCAAAGACACGTGTTTCAGGTGAAAAGGTGACTAAATTGATCATTTTGTGTGTGTGTGTGTGTGTGAGAGCAAATGTCACTCTGGTGTGTAGATCACTGATTGACTGCAGGTAGTGTACTATATCTACCATTGTATGTCACCTTGTGTGAAGAGGTGTCTGCTAAATACTATGTAGCGTTCATGGCAAGTCACCTTGGAGAAAAGCACGTGCTAGACGAGTAAATGCCAGTGTTTGCTGATCTGCAGTTCAATGTGCTGCCTGTAGTAGAACAAAAACACAATAGGATTGTAGACCACCTTCATTCAACTCACTTCTGCAGTGCTTACAGAGTGCGCAGCTCATATCTGGTGTTCCTCAGTATCAGTGATCAATAGCAAGTAACATTACATGTTTCATGGATGACCTGGTCAACAATCTTCACTTGGGGGTTTGTGGACAGAATGTCATTTTTTCTTCTTCACATTAAATTAGTTTTCATTTTAATCATGTAACTCAAAATTAACTAAAATGTTAAAATGAAAGGTTTTACATAGCATTTTAATTTTCTTTAGCTATAGCCAAGATTTGTGTTCATAAGCAAATCTTTATTTTTTTATTGATTGTGTTGATAATGATTGTTTTTAAAAATGTTTTCAAAGTTTTAACGTTATCAGGTGTTAAACCCTGCACTGGATAAATGGTTAGTGCCATTTTAGTCAATCTACAGCAAGATGTAGAAGTAAAAAGGAGTGTTTGTCATAATGCACTTTAAATACCACAAAATGTGGTAACATTTTCATAATTATATGTATTGTGTTTGTGGGTTCTGAAAATATATAGAGAAATTAATCCCACCATAAACTGAGTAATGTATTTTAAATGAAAATCTATTTCCTGTATTCTGGGTATAATTTTGTACAACACAGTGTCAGTGGACCTCAAGAGACAGGTTACACGTCACAAGGCACAGTGAATCACGAAAGCTTCTCTCTGGTTATTTTTCACTCAATCCACCATCTACGAGGTTTCTGTGTGAAGAAGTGGGTTGCCATTAGATTTTCTCTCCGCTGTTGTCAAACTGTTTACTGTGCCATGGAGGCCGAATTGTACTTAAATGACCTGCTTCCAGCTGGTCTCTCTGGCGGGCATCTCGCTCTGGAAATCCTGCTGATTCTGAAATTGCCCCAGCTGGCTGGGCCACTGCAGAGGTGGGTCATTACAGTCTGATTATTTCTCCACCTTCAACATCCCTCCCTCCTCTCCCTTTCTCTCTGCTCTTCTTCTTTTATAGGGCAGCAGGGGTGAGATGCAAGGGGGAGGGGGATGTTGAAGGTGGAGCTTTTATTAACACCTCCCCCCCACCTATCTTCCTGCAGCCCATCACAAAAAGGCCAGTGGCTAGTACCATAATCTCTTATCAGGTAGCAGCTGGTAGCAAACCCTTAACAATTTCTTTCAGTGGGTACAATTCCCTACTAGCGACATTTGCCTGCACCCTAAACAAAAAAGGTCTTACTTTACTTTTTTCTTGGGATTCCTTGGGTGCTCTGGTTTCCTCCCACTGTCAAAAGACATGTGCATCAGGTAACTTGGTGACTCTAAATTGCCCAAGGTCTGTATGAAAGAGACAGAGTATGTTGCTCTGGTGTGTAGATAACTGTAGGTAGTGTATTGTACTATATCCAGGACTGTAAGTCACCTTGTATGAAAATGTGTTAGCTTAATACTACATAGAATTTATGATAAATTGCTTTGGAGAAAAATGTCTGCTAAATATTTTAATTCAGCAAATATTTTTGGTGGAGTTTTTGGAGAAAAACATCTGCCAAATAAATAAATGTAAATGTTAATGTTTCGGGGACAAAATGACCTGCAGTTCTATGTGCGCTTACTCGAGAGATGAACATTGGTGCATCAAGTGGAAAGTAACAAACTAGGTTTACTTAAGAATCACATGTCTGCAGCCATGTCTTTTTCTCTTAATGTAATGCACAAATTGTATTTTTGCTGAGATGTACGTCGCTTTGGAGAAAAGCATCTGCTAAATGAATAAATGTAAATGTAATATGAATAAATGTGCTCCCTTCCAAGACTGCCCAGAATAGAGTCACCGGGACCTATCTCTGGAGCCAAGCCTGGGGGTAATGTTCCTAGGCAAGCGCCTGGTGGCCGGGCAGCCCACGTAACTTGGCCAGGCTCAGCCTGAAAACGCAACGTGGGGGGTCCATGTGGGCCCACCACCTGCAAGGTCCAACATGGGGGTCGGGTGTGATACTTTTCAGGCAGCGGGAGAGGGCAGGGTGGCGCATGGCGTCGTGGCCCCTCGCAGCAGAAACTGGCTCGTGGCACGTGGAATGTAACCTCACTGGGGGGAAAGGAGCCGGAACAGCTCTATGAAGTTGCCCCCCTACAAACAGCACAAATGGAAAAAAAAACATTACGATTCGTTAGTGCTACTTTTGTGCTGTAAAAATTAGAATTTGTGCCATTGCAGTTTTTGAAATATTAACATTTATATATTTTGGAAGTGACATTACTCCAGCCAGGGGGTGCGGTGGCACAGTGGGTTTGGCGGGGTCCCACTCTCTGGTGGGTCTGGGGTTCAAGAACCACTTTGGGTGCCTTGCAGCAGACTGAAGTCCTGTCCTGGGTGTGTCCTCTCCCCCTCCTGCCTTACACCCTGTGTTGCTGGGCTAGGCTCTGGATTGCTGTGACCCTGCTTGGGGCAAGTGGTTTCAGCCTGTGTGTGTGTGTGCGCGTGCATGCATGTGCATTACTTCAGCCCCCCTACAACACCACATGAACTCGAATTTGGGCTCACTCGTTTGTGCTACATTTGTGCCGTTCAAACTGCAGTCCTAGCTCTTTTACTTTTTTAAATATAAAGGATAGTATTTCATGAGACGTCACCCGGAACCGTGAAGTTGGCCCCACTACAAACGGCACAAATATATATTTTTCGTTAGTGCTACATTTGTGCTGATTTGTGTTGTTTAAACCGTGGTTTGAACTTCTGAATTTTGCTTCTGGAGATATACATGGTTGTTTACATGGCACGTGGCCTCACTCCAAACCCCCTACAATGCCAGAGAAACTTGAAATCATCATTCGTTAGTGCTACATTTGTGCCGATTTGTGCCATTCGAGCTGCAGTTCCATTTCTTCTACTTCTTAAATATTAAGGTATGTATTACACGTGATATCACTGCAGTATTTCAGATTTCAGGTATTGGTGATTATATGACACGTTATTTCTGGCGATATTCAGAAGATGTACATTATGACTTGCAGTCCGTATAATACTACTGCTTTTTCCTGGTCCCATCCCTCCCACTTCACTCACTGGTCCATGTTGTGGTCGAAAAAACTGCTGCTGTTTCATAAGAAGTATTGATTCATCCATTGAGGATTTTTTAATGAACAACAGAACTGAAAACATACAAATTCACTGCAATGTTTCCAGCATGCTGTGTATACTATGCATGTGTTGTTCTGTGAAACAATGCCAACTTAACAGAAAACATGAAGCAATAAAGAAATGCGCTGGAAAATTGTTAGTTTTCTCGCTTTTGTTTTGAAGTTATTCGGCTTTGGCGGTGACATCTCCCTAAAAATACACACATTTCCAGAACCGCTTATCCCATACAGGGTCACGGGGAACCGGAGCCTACCCGGTAATACAGGGCGTAAGGGACACACCCAGGACGGGACGCCAGTCCGCCGCAAGGCACCCCAAGCGGGACTCGAACCCCAGACCCACCGCAGAGCAGGACTGCGGTCCAGCCCACTGCGCCACCGCACCCCCCTCCCGCTCTAAAAACTTACAGTTAAAATTAAAGGCATAACAATGAAAAATACAACTGACAAACCCGGTAGACCCAAGCGTTTAGTGAGGGTGTGCTAGGAACGACTGTCAGAGAAACCTGTCCAGAATGACTGTCACTCACACCACCGGGAGAGCTTCTCCCATGTCCCGGAGAAGGTAGAGGACATGGAGTCTGAAAGGACCCAGTTCAAAATCCCCATTGTGGAAGCAGCCAGGCACAGCTGTGGACAAAGGCTTGTTGGTGCCAGTCATGGCAGCAATTGAAAAACCTGCTGGCGGACACCCGGGGTGAGGGAAGCTGTTAAGCTGAAGAAGGAGGCCTTTAGGGCCTGGTTGACTCTGGGGATTCCTGACTCAGCAGATAGGTACTAGAGGGCAAAAAAGGCGGCAGCAGCTGCGGTTGCAGAAGCAAAATCCAAAACATGGGAGGAGTTTGGAGAGGCTATGGAAAATGACTATCGGTCGACCTCAAAGAGGTTCTGGAAAACCATTTGGCGGCTCAGGAGGGGTAGGAGGAGCTTCACTCAAGCTGTGCTCGGCAAAAGTGGAGAAAGTCAGACCTCTAATGAGGACATTGTTGGGAGGCGGAAGAAGCACTTTGAGGACCTCTTAAACCTGAGAGATATGCCTCCCTTACAAGAGTGAGGGCCAGAGGCTTCCGGGATATCAGAGTTGATTTCCCTGGTGGAAGTCACTGAGGTAGTTGGAAAGCTTCACAGTGGCAAAGCACCGGGGGTAGATGAGATTCACCCGGAACTGCTTAAGGCCTTGGATGTTGTAAGGCTGTCATGGCTGACATGCCTCTGCAATGTTGCATGGACCTTGGGGACAGTGCCTTTGGACTGGCAAACTGGGGTGGTGGTCCCTATCATTAAGAAAGGGGACTGGAAAGTGTAGGCCAACTATCGGGGTATCACACTTCTCAGCCTCCCAGGTAAAGTCTATGCCAGTGGGCTAGAAAGGAGGCTCTGGCCGATAGTTGAACCTCAGATTGAAGAGGAAAAATGCGAATTCTGTCTTGGCCGTGGAGCAGTGGACCAGCTTTTTACCCTCTCACAGATAACTGAGGGGGCATGGGAGCTTGCTAATCCAGTCCACATGAGTTTTGTGAACTTGGAGAAGGCCTATGACCGTGTTCCCCGAGAAATTCTGTGGGAGGTGCTTAGGGAGTATGGGGTGCCAGGACCACTACTGTGTGTGTATGCCGTGTATGCGGACACAGCTCTCGCTCCATATGTACTGCCATTCAATAACTGTACACATGAAGCGAGAGCTGTGTCCGCATACTCGGCATTAAGTCAAGCCTGTTCAGTGTGGGTGTTGGATTCCACCAAGGTTGTGCCTTGACCCCACTCCTGTTTGTGGTTTTCATGGACAGGATATCAAGGTGCAGTTGAGGTCAGGAGGGCATTTTGTGTGGAGTCGGAAGTTATGTTTCTGCTTTTTGCCAATGATGTTGTCCTTTTGGCACCGTCATGTGGTTGCCTCCGATATGCACTGGAACAGTTTGCAGAGTGTTGAAGCGATTGGTATGAGGATCAGCACCTCCAAGTCTGAGTCCATGGTTCTCTCACGGAAAAGGATGACATGCCCCTCCAGGTAAAGGGATAGAATTTGCCCCAAGTGGAGAAGTTTAAGTATCTTGGGGTCTTGTTCAGGAGTAAGGGGAGAAAGGATCGTGAGATCGGTTGCAGACTGGGAACAGCTTCAGGAGTAATGCGGTCCCTGTACCGGACTGTACTGGTGAAGGGGGAGCTGAGCCATAAGGCAAAGCTCTCTATTTACTGGTCAGTCTACGTCCCTACTCTCACCTGTGGTGATGAACTCTGGGTAATGACCAACAGAATAAGGTCGCAGATACAAGCCGCTGAAATGAGTTTTCTCCGCACGGTGTTGGGACTCACTCTCTGTGACAGGGTGAGGAGTGCGGACATCTGGAAGGAACTCAGTAGAGCTGCTACTCCTCAGCATTAAGAGGAGCCAGTTGAGATGGTTCTGGCATCTTATAAGGATGCCCCTGGACACCACCCTTTGGAGGTATACCAGGCATGGCTAACTGGGATGAGAGCCTGAGGTTGGCCCAGGACATGCTGGAGGGATTTTATCTCCCAGTTGGCCTGGGAATGGCTGGGGATCCCAGAGGCTGAGCTGGAGGAAGTTGCAGGGGACAGAGGCAGCTGGGCCTCTCTGCTCTCCCTGTTACCACGGCGACCCTAGAAGGACAAGCGGGCAAGAAAACGGATGGATGGATGGATGGATGGATGGATGGATTCTATGTACTGCCTCTAGTTGGCAGCAAAACACACTGAGAATAAAACAACAGTTTAGACTGTTTTTCTTTTCAAATATTTAACACCACAGTAGTTCAGTGAGTATGTTTTTCAGTTGATATGGGAATATGAGAATCCCTTTAATGGTGCTGGATAAACCTGCTCCCAGTCTGCCCACTTCATCAGAGTTTATTTTGTTAGAATCACCGGACCACAGGAAAGTGCTTTTCAATGTGATAATTGTATTATTTTAAAAGCAAACAAGGAAAAAACAAACACTTTGAGACTATTTAGAATTGCTCAGTCTCTTTCAGTATCCAAGAAGGGTCTTAAAACAATCTTTTACAGAACTCTTCTTTCCAGATCTCCTAACTGGTCCATAAACTTGCATCACACCATCTGTCACCATCACCTTCATACTGCCTATCAGCAGACTCAGCTCTATAGAAAGCTACTCATGCAATGTCTGCCAATGGTATTTTACAAACTAACTGCACACAGAGAATGGCCTACCTTTACCTAAAACTCTCTACTGTGCTTTTGTTTATTCTGAGTCGTGCCACTTTGGAGAAAAGTGCTTGCTAAATGGATAAATGTAATACCACCAATTCACTTCAAATCATATGTTTCTTTTTATAGTTGGTGTGGCTGGGAATGTAATGCCCAGACAGGCTGTCCTTAGATCTTGTTCCTAAAAGTAGCGTATTACAGACACATACATCTAGTTGCAAGCATAGCCTTTAGAAATAACTTGTCATGAAGAACAAAGCAGGGAAAGGGTGAAAAATAATGGCACCAAAATTAGCAAAATTCGCACTGACATTTATGATAAGCATCGTACTAAGTAATAAAACAATGCAGTATTTCTCAAAAAGGTATCTATGCTCAAGGAAATAATAAAGCAGATGTGCTGAAGTTTTCAAAATTAACTGTGAAAGAGTGACAGTAAAAGCCTGTTGCAGGTGCACTGCTGAAGGAATGAAAAGTCAATGATGCATCATATATATAAAACCAATTCCACAGCCCTAAAGCTGTGCCATTTCAGTGTCGTGGCTGTAAAAAACTCTATTTGCAGTGAAGGGAGAGATCACTTGAAGTCAGTGTCTGTCAATAGCTTTTATTTAGATAAGATTTCTATATTGAATTACTGTGCTTTGGGGTTATAATATGTCTATACCAGGGTATATCTGAAGCTATGTACACAAATGATGAACTCGGTTCAAATGTCAGAAGGCCACAACTGTTTGAAGGAAATGACTGGATTTTTGCCAGCAACAACTGGAATGAGAAGATCCAGGTACAAATGGTCTCTGTCAGAAGTGTCTGAGGTTCTCTTACAGAATGACAGTAGTATGTCAGTAAGGACTAACTCCTTGTGACTGACATTATATCCAGCAATGGCGACATCAAAGTACTCAGTGAAATTCTCTAGCCATCTTTGTTTCTTAGCTTTGCACGTGCACTGGCTTTGCTCACTACTCTCCCTGTATGTGTTAATCTAAGTTGGCACCAAAACACAACCAATTTTTACATACTGGCAATAAAGTTCTGAGACTAATGAATACCATTCAGGGACAGCTGGTGGCATAGTGGTTATGCTGTAGTCTTTCAACCCAAAGGTTGCAGGCTCAATTCACACTTCTGGCTGTAGTACGCTTAAGCAAGGTACTTATCCTAAACTGCTACACTAAACTTACCCAGCTGTACAAATTATTAAATACAGTAGCTGTCACTTAACTGTCACAACATTTAACAGTAAGGAAATGGAGAAGTCTAAATGTGATTTACAACAAGGTGAGGAAAAGCACATAGAATATTAATATGGTGACAGTAACTCATTAATGTTGTGATATGCTTCAAATGATTGTTTTTCATTCCTTCTGTAATCCTTACTGACATTTTTTGTTGAGTCATAAAGGAGGTTTCAGCATGGATGGCTCCAGGATGCTCCACATACCATAAGCTTGTTCTGGAGTGGAGCAGGTGGAAGAAGAAAGACTTGTGACCAGATCTGGGGGACTGCAGTCACACGTGAGGAGCAAGCATCGCTGAGGCAACACATCGCCCTGTCACCACCACAACCGCTAGGGACAAATAACAGTTTTATTGAAAAAACATCTGCGTTTTGATGCAGCGGGAACCTCACCAGTGGGCAATTTTCTACTTCACTTTAATTGGATTTTTTTTTGCCAGGGTTTGTTTAGACTTGAGAGGTGTTTTACGGTTTGCAATTTCAAAAAGTATTTTTAATGGGTTTTCATATAAGCCTTGTTATTGTAGTTTGGTGCTAGAAATTACATTGTCACACATAGCCATACCAGGGGATCTTCTCACTCAGTGGGTGAAACTGGATAACAAGTAATATTGCAGAGCATGTAAGGTATGATTATATTGTTTTATTGCAACTTTGAAATGTTAGACAAGTTAATGCAGTTCATAAAAATACATCAGAGTATCAGATTGGAATTATGGCTATAACGGTAGTGAAACATTGGATAATGTTTAAGAGCAAGGAAATGCCACGTTTCAGTACCCTTCAAAGTGCTAGCTGACCTTCATCACTTCAGTAAGCATCCAGCTGTTTCAGTGAATGATGTGTGGTAGTTGAACAGCTGATTTGCGAACACATGGAAATCTGAGTGAAGATGCTGGATGATGATGGTGGAACATGGTGGAGCACACTTTTTGGCAGTAGCTCTTGGAATGGTCTAAATAAGCAGATGTGATAGGACAGGCTTATTGCAGTTGGTACAGGGGATCTAGCAGTGCTTAGACAATACATTTATTCATTTAGCTGACACCTCTCTCACAGGTTACTTACAATCAATTACCATTTATACAGCAGGGTCATTTTTACTGGAGTAATTTAGGCTATGTATGTTGCTTACTGCAGCAATAGGTGGGATTCAAACCTCCAACCTTTAGACCCAAAGGCAGCAGCTCTAACCACTATATGTTTCTTGCTGCCCTAGGTAACATGGTGGTTAGAGCCACTGGTCATGGATTTGAAGATTATATTACAAAATATTGAAGGAATACTTCTGTGCAAACATTTGTCAGGGGTGTCTGATATCGGACCCGAGGGCTGCAGGAGGGCTCCTAGCAGTTTTCCCATGAGAACATTAAAATTATCACTATATATCTAGTTTAAACTATATTGAATCATTTACATTTAATCACTGAGCTGTTGCTTTTCTCCAAGCAACTTAAAATGTTAAGATACCTTTAATTATCTACATATATACACAGCTGGGTAATTTTTACTGGAGCAATTCAGGTCAAGTATCTTTCTCAAGGACATTACAACAATAGGTGGGACTTGGCCTTTACATCCAAAGGCAGCAGCTCTAACCTCTAATTATTTGCCGCAATGTATAACAATAGTTCTAGTTAGACAAACGTGAACATAAACAACACTTAAAAAAATACAACAAAATAATAATTTTTCATTCAGAAACCTAACATTGAATATATACTGTATCACTTCATAAGATTTTTAAACGTGTGGCCCTCAAACTAGCAGTGATTCTGGCTAGAGGCCAAATATGGTTGGACACCCATGATTTAAGTGGTCTCGAAATCCCAGCTGCAGTCATTTATTGAAAGCAATACATCAGGGTTAAACAGGTAGTCCCTGAACCGCCTAACAACAACCGCTCCACCTCCTGTACTATAGCACTAGCTGGCCACACCACCACACACACACACACACACACACACACACACACACACACACACACACACACCATCATATTATTTTTAGACTCACTCAGTGTGTCTATCAGCAGCTGTTTCATTTAGAAAAGTGGTTTTTATTCTCAAAGTTTTGTTTGTGATTCAGATCCAGAAACCAGAGAATATGGTAACCCTTGATTTACAATGGGTTTCTGATCCAACAACCTCAAGATTTTAGACTGCACTGTTCAAACCATAAGGATAAGGATATACATACCTCACATCTGCTTTCTTTGGCTTTTTCTTTTGTCTAAGACCAAAACTTAATTTTTTCCTTGCTAGCCATTGTAAATAAAAAGTAATTTGAAAGAAAACACAAATTAAACCTTTGTAAAGAAAACATTTTTGCAAACAAAATGCAATCGCTAATAGACATGCTGGGTGAGTCGAAAAGAAGGTTGTGCAACGCATCCTGCCGATGTTATCGTACAGCAGATGGAGTGGCTGTGGTTAAGTGTTACGACTAAACACATATACACATTTTCTGAACCGCTTGTCCCAGATGGGGTCACAGGGAACCGGAGCCTACCCGGCAACACAGGGCGTAAGGCCAGAGGGGGAGGGGACACACCCAGGACAGGACACCAGTCCATCACAAGGCACCCCAAGTGGGACTCGAACCTCAGACGCACAGGAAAGCAGGACCCAGTCCAACCCACTGCGCCACCACGCCCCCTACAACTAAACATCGGACTGGAAAATAATATAATAAGGTTAATTGGAACTGGTGTCAAAAGTCTAAGTCATCATTAGCCACGTTTTAAATTGAGGATTAAGTGTACCTGTTGTTCTAAATAAACCTGTTCCTATATGTTGCCCAGACTATGATACCATCCTTTATTTTTGCAGGTATTAACATTACTTTCTGGAAAACTTTGAATGTCTAGTAACAGAAATTTTCTTCCATCAGTAATTTACCTACAGTATGAGATTTTTCTATATGGAAATTTTATGAATTTAAAATTATGATGAAGAAAAATTCTGCAATAGTTTTGTCAACCGGAAGCATGACAATAGAAGCAATTCCCTTTGCCTTGTTACCCATATGGAAATGTGGAATGAATGGTACACCTGTGAGTTTCACTGGCTTTCTCTTTTAATAGTTGCATGAATTTTTAATGTCAAGAATAGTTTGAGGTTCACAAGACTGCAGACAGCAGACAAAGCATTTCAGAAACTTTGCTGCACCGTCTCCAAGTTTGAGATGAGCATGAAAGCACCGAAGTGTGCCCTGAAAAAGCAATGAATATATACTCCTCTGTAGGTGGAAATGAATCAAAGGGTGCTGCTCAGACATTCCCTGTGTGTTCTTCATATAGATGGCTCTTGTTCTTTAGTTAAACAGATGCTGGGTTCAGCCTGAAGAGGCATATCAGTGCTGCTTTTCAGAAGATCACGTAAACTTTTTTCTTTAAAATTTTCTTTGTGGGGTGGCTGCAACCAAGGCAGCAGTTCCATTTGTTACTAATGAGTACAACTCCTAAAAAACAGATTTTCACTGCTCATGTGTAGCCAAGTGACTTTTCTGTCAGTCAGTATTCTGTCTTTCAAATGGTATTACAGTGGCTCCTCATGCTACAAACACACACATTTTCAGAACCGCTTGCCCCAGAAGGGGTCGCAGGGAACCGAAGTCTACCCGGCAACACAGGGCGTAAGGCCAGAGGGGGAGGGGACACACCCAGGATGGGACGCCAGTCTGCCGCAAGGCACCCCAAGCAGGACTCGAACCCCAGACCCACTGGAGAGCAGGACCTGGTCCAACCCACTGCGCCACCACATCCCCCAATTGCTACAAACATTCATGTTTCAAATTTTCTAAGAGACAAACATTCTTGCACTTCATTTCTTTTTCAATTCTAAAATTTCCATCTGTTGTAGAACAAAACTGAATTGGAATTGCATAGAATATCCATTGCTTAGTCGGCAATAAAACTCACCCAAACAGAACAGGAGCGTGGAACCACCTCAATCCAACTCACTTCCACAGTGTCTACAGCTCATGTTTAGTGTTTGAGTGCTGATCAATAACAAGATGACGAATGTTGCACATTTATTGAATGAACTGATCAGAAGTCAGAGGAGTTTTTGTGAAGAGAAGCATGACAATTTAATTTGCAGTTATTTTCAGTTTTTATTTTATTCTAATAAAAGTGTTCCTTTACTTCCTAGTGTTGTATTAGAATGATTAGTTTAAAAGTATTTTAGTTTATTTTAGGTATATTAGAGATTTTTAGAGAACTGAATGAATAAGTACTGTATATCAAGTAATCTCTGCATTATTAAGCTTTGATTGTTTGTGCGGATAATAAAGTTGAAATTGGCCAGAAGCCAACAAATATCAGAGATGTTTACATGATGAATCGGGTTTGAATAAGAGGCTGCATATTTTATTTTCAGTGATTTTTATTTAATTTTCATTTTAATGTGGTTTAAAGTAATACAATTAGTGTTAAAGTCTTATGAACTGGCACTCTTTAAACAGCATGTCTTGTTTTGCATCCTGTGCCTCCATGATAGCAGCCCTGCATTAGAAGGTTATCGATAAAGGATGAATCGAAGAGTTAGAGAATGTTTTTATTTATTATAGCTTTATCTAAAGTGTTCACAGGCCCTACCCAATAAATAAGTGAAGGGGCATGTGACTTGTGAATTAATAAGAGACTTTATGTTATGAACAAACTAGTTCATGAATAGACGTGCTGCCCAGTTGTGTTTGTAAGTCAAGCAGTCAGTGTGTCCAACTGGAGCTATAAAAGTGCCGATCAGTCTTCAACTTCCAGTACCCGAGTACCCCTATTATAGTTCCAAGTACCTCATGAGCACATTGTCCATACAAAAAGTTACATCCAAAGCAATTGTTAAATTACTGGACAAGAGAGACAGACATGAGTACAACTAGTGCTGCTAGGTGTCAACAAAGGGAGTGCTGTTACTCCCACAAGTAGCACTTACAGTAGCTGCCATGCCAGACAGTGTGTAAAAATAGACACTGCTAGATGTGACTTGCGGGACCAGACATTAAGTTTGACTAAGCAAACAAGTTAGTGGTTTTTAAACTAAAACGCAAAAAGGCATTTGAACTAAGCAGCTTCAAACTGTAAACCAAACTTTAATTGAAATGTTTGTAATTTCACTTTGAGTCACTTTGTATTAATAGCAGCTTGAGATATTTCCAAAGAAACAAATTGTTTGCATATTTTCCCCATTTTCCATACATTTTAAAACCATACAGGAATTTTTCTTCTGTCGTTTGTGGAAGGTTAACTTGTATGGCAACATCAGTATATTTTTTTCACATCACGTAAAAGGCAATTTCTTAGTACACATATAATTGTGCTTGAAGATCAGTTGGGTAGCTTTTAAATTGTGTTTAAGTATTCACAGAAGTGGTGCAATGGGATGCTTCTTCTTTCAGGAAGCTTTGGCTTTCTTGTTTGAAGAAGTCTGATCCTCATATTAACTGGTGTGGTAATTTAAAAAGAAAAAAACAAACTGGCCACTGTTTTGGCAAGGAGGTATAGATCATTACTTCTAAATTAATTTATGTATGCTCCACGATTTGTGTGGTCAACCTAATTTCAGGGTGAAACAAATGCTCCTCTGTATCTATAAGGACTTCATTCATAAAATATTTACTGCTTCACATGCAGCACCATAAGCAATCGTCTACATGAAAAGTGATCCAAGAGGCAGTTATTTTCAGACTTTTATTCTTGGATTGGGGGGTGCGGTGGCGCAGTGGGTTGGACCGCGGTCCTGCTTTCCGGTGGGTCTGGGATTCGAGTCCCGCTTGGGGTGCCTTGCGACGGACTGGCGTCCCGTCCTGGGTGTGTCCCCTCCCCCACTGGCCTTGCGCCCTGTGTTACCGGGTAGGCTCTGGTTCCCCGCAACCCTGTATGGGACAAGCGGTTCTGAAAGTGTGTGTATTCTTGGATTGCTGAGACATTTTTACTTAAACATTTAAAGAGAGGAAATCTTTTTAAATATGGGGAAAATATACTCTCAGTGGCCACTTTATTAGAATCACCCATACACCTGCTCATTGATGTAATTATTCAATTGCCGGGCATGTGGCTAAAACCTGCAGAAACAAAAAATAATGCAAACATGGGTGAAGAGCTTCAGTTAATGGGGCAAAAATGGTGACTTTGACCGTGGCTTGGTTGTTGGTTTCATATGGCATGCTTTGAGTGTTTCAGAAACTGCTGATTTCCTGAAATTTTTATGCACAACAGTCTATAAAGTTTAAAAAACAAAAACAAAAAACATCCAAGTAAGCAGCAGTTCTGTGGGCAAAAACAACTCATTCATGGTAACAGAAAGGCTATAACAAAAACTACCATTCTTCACAACAGTACAGAGCAGAAAAGTATCTCTGATTGCACAACATGTCAGACCTTGAGGTGGATGGGCTAAAACAGAAAGACCACAGAAGACCACATGCGGTTCCACTCCTGTCGTGTAAGAACAGGAGTCTGAGGCTACAGTGGGCACAGGCTCAGCGACACCGGACAGTTTAAGATTAGAAAAAACATTTCTTGGCCTAATGAATTGTTGAATTTCTACAGCAACATGCAGATGCATGAATCCATGGACCCAACCTGTCTTGTGTTCAGTTCAGGCTGGTGGTAGTGGTGTAATGATATGGGGAATGTTTTCTTGGAATACACTTTGCCCCTAATACCAATCAAATATCTTACCTAAATAAAATTTGAATGCCAGAGCCTACCTGAAATCCTTTATTTCCACAATTTACCCACTTTTCAATGGCTACTTCTAGCAGTATAATGCACCATGTCACAAAGCACAAGTAATCTCAAACTGCATCCATGAATATAACAGTTCAGTGTACTTCAATGGCTACCCTAGTCACCAGATCTAAAGCCTTACCTTTGGGATATAGTGGAATGAGAGATTCACAGCATGAATGTGTAGCTGACAAATCTGTAGCAATTATGGGATGCAATCATGTCAACATAGACCAGAATCTCTAAGAAATGTTTCCAGAACCTTTCTGAATCCTTGCCATAAATTATTTGGTGTGTTATGACAGCAAAAGTGGGGGCAGGTCCTACTAGAATGATGTTCCTAAAAAAGTGGCCAGTTAAGTGTACGTTGAAGGAAGCTGATAAAGTGAAATTGCACCTAGAAAACCCTTTAAACCGGCATTTAAAATATTTTTCAGATGAGAGAAAATTAATTCTTGTCATTTCAGATGTGTTTTGCTCAGTGTATACCTGAGTAAACAGTAAAAACTTGTTTTAGGCCATAGCTGTGCTCCAAAGTGTAAAGTGCAGTATTACTGCATATGAAGTAGAGGCACCCTCTACTTATGCAAACACACCGTTCTTCAACCCCTTAAGTAAATCAAAAATTACATATGTCAGATTCCCCCTCCTCCCCCACCATTCAATATAACATTAGTAATTTTTCCATGTCAGTTATTGTGCCTTGACGTTTCTTTATTATTTTCATGCTAGCTGTTCCTTTCACATGCTCCTGTATATGTGCAACATTCTTCACGTTTGTTTTCACAGTCAATATGGCTAAACCTGGTTCCCGTGCTAAAGACGATAACTTTTGTCTACCTTCATACTTCCTTATTATTTTCAATTTCATCTCCAAATCAATTGCTGTATGCTTGTGAGACGGTTCTCGTTTTCCTTCAAGTGCACGATTACCACCAGGTATTGTAAATAATGAAATGGGTAAAAAAAAGCACTAAGAAGAAAAGATGCGTTCACGCATCAAAACATGCCAGAACTGGGAAGATGCAGCTTCCTGCGTTGTCTGGCTATACCAATTTCTGTTTAATGTATTTCAAATGTTTTGCATAAAATAAAAGTGCTATCCATAAATAACGTGTATGCCGGAAATTTTTTACGTAAATCCAGATTTACGCAAATCAAATTTACGTAAGTAGAGGAGTGTCTGTATACAGCATTTATGTCAGTTACGTATACATGGGCAGAGACTAACCCACAAACTAATACCTGCTACAGTACTGCAGCAGTTTTTACACAGGAGCAGCAAGGAGGTAAAACTAGAGATGATACCCAGCAGAAATTTTTTTTTGGAGTTTACATTTCATATGTACAACAAATTGGATGCAAGTTTACTCTGCAAGCCATGTCAGAGCAATTATTTCACACAGACATGCTTCACTATTTCTCGCTCTGCTCCTTCCAGCATTCCATTGGTGTTGAATTGGGTCGTTTTTCCAATAATGTGAGAGCATGACGCTGCCAGCCCTTGGGGAGGGGGGGGCAGGGGTGCAGATTCTGGGCATGATGGATGTCAAATTTCCCTACCATGAGGATGTCAGCTTCACAGCCCTGCTGATAACTAACCAATCGAATAGAAATCAGGATCTAACAGAATGGTCGCACTGACGCCACAGCTATAAGTTAGAAAATGACTGGAGATTAAAATGAACTGACACTAACTTCAGCAACACCCATATGAGCAGTAAAACACATTATTGCTTGAATGCATTCCTACATAATGGTATGAATGTGTCATATTCAAGTGCGCATTGTATGTATCTTAACTATTTGTATTATGAACTTCTGAAAGCGCATAGTCAAGAAATCGCCAAATTACTGCAAAAGATTTCCTGTAAATTTTCTTTGGTTTGTCTCAGTTCATTTGATAAAATTAGACAGATATATAGGTATGAACAACCAAAATACATGACTGTAGTAACAGAACAATGTAGACTGCAGTATAAACACACAAAGATGCTGAAAATCAGCAAAGACTGAATAGAACAGAGAAAAAAAGCACAGTGATGGCAAGCAGGAGGGAGAGGGAGGAGAGAGAAAAAAAAAAAAAAAAATTTCCCAATATTTTGCATCAGCAAAATGATAATACCTCAAATTAAAAATGTTTAAAATTAACATTAAAGTCTGAATCAGCTGTAATTTTACAAGGCATTTACTTTGCGCGCGCACACACACACACACTCCAAAGTCATATGCCAAGTTTTTTTCTCTCTAATTTTTATTCATTTTTCACGATTAAATGTTTATACAAAGTAGCATATTCATAGTTTCTTTCCCCTCTCAAAAAAAAGCTCATGTACAAAACATGTACACATTAAAATTCTAAAATAATCTTTTTTTTGTTAAACAATGGTTCATTTCACTTTGTTATTTTGTAACAGGACCTTAACAATGCTGAAGGAACAGGTGAACAGAGACCAGCGAAGGACCAGCCTCCAGTCTGCACTCTGATGCTCTTCTCCACTCTTCCTTATCTGCTCCTCAGCTTCCCTGCCTTGTTGCCAGCCATGGGGAACCCACTCAGCAGTATTGCACATTAAGTGTTTTCAACAATCAGAATGGGATATGGTAAAGATGGAAAAAAAATGGGGGGAAAAAAGATGAAATTGGCCGTAGAAGGAAATGACCCTAGAAAATATGCTTTAGATTGGAGAAAGCCATACACAGAAAAAAAACGGCTCTCTGTCTCACCGTACTTTGATCTGCAAGACTCCTAGAGCTTTGGTGAAATGAGCACAGTTAACAAGTCTCAGTGTGACCACATGTGAATGAGAAGTTATAACTGGTACACTTGATAGCTTTATAATCCACCAAAGCACTGCCTGAAATACAACCAAGGATGTGAGCTGTACATCACGTTTTCAGCTGGGCCATACCAAAATAATTGTGTAATGGTGGGAAAACTTACATATTTGTCTGGAAAGCAGAATAATCAGAATTAAAAGCACATTTCATGCAAACAGAGCAACGAACTGTAAAAAGCGGGGTGGGTTGAGTTGGGTCGCCTTTCCTGACCACATGGTTCTTGGGGAACCACAATGATGTTGCAAAATGGTCCTAGAGCAGGAGAACCTACAGGGAGAACAGGTGGGCCAACACAGGAAACTTGCTGGTGCCCATCTCAGCCCTGAGAAATCCGTTCGAATGCTTATCACCACTACCCACAATGCTGTTCAAAACCACTAATCACACATTATTTGGAAGAAGGGCTGGGGGTGGCTGAAGTGGTGGTCCTGGATGGATGAGGACTTTGATCAGCTAAAAGAGCAGGGGGCAGGGTTGGTAAAATACTGGTAAAAAACAACCATAAAAGTGCCATTGATTAAAATGTCAACACAGATAAGAGACAGTATGTGATTTCTTGGGTTGCGCATCATTACATTGTTGCAGCATTAACAATTCAAACAGATAAAGGACTTAGATCAGCTGTAAAAGTGCATTAGGCTTTGAACAACATTCTTGTGGGGTACAAACTGTAGGGCTGAAGGAAGGAAAAATGGCAAAGTTGAGGGGCAGCTGAAGGACGTTTCAGTGTGCTGAGTGGACAGCTCTCACCCCACTCCAACAAATGGTGGAATATAAAAAGCAAAAGGTTTTTGGCACAACTTCTGGGTTCTGTTCTCAGCATTGCTTTGGGCTTCACTTATGAAACTGTATACGTTTAAAAAACACAACCTCAGCATATTTTGTGCCTTATAAAAGCACATTTTAATATGACTTCAGGAACACTTTTTGCAAATATTCAGAGTAACAGAACCTGTATGCCCACCAAATACCAAGAGGCTTGATGTGGTTAATGTTGACACAAAGAATTTTCAATAAACAGCTCAAAAGCTCGGCGCATTTATCTACGATATGCATAGTGTTACAAAAGAGGACACCGATAAATCTAATAGTGTAAAGAGCCAAAATTAGTAAGAATCTTTATAAGTAAACATTCAGATGAAGTAAACACCTTTGGGATTCACTGTGAATCATGTTCCACCCCCAAAGAGCAGAGTAAGGTGAACTTGTGAAAGGCATGGATCCAGATACACTATTATCCAAATGAGCATGACAGGCAATATACTATCAGGAATTATCACAACTTTATGGCATTCACTTTACCGTAATACAAATGACATTCACTTTTGCTGACGAAGGGATGCATAAAACTATTTGCCTTTCTTATTTTGAAGGTGTGCAGAAGTCCAGCTTGTCAAACTGACCTTCCACTTCCTGTCTTACATGAGGATAGCGATAAATTGTTTCAAAATCACAGGACGTGTTCATTGAAATGACAGCCCTCTGAGAACTTGGACAGAATGCTTTACAAGCATGCATTCAACCATACATACATTTGCTCCACATACATTTCACAAAAGTTGTTGTCATGACTTGAGCAACACAACATGAGGCACATTGACAGCAGAATAATTAAGGACACGTTATCAGGGGCGCAAATCAGTGGAGAGAAGAAGAAAAATCCAAGTCAAAAATATATGATTGGTCTTCATTACATGTGCAGCAATTTCAAGAAACTGGTCCCTACAACACTGCAAACATATTTCTTTGGGTTACAGTTTGATGGAATAGAGCATCGATACAATGAGGAACACCACAGAGGTGTCTCAACAAGACCAGAGCGCCGAGCCAGAAAGGGCACTTAGCGAGCGCAGTTAAGGCAAGCAGAGGAGTTTGCTGCATTTACTGTGATTGCTGTGAAAAATGTGTAAATTGGGGAGGGGGAAGGGAGTTAAACACAAACTGGCAGGTAATCTTTCATATGTATTCAATTTTGAGCACTAATATGAAATCCCCATTTTACATTCCTTAAGAAATTTAAAACATTCCACTTCTCCATACTGGAAGTCCACAGTTTTACCATGTTCAGATATTCAACATATTTTATCAAAGTGCTCTCATACTTGGGGACATAAGGATTGGAAAAACAATGAAAAGAAAAAGTGTTATGGAGGACAAATCTTTGAAAGATTTTTCTCACTGTGATTTGAACTGTACAAATAATGGTTAAAAAAAAAAAGAAAAAAAAAAAAAAAAAAAGGTCAAATAGTAATGTGTACATCCCTCTGTGACAAAGGTCCAAAATGGTGCAAGATGTGTTACAAACGCATCAAAATCGCTTTCACTCCGGATTGTCTGTTTAAAAAACCAACGATCAAAGGCCAACATGTAAGTACTCTCTAATGTACGGTGGTGTTGGTTAAACCCACAGTAACCACTAAATACTGTTAAGGATTCCAGAAGCCATTGTCCCTGTACTCAGTTCCGTTTTACAACTATTTTTTAGTGTAGTGTGCAGCTAAGATTCAGATCCAGCAACAAGATTAAACGATACCCTCTACCTCAGGTCATACTTTTTAAAATCTTATTCACAGTCTTATAAAGCTTTTATATTTAATAAAAAAGAATCTGTATGTAAAAGATATAGTACATGTATATATATATATATATATATATATAATATGTATACACACACACACACACACACACACACACACACACACACACACACACACAATACTGGGCTTCCTTCTACACCAGTTCAGATTGGGTCTTGCAAAAGGGCTTGTCTCCCAGCTGAGAAACTTCAGAGGGTGAGGGGGGAAAAAAAAAAAAAAAAAAAAAAAAAAACCCACTTGTGGGGAGTTTGCATTCATCCGCTTTCCCTTGACTGGCTGAGTTTGGACGGTCAGTTCTTAGTTGGGTACAGAAAATTACCCAAGAAATACTAAGACAGATCCTGACGGAGGTCAAGAAAGTCTGGCAGGTTTGTCAGATGGGGGGGAAAAAAACCGTGCATCTGCCTTTCTACCATTCCCTAAAGGTAGGAGTTGTGCGCCCTCCTCAAACAGTAGTCTTCTCATAGAGCTGTTCACGGTGCTGTGCTGTCATCTGTGTTTACTGTGTCTACTGTCTGCAGCGGCACTTAGACGTGTGTCCGGCATGCTACGCAGCACTCCATCCATGAACTATAAGCATTCCTACCAGACACATGCAGGATCGTGACCGCTTCCCTTCCTGCTGTTCACGCAGACCACCACCTCTCCTTTATGTGGCACCCTGGGGAAACCAGGCCTTGTGCTGTGGCCAGTGTTGGGAGGTCTATGACAGGCGTGTCCTCCAGACCCCTGCCAATGTTTGCTGCTGGTGCTCGGCATGAGGCGCAGCTTAGCCATGCAGGCTCCCAGGGCCTTGGGGGAGGCACCCGCTTGGCAGCGCCTGCAGCTTGCCAAGTGGCCCTGAGCAGCTCAGCAAAGGCACCCAGCAAGATCTGCGCAATCCCACATGCTGCACCACACAATTAGTACTGCTGAAGGAAGTTCTTTGCACCCCTGAAACATGGTGCACAAGCTCCTCTTTTGGACACACACGGTCTGCAGTTGCCACTTGCCATCTGAATACCGCCAAACCAGCATGGGCACGTGTGTTTCACTGCAGACGCAGGAGAGCTCGCCACTGACTTTGTGTCCTCTGCATCAAATACAGTTCAAGTCTGTACATGGCATGTAGCAGGGTGCTGTACAAACATCTGACTCCGCTGGAGGGCCGAAGAAAGTGCCACCTCCTTCCGTCGATGTTGACACGCAGCACTGCTCTCTCCACGCTCCCTTGCCTCGATTTTCACAATGTACCCGTGCTAGAGGGACACAGTGTCACCGGGGTCCCATGAATGATGCACCTATAACTGTTACAAATGATTTTGTTCATGGCAATGAAATTACACATTTTCACATGCCTCCTGACACCACTGTCTCTCTACTCTGGAGAGTCTCATTCTCCCTCTGGGTGCAATCATAAGTCGCCTCCTCACTATGGGGCCTCAGCAAATGATGGGAACACCATCTGTGTTGAAGATCATGCCAGTTGTTGGCTCATAAGTGCCTGCTAGGTAGTAGAGGTCCTCACTGTCCTGGTACTTCTTTGTCTTGATCATTTGCTCATATTGCTCCAGGCTGACAACCAGACACTTGTGAGAAACTGTCTGCACGTCATTCTCGTCAATGTGAGATGACTGGTACAATGCTCGCTGTTGAAGGGGAAGAAATGAAACAAGATGTTACAAAAACGGCACGTCTTCATGTGGAGAAGTGCTGCTGTTGAAGCAAAACAGAGTTCTACTCACCTCCATGAAGTCCTTCCTTTGGCTGGAGGCCTGCAGAGCTGCAGGAAGGCCCCTCGATTTTGGATCCCAGTTCTGTCAAGACAGTTTATGAGATACACTACAAAGCTTAGAGCTGAAGCAGTAGTGAAACATTACTGACATTAACAGGCATTTTGGCAAGGCTCTTACAATAGCCCGTAATCACTTACAAGAGCCTTGCTTGACAAAATTATCTGAGAGGACACAGCTTACCTTGCCCTCTTGGAATTTCTTTCCAGGGTTGGTCTCCTCGGGGTGGTAGAACCATTTCACTCGGACCACCATATTGTTGCCCCAAGACTCCCACATACTCTGGATGCGCCCAATATACGGAAGGTTAGGTCTCCCGGCCGAAAGGAACACCGCACAGTCTCCGATGCGGATCATCTCCTTCCCACGCACAATGGCCTTGTAGAACAGCTTCTTTGCCTTCCCTTTCATTCCACGCCTCTGCCAAGCAATAAAGAAGTAAAAACAGCTTCTTTACAAAGTACTACAAAGAGTCTAAACACAGAGCTGTCACTCAGATGTGTCACAAACAAATCCACATGGTTGTTGATGAATACACTGGCACGAAAATCTCAGTCCAATTCTACAACTGTCTATCACAACAACAAAGTCCCTCTAGTGCACAAAGCAGGGTGAGTGACAAGTAACCAGTGTCACCTGTGTGGGTTTCCCAAACCACTTCCAGAGCTGTCTGGCTGGAAGAAAGGCTGAGATTTTAGGGCGGTTCTCCACAGAGGGCAGCCTCTGCCTCTTGGCAAGCTCCTTAGTAGTGGGGAGGTGGATCCCCTCACGCCTTTTGGCACGGCCGTTGCCCTGCTGCTTCTGAGGCTGCTGCTTTGGGACTTTTCTGGTGGCTGGAGAGGGCGGTTCCGGCTGCACGGATAGCTGCTCCATTGCCTGGGCTTGGGCCTGCTGTGTGACCAACGGAGTCTGAGATGACACCGGGGTCTCCTCATCAGAGCTGCATGAGGAGTCTTCGTCAGTCGTGGATGAAGTGGAGGAGGAAGATGAGGAGGACGACGATGATGAGGATGAAGAGCAAGAAGTGGAGCCAGAGGATGACGACGAGGAACTGGTAGCAGAGGAGCTGGAAGAGTTAGAAGCAGGGGTAGAGGCTCTGGAGCTACTGGAACTGGTGTCCTGTGTCTCTTTCTCCAGTGACTGTTCTTCCTCTCCTTCAGACTCCGAGCTGCCGCTACTGCTGCTGCTGCTCTCGGAATCTGCCTCATTCACCTGGGGTTCCTTGACCTTCACCAAACCACCCGTACTGCTTCCCAGCTCCCTAATGCTATAGGTTGAAACACTCCCGGCCTTGGGATTTTCTTTCTCTGAAACTTTAGCTTTCTTTGATTTTGGGTTCGATTCCTCAGGTATAATGGGCGTATAAGACACACCCATCACAGCTTTGTTCTCACGTTTGGACAGACTTTGGTCTTCCATCATCATGAGAGCTTTTGTTTTCTTGGTTTTGGGAGACATTACACCTTCATGGTCCAGTTTGATCAGAAGCTCAGCCTGAGGTGCTTTCCTCTGTGGCTTTGTTCCAAGCTCACCTTCGGGGGGGTCTTCGTTTTTCTTCCCTCTCTTGACTGATCGCACTTTCCCTGCACTGCTGCCTTCACTGCTGGAAACACAAGAGCTATGTGAGTTTGGTGAGTCCTTGTAGATATCAACTGGGAGGGCTTTTCCATAAATAGGGGAGTTGTAGACCGGCTGCAGCTGAGAGTAGACTTTGGCTGGAGCTTTGACTCGCATGGTTTTCTTCTGGCGCCCATTTGGCACAGGCAGAAGGGAGCCTGCTGTGCTGGTCTGCTGGCACTTTCTTCCTGGCCTGGGGCCTGGTCTCCCAGAGACCTCAGGCTTTGTCTGGGAATCTGTGGACAACAACTTTTCTCCCTTCTCCGGCTCCTCAGGAACAGCTTCTGGCTCTGTGAAGGAAAACCGAATCAACGGTGTTAAAATCAATCGTGCCTAAATTAAACCACAAAGGAAACTTGTGTGGGATGGCACACTATTTTTTTAAACATCAACATCATCTAGAAAATTAAACTGAAGTTCTTGTGTGCTGCTTTTTTTCCATTGGTGTTCTGGGTTTCTAGGTTCAACTCTCCATCACCAGACTTTCAAATGAAAAAAGTTACCAGATTTTGGTTTTGGTTTCCTTCCCCTACTCTTGGGAACAGGATTCTCCAAGGACTGTACAGTAACCTCCTTGTTTTCGGAAACATCCTTACTGGACTTCCTTCCACGTCTCTTTGTGTTGGGCACCAGAAGGGCCGGAGATGGCTCTGCACCTGTGGAGACCATTTAGAGAGTTTAATTCATTCTTTTCACAAACATGTATATTTCAAGTCTCTGCTGTACTCAAAGCACCTGAAATCAAATCTCAAAATGTCTTCACTCTCATTTGTTGTTATACTTATTTGGTTTCTTAACTGATGCTACTCTCCAAGACACTGAAAATCCTCTTACACAGTTGAATATTTTGCTGGAAATATTCGGTTAAAGTGTCTCACTCAAGGGTTACCACACCAAGACCTCTTCTGGGATATGAACGAGAAACCTTACGGATGCACATCCTGCTGCCCAATTACAAACCTGAGATTACTTCAGATATATGTCTCAAGAGCATTACATGTAAACATACAGTGAAGTACAAAAGAATCATACATCAGAATCAGCTTTATTGGCCAAGTATACCTGAGCATAGAAGGAATTTGTTTCCGGTTTAGAGCAAACCTATAGTGCACATTCACATATACAGGCTACATACGCACATACTGAACTAGACATAGACTAATACAAACATGATTACAAATAATGCAGCAGACAAGAACATAGTACAATGCAGATAGAACTCAAGAAAATGACAGAACACAAAACCATGCAAACATAACACAACTAAATGACCAAGCATGGTCAAAGATGGCGCCACGCATGGCGACTTCGGTAGAGTGCTCCCACATATTCAGTTACTAACAAAGTACGGTACTAAACCATCTGATCTGAGGTGTAATCACCATCCTAATTTTTTTTTCCATATGTGAAAAATATTCCCTAGCCGAACTCTGTGATTTGTCAATGTTGTATATAAAAACGTTATCTGAAGATTTACTGTTTTCCAGGCATAAACTGGAAAAATGAGCTGGAGAAAACTAAATACAATTGGATAAAATATTCGCAAGCTGATACATCACAGCAAATGCCATTTAAAGTGCTTCAACTGGGTTTAGAAAACAAATTCTATCTGCAGCATTCATCATTAACAACTTCAAAAGTCAAACCAAATCAGCTCTGGTACTGGATACAGATACAACAGTGAATGTACAATTGTTTCCCCCCCCCCCTCAGTAATTTGAATATTTCAGCATTAGTAAACACCGTATTTTCCCACAGGAAGTGCTTTCAGTTTGCATGTTTTTTTTGTGCCAAACTGCCGCCACTCTTGGCCTACTCTGTGGAATACTTACACTGAATCTTATAGTCGGCAGGCAGCAGACGGATGTGAGAGAGTGGGATCCTGCCAGTGTCACCGTCGTCAAACTCCACAGTAATCAAATCATTGTCTTCATCCATGTCTGTATTTCCTGCAAACACGGGGAGAGACGAGCTTTGGAGAGAGGAGCCCTGCGCTTAATGGTTGTAACTGTGGTGGACACAGCTCAAAACAGCCCTTGTGCTTCTTCAAAACAATCATAGATAATGCAACGCCTTTTCCATAAATTTTATTCACTAAGTTTAAAAAAAAATACCTGCAAGTACCCAAAAAACAGATGTAAAGCACTAAACTGTGATCTCATAAAGGGGCAGAGAATAAAAACATACCTATCCATTCCGTGCCACCATTTACGTATAACATCAAAGGCTTTTTTCCATGCAGGAGATTTCACAACTGACAACAACCTATTCAGATAGCCTTTCTCTGCTTCCCAGCTTGCACCAATCCCAGGGCTCTGTGCCCAATGAGGACAGGATCTGTACTACCGTCCAGGACCTGCCGAAATGAATGGACGTTCTTTGTGCGACAGCTGTTCTAGGTGCCCACCTCTCTCTCATGCAGCACCCCCTTTGAATGAAGGAATGCACTGAATGAAGCTCACGTCCCCTTCCGGCCTCACAGAACTCAAACCATGGACTTTGCTCTAAGTGGTTTTTTGACTGTTTTCCAGCTCTGTAGGTGGGGAATACAGGAGGGGTTAGGGTCTGACTATCTTGGGGGCGGTTTCCTCTGGAGTAAAGGTCCGCACATATAGATAAACACCTCACCCATCAGTCACTGTGCCTCAGGCTTGACCAGACCAGAACACTGCATTTCTTCCAGCTCCAAGATACGCTCTATATTCACATCTAGTATCAAAGGGTACTTTAGATGTGAACAGGCATATGGATGTCGAGATATAGCACACCGTAACTACACTGAGCCACACAAACATTGTCCCGTGGCATGTTTTTCCCCTCACTGCCTGGTTCCACCTGACATGAGGTATGGATGACTGCCATGCTTTTGAACTACTCCCATACTGCAACTGCAACTCCAGAAGGAGGACAAAGGGAAGCAAAATGTACATCTGCAAATCAAAGGAGCCATCTGCAGTCGGTTTGGGTGCAGGTTAAGTCTTTGGGTCTGTGTGACACGGGTCGCACCTTACATTGCAACAAAATAAAAAAAGGGAGCTATACCTCTGACAACTGTTCCTGGGTATAAGCAGCGGTACTGCTGGCTCCAGTAGGCGGCAATCCTGGTGCCCTCGGGAAGATACCTCACAGAAGGGGGCTTCACATCAATAATCTGGAAAAGAAAGGCACCCTGTAGAGCCAGCTACTCTTGTCTCAGACAGACACACTGTGATAAGCTAAATGGATTAAAAATTATTCAGACAAGCTATGAGAAAGAGGAGGGGAAAAAAAAAAAGAAAAAAAAAAAACAGCAGAAAGTGTGTATGTGTATGTATATATATATATATATATATATATATACACACACACACACACACACACACACACACACACACACACACACACAATGCATTGAGAAAGTATTCAGTCCCCTTCACCTTTTCTGATGTTGCAGCTTTATGCTAAAATCATTTAAATTCATCTACCTCATCAATTTACACTCAAGACCCCATAATGACAAAGAAAAAATAAGATTTTAGAAGTTTTTGCAAACACATACACACACACACACACACACACACACACACACACACACACACACATAAATGTGAAGGACATCAGGGAATATGGGTTGTTTTACCACTTCATTTCAAAAATCAGTTGCTGTGATGAAAACAGGATCATAAATGTGGGGGGGTAGCGTCCCATCTCTACGTATAGACTGGGGCCTAGAGTACCTCGGAGGAGGGTTACGCACCGCTTCCTGCAGCAGCTGCTCCAGGCAGTAGATGTGCGGCCGGTTTCCTCGCTCGCCTTCCACCATCACTCTATATCTGTAAAACACAAGCACCCTTACAGGCATCACAACTGACCTGTGTCAGCTCCAAGTGCAGGAGAACTCATTCATGCCACACATATCCTCACGCACATAGGCCACCCAAATGGAAGGATAACTCTAACCCTAAATACACTCTGTGGACACACAACGGAATGCACAAAGACGCATGGAGGGACACGTAAGCGCAGCCACACGCACACAACGGGTCTGTACTGAGGTGTCATCCTCCAAATAAAGAGATGAAACTTTTAACAGACAAACTTTGCACATCAGTATGTAAAGTGTACAATCTAGGGCAGATCCTCTCTTGTTTGATCAATAAAGGGCTGAACTGGGATGATCTAAATAAGCGCTCAAGCAGATTGAGTGTTCATTGCAGGCTCCTCCGAGGACCAAAGCCTTTGAGGAGCAAACGGGGCTTTGAAAAGTCTGTCAGAGTGAGAGAGTATCTGGATGTGACTTCTACAGGCAGCCTCGCCCATGCCTTGTCTCATGTTATTGGGGGGGGGGGGGGGAGTTCTCCACATAAAAAGGAAGCTTTGTGGTCAAGACAATATTCCTCTTTGGATATAAAAGGCCAGTTACTGTGGCGGAGTCAAGGATATGCATCTGAATTTCAATTACCTTTTTAAGCACGCTCTACGTATGTACTTTTGTAGGAAACAAAACACAGGTAAAAGTACTGTTTTAGACCACCGGAACATTCTTCTGACATGGAAATATCGTGCCAATACCCAAAAAGGGAGAGAACAGAATTAACAGCAAAGCAGTTGTTGCAGTACCAGCGATGCAAAGTAACAAGCAAATGGAAATTTGAAGGAGCCCAGAAAGGACTGTAGTAACTGTTAAAGTGCAAAACCTGAGGTCTGTCAAAATAGTTATATGAACTATTCCCTACTGCAGTCAATAAACAACACAATACAATTATTTGTCTCCAACCATGCAGGAAGACTGGACTGCAAGGTTCTACTAAAAACAGCACAATATCCCTAACCTTCTTCATCAACACAAGACAGCAATTGAAGTCCAAAAAAGAAACAAAAAGCTGGAAACATCCTCAAGTAGAGGGTGGCAGGGTGAGTATAACTGCTGCCTCACAGCACCTGAGTGGTGCGAGAGAATGTGGGTTTGAGCCTCGCTCAGTCTGTTTGGAGTTTGCATGCTCTCCCCATGTCTGCATAGGTTTCCCCCCAGTCCAAAGACATGCTATTCAGGTTTCCCCTTAGTGTGTAAGTGACACAGAGAGAGTGTGTTTCACTGATGTATGGATGAGTGACCCATTGTAAGTAGTGTATCTAGCAGTGTAAATCACCTTAGTGAATAAGGTGTGTGGGCTAGTAACGCTATATGGTATCAATTGTAAGTCGCTTTGGAGAAAAGCGTCTACTAAGTGAATAAATGTAAATGGAGAACATGTCAAGGACTATTTAAGGGACAACGGCCCAACCGAGTTGGAATGAACTTCTGAAGAGAGACTTGAGAGCTCTGGATGACAATGATGTGCACAGCACTCCATGAGGCTACTTTGTGTTAATATTCCCATCAGATGTCCGCAGAGCACACCAAGCTTTTTTTTTTTGCTTTTGCACACACACAAGTTGCACACATTTCCAGTTCAGGAGCACACACGTGTCTGTGCACCATTGGTACATCAGGTCCTAGCCCCCACTCCATTTGCAGAGTTTTGCGGTTGTCTCGGAGACCCAGAGAGTGACTGCGGAGGCAGACTGGGATCTCCGCTCTGTGCCTGGAGTGGCTCAGATGCAGCATGGTACCATCTGAAGACTACTGACATTTATATCAAGTACAGTGAGAGCGTGTGACAGAATGAAAAAGACTCTGGGTCTTTTCCCTGAAAGCCAAAGTGGAGGGGTTCTTTTGCTGAAAAGTCAGTATCCATGAAATCCCAACTGCTCACCCCGAGGGTGCGGAGAAAGCAGGTCCAAGTGTGTCTGTCATGCGAAGGAGGTTAGGAGTAAATGGAAAAAAAAATAAAAAATAAACACACAAATGAGGTAAATTAATGAAATGTGCAGAACCCCCCCCCCACCAGGAGCAGTACGTCGCAGAGAGAGCAGTTCTGGTACTGTGCTGCTTGGGGCACACTAGAAAGAGAAAACAACAAACATTTTTTCCAGAGTAATCCTCCAAATCCTCTATCTTCTCGTATGGGGACAGCAGTAACAAGGACTTAAGTCCAGAAGCTGCGACACTGCAGCGATTATGAGCGCAGATCCCGGATGGAGCATCGAGAAGGGCCTACAAAGCCTTTGTCCCCACTGGCCAGAAGGATGGAGCGTACATCCCAACATGCATGCATCTGCACACTAACCCACGCGGAGAGACTGATGACCTCAACATTGTTATGGTGTAAAAAATTATGTTGCCACTACTTATAAATAAGAGTACAGCGCTATCAGAATGCCACTTGAGCCAATGGCTTCTTTCCCAAACTTAAATACATCTGCCAGAGCAGAGACTCCCGGGAGCCGAAGCACTGTCCTTACCTTTTCCCAGAGTTCCCAGTTTTAATTCACTATTGATTGCTTTAATGGCAGTTCACGATTGATTCTGAATGATAATCGATGTGTCGGTGCTTGGTTTTTCTCCACCTTCAGAGGTGCTAATCTCTTCCACTACACTGACAGCTCCTTCATTTGCCTGTGTTGGACAGTCCTTGCCAAGACACGCACACCCACACACACACAGGGACAAAAGCATGTGGAGTTGGAGAATCGTGGAAGGATTTCCAGTGTCCTGAACTTGGTTTGGGGTGCTGTGCAACACACACACCTGGTTAATGCGAATTGAAGCTTGCACCCACGAGGAACAGGTGACCCATCCGAGTCCTCGCATTTCTGGAGCAGCTGGTGCACCACTTATATATCTTTAGATGCAGTTTTCTCTGTCAGATTAAACCTTTTGCCTGAACACACTGCGGAAAGCGGATTGAGGACACATGCGAGCTCCGTGGAGAAAGATACAATTACCGGTGTGGAGGATGCCATTCATTCAGGTATGCTGGGGTAAGTGCAGGGAGGTGGGTGGAATGTGCCTGGTATAACACAGAGCGCAATGCATATTTCAGTTCCCCAGAGGCCCTTGCGAGGGACATGTGGCTGAATTCACAATTAGCAATAAAGAAAAACAAAAAATGAATGAAACCTTAAAACTCATACATTATACAGCATATAAAGAGACAGATTCCTACCAATCACCAAATTTGCATTAAAAGTAAAGCAGCAAACTGTATTAGTGAAGGTCATATTTTTGAATATCTGTCCCCAACATGTAAAGGCACGGTGCCCTCTGCCTATGAATAATTCTGCTCATTTTGCTCTCAGAGAGAAATTAAATTACAGCTCATTTCATTTGCATCACAGCAAATCAAACGCCCCGAAAGCCAGAATGTTTAAAAGCCCGACTCCATAATGACGATTTGTGAACCATTCGCAAGGACTTTGAGGGGAGAAAAGCAAGTGATTAAAGATAATCTTTTGTACATTCAAATGGATTTGTTAACAGTTGCAAATCCCGTGCTTCACTTTGGTTTATTTTGCTTATATAAGCATCAGTGGTATTAGCACAAGTACCAATTCAATAGGTCATAACATTTAGTACTTTCAAGTCGGGGAACATTATTACAGAGCACAATGGGCAGACGTAAACTCCAGCACCGTGTGTGACCGGAACTAGCTCTGTAAGGACACGAACATGAAAAAGGGAGCCGTTTCCTTTGGAGAGCTCCGGAAGGCTAGCGAGCACTCTGCATACAGTCTCATGGAAACAGTTACTTCAAGTACAGTACTCGCTTTTAAAGAGAAAACACACATCACTTTTACACCATACGTTCAGCGAGCGACCAGAAAGTCGTGCACTATTGTCACCATGTCAGAACTGCGTTCTCAACTGTTTCTAGTGAAGAGAGACCAATAAGGCAGCGGAGTAGTGGAACTGCAGTAGGGAGCGTAGGAAAGGAAAAGAGAAGGAAAAGGAAAAGGAGAAAGAGAAAGAGAAGAAGGGGAAGGGAAAGGGGAAGGGAAAGGAAAGGGGGACGTGGGGGGAGCTATGACAAGACTGCTCAACAGCAGTGGTCGAATTAGACAATATATCTTACATGTCTGGTGAGTGGACAGTGCTCACATGGCCAGCATACAGAAGCTTGTCATCCATGGGAATGAGCACCCTCAGCCCGTCCTTCAGCTCATCCTTGTCTATCACACAGTTGCGAGGGGCTGCAACACAGACACATGTCCCCCAGGACTCAAGCGAGACAGTAAGTGTGGTCAAGACCCCAAGCGCTTCAGCCATATTCCCGCCCCACAACCTCTATTCACAGCACCGGACCTCTTGAAAGAGCAAACACTTCACTATGACTATTTACATGTTGTCAGCAGCTACACATGGAAACAATAAATTACATTTATTTACTTATTTATTTGGCAGACACTTCTCTCCAAGACAACATACAATAATTATGAGCTTGTGTTTAGCTACCACCTTTGTGCAAGGCCACGTGGAAAGGTAGCTTTACCGCATTAAAACGCCTATAACCGCTAAACCGTCTGACTGGCGTTTAAAATTAATGAGCAGGCCTTTTGAAGCAAAGCGCACCGCACACAATGGCAGCTTGATTCGATGCCTGTGCGTTGATTTGACGTCACCGTGCGTCGCAGGTCACTGACAGAGCCATAGCTAAAGAAGGCTTTTGTTTGGTCAGAACGGCTGAAACAGAAACGTGTTTAGCAGTGAAGTGGGGGTAACTGATGCCAAAACCCGCTGTCCACAACTCACCAGGTGTCCCAGGCCTGTCCAAGGGGGCTTCCAGTGGAACGTTCTCATCTTCCGAGAAACTGCTGTCCTGGTTGGGCTCAAAGTCCTCATCAGCAGCCATGCTCTCCATCAGCTTGCTGACGGCTCCACCTTTCCCCCGGGCCTGCTGGGTAACAGTGGCACTATCATCAGTGACATGCACTACTGGAAAGTCGACAAATTCCCTCCATGTGTGGCTGAAGACAATCTGTGGAAGAGTGTTGTGACCGCACCGCACAACATAAGTACAAACCAAGTCTGTAGAAAAAGAAAAAAAAAAAGATGACTTGATTAACTGGCATAGACTCAACAGACCTGTGTTTGCATCCCACTTCTTGCTGTAACAGCCTTGAGCAAAATACTATCAAATTGCTCCAGTGTTCCCTACCTCATAAATGGGTTAAAAATGCTGCTTTAGAGATGGCAGGTAATTGGAAGTGGTTTAACATGATAAGTCACTTTGGAGAAGAGCATTAAGAAATAAATGTACATGCGAATGGGGAGGTGAACAAACTCTGATTTATACATGCGACCTCAAAAAGCACAAATGGATTATAGTGACATTGAACATGTTCCATGTGACACACTTTGACATGATTCCACATGGAATCCCCTCCAGATGTTTCAGCCAAATTGCATTCCTTGGCTCTAGTCCTGAGTCTCATACTGCTGGTGAGCGAGGAACAGTGGGACTGTGCAACCACCAGCAGGTGAGCAGCAGTTCATTCAGAAGACAGTTCTTGGACAAGTGCACTTTATTCGTGTCGGGACAGGACTGTTGAAGACACTGGAGGTGGTGAAGAAAGCAGGAATCTGCATCAGTCCAAGTGAATTAAAACTCTGAAGCCTGAATGAAGGGATGGGACCAATTATGAAAGTCAGTGGTGAGATGTGAAGGAACTAATGCAGGGAAATCAGATCTCCTTGTTAACTCCATCTGATCACAGTTGTTGCCCCTACCACTGTCCCACCCCCCCAAGAGGGGGGTGCTGCATACAGGTCAAGGGGCTCATTTCAATGCATTTTTTCTGCCAAGGAGGGACTGGAGGCTGCCAGGTGAAAAGTACTATCATCCCTTCATTCCATTCAAGTCTGCTGGCATGACTTCCTGTGGTGGGCAAGATGCTGACCATCTTCCAAAATAGCCCCCCCATCCCCAAAACAGCACTTACAGTGTGAAGACAAAGGGAGAAAAAACAGCCATAAGCACCCATACCTCTTTCTTTGGCTCTTTGGACTTGGATTTGCCCCCAGCCTTGCGCCCAAGGCTACCAGGTGAATCAGGAACGGCCACGCGGGTCTCTGAGGGTACGCTAGACAGCTGGGGGGGGCCCAGCGAAAGAGGGTTTTCTTTACCTCCGTTCTTCTTCTGACAGGAAAGAAGCAGGGTAGGCACAATTGTCAATGCCAAGCAGTCCGAGTGCAGAAAATACACACGAGGTCTGAAAACATATATACGCAGACATGCACGCAAAAGCAAAGAAACTTTTGTTCTGGCATCAAAGATGAAAGGCAGTGCAGGTGAGAATAAATGGAGGCTGTCAGGAGAGTCTGCCTAGGATGCTGTAGCCAGCAGTTGATGTCCCAGGGCACAGCATACACAGCAGGGGCCTGCTCTGCCCTACAGACATCTCTGGATACCTGGGAGCTGGGATATGGTGCTTAACTACACCATGGGGGGGCACTATACATCACAGGGACACGGGTGTCAGGTGGACAGAGCAAAGAATACCTTGACAATGTCCTTCACTTCCTTGGGCTTGGATCCTTCTTTCTTTGGGCTGAGAGACGTAACTTTTGCACAACGGGTGGGTTTGGGAGCGGCGCCTGGTAGCGAGAGCTGGCCGGACATGGTGGCGGCGTCATGAAGGAAGATGCGCTCACTCCTTCTCCGTGTCCAGGGGTCTTCATCGCTCGCCTCAGCACCCAGGTCAACACTGGATTCCCGCGGTGATCTGGGCTTCCTGGGCCACTGGCCACGCCCACGGGCCATCTTCAGCTTGCAGGGACTAGAGTCTTCTCGACGGGCCCCTGCTGGGGGCAACAGGGGCAGCTCTGGAGCCGCCCGTTTCCCATGCAAAAGAGAGGGGAAGTTCTTGCGAATTTTAACGTCGCTCTCGGAGTCCGTGTACTCAAACTCAGTGCCTGGCGGGATTGAAAAGATAACCGTGGCTCAGGATGCGAGATCTGCACTGAGTGCCTTCATTCAAACAAGGAGACTCTTCCCCCAAAACAGCGATTTCCTGAAGCTTCTAAATAAACATTCGAAAATTTAAGGCACAATTTTATTTAACAAGGACTTTGAAAATTAAAGCGAGCCAGTCGATGAGGGGTTACTGCATAGTGCAGCTGAACACCTTTTCCAAGGTCTCCTTTAAAGACTCGTGGTTAAAACCGCCAGAGAGCCGAAGTGACGCAGGGCCCTTTATATTGGTCTCAGATCCTCGTCCAGATGTGTGACTATCAAACTACCAACAACTGCCCCCACGTGATAATGCTGCACAACAGACATTTTTTTCCAAACAGCATCCCAGATAAAGGATCTCGTGACAATGAGAGCGAGTGAGGAAGGGTGTGTGTGCAAGAACAGGAGCCAGTGGGAGGGTGGAAGTCGCCTCCTAGACTCCAGCCGTCTCACTGTGGCACTCCTCAGGATGCAGTATGCCTTATTACAGCACTTCCGATCCACAAATGACGCATGTGAAGGCCTGTGTGACAAATTAGAAACAGCATGCACCCATCGAGCGTGTGCCGTGCCCTTGTGACATTTACCTGTGTAGAGCTTGTACTCCAAGGCGATCTGAGAAGGACGCACACCAGCATGCAAAACACTCTTATTGCAAATGCTATCAATACCCAATGACAGCAGATCAAAATGAAGTGGTTGCTAATATGCGAATACATCCAACATTCAAAACTGCACAAAGTAATTGTGCAGACTCAGACAAAGCAGCCTCCCTATCACTGCAACATCAGATTACCTAGAAGGCTCTGCCTCGCCTCCTTCTTCCTGGACTTCTGTTTGGCCTCCATCTGGATGACAGAGAGCGGAGTGGGGCCCACAGGGCTGGGGATCGCACTGGCAGCGAAGCGCGCAAGGAGGCCCAGTCCACTCTCTTCCAGAGACGGAGAGCACAGCTCATCGCTGGCATCCAGGTCGTACTCATACTCCTCCTCCTCTTCGTCATCATCATAGTCCTCCTTCTCAGAGAAGTATTCTGCCAAACATAGAAGCGGAAAGGAAAATCAAGGCTCAGAAACAATGTCCTGAATTAACTAGCCCACATTCTGCTTTGCGTACAGCCACACATACAAAAAGCTCCAATGCAGCTGCAGAATGTGGCACATCTCTTATTCCTCTCAAACGAAGAGAAGCTGGGTATCAGCTGTACCGGATACTCATTAAAGCTGACAGTATCTGAAACCGACAGGTTATGTAAAGTGTACTGATACAATCACAACTGGAGGCCATATATACTGGAAGGGTGTGTGGCTGTATATTAGAATAAAGACACCCAAGCAAATTGGGCATCTGCTCTCTGGCAACACATGCATTGCAGCTTGTGTGTTCATGTCCCTCTGGTTGCCAGGAATGGCTTCCCTGTCCTAAGTTCACCACGTACGGAACCCGATTGCACTTAGATACGGGCCGAACTCAGCTCTTCAAATGTTCGATTGGGACAAAGGCTGATTTACAGCAGGGCCTGCAAAAGACTGACTTGTCCAGCCACACGCACATACGTCACAATTGGAGAATGAAGCTCCATTTCATTCAGCTGCAAAACTCTGGCACTTTGTGGTGACAAATTGAGGCAGATCCCACCGGAAAACCCGAAAAGTTCTGCCTTGATGATTTTCCGCCAACAAGAGGAACTACGGAAATGAATCCACCCCAGTGGTGGGGGGAAGAAAGAAGGTCGACCGCACGGAACTAACTAGAACAGTAGGTACCCACGTTCCCAGAGCCCACTCTGTACATTCATCAGCAGATGAAAAGGCACGTTTCACACACAGACAAAGACAGAGAATACCGCAACTGGGCTGGGCAGGTAAAAAGCAGAACTAGTTAATATGGCAGGGGCCGGAGGAGCGCTTTGAGTAGCCAGGGGACAATGCTTTCGCTTCAACGTGCACATCATTAGGCTAAGACACCAAAGGGGAGACAAAAAAGCAGGTTAATCTGGACAGGGTGACAATGAGGGTCAGACGTGAAACAATAGAGGCAGCGGTAGAAGCAAGCTGGAGGGGGGGTGCTGAGGAAGACTATGCACAGGCAGAGCTGTGCGGCTCTGGGGCCCCTGTAGTGACTCCCACTCTTCGATAGAGCAGCGGCGAAACTTCCGAGAAAGTCCCTCCTTTCCAGCCATGATTATATTTCTTTCATCTAACACAATGGAATTGCACGAGCTCAGCTCACACTCACTTCAGCAAAGCTAAGGCCTTAGAAATGAAAGCTAGAAACAAGGATGTTTTGGGCAAACGGTGCAAACTGACCACTAGCATTGGAGTGGGGGTTTTGCAGCAGGTCTGTGACCAAAAAAAACCCTGTGTGGAGCCACTGGTAACGTCCTCTGGTTTATACTGTTTATGAGACAAAGTGAGTGTACTCAACAATCACGTGCCTGCATGCGGGTCACTCCTGCTGTTGAGGTGCAAAGTACTTCTCGCGCTGCTGTATACCAAAATGTACGCTGCATCGCAGAAAAGCCTCTGCTGAGTGAATCAATGTGCATGTAGGACACACTACACACCTGAGCTCAGTACAAGAACAAACGTATGATGGGCTTCTTCACAACTGTGCCATGCGAAGAAAAGAAAAAAAAAAAAAAAAAAAAAGGACCTCTGCTGAAACTAGAGGGGTGTAAAGTAGCAAACGGACAACTGTGAAACCAGCAGTCTGTGTAAACGGGAAAAAAAAAAAAAATATATATATATATATATATATATATTATATGTGTACACTGGAGTTAACACGGCAACTTCACAACTGCCTTCAATCAAGAAATATAAGCATGGCTGTCCTAGGACACAGAGCTCTGGCAAATAGAAATCTGCGAATCCACTTGGAGAGAAACGAGTGTAAAAATGCTCGGGCAACATGCACATTTCGATTTTGTTCTGTGCTGAAACTCAGGACATGTCATTAGTTTGAATGGTTCAGCGAGAAAAAGGATCACATTGAAGAAGGGTGACGTTCCTACTTACAGGAAAGCAACGTTCACAGCTCGGGTGACATGGAATGTGACCTGGCGCAGTACAGCTCTCTGCCCTACTCCCAGCCAACCGCTTTGCTTCTCTTTTTTGCGCAGCAGGACAAGCGAATGCACAGACTGATAGACAGTGAAAAGCATCATGGGTAGGAGAAGGGGTCAGAGGTGAAAGCAGCTGCAGGGAGAAAGCGAGCAATCTAGAAAAGCTGGGTTATTCATTGTTTAGCACACAGGCTGCACCCTATTTTCCAAATATCCCTTGAAAAGAAGCAACAAGTGAGAACTGAGACAGAAGGAGAAATACAAAACGAATAAAGTGCTCAATTTGGACAGTAATTTGCCTCTTCTGTGAGCACATTTTGCTAAAAAGATCCTAAATTACCTCAAAATGTATTACTTTACTTGGGGGGGGGGTGCACTAGAGTTTTTTATAAAGCTGAAAAAAACTAGCATGATTCATTCTGCTTCTTGCAGTTACTTGGTTCAGCATTTCATTGTAACATTATTCTACATACCACACTAGTTTCCTACATAAATCCCCTCCCCCCCCCAAAAAAGTAAAACTCCTTCCCTGCCCCATTTACCTTAAGTAGTACCATATTAAGGCCGATTACATTAGTCCCCCCTTAACCTACATCCTATGTCTTCAAGAAGCCAGAAAGTGCCAAATTAAATATTTCCAAAATGAAAAACAATTTCATCTATACAAATTTGCATTGCAACTCATACTTTCAAAAGGGATATTTGAACAACAGAGAACTATTTAGGAATGAGGGGAAACAAGCTAATAACCTAAATGAAGATGCAGCAAGAGACAAACACACAATTTGGTTCATTAAAAATGAAAGCAACATGTTTAATAAGCTTGGGTACCAAACTGCAGTACAATCAGGCATCGTTCCCACATAAGCCCTTCTAATACAGTTGTAAATACGGCTCAGAGTGCCAAGCGAAATACAAATATGATTAAAAAAAGTGACCCAATACCTTCCCAAAAAAAAAAAAAAAAAAAAAAAAAAGAAAGAAAGAAAGAAAGAAAGAAAAGTATAACCAGCATCATAATACAGAGTCGTACACAAAATATGAGCAAGCAGGCAGGCCATGTGGCCAGGACCAAATGCGTGCCAGGCTGTTTCAGTGAACCCCTCCATTAGAAATAGGCATCTTTCGCTGGAGGAATACAGGGAGGCACCATCACTAACGTGAACGTGGGCAGCAGAGGGCGGAGCTAGTAACCTTGGTCAAACGAGTCCTCAGACGAGTACGCCTCGGCCTCCTGAAGCAGTAAAGCAAAATGCCTGTGTTTCGTCCTGCCCAGGACCCGCTTGGCTTTCACAGTCCCTGACGATGAGCCCCTTTTTGATGGGGGTCGGCTCTTCCGAGAGCCTGCGCTGCTCTGGCTGGACCCGCGGGTGCAAGACCTGTCTCCGCTCAAAAGGGGCTGGGAAAGCCAGCTCTGCTTCATCGATTTATCATCCTTATCCTCCTCAGAGTCTGTATCTGTGGTAAATGGAGTGAATTGGGGAGGGGGCAAAAAGGGGAGATTGAGAATTTAAAAAACACGTTATATTCACTATGGTTCTACATTCCCAGCACTTGAAAAGATTTAAAACACAAACAGCTCTTCGTTCACCAACGCTGGGACGTTTGCCCACAACAGGTGAGCACCAGATGCAAACCTATGTTACAAGCAGCATGCCATAACACAACATAAACGCATGCACTTTCCCACTCCTGAATCAGATGCCTTCACTTACTGTTAGAGTAGCTGCTAATTTCTGATCGTGCTGGAGAGAATGAAGCTTTTCGCTGACCTCTGACCTTGAGGCACGACTCCACGCCCTTGGTTTTGGCCACCATTTTGCTTTTACATCCTTTGGAAGGCTTTTCGTAGATGGGGAAACCTTTAGAGTGGCCCTGTTTGCCCACCCTGGGTTTCATCTCCAGGTTGTGGAGCTTGCTGCAGCTTCCAGGCACGACACGGGACTTCCCCGACGGGCCATCTACGAACTTAAACGGGAGTTTTTTCATTTTGCCCAGCTTGGTGAGGGACAGGGCTTTGTCCAGCTTACTTGCCAACTCCTGCTCGCACACTTTCCTCTTTTTAGAGTCTTTTGTTTGTATCTGCGAGAGAACAGGAAACGTCACAAAAGAGGACATGTACACAAGCTCACTGAATCCACAAGTAGGACAAAAATAGAGCTCAAGACACAGGTGCTATTTGAGGGAGGCACCCACAGAGATACATTGGCCATAAATCAGAGAGACGTCTGGAGCATAGCTTGAGGATACCCCCAGTCCATTCCAGCTTTTCATTTTGCACTTCACCTTTATTATGCTGTTCTCCAGCTCCTCATCTTCGTCGAGGCCAGGCCCTCGGAACCGCTTCCGCAGGACCTCTCCGGTTTCGGAGTCTTCGTATAAGAGCAGGCCCCTGCCAAACCTGAGGAGAAGCAGCAAAAGTGTTCACATGAAGCATGGCCACTTTGTTCAGCCCACTGGAGCAAGGCTTTCAGAACAAGTCCCCTCACTCACTTCGTGCACTTTGGGTGCAGTTTGCTCGTGGGTGACGTGAGAGTGCACAGGCTATGCTTCCTCTTCCGGGGTCTCCCAGGACCCCTCCTGGCCAAGCTCCTGCTCTTCTCCTCTTGCTTTTCCCTGCCACAAACACCAAGGAGCACATCAAGTGCAATCACGTTTCTTGAAGAACTTTGAAGGCTCAGAGAAGAGTGAGTGTGGAACGCTGGGGTGAAGGCTCCTAGACTGAGGCGGGGTGGCTGAAACATGGACTAGGAAGACAGCGCTACGCTATGGCAGCTCATGGCCATGAGCGGTAGGAGCAAGCGGCTGGAGGGACTCACTCGCAGTCACGCCGCCGCTGCAGTTTCATCAGCTCCCTCTGCTTGTCCTTGTATCTCCTCTGCAGCTCGGCCAGTTTCATTCTGAAGTCCACCTCCATGGCATCCATGGCCTCCATACCAGACTTTGAGTACAGCTGAAGGTTGAAAAAATAAACCTTTTAATGTGATTTCAGGGGAAGTGGGGGGGCGCATATCACACCCTGTTTGGAATCACACACGTGCGCACACACACGCGCACACACACACACACACACACACACACTACAGCCTCTCAAACACACTCTTCCATGGACCGTTTGTCTCCGCAATTCTGCCAGCTCTCGCACTGCACCAGTGACGAGGAAAACATTTCTGTTTGAAAGTGAACTCAGTGGGTTCTACCATCCTGCTGCGAGAATTTTTATCATTTGAAACCCCAAGCATACTTTGAGGCAAACCAATATTTATGTTAGGCAAGAGTAGCACAAACACAAGTGTCAGTAAAGATTTAGTTTGCACAAATGAGCCATTGCAGCACACACGGGTTCATTCATTCATCCTCCAGCTGCTCTCCACCTTTCTCACACCAGTTTTAGTGCTCCGTCGCAAATGTGGCCTTTTAAAAGATTTCTCAATGAGTATTCCAATTTTGTGGAAGTATAACATCCTTTCTGAAACACGCAGGGTTTCTGGGATGCCAATCACAATTGGGAAATACATGGCCAGCACAAAAACACACACACACCAGCTGGGGAGTGGGTTTTGTACAGTCTCAGAAAGTCAGTTGTCTACTGGTGTGCATGAATCCAGAGTAGGTCACCCAGTGCAGCAAACACCACACAAGCTTACAGTATATATCTACTTTTCCACAGACAAATTAATGGAAATGTAATGGATTAAAATGGGAAAAAGGCGCCAATTATTGTATCTGAGTGGCACATGGGTGGCAACCCTGCTCAGCCCCTCACCGGTTCATCCTTCCTCTGCATCCAGCTGTACTTCTTGTTGGCCTTGAGCTCCCTGGGGAGGCGCAGCATGATAGTGGGGCTGCATTCCTGTGCCTCCAGTAGAACCTGCCTGCCAACCTCCAGGAGGATGTCCAGGCCCACGTGAACAGCTTGACCTGGACGCACAGAGCACAACCCAGTCCAACAGGGAACTCGCAAATATGCTGACAGGACGACAGAGAAGGAGAGAATCGTGATGGCTTTGCTTCTTCCACATACTTACAAATGCAAAGATATGAGTCAGGTGATTAGGGAAATGCACAGGGGAATAAACTCATTAATTACATGTAGGGAAAAGAAGGGCGTTTAAACACAAAATCAAAATATCATTCGTAGGAGACTGAGCATGCAATGAAAAAACCTTTTTTTTCCTGGAACTTTTATTATTAGTTCTGAAAACACTGAGGGCTTCAGTCTATCCCCTATAACCAATGTCACTGATCCAAAAAGCTGAACCAAGAGCAGTATAACAACACTGCAACTCGTAAATCAGAACGTCACCATTCCACCATGCATCATTTCGGCTACATTTAGACTATAGCAATTCCTCATTGTTCTTTAAATTACTACAATTTCATTTTTGATTAAGCCTTCTAGCCTGTCTATGTTTCAAAGGTGAAACGTACGTTGGGTGTGTATGCTCTGCCTCTCCAGCTCCAGCATTGCCATTTGGCTTAGAAGGACCATTCCCTCCAGGGACGTGCCATCCCAGGGGTGCTCGGGCACCGGCCCAGCCTGGGGAAGTTCACTGGCCGTCACCAGCGCAATCATGCCTGCCATTGGGTCCTCAGGCATGATGCTCAGATGACCCGGTGGTAGAGGCTCCGTTGGAGGGCAAGGGTGCAGCAGGAATGGACCATCACAGGAGGACCCAGGTGCACTGGGGGATTTGACCACCGATGGCTCAGCAAACTCAGGGCTGCAGTTGAGCTCCTTGGCAGAGGAAGCAGCCTGCTGTAGCAGATCGAGTTCAATGCGGCATTCCTGGGCCTCCTCATAATGGCTTGAGAGGTCAAAGCTTGTCACCCGAGGGCTTGCCGAGACCTCCATGATTTCCGGAACAGGGGTGGCAGGGACAGGGCCTGAAGGTGACTGGCAGGGCAGAACCTCACAGCTCTGGACAGAAATCTCTTGTTGCTTTACTTTCTCTTGCCTTTGCTCATCCTCATCTATCTCAATCTCAGGCGGGCAGGTAGCTGCATGGTGATCCTCTAGTTCTGATGGAATGGCATCATCATGGCTGGAGACAGCATGTGACATTGTCCTACCACACAATGGCCCCATGTCCTCCTGGCACAGGCCCTCCTTGCTGTCCTCCAAGTTTGGCTCTTGCTTGAGTGCTGGGCTTTCCTCAGTAGATGGTAGTGGTCTGGAATTGTGCAGAGGCTCCACCATGACCGGAGAGCGCGTTCGCACAGGCTTGATGTCACCAGGGGTTGCCAGGTGGTCCGAGACCCCTGCTGACAATGGTACGTCTGGGGCCAGCCCATCCGCATCAGCAGCTGCTGCTGGCTGGAGGAGGTAAGGATAGTGGCTGCCGAATGGGGCACTTATGGGTTGGTAGGGGTAGCCAGGAGGGATTTCTACAAAAAACAAAAGACACACACACACACACACACACACACACACACACACACACACACACACACACACACACACACGATAAGCCATTAAAATGGAAGACCAATGCAGAAGAAAAGCACTTTAGAGTCAAGCTCTGTCTCAAAAGAAACAAAAAAAATTGTTCTTTTCTTGCTTTGGGCTAAAACTTAAAATTCACAAGTTCTCACAGTTACAGCCAAGGCCAGAAGAGGACTTTTCCAAGCTTTTAGGCCTCAGCAAAGATCTACTACATCCAAAGCACTGTGTGGTAAGCCCATGGGGCTAATGGAAGCAGACTCTTACTTAATGGCATTTCATAGTTTAGTTTTTTTTTTTTTTTAAAAAAAAAAAAAGCAATTCCTCATTTTGTGCAATGAAGAATATTTTGCAATGAAACAAATTAATCTTTACCTGATAAAACCCAAGTGAACAGATTATGACAGCACATAACAGGCATTATACTGAAACAAATTAACGGAAATTTTTTTGTTAATCAGGAAGCTCTCTGGACATAATGCAGCAACACACACGCACAGAGACCGACTACGGTGCTTGAGTTTCACAGTAGAAAACTGACTCGTTAATTGATGATAGGCACACACACCTCAGAGATCTTTTGTGAAACGTTCATGGGCCAAAATTGCTCTAAAGAAAGTACCCCCATGCACAGACACATGTGCGCACACCACACGACTGCAAGCATGACTCTTCTATTTATACTGAAGATAAAACATTTAAAAAAATTAAAAAATAAATAAATAAATAAACCTTGCATGCAAGGGGGAGGAACATAACACAAAGAGTGAGCTAGAAGCAAATGCCCCTTGGGACACGGTTGGAGCCCATTCTCTACAACTGTATGTAAGCTACTCATTAGAGTTGAAAAACACAATACATCGCAAGGACACACTTTAACACACATCGTGGCCAGACTACAGAGAAAAAAAGTTACATAATAAGCTAAACTGGCGATGGTTAGCCAACTTGAGTTATAAAATGTCATGAACAGACATTTTTGAGGAAACAAATTCTTTCAAAGTGCAGAGAAATTTTAAGTAAAATATAAAATTAAAATCAACATTTTACAGCTAAACATACTCAGTTGGACAAATGTTTCAACATAAACTAGCCAGCAATAACGTTGCCTAAAATGTTGGTTACAAGAATCTCGAAGAAACCTCAGTGGCTTCCCCTGTCCTTCCAATGTAATCTCATGACCTCATGATATTCTTATGTGTTTTTTTTTTTTGGGGGGGATTTGCTGCTGAGATCTCATCACATTGCCCTCCACTAAAAGTCTGAGCCAACGCAACAAAAACGGCACAGCTCTGCTAATTGTGAAGACCACATGGAAGCATCCACATTTCTCACCAGAATATAACGTCTGGAATGGGGAAGCAGCCTTTTTCTGGAGCTCCAGTTCTTTTTTCTCACCCTCTTGCACAGATTCCTCTTTGGATGGAACAGAGGGAGGTGAGGTAGAAACAGGGCTCGGAGGGTTTGGGGTATGGGTGGAGTAGGACTGCTGTCCGAGAGCCACCTCTGATTTCTGCTGCCTCTCCGACTTCAGGGCTGCAACGGGGGAGGGCAGCGATGGCACAGGCAGTAGAGTCAGGGCCTTGCCATAAGAGGTCGAGGCTGTTGGCTTTCGGGAGTGTAGGGAGGGTGCCGAGTTTGTTGACAGACTCTCCTTGGAGACCTCGCCATTTCTCTTGGCCGTTTTCTCTTCTAGCTCGGCTCTTTGTTCGCTCGCCTTCAGTCGCTCCTGTTGGCACATGGCCGGCTGTTAAGACCTTCCAGCAGGGGTACCTTCACTACTAGGAATCCAATGTCTACTCAAAATGAGAACACCTTAGCCAGCCCCAATCCCACAATGTTTATATGGCCCTCTCCAACCTTCCCATACAGGAGAAACTCCAGAACTGCTGAAGCAAACTTCTCAATAATCATTTAGGGGCAAAACACAATGAAAATGAATATATGGACTATTTTTATTACCGTTCTTCCTCTCCTCCAGTTATTTTTAAGTGTCAAACCAAAAGCAAACTGTATTCACCAGCAATAAGCCACTGCTGAGAGTTTGACATGTCACATAGACCCTGTTGAACAGTACAGGTGTGACTGCAGTTTCTGTGATCACATGGTACTGGTCACACTACTGTCTCCAAGATGTAAATCAAACATAATGCATGGTGATAGAAATTACAACCCACCATAAACTGGGCACTCCTCTGCAGCTCTAGGACCTGGGCTGCCTGTTGCTGGATCATATAGAGTTCTTGCTGGCGCAGCAACTGCTGGTGGGACAGGAGCTGTAGCTGGTGGGCGTGCTGGAGGGAGCTACCTGGCGGGGGGTACATGGCAGGCCACAGCGGGGGGGCACGCTCCATCAGCTCTGCTGCTGCACAGGGAGAGCAACACAAAGTCACGTGTCACACAAATCGGCGATGGCCAATGTCTTCAGCAGGTGTACACATATCTGGTGCTGGAGGGCCACCAGGTGACCTTTGCTGAAGTAGTTATTTACAGTGCATTCAGAAAGTATTCAGATCATCTTTGAGATGTTCCACACCTAGTTTAGAGTCTACTTTATACTTAGTTGATGCACCTTTGGCAGTGATTAAAACCTTGAGTCTTCTTAAGCATTACGTGACAAGCTTTGCACACCTGGATTTGGGGATTTTCTGTCATTCTTCTCTGCAGATCCTCTCAAGGTCTGTCAGGTTGGGAGGGATCCATTTATTTCCAGGGGTCTCTAGAGATGTTCAATTGCTTTCAAGCTCAGGCTCTGGCTGGGTCCCTCAAGGACATTCAGAAAGTTATCCCTAAGACACTTCTATGTTGTTTTTGCTTTGTGCTTAGGGTCATTGACCTGTTGGTAGGTGACCCTTCAGCCCAGAGCCCTCCGTAGCAGGTTTTCATTAACAATATACCTGTTATTTTGTTCCATTCAGCTTTGCCTCAACCCTAACTTGCATTCCAGTCCCTGCCACTGAAAAACAACCCCCCAGCATGATGTTACCACTACCATGCTTTGCCATTGGGATGGTATTGTGTAGGTGATGAGCAGTGCTTGCTTACTTTCCCACATGACACATAGAACTTCAATCTTAGGGGTGCGGCAGCGCAGCAGGTTTGGCCTGTGCCTGCTCTCTGGTGGGTCTGGGGTTGAGTCCCGCTTGGGGTGACTTGTGACGGACTGGCGTCTCATCCTGGGTAGCGTCCCCTCTCCCTCCAGCCTTGCATCCTGTGTTTCCGGGTTAGGCTTCGGCTCTCCGTGACCCCGCTCGGGACAAGCGGTTTCAGTCAATGTGTGTGTGTCAGTTCAATCTTGGTTTCAACAGACCAGAGAATCTTGTTTCTCACGGTCTGAGAGTACTTTAGTTGCCTTTTTGCAAACCCCAAGAAGCCTTTCATGTGTCTTTTACTGAGGAGAGGCTTCTGTCAGGACACACTACCACAAAGCCTAGATCGGTGGAGTATTCCAGTGATGGTTGTCCTTCTGGAAGTTTCTCCCATCTCCTCACAGAATCTTTGGAGCTCAGCCAGAGGAACCACTAGATTCTTGGTCAGCCCTCTAACCAAGACCCTTCTTCCCCCAATTTTTCAGTTCAGCCAGGTGGCCAGCTCTAGGAAGAGTCATAGCTGTTCCAAACTTCTTCCACTTAAGAATTATGGAGGTCACTATGAACTTTGGAACCTTCAGTGTTGCAGTATTGAATTTTTTTGTAGCCTTCATATCTGTGCCTCAATACAATCCATTTCTCTAAGCTTTGCAGGGAATTCCTTTGATCTCATGGCTTGGCTTTTGCTCTAATACACACTGTCAACTGTGGGACCATATAAAGACAGATGTGTGTGCCTTTCAAAACCATGTCCAATCAACTGAATTTACCACAGGTAGATCCAAATAAGGTGTAGAAACATCTCACAAATCAATAAAAACTGGATGCACCTGAGCTAAATTTCAAGTGTCATGACTAAGGGTCTAAATAATATGATATTTCAGTTCAACAAATTTGCAAAAATTTCTAAAACCCTTTTTCGCTGTGTCATTATGCAGTACTGAGTGTAGACTGATACTGAAAAATAATTGAAACAATTTTAACATGGCTCTAGCATATAAAAATGTGAAGGGGCATGAATACTTTCTAAATACACTGTAGATAAAATCCATCAGCAGATGGAAAGACAGCTGACCTGCAGTGTGATGGCTGAATTAGGAAAACGTTAAATATATAATAAAATGTACACCCAAAGGATTGAGGAGAAAAGGGCTGCAAGGGAATGGTGGATACCATAGTGGGGAAGGTGTTCAGTGGGGATGACCAGCAGCTGTCCTGACTGGGGGTCCCGGGCAAACTGGTACGATGGTGGAATGGAGCCAGGTAGGGCTGGGGGGTATCCTGGGGGCAGGCTTTGGTGGAGAGGAGGGGGGCCCAGGCCTGTTTAGAGGTAGCGCAAACAACAAATGCTTAAACATATTGCTTTACTGTGACAGAACTCCTTGCAAAGCACCACCTTGTGTACATCTCACTTTTGCAGCAGGTGCTTGGAGCAGATCAGAGGTCCAGAACCATGTTTTCACTGTACCAGTGCCTTGTTATCCTTTCCACTGCTCTGTAGCCTCAAATCTAAAAATTATTTTTAGCACTTTATTGCATTCTGCCATCAAATATCAGGGTGTGTCTAATGTGGTCCTGCTTTATTTACTGTGGAGAACCTACTCCAGGCTCCATGGCAATGGGGGAGCATGGCATGCCTGGTAAGGGGAACATGTTCTGGAGCAGCTATCATATGACTTTACTAAAGCACACTGGAAGAAGTAGATATTATCAAAATACTGCTGAGAAAGGGAAAAAACAGGGGGTGGGAAAAAAAAATCTTTTAAAGTAACATCCTTCAGGTTAATTAATTTATATATTCATTCTTTATCAACAATCAAGTTTTCAAATACAGAGTCACAGTCGTCTGCCGCCAATCCTGAAAGCACAGCACAGGGCATGAGGCAGTGTACATCCTGTATACAACACCAGTCCATTGCATGGCAATCTCTCTCTCTCTCTCTCTCACACACACACACACACACACACACACACACACACACACACACACACACACCCGGATGAATCTGAGTTGCCGGTTCACCTGAAACATGCCATTAGACTCTCAGCAAAATCCATCTTGCATGTTGAATCTATGGCAAGACCACCTTACTGATTATCCTGAGGGCAACAGCATGTAAAGATCTGTTGGAATCAATGTCCCTGTCAATTAACCGTCTTGCTAATTTTTGAAAGAAATTTTACTTTTCCATTTAAAAAGTTATTTAGGAGTTTCACAAAAAAATGAGAGGTGGCTACAGGTTCATACTTGATACTTCCTGCAAAACAGTTAGCAGATTCATTAAGTGCAAGTAAATTCCTGGATGAGGACACCAGTCCACATTCATTGCAGCTAAACAGGAGCAGGAGCTGAGTGAGGTGACCCCTGGCAGCATGCTGCTCTGCCCATTTTTGTGCGTGTTTATATACTGTTACAGTGACAGGATGCACGTTCTCACACGCATCCTATGAGCATAAGGTAGCAACTGCAACCTATGTGTTTATATCACCCTAGCAGTTCAGGGGTATGGGGAGCATCAGCAAGGAGTGTACGGCTCCTACCGTAGTGCGAGCTGGGAAGCCACATGTGAGAGCCACCTGCTCGGGGAACCCAGGGATGGGAGCCAGGATCCAAAGGGCACCGGCTAGGACCAGTGAGGCTGGGGCCACCTGTGACCATGAGGTTGGGGTTCAAGCTGCTGGCAGACACAATGGGAGGGTGCATCTGCGTGTACTCAGACAGCTCCTTACTCTCCCTGCAGAAAAAATAAAAACAGTGAGACTTTGAGCTATGAACATCTCACACACGTGCCTTGAACATGTGACTTGTCCCCTATATTTTCCGACACCTCGAAAGAGAGCAAATGCAAGTTTTGAAACTTCAGAGATTTAAAATTCAAACACATTAAGAGATTCGCAATCAATGGTAAAACACATAACTCGGTCCAGAACTTCACAGGGGAACACAGAACATCACACAATGACGACAGACATGACCAACACAGCTGGTGAGCCAATGACTTGGGAAGCCACCTACATAAACAGGGAGGCACTACGCTAAGCACAAGTTGGACACATTTCACTGACACATTCACATGCTAAAGAAAACAAAACACCTCCACAGCAACTACAACAAACCACTCGTGTAACAGCAGCAGGATCCCCTTCACTTGTATATACTTATAGCTCTATAAAAGTACTGTATTATGATAGTTAGTAGTCAACTGTCTTCTTTGTTTCTTATGTGATGTATTTGTTTTTCTTGCCTTATGCCTGCGTTAAGGCGCTCTGTGTCACTGCATGAGAAGAGCGCTCTATAAAAATGAATTGAATTGTACAGGTGCATACTGTGTACTTGTACAGGTGTGCCGTTTTTCATAATGGAAAAGCCTATGTTCAGTTACTATGTGTATATGTCATATGTACACTGATTCATATGGTGGAAGGAGACAAACTGGGTGTAATCAAGAATTATGTGTCTGCATCCAAAAACATGTTCCAGCTGGAGCTTGTTTGCATATTCCATCAAGACAAAGTATATACACAGTTTATAGGATATGTGATAGATTGTAATGTAATAATCACACACAAACGACAGGAATAGGAGCAGTGATCAAAAGGTGCTCACAACACACATTACTGCACCACTTACAAGTAAACTATAAAGGTCAGAAGCAAGAATTAAAGGAGAGGAGAATGATGAGAGCCCTTGCTAAAGAGAGAAGTCGGTGGTCCAATCAGTGGTCATGTCCCCCATAGTGTGATAGCGTCATCAGTGCTGTTGGTGCAAGAAGACAACGGGACTACAGTGAACAGGCCACATTACGCTCATGCTCGAGGATTTCAGATGTACTTTGTAAGTCTTGTTTTATCAGCCTACAATCATCTGTCACCTGTCCAGGATAAAGCGTGAGAAATTACTCTTTTCTAAGTCCAAATTTTGCCTGAAAAATGTTCTCTCATCCCCCCCTTCAAAATTTTGAACTGCGCATCGAAAAAGGAAGCAAACACACCAGGGCGGTTTGCAGGAGGCCAGGTGCGCTGAGTCAAAGAGCTTGATGATGAGAAGCGAGCAGGTTTCATACTTGAGCATGTAACATGCATGGCAGACGCAGGACACAACACCGAGTCATAACGTTGCCCGGTTCCACCGAGAGAGCCAACTAATTAATTTCATTATTTCCCTCCCTTTCATTGTGGCCTTCTTCATGTGCCTCTTGCCTGCTGGAAACTTGAGATGCTCTCTTATCAGGCTACTCCTGGCTCTCCATCGGCTCCCCGAGCACCAATGTGGCACATCTTGACCAAGTGTCAGCACTGACATGTCCATAACATGTGTTTATAGGGCTCAGGCGATAAATCTCAATTACATATAGGAGCTGGGGGTGCAGCAGTGGGCTTTAACAAGTAACCTTCAAAGGACAAACACCCCCACTTTTATCGACCCTTATCCACATACTGGAATTCCAGTCTTAATTTCAACAGCATTCCAAGCCCTCCTCCGCGTGCGCACACGCACGCACGCAGTGAAGAGAAAGGGAACGGCTTGTTGTGCCGCCTTCGTGGCTTTATTGTTCGTCCGCCAGGTGCGAGCCCATCACGAGGCTCACGGCAGGGAGAAATAAATGTCACGAACAAGAAACAATACGGCTTCTCCATTTCCTGTTTTCCATGTTTGTGCTGTTAGATCATATTTTAAGGAACTCGCAGCCCAAAGCCTCAAGGGTGACATGTTATTGCTAAAATCAATAGAAACAACACCAGATGGGGGGAAAAAATAAAACCCAGCAATAACTCAGTTTATTTTCAATAAGCCCTTGTCTGTGGCCAGAACATCCATGTAATTCTATTTAAGGCTAGGTTCATTTATGAAACAAAAACTTCAGTTTGGCCAGCAAGTATTCTGAGAAAATAAATGCTTTGTACATTTTGACCCTGAAGTTAAAAAAAAAAAAAAATTATAGTGACTCTCTCTCACACACACACACACACACACACACACACACACACACACACACACACACACACACACACACACGTACACCGATGACCCACCTGTAGTATGTTGGTGTAAGGGAAGGGTGTGGGTTTATCCTACCCTGCCATACTCACACAGTAATGGTACACCCTCCTATCGCTCAAACCATAGCAGTGACTGACAGGGGACCACAAACATGGTACCCGCACCATGCCCCACACCCTCGCTTACCGCAGCAGCTTCTCCTGCTCTTTCTCCAGGCGCCCAGCCAGAAGTCGGTCGTCACGGTGACGGACACGCTCGTCACCTCTGTCATCCTGAGGACGGCCTGAGGCTACAATAAAATGGGGAAGGGATATGTGGACAGCGTTCACTTTTTGCTGTACTGGGGCTGTTCACAGTGCATCAGCAGTGAGGACAACCTCCAGAAGCCTCTCAGGAACCCACGACCCACAAAAGAGCACAGCTCTACACACAACCCTCCTTTGTTCTTCACAAAAACCAAGCGGGGCCTTAGACACACACTTCAGGAGATCTGAAAGAGTACCACACAAAACCCCAAAATACAGCATGCATTGGAGCAGCGGGACATATGCACGGACTCAAGCAGCAAAAACCAAAGAGAGGCGATCCACATGTCCACCTTCGTGACACTCCAATGCACTGCCATGCAGAGGCCCGTGGGACAGACACGGAAGGTGGTGATTTGGGGTGATTCAGCACGTGGACATAGTGCATATTTACAGCTGAGCAGAGCACCACATATAGCGAGGGGACACGAGGACAAAACATGCTACAAAGGGCTGCAAGATGAAGCCGTTGATGTAAACCTTTAAGTTTACATCTCGATTCTTGGAGCAAATGGACCCTACTCGAAGTGTCTCTTGTTGTTAGATCATAGGGAGGTAAGCGATGGGTCACTGAAGTAGGCAGGAGGGTTTAGGTGCCACACTGCGGGGTCACCAGAGCAGCGAGGTGGTGATATGTAGTGTTGTGTCAGAACTGGTTGGGTTTATTTGTGAGTTGGCAATAATTAGAGCAACCAGTGCCTGTGCTACAGGTGCAGGGTGTCTGGTATATCTGCTATGTATGTGTCATGGGCCTAAGTCAAGTAAGGGAGGTGCCCACTAGACAACCCCAATGAAATGCTCATGTTGGCACCCTGTGAGCTGATGAAATGGTTAGGGAGGAGGTTGAGCCTCTTGGAGCAGAGTTGCGCAGGTGTATGATGAGACCGCCTGAGGTTTTCTCTGGGGTTAGGGTTAGCACCAACTTGCAAGGTGGTGAGGTCCATGGAATGAGGCCTAGTGCACAGCCCTTAGCATAAGCACAAGGACTGCAATATGTTATGTGGTATACAGTAAACATGTTCAGTAAGCTGAGGAAATGTGGCCATAAGATAAGCTTCACGACTGGCTGAAGGAGGAGTGAGTTTTTACACTGTTGTATGTAACCTTCGCAAACTTTGTCAAAGCACTCCGTTTTGTCTCTTGCAGTCTCTCAGCTATCCATTGGAACAGGGCAGCAGTACACATAGCTGGTACGCAGAAGGAGGGAACCCCCATAAGAATTTCCATTTGTTTCCTGGACTACAAAAAGCGAGACCCAACAACGAGGCCATTTCCAGCCTACAAAGACAGATACAGATAAGTACACTAAACCACACTTCCCATTTCTTAAATACTCTGTAAATTCAAACGTTTCCCTTGCAGCGTGAGCACACTAATGTTGTTACTACAGTCCCCTGGCAGAGGGGAGGAAATAAATTAATGCTTTTCTCCTCACTCTCCCAAGGCTGAATTTATTGCTTAGCAACAAACCGAGAGGTCTATTAGAATGCAGGCCCCGTCTGCGCCTTTTAGTTCTGCTCACTAAATTATGTCTGATGCGGGCAAAGCAGTGTCTTAGTCAGTGAAAACATTTCACAAACTGTTTCCCCCTCACTGGCAGCAGCTACTCTGGGCCACAGAGAGGCCTGACAACATGTAACTGCCCAGAACACACTTCCCATACGAAGTCTGGATGGATGGATGCTCACACAGCTGCTCAGAAGGAAATAAAAAGGTCTGTGTGCTTCCAAGGAAAGTCTGAAGAGAGACGAGCAGTCACACAATTTGGGCAGCAGGTGAAAGCTAGGAAACTGGCGCATGCTACATTTGGGTGGGGGGCACTGACCACAACAAATAATGCACTGGCTAGGAGGTGATTCTCAGGAGCGAGCAACAGCGCGCTTTCTACATTTTCATAGATGCTTGAGGAAGGGGTACCTTTGACACTGCCCACCAGCAGGGGTCGGTCCCGATCCACTAGGCTTGAGCTTGACTTGCTGCTGTCCCTCTGACGGGCGACTGCCACTGCAATGCCCACTGGGGGGTGCCTGACCTCCACCTCACCCTGGGGGCCAATGCTTTCACGGCCAAAGGACTTGGCGCTCTCGGGCCGCTCTGGATCCCTCTTGAGGTGCTTCGTGGGCTGCAGGGGCAGGAGAGGCTGTGCCTTGGAACCCCCCAGGGAACTGGTTTCCAGCTTCACGCTGCCCAAGCCGCCAAATGGGTACTTGGTATCAGAGCCATGAATAGCATTAGGCTCTTTGGCAAAACTGCCACTGTACTTGATCAGGCTCTGCATAGCCGATACCTCCCCTCGGGCACCGGGCACAGAGCCCTCCGAGACCCCCACTCCTGCAGGCCCTGGAATTACTGGGGCATCCAAGTACGCCTTCTTCCCCTCCTCATCTGCCCGGTTGCCAAGCCCATGCTGGGCCACCAGCACTGCCATCTGATTTGAGGCATAGTTTCCCATTTCAAAGGGTTTCCACTTGAGGTCAGTGGATGGGAAGCCCTTCAGGGACTGCTGCTCGGTAGGAACCCTAGTGGGGTCTGTGCCATTGTGCACCTTGGCAGAATCTCTCCCGGAGGGCCTGGGCACCCGCTCACGCTCCTGGCTTCGGTATTCACTTTCAAGACCCACTTTGACGACATCTTTGGGAGTGGCACTAGTTAAGTCTCGAGCATCAGGGGTGTGGCCCGGTCTGCACATATACGACTCAGGGGGTGGAAGTCGTTTCACAGGCACAGCGTTTGACCTGATGACTGAGCCCTCTTCCCTCACCAGCTCTACCCTCTTGCTGTCCCCATGAACACGCTCCAGCACGTAAGGGGGTCGTAAAGGATCCAGCAGAGTTCTCTCGGGCCCCACTTGCAAGCCCCCAAAGCGAGCACTGTTCCTCTCGCTGATTTTGTCATTTTTGTTGTCGCGGGCTTGAGAGGCTATCTGGATGGGCCCGTTCCTCTCGTAAACCTCAACAGAAGGCACAAATGTCGGTGCGATCACTCTGTGGTCCTTCCCTGCTTCCCTTCCAGCAGGTGAGTGGGGGGGGTAGAGGCTCGGTGATGGGTTCTTGCCAGAGAACACTAGTCGGGGAGGAGGCTGGGGTGGATTGCTGCGTGGGGAGGGGCAGTCACAGGACACATGGATGCTCGCTGCACACATCACAACAGAGTCACACTTCTTCAGCTTGTCAGGGAGGGAAGGGGCGCCAGAACGCAGTTCCTCCTCCTCGTGCGCCACTGTCCTGTCACATCGCTCTTGTTCGGTGCCCTGGCACCGCATGCCACTGCCAACACTCCTACAGGTTCCGGACAAGGTGGCTTGAGAGGGGGGGTGCTTGTGCTTGGTTTCGTAGCTCGTCATAGGTGGATGCTCATCGAGGAAAGGTGATGAGCTTCCCCCACTGTGAGGGGGCCGGTCAGTGCCACCTGGCCTCCTTTCTTCCTCTACCTTCACCTCCTGGGTAAGGTCCACCACACTGCGTGGCCGTGCTTCTTCCCTGGGCCGCTCCTTGTCCCGGCGGGTAAGCAGGGGACCAGGTTCACTCTTGTAAGGCTTTTCTCTGCTGGTCTCCCTTACAGAGTCCTTGGGTCCCTTGGGATGTGGAAGGAGCTCCTTTTCCCTGGACGCAGAGCTGGCTATATGGATGGCTGGAGTTCTACAAGAGGGGGGCTGGGAGTGCAATGCCGGCTGTGCTGGGTGGCCCGGCAGGTAAAAGCCATCTGAAAGACAAGAAATGTTTTCGTGCTTTGAAACGCCTTCTGTAATGTTGAAGGAGACATACTTAGAAATGGCTTTGTGTGAGATGGTTTACTGCACCTTCACATACACTAGTGTCAACACATTCAGTCCATTCACCCGAGGCTGTAGAGCAAAACCCACTGCCACCAGAACCTTGTGCAGCAGTGTTCCTACATCTACATCCTGAAAACAGTCCATACTCTGGAAGAATTGCTGCACGGAAACTTCCGGCTTCCCCACATTACTGCCTTTTGTTTTCAGCTCAGCTGGAGCAGAAACTACTTTGGTAGCATGCGGTAATGTTTCTTTCAGCTTAATACCAGCCCTCTGTGAGGTCCCAGGCTCAGGCCTGCTGGAAAAGCAAGGCTGTAACACAATCCTGCTGCCGAGAGCCTTTCACAAATACAGACTCGCCCTTCTCCCCGCAGAGCTCGCAAACCACTGGAATTGTGGAGGAAAAAAAAATCTGGCAAATGGATGAACAAACAAATGATTAATGATACAAATACATTCCTGCTTTGACAAACAACTGCAGGCCAAAGTTAAACTATTATTTGACTTAGTTTTGTCCCACTTGCTGGTCACAACATTACACTATGTGTACACGGAGGTAAATGGCCATGTGATGTACGTGTGTGTGTGCGTGCGTGCACGCACATGGTAGCAATACCTACCTTTTTGCGAGTCAAAGAGTGTGTGCTGGCCCAGCTGGGCATGGAGGGGGCTGCTGCTGGGGGCCTCCATGGGTCCCAGTGGAAGATAGGGGCTTGAGTAGAGACTGCTGGGCAGGGGAGGGAAACCTGAAAACACAGTCAGCGCAGGGTAGCTACACACTGAAGCAAAAGGAACTTTAACGCAGTCTGCTGTGAGGTAATGTAACATCATGACCTTCTATCCAACTGGCCGCTCTTAGGTTTAACATGGCTTTGGCACACAAATGTACATCCTACCAACAAGAGCCATAAACAAGTGCGGAATTGTGAAAGAATAACCTCTGCACAAGTATCCACAGTGAAACATAAGGTCAGGAGTTTGCCCGTGTTGACGTCACCGGTGTGGTGCACGGCACTGTTTGAGAAGGAGAGCAATGGACACAATAAAAGAGGAAGAGACATCTGTTTTTAGAGCAGCCTCTCAATATAACCTTTGACATTAGAAGGCCAAATCAACCTTGCGATGCACCAAGTCGGCTCACAGCCACCACCTGGCCACAAAGCAGGGCAGGAAGCTCGATGCCCGCAAAGCAACAGGAGGTCTGTCTGATGAAAGATCGATTTTCAAAGGGAGCGTGTTCCAAGCACGCAATAATTCATATTACTCGCAGGCGCGACACAGGAGCTTAGTTTGGAGAAGGTCACACAGTAACCATAGAAGATAACATTAAAAACAGATGAATTACAGACAGACAGTGGCACTGGGGGCTTTTGTTAACAAAAGTAAACTCTTCCAATACATGTATCCACTGTGGTATTTGCTTGCGGTACGTTACTATCCCTTTGCGAGGTGGCCCCGCATCAGTCCGGTCCGGGCTCTTAGTGCTAATGGGAGGATATGAATCCGGGTGCAGTGTGCCTGTGTGCACAATTGGAGAGACCGTGCGGACAGAAGGTCAAGCACTCTACGGGCCTGAAATGAAAGGGAGAGGGCGTGCATAGAATGATCCCCCTCCTGCAGCCCCATGAGCCGTCTCGCGTTACTCAGGGTGCTCGGGTTCCAGCTGAGCCGGGCAGAAGCGCAGCATCTCAACTGGAATGGTGGACGAGATGCCAGAAGGGTCCTATTCTCTTACAGCATATCAATCATTTAGAGAGGAAAAAGGAAACCAGCAGAGGTGCAGCTAAAATTCACTGCACGATTATATACTAGAGCGTGTCAAAAGAGCAGATGCAAGGGGAAACAAACCCGTGAGGCTGAGGCCATGTTCGAGTTGTACGTCGCTTTGGACAAAAGCGTCTGCTAAATGAATTAATGTAAATATAAATGTAAATGTTCCGAAAATTAAGGAGAATAAAGCCGGCACCAGGTGGACTGAACCATTCCTAAGTTCCAACCCTCAACTACTACACTATGCCGCATAATAAATGGGGACATAACACCCACCGAAAACAGTAATAATAATAACCCAAGTAATTCAGCGGTCACAGTGAGGTTGAGGTCAGGAAGGACAAATCACACAATTCAACGTCCCTCAAAAGAGCACTGACACGACACGCTTCTACTGATTGATATGCAGTCCTTCCGCATCATAAAAAACTGGAACACGTGTCCAGGCCTGTCAACAAAGGATGTCGCTCTGCTGTTGGGAGATAATAGCACCAAAGCCCTGGGAGCACAAGGTGTCAAAGGTCAGCATTTAATGACCAATGCCAGGGCTCAGCAGGGGACATTCAAGTTGGAGTTCTGGTGCAGATCCAGGATATTTTGAATCGTGCTCATCTTCCACTAGTTCTGCTGCCACAGGCCAAGACGGAGCAGAACCACGCAAGAGGAGAAGGTCCCGGGCTCTTGGGCTTCAAATAGTCAAAGAACGATGCTGACACTGTCAGATGAGCAGGTGACACACTATGTTTGGTTTCAAATCCAATCGCTTTGGAACATTAAATAGAAAAACCGAAAGCCGCTTTTAATTTGTTTCATAGAGCTGCTTTAAGCCAAGAGATGATACATACTAAATCTTACATTTTAAGGTTATATTTCAATTGCACAGATTGATTTTTAAAGGTACAACATAAATACAAACAAAAAACAAGAACATCGTATCAAGGCCGATAACTCTGACTTTCATAATGGAACCAAATTCTGTCATGAAAGGTTGGATGTCAAAAGTGCTCAAATCCTCAAGCGTCGAAATGTCTCACAAAGATTTTGATCAAAAATGTTTTTCAGACCTCAGTTGTACAATGCAACGCTTGAACACATGCAAGTTGACCCTGGACCATGCCTGGCCGTCAGCATTCCATGCAGCACAGAAGCCGCCTGACTGTCAGCAAATGGTTGTGGAACTTGTTCTTCTAGGGCATACAAGTTGCAGGCTAAATTTGGAGCTTCTCTGTATCACAGCTGATCTTTTTTTCTCTCGTGTGACATTCAGATCCACTCATTTCCTAAGCAGAGCCAAGTGCTAGGCTTCCATTCTTCTTCACACAATTGCACACTTTTCCGAAGACACAGATATGCCTGTGCGATATCCAGTGATCACTCAGAAACAACAACTGAAAAGGGGTAAAAAATAAGTATGACCAATCAGAAACAGAGTCTAAGGCAGCTTGGCTGGGGGGGAAAAAAAAAAAAAAAAAACACCACTTAAGGTACCGTACATATACAGCGAGACAGACTCCTCATATGCAAGAATGGAGAAGTGCCTGGTTCATCGGTATGCCAGTATGGACTGGGAAAGTCAAAGGAGATGCATATATAATTGTTTTTCTCCAAGTGAAATTGTCTGAATGGAGCAATTACTGTAAAGAGAGGGGGAGGAAAAAAAAAAAAAAAAAAAAACACTAAAGGACATGTGGACTTAATTTAATACACCATCGCTCACCCAGTATTGTGGGGAACTGCAACACATGAACAAAACGACTCCAGATGGGAGTGCTAAGTGGGAGGAGGGTAACAAAGAAGGTAAAAGTCTAAGAGAGGAGATTTTATGAAGATAGACGAGTGATAGACTAGCTTACTGTCACTTATTCACATGGAGCAACGATGTCATTTCCACAGAGCCACTGAGAAACATCAAGAAATCACATGCTCACACTCTCAGGGCTGTTGGAGGCAGGGGGCCTGGTGCTTATACTGCAAAGATCGTACTCACTGGAATATGCTGGGGGTCAAAGGTGACCGCGGAGGAGGACATTTGACAGGCTCTGCCACTGACAGTAAGGGCAGCAGAAACACAATCTATTCCAGACATAAGTGGTTTTTTCCCCCCCACAGTCCCACAATTAGCGTTGCTTTCATTTCAATTTTAGCATTTCCTAGATTAGTTCCATCCTTGTGATGTCAAAGTTCTGCTAAACATCCCCCTGAAGTACACAAGTGTGACCACTTCAGTTTAAATGAAATGCAGTCATTTCAATGTGGGCTTCACAAATGCACTATGCAAAGCGGGGATAAGTAGAAACCTAAAGTGGGTCTAAAATGCAAACTTGTGTTGCCATGCTACAAGCAGTGGAGAATGCTCAGTATGTTACCCACATAAACGGAGGTACATGCTGCCAGCAGCATGGTCGACAGAGAGCATCCACCATAACAACTTCACACTAACCCAACCCCACTGCTACATCACTTGAAGGTTCTTCTGCAAAACCTTGAATAAAGGCAGCCCCCCCAAAAAATGGGCATCCACTACATTCTAAAGGCATTAAATATGTTCCAGCAGTGTTTTACACTTCACTTCTCAGTGGTCCTTCAGGTCTGCTGTATAACTAGTGAGTGTGTACATCCCCCCCTTCCTCCCATACTACTAGAACCAGGTGCATTAGGGTAAACACGTTTGTTGCGACACTTCCGTAGGCTGTATCATATTAGCACATCTCCTGAAGAACTTTGATGCATGTGGATCTCGTAAAAGCTCCTGTAATTAAAGTCAACCTGATGTACATCATATTTGTTTTGGATTTGCACATCTTGCTTATGGAGGGCTTTCATTTATGGAGTATATAGTATTTGAGAAAAAAGATAAAAAGGAGACGTGAACGGACCAATTCCAGATTCTGCAGAGGAACCTGGGAAGCTTGGCAGGATTGTGGATCCCAGTTGGGTCAGTATCCCCAACTTGACCCTGGCGGACTGTCTTCCTTACTGGAGGAACACAACTAGGAACTAGGAGGCCCCTGTGTTTTTATTGTACATAAAAAAAAACACTTAAAAACTAAAGTATACCCCCCCAGTCCCCAGCTCCAACCCTCAATGAGGAACGCTTTGTCAGCTTTCACTTTGGGCAGTTCTAAGCAGTAGCCCTAAAGCAGAACTAGATCAGCAAAGCCATGAAGTGTCTTGCGGCAAGCTTCTCATTCCGGAGCCCTTTCATTTCTTCATCTGCCACACACCAGATCTCAGACCTCAGAGAGCACCGGACTGATTTATAGGAGTCCAATGCTGTTTTACAGCCCAGATTGCATCAGCTCAAGTGTGTTTCCAGACATTAAAGCGCTTTGGGGGAATATAGAAGCCCTAACCTGTCCCAGCCCAACTTTTCCTCTTTGCAAACAAAGCAATCTTTCCCATCTGGCGCCACAAAGATGACTGCAGTTACTCGGATGTCACTGAGCACATTTATTCAAATTAATTTGAAATAAAGATCACTTTAAAAGCTCTGCCGCCCATTCCACCACTGATGGCTGTTTTTCATTACTGTGCTCAAATCCAAAGCAGGCCTCCACATCAGAGAGCAACACACCTCTCTGTCCTGTCCCAGCGCTGGGCTTCGCCAACTATAAGTGCCAGTTGGTAAATCAAACATGCTGAGACAGTCAGTCAGCGGTGCTTGGGCTTCGTCTTCTGGACTACGTTTGCTCTGTACTTTGTACAAAGGGGTAAATAAGGAAGGGTTGGGTGTTACCTTCATGAGGGTGCGATGCCCACAGCTGAGCCATCTGCAAATTTGTGGAATTAGGTGCTCTGAAGGATGAGTCAGAAGGCATAGGGCTGGGGGTTCCATGTGGGTGGGAGGAGCCTACATAGCTTCCAAGGAAGGAGGTGGAGCCACCTGAAAAGGCATCACCTGCAGGCAACACAAGGAGGGGGTTGTTCATGTTATTGCACTGATCAAATCACCCTTGATATGAAATTACAGCATTCTTTTACAACAACGACCATGATAAAGTTATCTGTCAGTGTACCCTTGTGGTCCATCTTCAATTTCACCCACCCAGACTCTAATCAGCAGCAGCTCTTTTTAACATCTCTATTTTCTTCCAAGTGGATGGTTTGAAGGAGGCAAGAGAGCACATTCATAAACTGCTCACACTTGTAAACAGTCATGAATGGTTATTACTCAGCCTAAATATTTTGTTAACCATTGTCCCACTGGGCACCATACAGGATGTGTTTCAAGAGCAAAACCCAATACAGGCCTCTTCCATCCACCAGCTATGATATTTCTGCTTTTGGCGGTGGGGGGCGGTTGTTGGGTCCATAGAACCTCTTAGCGCACTTTTCAGAGAACCCTCAGAAAAAGCGACTCTCACCAAGGCAACCTTAGTGCTGGTGGGGCAATGGAAAACTTGCATGCAGCACACAGAAGATGGAGGGAGTGCTGATAGGGAACTTTCGATGGGATACCTGTTGCTTTACTGAAGCAAAGGCGAAATAGTCTTGAGTGTCCCATGCTGCCAGAGCACATGCATCCTAAAGGCTTGTACCAGCACCTTGAAACCATATCGACAAAGACTTGAGCAACTATCAAAAACGCTGCAGATAAAAGCTCCCTGCAAAGCAAAAATGCTCCCTGATCAAGCCTCGCCTTTGTCTTCGTCTCAAGGGGACTGCCATATGTTTGCATATAAATACACTAGCACCTCTCCGCCCGCCTTTATCTTAAAATCGATGCACGGGGGCACTTCCCAAGCGCTTGGTGGCAGCTCCTGGTCAATACGGCTTTAGCATGTGTAAACAATACATTAGCACAACAAGAGGGGAAGAGACAAAAAAAAAAAAAACAACATCAATGGACGCATGAGCTTCTGTCACATGGGGGGCCGAACCTGTGTAGGCTTTGTCTGTGGACTGTGTGGGGCTCTCTGGAAGGCATCTGAACATCTGAAACCAACAGCACACTATGTATCTGATCATCTACTGTATTGTTGGGCCTCTAATGATCACCAAAAAACTGAAGCCGTGAAGAAAATGGAATACTCTTCATTGCTACTCATCAAAACTGTCTATCAGCTACTTTGCCAGTGTTCAGAATTAAACTTATCACTGCTAACATTCAAAATGTTGCCAGTAGATTCAGAGAGGAGGAGACACAATCCAGAGTGCTGGTACGGTTATGGAAGAACTAGCACGTGTGCATGCGTGCGCGCACGCACACACGCGCACACACACTCTTCCAGCAAGACCGTGGATATTGAAATTGCCACCTGAATAACAATAAAATATTAACTGCATCTAAATTAAATGTTCATCCTGCAGCCAGCCTCATGTGAAGTGAGGAGGAACCCCTAAGCTCACATCCACACTAGTCCAACGTAGCCATTTCAAAACTGCCTTAAGACATGTGTATCGGTCATGTAGGCCTGGACAATTTAGCAAACCATTGCTTGAGTTTCCCAAAGCAGCACTGACTGGTGAACCCTGAGTCACAATGCACTGCTGTTGGAACAAGAATGAAACAACTGACTTTGGCCAGGTTTCGCCAGGCTTACCTGCCGTCGTTTGCACTAATCACGTACAGTTCTCAGAACTCAGATCCTTGCAACACATGCCCTCACATGACCTGTCATTGACAGTATTAGCAGTGTCAACTCCTGCTCCAAAAGTGGTGCTGACAAGCATGAGCCCAAATTCCGCCTTCGCAGCGAAATACAAAGATGACGGGGGTGTCCCACCTGCTTCGTCCAGCTCCCTAACCACAGCTCCACGTTTCTTCCAGGAACATAAGCGGTACCTCCTGTCGTGTGAATAAAACAAAACCTCGGAGAGACGTTGTGTCTGCTGGCACTCTACTAGACATGCTGTGCAAACAAGAAGGAAGTCGCAGAACCTGTACAAAGAGCAACTTTCAAATCATGCCTCCAGTGAACTTAGAGAAAATGATTGTCTTCTCAGTCCATTCCAAACTTGGTAAAGTCATTTACAGGCAGCGTGTCCAGGGTGGTCCACCGCTCAACATCCTGGGATGTCTGCCTTTACCTTTCCTCATGAAAACACTGACATGAGCTTCTGTAAATGTTTAACTATTAGGAAACTCTGTGACTGTTAGTCACTCTTGTGGGTAAAGGGTTCAATCTAACCAGGTTACACTGCAGTGCTCCAAACACCCCGTCAGAATCACAAGGTGTTGTTCCTGCACTTGGTGAGTCTTAAACCTCGCCTGTCTTCTCTACCACTGCTACAAATAAGGTAGACTTCAAAAAATAGAAAATACGAAATTGGAAATAATACAAAGCATACACAAGTGAAACACACACCAAGCACAGTAAAAGTACTGTTTGTGCAGATTAACTGATCTTTTAGATGCAGTCCTTCTTGCAAATCAGACACAAAACTAATTCAGTAGCTCATGCTGTAATAAATAGCATACTGAAGGGAAGTGTTTATTTGGGAGAAGGAAAAAAAAAAAAAAAAAAAAAAACCCATCACAAACTGCGCAAAGCAGACATCCTTAAGACATGAAGACATAAAGCAGAAGCAGGATTAAGTAGGAGGCCAAGACTGGCTGTCCTGTTGGGCTGCTGTCTTTCCTTATGCATTACTTGGATTAAGCACCATGGTGCATCTAATTGCAAGACCTTCACATTTGGATGCAAGCAGTCAGCAACTACAAATGCTGCCAATTAAAACTGTTAATTTGAAAATTAGATACAGATCTGGCAGCTACATGGGATAAGCTGGCAACCTTTTGTTGAATCACCTGTCTGTTTTTTATATTACTCATTTATCAAAGGGTGTCAAATTGGCCTTTCACTCATGTGTAGTGCAATCATTTAAAAAAAAATAAAGAAAATTTTTACAACTTAAAGATGTTATGTGCAGGCTGTCAAATAACGGGGCAGGAGGCCCCCGGTACACTGGTATGAAGCATCCCTTCACTGTCCCTGTTTGCGTGGCTGTCACAATGGCTGCGTTCCAAAGGGGAACTAAACTACGCACCACAGTTACAGCTACTTTGTGTGGCTCTGTTTACTTATTTATTATCTTTCTTAGACAGGACAGAGGTTGCAGTTCTCCAGCACACAGCTCCACTGTGGTTAAGATATACCCTCACTCCTGACCACATGACAACCACCAGAAGCAGCTGTGGTTGTCAGCCTCGCGTAACAATAATCACTAAAGGCAGCCAGAATGGAAAAAATAAAACTGATGTGAAATACTTTGTACTAGTACAGGAATTTCAATCTAACTCTTTTTTTGGAACTCATACCTCACGAGGATGAGTACACACTTTCTTGAAAAAAATCTCCTTATAAAGCTGCATCCTGCAATCCCATCAAAACCTCCAACATTTACGCCTTCCCCTCAAGACAAGGATCTCAGTATCAGGTTCAAGCTTATCACTGAAAAATGTCCTCCCACGGTTCTTCCTGCTCCATCAGGATGGCCCAGTCCAGTCCAGTCCAGTCCAGGCTTTGGAAGGGACGCACCAAGTCCAGCATACCTGTTGTAACAGGTGAGCCAGGGAGAGCCAGATTCCTGCGTTCCCTGCAACACTGTAGGTCTGGAACCAAAGCTTGAGAGAAGCTCCACATATCCCTGTCGATAGGCATGAGTGACAAGGAGACTGTGGTGTCTACTAGTAAGCTGGAGCTGCCTAAAGACATGCATCTAATAGGAGCGTGGAGAAGGTGCCTTTTAAGGGCCAGGTAATGCACAACTGAGCCGAAACTTCCCTGCACTGCTACATTTGCACATGAGCCTGTAGGAACAGTGTGCAAGGTTGTTTTGTCTTACAGCTTTCACGCTCAACACTTTGCATTCGAGGGCTTCACAGTGAACATCCTGAGCACATCACTGTTCTGCAAGCACTTCAGCATTAGTTTTGCCACTAAATTATCGTGACCTGGAAAACAAACTGGCCCTGATGAAAAAACACATGCAAGGCAGCAGTCCTAGAGTACATCCCAGCACATTAATTTTTCATCTCACACTGAGGCTGAGACATGATCATCTACCTCTTGTTCGGTTCAACTGCTCTCAGAGTTCACTTCTGGCTGCAACAGGCTTTAGGGCATTACCCTGAAATTACAGCGGTATGCCACTGTCCAGCTGCCAGTTGGCTGTGTTACGGAAGGGAATGAGTGCGCTTTCAAAAGTTTCTCTTCTATCCATCTCACACACGGATAAACACCATCTGACCTTTACGCACAACATCAGAGGGATGCAGGTCAGATGACTCAGGCAGATCTCATATCTTGGAAACACAGGCTTGCAGCAACTTTAGCAAAATAAGACGTTCATGAGCGCTTAGTCTCAAATGATCGTGTGTGTGTGTGTGTGTGTGTGTGTATTATATTCCCCACTCGCCCCCCTTTTTGCGGGCGGTCTTACTCCTTCAAGCTCAGGTCCTCTACCAGAGGCCTGGGAGCTTGAGGGTTCTGTGCAGTATCTTAGCTGTTCCAAGGACCGCGCTCTTCTGGACAGAGATCTCGGATGTTGTTCCCGGGATCTGCTGGAGCCACTCTCCCAGCTTAGGGGTCACAGCTCCAAGTGTGATTACCACGGGGACCACTGTTGCCTTCACCTTCCACATCTTTTCTAGCTCCTCTCTCAGTCCTTGGTATTTCTCAAGCTTCTCATGTTCTTTCTTTCTGATGTTGCCATCGCTTGGTATGGCGACATCTATCACTACGGCTTTCTTCCTGTTTGTCCACCACTACTATGTCCGGTTGGTTAGCCATTACCAGTTTGTCAGTCTGGATCTGGAAGTCCCACAGGATCTTAGCTCGGTCATTCTCGACCACCCTTGGGAGCGTATCCCACTTTGATCTTGGGACTTCCAGCCCATACTCGGCACAGATGTTCCTGTACACTATGCCAGCCACTTGGTTATGGCGTTCCATGTATGCCTTGCCTGCTAGCATCTTACACCCTGCTGTTATGTGCTGGATTGTCTCAGGGGCATATTTGCACAGCCTGCACCTGAGGTCCTGCCTGGTGTGGTAGACCCCGGCCTCTATTGATCTTGTACTTAGAGCTTGTTCCTGTGCTGCTATGATTAGTGCCTCTGTGCTGTCTTTCAGTCCAGTTTTGTCCAGCTACTGGTATGATTTTTCAATATCAGCCACTTCTTCAATCTGCCGGTGGTACATACCGTGTACAGGTTTGTCCTTCCATGATGGTTCCTGTTCTTCCTCGTCCTCCTTCTCGGGTTTCTGCTGCCTGAGGTATTCACTAAGTATCTCATCAGTCGGGGCCATCTTCCTGATGTAGTCAAGGATCTTTGTTGTTTCATCCTGGATAGTGGCTCTGACGCTCACTAGTCCTCGGCCTCCTTCTTTCCGCTTAGCGTACAGCCTCAGGGTGCTGGATTTGGGGTGAAACCCTCCATGCATTGTCAGGAGCTTCCTTGTCTTGATGTCAGTGGCTTCTATCTCCTCTTTTGGCCAGCTTATTATGCCAGCGGGGTATCTGATGACCGGCAGGGCGTAGGTGTTGATAGCCCGGACCTTGTTCTTCCCATTCAGCTGACTTCTCAGGACTTGCCTTACTCTCTGCAGGTATTTGGTTGTTGCTGCTTTCCTTGCGGCCTCTTCATGATTCCCATGCGCCTGCGGGATTCCAAGGTACTTGTAGCTATCCTCAACATCTGCTATGTTGCCTTCTGGTAGTACAATCCCCTCAGTTCTGACTACCTTCCCTCTCTTTGTTACCATCCGGCTACACTTATCCAATCCGAATGACATTCCGATGTCATTGCTGTAGATCCTGGAAATGTGGATCAGGGAATCGATGTCTCATTCACTCTTGGCATACAGCTTGATGTCATCCATGTAGAGGAGGTGACTGATGATTACTCCATTCCGTAGTCGGTATCTGTAGCCAGTCTTGGTGATGATCTCGCTGAGGGGGTTCAGGCCTATGCAGAACAGCAGTGGGGACAATGCATCTCCTTGGTATATGCTGCACTTGATGGTGACCTGCGCAATTTGCTTGGAGTTGGCCTCTAGGGTTGTTTTCCACTGCCCCATTGAGTTCCTGATGAAGGCTCTTAGTGTCCTGTTGATCTTGTATAGTTCTAAGCATTCCAGGATCCATGAGTGAGGCATCGAGTCATTGGCTTTCTTGTAGTCAATCCAGGCGGTGCACAGGTTGGTCTGTCTGGTCTTGCAGTCTCGAGTGACTGTTCTGTCTACCGGTAGCTGGTGTTTTGCTCCTCTGGTGTTTCTACCAATTCCTTTCTGGGCCCCGCTCATGTATTGAGCCATATGCCTGTTCATCTTAGCCACTATGATACCTGAGAGCAGCTTCCATGTTGTGCAGAGGCAGGTTATCGGGCGATAGTTGGATGGGACTGCTCCTTTCTGGGGGTCCTTCAGGATCAGGATTGTCCGGCCTTCTGTTAACCATTCAGGGTGGGTCCCATCCATTAGCAGCTGGTTCATTTGTGTTGCCAGGCGCTCATGGAGTGCAGTTAGCTTCTTTAGCCAGAAAGCATGGATCATGTCAGGGCCTGGTGCTGTCCAGTTCTTCATACTTGAGACTCTTTCTTGGATGTCTGCCACTGTGATGGTTACTGGATCCTGTTCAGGGAGGTTGCTGTGGTCTGCTCTTAGATCCACTAGCCACTGGGCTTTGTTGTTATGTGATGCCTCCTTCTCGATATATATCTTACCCCAAACATTTTGTAAGACGTCACTGGTCACGGCTCATATGGACACTGATCATATTTATAAAACGGACACCAGACCAACACTTGGAAAACGTGCTGTAAGGAGCACAGAGACTCATTTGAAGGAAGAGGAGTAAAGGAGAGACCCCTCACACACACACGCACGCACGCACAGTACTTCAGTCTTTGTAAGGGTGCAAACAAGTAGGGTTTTACAAAAGGACCATATTGTTTTATTACCAATTCCAGAATGCAGCTCCCAGAAGGTAGAACAAGAGGGGATTAAGTGGGAACTGAGCACATCAATTGGACACATTGACTTTTTTAATGAAACAATTATCATACAGTATATCAGATTATCATAACACCTAGAGTCTTACTTTGGCAATCCAAATTTTGTTACTCAGGATTACAGAATTGTTTTTGTTGGCAAAATCTATATCAAAGGCTGAACATAATTTAAAGTTTTATATTTCTACCTACATACGCTGTCTGATAGAAGATATTTATTGAATTAAAAAAGGCACCATGCCTTTTCTATCAAGCACAGTTCCTTGAAGTTTGAGGTTGCCTGGTCTTATTTAATATACATTATACCAAAACCTGCCATTGCCTTCGGACTGACCAGAAGAGTGGATTCAAGGAGACCATCCACAGGCAAACTGTAGTCTACATGCACTCTTCTTCCCCATGTGTGCCCAGACAGATATACTGACTACTCTAAACGCTGCAGTCTTTTCTATGGTTTCTTATTTCAACAAAGGCTAACCCAAGGGCAGATGTGCATGATCCAGTGGGGTTGAGATTTAACAAAACTCCAGCCCAGTTCAAATGAAAACCAGTCCTCTGCCAGAGTCTATACCAAGAATAAACAAACTGGACTGTGGTAGAGATGCCAACTTCTATCAATTTTTTCTAAGACAAAAACACTTATTTGTCTGCCATCAAAAACAAAAAACCTACAGCAAAACAGTGTTTGCATTTTATGGCTTAAAGTCATTGGTGCTGTGCCCTGGTGCCTGATTAACTTTTTTAAATGGGAATAAAGTCTTCTTCCGTTACACTCTAAAGAATTCTCCAGACCATTTTCATAAAATAAATAAAACCACAAATAACTCCATACATATCATTCTTGTGCTGATTTGTTAAAACACAAACACATACTTACACACCCACAAAGCGCCTTGCAAAAGTATTCAAACCTCATGAAAGTCAGCACCCTTTTCTGATTTCAAAAGATACAGACAAATACAAATGTTGCCCCATACATCCATCCATCCATTCTCCTTCGCGCTTGTCCTAGTAAGGTCATGGTGGCAACAGGGAGAGGAAAGAGGTCCAGCCGCCCCGTCCCCTGCAACTTTCTCCAGCTGAGCCCGGGGATCCCCAGCCGTTCTCAGGCCAACTGTGAGATATAATCCCTCTAGCAGGTCCTGGGCCGACCTCAGGGCCTCATCCCAATTGCCCACGCTTGGTATGCCTCCAAAGGGAGGTGCCCAGGGGGCATCCTTAACAGATTCCCAAACCACCCCAGCTGGGTCCTCTCAATGTGAAGGAGTAGCAGCTCTACCCTGAGTTCCTCCCAGATGTCTGAACTCCTCACCCTATCATGGAGAGTGAGTCCCAACACCGAGCGGAGAAAATTCATTTCAGCTGCTTATTCTTTTGATCATTACCCAAAGTACATGACCAAAGGTGAGGGTAGGGGCGTAGATCAACCGGTAAGTGGAGATCTTTGCCTTATGGCTCCGTTCTCCCTTCACCACTACAGTCCGGTACAGCAACCGCATTACTGCTGAAGCTGCTCCTGGTCTGCGGCCAATCTCACGCTCCCTTCTCCCCTTACTCGTGAGCAGGACCCCAAGATACTTAAACTCCTCCACCTGGGGCAAAGTCTCTTCCCTTACCTGGAGGGGGCATGCCATCCTTTTCTGTGAGAGAACCATGGACTCAGACTTTAAGGTGCTGATCCTCATCCCAACCACTTCACACTCGGCCGCAAACCATTCCAGTGCATATTGGAGGCAGCCATGTGACAATGCCAAAAGGATATCATCATCCGCAAAAAGCAGAGACATCACCTTCCGACTCCCACATAGAATGCCCTCCTGACCTCGACATCCTATCCATGAAAACCACAAACAGGAGTGGAGACAAGGCACAACCTTGGTGCAGTCCAACACCCACGTTGAATGGGCTTGACTTAATGCTGAGTATGTGGACACAGCTCTTGCTCTGTGTATACGGAGACTGAATAGCCTGTAGTAGTGGCCCTGGCATACCATACTCCCCAAGCACCTCCCACAAAATTTCTCGGGGAACACGGTCATAGGCCTTCTCCAAGTCCACAAACCTCATGTAGACTGGATTAACCAGCTCCCATGCCCCCTCACTTATCTGTGAGAGGGTAAAAAACTGGTCCACTGTTCTACAGCCAGGATAGAATCCGCATTGTTCCTCTTCAATCTGAGGTTCTATCGACCAGAGCCTCCTTTCCAGCCCCCTGGCATAGACTTTCCCAGGGAGGCTGAGAAGTGTGTCAGCCATGACAGCCCTACCACATCAAGCTGAGGTGCTTCCTGTAGCATCAGCTTTAACACTCGGGTATCAATAACTCCAATTTAACCTTACACTAATTTAGCAATTTGTGAACAGTTCTAAGAGCTGAAAATACTTTCCCTTCTGGGGTAAGGGCAGCAAAAACCAGGTTTCCAATGTCACCACAATTAAAGGCAATGACGCATTGGACTGGCAGACTATTTGAGCATCCCTCGTCAATGAGTGTCGAGATAACCATGAGTGTGGGAGCAGGACACTGCATCGGTGACCCTCATGCCTTTTATCACCAGATACCTCAGTGCGTGTGCATGTGCGTGTGTGTTGACAATCTCACGCAGCAAGAGGTGACACCTTCTTGTCACAGCAGGCCCGACAGACATCCAGTCAGCAGAGCACAGCTCAGAGTGTCTCAGCCTGTACTGACATTGCTGATGTCAAACCAGACATTTTGAGCAGAAGTACACTGTACTCAGCCTTATTAATTATGGCCAGAACAACCCAGAGCTGGTCCCTAAAAACACAATGCCATAGGAGGTACTCTGGACAAGATACCAGTAAGTAGCCATTTCTAAATTCAAATAATCGACTGCAGCTGAAGTCAGTGTAACTTATTCCCATATTCCTGTGGAAGGAATACACTCCCCAGAGTGTAAGAACAGTGTGACAGTCTGGGAGGGGGGGACTGGTCTTTCTTTGGAAATGGGTCACCATTTAATTGCAGAGCACATTTCAGCCTACGGTACTTGAGCTAGTGCAAGACACAGGGATACGCAACTCCAAGACTCAATCTAATCAGTCCTGAAATGTCTTAGTGCTAAATCGCACTTTAATAGGTCTCTTCTGCTCTGGTTTCCTAGCAGATGCTAAATGGGGACTTTGTCAAAAGAAGGTGTTCCATTTCATCTGCTTCCCCTTGCAGTTGGATCATTCACCGTTGTTCTTGTGTGTTGGGGGCAATGTTTGGGCCGGCATTGTGTGTACAAGGGTAAGAGCATCAGAGAACTTCAGAAAGGGAAAGAGCACAGGACCAGGCACACAAAGCTGTGAAAAAATTTTCCGTGTGCATATTCTCATACTGTACTTTAAATCACTCACTTTTGGGCTTTGTAGCAACTGTTAGGAACTTCAATGTATTTTCCCCCAGGAAGGGTGTCTAGGTCTAAACAGGGTTAATGAGGAGAGAATTACATCGAGCGTTAGACATAGAAATGAAATGGAGATTATGATTTATTTTTGCTTGCGGCTAGCAAAGAATACACAGCACCCTTTGCTCCAAAGTAAATGAAACAAGAAGCCTTTTTGACAGACAGTAAAGTTCCAATTTAAATGGGAATTTGGTGCAGAACCCAGAGCAAAGGGCTCGTGAACAATGGAAAAATGGGCATTTTGCTGAAAAGGCGTTAAAAGCTTTTGTGCATTCAAAGACAAGTTTTGACAGTTCTGATTTATACCACGCCATGTATTTCCATTTGCAACCTGCCCCCCTACAATCCCACAATCCTGGTACATGCCTCACTGGCCTTACAGCAAGTCTCAGTGCGACCCCCCTTTCACATTGTGGGACAGAGACAATGGGGGCCAGAGGGACTCCAGACACATCTGCCCCTTCAGGCATATGCCTTTATCCCAGGCTCCACGGCCAGTCAGAGCAGATCACCGTGAGGGATGCCTGGAAGCTGGGATTGGCTCCCTGGGGACCACCTTGCCTTGCCCTGGGGCATGGACCCACCAAAGGAAGAAAAGCCTTACTACGAGCCACTTTAATCAACGTGGAAACCAAGCCATCAAGACTCTTACACAGCTTTTTCCATCAATGTTCCTCCTTAGGAATAGCAGTCAAGCAAAAAAAAAAAAAAAAAACCAGGAAGCTGCTTAAAAATGACAGCACATCACAGCTGGTCAGCTGTGTCCAGTGACAGAGTGCATGGCATTCTTTTGTGTGGATGTCGACATGGTCCCCTTCCCATTCCCAGCCCCCCACGTTCAGGCAAAAAGCTTTTTTAAATTGCCATAAAACAAACGCTAAAGGAAAGAGCGGGAGGATAAAATCAGTCATAACAAACATCATACTGTTCATTTCGACTTTTGCGTCCCCACCATATGCAGCAAAGTGCATTAGCATCCCTGACAGTAACACACTCAAGGGCTGCTACTGCGCTGTGTGCCCATGTGCATGGGGGAGGGGCAGCAATGCCAGCTGGATAACCTGGGTCAAAACATAACCGTAACCCTCCAAAGCAGGGGGGGGGTGCGCAAGCGTGGCATTTTGTGTCCCCGAGCCCATGTGCTGTGTCTTCGGTTCTTAGAGTCATGGGTGGAAGAACACTGCCGTAGCCTTCGATAAGCAGGAGAGCAAAGACTGCAATGATTGCTGTAGCTGTGGCAAGGAGTTCCTCAGCAGCTGTGAGGTCAACAGGGATTGTCATCATTGCAGAGTGCCGAATTCATTTTTAGAAGCTGGGTTCTCTAACAAAGCACTCCTGAAAGTAGAGGCACAAATTCCTGTGATGCACTTAAAAATGGCCTTACAAAGCAAAGGCATTTACCAAATATTAACTCCGCTTAATGATGGCATCAGACATTTAAAAAAAAAAAAAAACCATTGGAATTAAATCTTACAAAACACAAAACTGCAGGTAGCTGTTTCGGTGACCACTGATATCACGGATGTCCAAAGCCACATCATCTCCAGACAGATCCATGTGACCGCTTTGAAAGAGTTTGAACAATTCAAGAACACTAGTACATTGCAAAAGGCTCCTCCTCACCTTTCTTGTCCATCACCATCAGGAGACACATACACACACTTGTGCACAGCTAATTTTAAGAAGCAATTTCTTTAACTACAAAGAGAAGGGATGCTGAGATGCTGAATCAAGCCCCCCCAGTCCTAATGTCACCAAGCTCCTCAAGGCAGATTTGAAAAAACCTTCCAGAGTTCTTGTCACAACTCTGGTACACCAACATTGGTCAAGTAGCAAATGTCTGAAAGCTGAACTCTGCAGCAAGTGTGAGTTTGTGTTCAGTCAGTATCTGCAATGCAAGGCCTTTACGTTACAGCTCCTCTGGCAGCATGGTCCTGTGAAAAAGTAACAAAACGGAGCGTGAAGAAGGTGCACTTGGAAAGCATTTAGAGAGCCACAGACAACTTCCATCACTCAGTAGACCTTTACTCATTCCCAGGTTGACACACTACACTGGAGGACACGGTACAGTGCTATTTAGAGAACCACACTGCTTGTGTGGAGGACACCAAACTCCCCCTGGGATTTCACAGCTCAGCCTCCCTGTCAGGCATAATTTATGTTTTTATTCACAATCTTAAACAAAGAGGCAAATGAAAGGCAAAGGGAACAATGATACCAAAAGGCTGATGACAGATGCAGCTGAAAATAAAAATAATCACTACATACTAAGTTATTTTTGCGTTGGCGTGAAAACAAGAATATGGCAGAGCACGGTTCTGTTGGCAGAACAAACAGTTTATTGCATCTTACAGAACATTTACACTCTTGTTCTAAACGAGCTTCAACAATCAACCCTCAAGCAGAAATACTATGTTACAGTCTTTCCACAATAAAGTATTAAGCGGAAGGAGAGAATAATCCAATGACACACAGCAATTACTGAAGAAAAACCATCTTTGACCACGGTGATCAGTCAAGGTTTCATTGTGGACCCAGACAGGAGTAGAGTTCGGGGGACCCTCATCCAGACTTGTGGACCTTTTTGCTCATCTTATTTATGTTAACAATGGCACATTCCACCCTCACTCTATCAGACACAGAAGGAAGGAGAAGGTGCAGAAGAAAGAGAGTCATAATATACCGAACCCTTTAAATGCCTCATCAATAATGGATTGAGGTTGAGTACAGTAGGGTGGGGGAGGGGTGGGGAAATTAGGGGAAAGGAGATTTGTAGGAGAACTCCTCAGAGCCTCATCACGTCATTGTCATCGCTCAACGTGCACGCTTTGGAAATGTCGTCACGCAGGTTTTCCGGACAGCAGTGTGTGCTGGAACTGGCCACAGCAATACGTTCATTCCCTAGCAGCTATGAGCTCCGGTTCTTAGTGCATTTTGGAAAGTCAGCAAAACTATAAGTGGTAAAAATGCTCTTATTAAAAAAAAAAAAAAGAGGGTGTGCAGCAAGGGAATAGTGTCTGTCCACTGGAGCCCAGCAATGATGTCCATTGGCTGCACTGGCCTGCAGTAAAAGGGACATCTCCATCTGGTTCCCTCAGCTTTGTCCATCCAAAGTGAAACGCTGTCACGCTAAGGGACATTGCTCAACGGGCCACTTTGCTGCTTTAAACAGAGGCATACCGAAGGAAAGAGTGAACCTTTCCGTTTCCACATTTAGAACAAGACTGTGTGTCGTTCTGCGTTGTTCAACCCTTTCTTACCCCCTTCAGAACACAAGCCTTTTAAAATCGTCTCAGCCAAAGAAAAAGAATTTACCTGGATGGAGGTACTGCTTTGTGTACCGCACCATTAAACAGGCATGGTGAAAACATGGGGCTTTCAACGAGAAATAAGTTCACTTCACATTAACAGGCAATGTCCTGAAGAAAACACTCAATGCATTGTACCTGAAAAAAGTGCATCTGAGGCCTGGAATGGCAATTTGTACTCATGCCATGGATGCCATTTACATGTACTTATTTATCAGACACTTCTCTCCAAAGCGACTTCCAATGAACTGTATGTAGTGCTATCAGCCCACTCACCTTATTCACGAAGGTGACTTACACTGCTAGATACACTACTTACAATATAGATCAGTGGAACACACTCTCTCTGTCACTCACACACTATGGGTGAACCTGAACAGCATGTCTTTGGACTGTGGGAAGAAACCAGATTACCCGGAGAAAACCCACACAGACACGAGGAGAACATGCAAACTCCACACAGACTCAGCGCAGATCGAACCCACATCTTCTTGCACCACCCAGGCGCTGTGAGGCAGCAGGGCTACTCGCTGTGCCACCGTTTGCCCAATTTACCCAACCTGTGCCCACCTAATGCCAAAGCAATGCCAAAAATCGCATCCCTTCTTCCTCTCTCCCACAGCCACATTCACAAGGCCTACAGAGGTGCATAGATCACATTCAAATGCTTCTTACTGCAATAAATAAAACCCATATAAATTAATGCTTTCTGATTTAAAGCAGCGGGGATGCCGCCCACTGCCCCCCCCATCCTCGAGGCTCAAATAACATGGCGCTTTCATGTTGCGAGCGATAAAAATGAAGCAGGAGCTGGTCCCGGGCACAATAGGCATCCCCCATCTACCCCTCCCGAGGCCCACATCCGTGCCCCAGCACACTCTTGACTAAACAAATAAGCGCTCTACTTGGCCTGTTTCCCTCCAGCAGGCACCAAATGCAGCAATATAGTGGAGTCGCTCTCATCGCCGCACTCTTCAACAGCGCTGAGGACGACCAGCTTTCCCTTGCACCGCAGACACTTTAACTTGAGCCAGGGGGAGCAAGCACTTGCACTCATGAAGGAAAAGAGAAAATTTGTTGTACATGGTGTACCGCGGTATGTCCGTATTTATTCACCTACCTCAAAATCAGAGCTGAAACAATTACAAGCAAAGCAAACATGCATGTTCTTGCTATAGTTTGCTTCAGAGGGGGTGGAGGAATTAATCCATTACAAGTAATGAGTGATAGTTAATGGCAAGACTGGACTTTTTCAAAGAAAGTGAGCAAGTCCAGAAACAAGGATGTACAGTATCTGCAGGTAACTGGTGCCCAGCAAGGGGGCTTTGGGCCACAGCAACTCTCCCTCATTAAGAAGCGCGGGCAACAGGAGCAAGTTGTCCTCTCCGAGCGACAGCAGCAGTATGACAGCCACACCAGAGCCCTGCCACACACTGCATGTCACCCAGCTAGACTAGCTGTGTGCAGGGACGACAGTGACATGGGTTAGGTCCTCTCACAATCAAAATGTCATGATGCGAGAAGCTGAGTAGCACAGGGGCTTCACACTTGCGCAGCAGCACATGCACAAACTACGAGAACCACATTTCAAAATCACACACCTCACAAAGAGGGGACTGAGAAGCAACTTTCTAAATTTGAAGAAGAAAAAAAAAAAAAAAACTATCCTTTAGTCTTAAAGGAAATGATGGATAATGTCACAGCAAGTTGCGTGCCACATATTTGTGTACCGTCACCAGCTGAAAACGGCATCAAACCAAGACAAGCAAAAGCTTTAAACTAAACTGACAGGGTGCTTTAAAACAACATGTAGGCTTGCTGAACAAGACTGCCGCCTGAGACACATTGTTGGCACAAGATGAGCATTTTTTCCCTCATTATTAGGAATAATCTTACATGACGGTTCTTGGGGAAAAAAAAAAAATGGGGAAAAAAATTAAGAACAAGAAGGTTCTCATCTCCCCCCGCCACATTTTTTCAAAACAGCAACAGGCCCTGAACCCCCTGGGTACAGATACCGTAAATGCACATACTATAAAAATGTGAATGACAGGAATATAAATGTGCAGAAAAAGGCCTAAATCAGAGAAGAGCAACAAGGTGCAGCTCTAATAACTGCAGAGGAAAATAAATCACAAGAAATGTCACCCAGAATGAAGTGCCACATCAGTTCACTTTCAGCCAGGCATTCGAGCAAATACTGACCACAATCCCTCACAGATGTGTGGAAATAAGTACACAGGAGAAGGGCGTAAATATGGGTAAATACATGCACAGAGGATGAAATGTAAACAAGCTTCAAAGAACCTGTACAACATGAAAAAAAGGCTCAATGCTGTTAGGCCCCTGGAACCACAAGTGTACACAAGCTACCTAAGACAGAATAGGAGAGAATGTGTTGTCAGAGCTAACGAGGACAAGAACAATGCAAAAGTGGTTCTGGGATGTAGCCTGAACACAGCAGCTGCAATTTGTCATCTCCGCTATCGGATGAGAAAGCAGAACAGAAGATCAAATAGTGCTGGACGAATTGACAAAACATATTGAGGAAAAAAGGGTCTTATTTCTTACTGCTGTACTCTTAAAAAAAAAAAAAAAAATTAAACACTGCTCACATTAGACCTTGAGGTCACACAAAGTTATACACAAGTTGCAGTTCATGAGCACAAGTGTGTTTTTAAAATAATTCTGAACACTGTATTGAGCAGGCAAATCACAATAAGACCACTTTCATCATCACAGCTTTTGGCTTATAAACCAGTTTGTTGTATGTAACTCTACTGGTCGGAAGTGTTACTCATATAGGGGAACAGCAAGCTGGCTAAGAGGACTCTGGAAAGTAGGATGGCTGTGCTTTGCCCGCATTTACATTCCTTCATGAGCACATTTCTGCACCTTATCAGTAAAGCCTCCTTCCCTGCAATACAGCATAGATGTGGGGCATAGCTGAACTTTTCTGCTCCACACTTCTCGCCCTCTTACATGTCTCTAAAGGGGCTGACTCAAAATGGGATTTATCCCTTCCCAGTATAACTCTTCTCATCCTCTCCACCCTTCACTTCCAGAAAAGGGGAACTTTCCCTGGGCTCTGCCTTTCAAACACTCAGGAACATTCCGCACAAGCAAGGGGCCTCCAACAGATGTTCCCAGGTAGGCTACATGACCACCCCTGCACTCATTCTCCTCAGACCGAAAGGGGACTCTGAACCAAGGGTTTAAATAGAATTTCAATAAGGGGGCTTCAAAAACTAAATGTCCAAAAAGAAGGTACTAAGGTAGAATGTTTCTGCCTCTACAGAAAGCAGCGTGTCAAGGTACTCGAGTCCCTTTGTCCACAGCTCGAGAAGCGGCATGACACCGCCTCCTTTTCATCCAGTCAGATCCACACCGAATTCCGGCACAGGTCCGAGGGCCACCGTCATGCGAGCGCTGGACTAACAAGGATGGCATCACCGTCCTGCTCAAGCCTTCCTACAGTCAATAAGATCTTGTTGCTATTATTTTCCTCTGCAAAAATGATCAAAGTCACAGTCATTTATAGCATAAAGCTACAGATCTATTACTATTTAGATAACATTTATTATAATGTATATGAAAAAATAGACAAGCTTGAACTTTCCCCAGTTAATTTCAAGTCATTTAAACTCACTTAGGGCTATTAACCGCATGTATTTTTAGACACATTTGGTATTGTGGACAGTGTAGTAGCCTGATGTCACTTCTTTTGACAGCTCTCAGCCCACCAATGTAATGTAAACATGAGCGGAAAAGACGACAATGCCCAGAACGCACCCGCTCGCACCGAGAAATCTCTGTCAAGCAGCTGGGACAAGGTATATTTCAGGAGCACTGCCTGAGTGCAACACAAAGCTGCAGAAGAGAAATAATCGGGTGGCTTGTGCAACAATCACTCTTCCTGATTTTCCGGCTTGACCAGAAATGACATACTCCCCATTTACCAGAACAACACACTGAAGGCAAATGGGCCACCGGCTGCAAACGGCTGCATGTGTGCAGAATATGAACTGTGTACTTCACTTCAGCACTACTTTAAACCCTGAAATCCTCTGAGATGTCTCTGCTCACGGGCTATAAATAGATCTTTCCAGAATAGCACACACCTTGAAGAGGCGCTGAAAGCATGCCAGTAATATCCTGTAAGCAGTGCCAGTGTAAGTGCGAACTTGGGACACAGGTGTGCTGTGGTTAAATGCATCTCCACATACAGGCAACATGGGGCTGACGCCAGGGCTATGGGGTTCATCCCGAGGTTCTGATCGACTCCTTTACTGAAACCAGCCCACCTTCTCGGGTAAACCCCCCCCAAAAAAAAAAAAAAAAACCCAACTGATTTGCTCTGGGGGAGGGTGTAGAAGGGAGTAAAACCAGCTACGAAAAAAATGCAGCATGAGTACTTGCAAGGTACCTTGCAAGACATTCAGTGCTGAGTTTGAATTTTTTTTTTTTGTTTACACATTTTATTGGTGAAGGAGCCATTCGGACACCTAGACGAGCACGCACGCACGCGCACACATACACCTCCTCGGGAAATACCTGAGGCACCGACATGTATTTAAGGGGGTGCTGAGATAAACATACCATTCTGTGGTTATCAGCGAAAAACAACAACGGGGCAAATACAAATTAATCATTAAGCTGAAGATATGAGTCGGGCCGATTCGGCTGTATTTTCCGCACGGATCGACCGTTAGCAAGTGACGAGCGGCCCATGTGGGTCAGTGACTGACGATAGACACTAGGAAGGCAGGCCGCGGGCTGGTCAGCTTAGGCACCTTCCAAAGCCATTTTACCAACTCGCCCACCCTCCTTTTTTAATTAATAACAGGCACGCGAACTCCTTGAGCCCTGCGGAAAGCGGCCTCTACGACACTCTGGACACAAACACGAAACATAAGCACCGAGTACCTTCAGCGCTCTCAAACTTTGAAACGGCGGTGCCGAGATTAGGCTCCATCCCCGCGGAGGAGCCCCGAAGCCCGAGCCCAGGCCGCCCCACCTCGGGCTTGCCTGGCTGTGCACAAGCCGAGCCGCGGAGCCCGGAGCCCCGAAGCCGAACACGAATCCGGATAGCCGAGTTTGGAGTAGCGCTGAAGGGAAACACGAGCGACGAGGCTTCGCGGCGAGCCGAAGAGAAGGAACATTAAAGGTAAAAAAAAAAAAAAAAAGGAGCTGCTAAGAGGTGAGAAGCTCGTGAAGCAGCAGCAGTAAGAGTGAGACATTCGGCACCGAGCGCACTGAGTGGAAACATTTCATTTTTACCCTGAAACGGCGAAAACGACTGCCCCCACGGAGCTTTTTGAGCTTCCATGCTTGGAAAACGTCTCCCGTGTTATCGTCATGACATATATTCGAATTTATTGTTCAGCCTCTTCGAGAAACTCGGGCGCCTTTTGAAGAAACACACTTCTTTACACTCGGTTCGTGATTCACTCGTGCGCGAACTGTGCGTGTTTTAATATATGAAGGGTTACCGTTGGGCACAAACTTCAAACATTTGATCTCAGCGTAAAATGCCATTTCCCCCGTCGTTCGCTCGCGTTAGCGAGTTTCAAAGTGGACACACACAGCAACGAAAACAAACGTCTCCGTATGAACTGCGATATCGACATGTTGAACTTGAGCACATTTTAACTCGTTTTGTCCACGGTCGGAATCGTACGTAAGAGAAAAATGTGGACCAGGTGGACTCACTCGCTTCACTAGTAACACACACACGGGACACCATTTTTCGTAAACGTTTGGGACAAGCGAACGCGACACAGCACGTGTTTAGCTACTGTGCGGCGTGTTTTGTGTGCTAAACGCTAGCTGAAACTTGTGAGTATTGGGGAAAATAAGGGAAATGTGCCACAGCGCGCGCTCCTCCTTCCTTCCTTCCTTCGTCTGTGGCTCCTGTGCCGCTGAAGCAATTTTGCAAACCCGTTTCGGCCACGAATGACGCAGCTCGACTAAAACTGCTGCTCAAACACGACGGTAAATCAGCCGAGTGTCCTTGTCCTTCTGAGCAATTCCGCCGCACTCTTTCCCGCACCTCTTTCCTCCATACACGTTCGTCTCTCGCGACAGCGGAACGCAGTCGCCATGTGCAAAGAGCTAAAGATATATAAAGGAAGCGATTTACCGTGCTGAGAATGGAGGTTAATGGCCGTCGGTAAGTATTTCCCAGCGTAGAGGTTGACCGCGTGTCCCGCGCCCAAGTGACCGGGGGTCTGAGCGATTCTGCCGGCTGCAAGTCGGTGCGTCTCCATCGCCAGCCCGGAGAGCAACGAAGGAGCTTCGTGGATTGATCGGGGGGGTCCGAAATCTCGGCCATCCATTATCCAAAACAGCTTAAGTTGATGAAAAAAGGCGATCAGAAATTCCCGACATCCAGGCTGTTAAACAGTCCATAAATATCCCGGCAATTCGTCGTCTCTCTCCGACATTCTGCGCACCTGAAAAGGAAGAAACCATAAAAAGTGCTCCTAACATAGACAAAACAGAACCAAGCCCGTCGTCACCGCTGTGTTAAGAAGAAAACAAACAAAAAAAAAGATATATGCCAACTTGTCTTAGAAAGTCTTGCAAGTTTTTTAAAAAAAGTGAATTTTTTTCTGAACGTACTGCAAACATCGCACTAAAACGAAGTGCGACTAAAGAGTACTGTGTCGCCGAGCGAGGGGCGCGCAGTTATCTCCAAAGACACACACACACAGCTGGGATCGAGGAAACATTCTTACACACAGTTTTCAAAGGGTATGCGTATGGGCCGATCGGATGTGTAGCCTCTGCTTTCCAACGCTAAACATGTATAAACTGACATTAACACGTTAGAGCGTCGTGTTTCTCTTACTGAAGTATATGCGGTCGAGGCTAACAGCATATAAAAACACATATTTCATGATCCTAAGGCACCTTTTTATTTTGTATCCGAGCAGCTTTTTTACATGATGCTCTCCAATTCCAAGGTGAGCACAACGAAGCAGTGTTTACCTTCTTAACCGCATATTTATTACACATTTTTACGTGTCTAAATAGATGTTTATTAAATTGGCTGGATAGTCCCAACAACGATTTTCGCAAACGCATCAACACGTTACATTTCTCAAAACAAGCTGTTTTTATTTCGCCCCTGGATGTGTTGTATTTTTCTACAATAACAGCCGTACACGCAACAACATACAAGTAAAGTGAGGTACCCTAAAGGCATGTAATGGTGCCACAGTACGCCACACACTGCTGTTTGTGTCCTTGTATCTACACAAGTCTGTATGATTTCTACAGTACTGATGATAAATTATTTATTATCCTCTCGCTTTGTCACCTATCGCAACATACTTGCCATCCCAAAGTTAGATATTTAAAAAAATATTAAACTCAGTAAGTAGCGCACTTTTTGCTGCGAAACGTTAAATGTTTGGCTGAAAGTGCTTCTAAACATATGACATGTATAAATATTGTAAAGAGAGGGATGTGATGAAACTTAAGTGGACTCGAACCCGCTGTTCCTGCCCGGGCCACACACTACGCTGGATACGACTTGGATGAAACTTCGTTACTTACCTAACTAAAGTACCTCGACAACTTGTTCAAAAGAGACGTCCCATCTTCACAAGGCCGCTTCCTCGGAGCCTGTGCCACATGATGATGCTGCTCGCATTGTGAGAGCTACTTTATCACATTTACACTCCATTTAGTAAACATTTGCCCGCCTTTTCAAAGGTACTTTGAACTCGACTGCTACGTATGAGTATTCCGTGCCTTTCGTTCGCGCATCGACGTTTTTACCATATTTCAACAGCGAATTCCTCCTTGAAATGGTGTTACACTTCTTGGGGAAAAAAAAAATATCTTAAATCCAGAGGTCCACAAAAAGATGTCAGAAACCCCATTTATCGACCATCCGATCAGAAGCTGTACCTTAGCACGGGGGCAAAAAAAAAGACCCTTTGCAAGTATCTCTCAGCAGACCGCGGTAAACTGTTCGACTATGAAACAAGCATTGTTTTACAAGCTCCGCCCCTTTCAATCCAACCACACGGATTCTGCAGCTCGGGCTACGATTGGCTGCTTCCGTTGTCCATCACGTCAGTGTAAACACATTGGCTTCTCGCCAGCCATATAAAACTAATTATGGAGCGAGGAGGCTGTGCTGTTTCAAGGCGCCCTTCCTTGCAGACAGGGCGAGCAAAACAAGCAGTGAGAAATTTTTAGGCAGACAGTTTCAAGGCGGCTCTTATTCAAGCTTTACAGATCAAAACAGAGGAAGACGGGCGGCACTAGTAAAGGACATAACTCTGTCCAGTTCTCCCTTAAGCAGGTCAGAACACAAACTGCCCATGTTTTACAGTACAGTATGTGGACGGTATTTTGTTTTACATACCGACATTTGTCAAATTATTTGAACGAATTATGTGCAAATTATCGTCTACTGTTCTGAGATCGTGATTAATTTAATCTTACCTGTCTTCTGACTGCAGTGTCCTGGACGTCGTGATGTTTCGGCGATAGACTTGGAAACGACCAGGACTGTGCGTAGTTCCATTTAGAAAAGTGAGACCTTCTGTACATGGTTATCAACCAGAGACGTTTCTAAAAGCACGCGCAGAGACTTTTACACACACATATATTTATTATTAAATATTACTGTAATTATATATGTATAAAAATATCAGTTAATACAAAGTTTGTGATCAAGCTTTTAAATGCATGAAACGTTAAAAGCACTCGGTTAAGTTTTAATACTTAAGTTTCGGTAAGCTGTAACCGTATTAATAGGCTGTTTATTTTTTAATAGCAAATTACGAAATAATATTTGCTTTAAATGACACATCCTTGCACGCGCGTAATACTTTTCCCCAATAAAATGAGTATTTTTCTCGAAAGCTAAATTCCCATAAGAAAATTAACCTTACGGTATGAACAAATCTATTATTAAATGTCGCGACAATGTGCAAGGTTTTAACATAAAAATAAATCACACATTTTGAGTTATTAAGGAGAGTAGTTCACAGAGAAACGCAAGTGTTCTTCAGCACAGCGACTGAGGGGGACTCGGACGGGTCCAAACGTTGCCACTAAAGTTAAATAAATAAATAATAAAAATAACACTTTGGAATGGCAGTATTTTATTTGTGATTTGCAGTGCGCGTTGAGCATGTTTACGATCTATGCATATGTTTTGAAGTCTCCGCGCAATATTTCGGTGTAACGAAAAATAGTTGATTTAAAAAACATTTTACGAGCGGTTTCAAACTGCCCATTTCGGGTCCTGACGTGACGGTTTCAAGTCACCCTTTCCCGCTCCTCTCCTCCCTTCCCCTCCCCTCCTGTTCAAGCAAAGGGAGAAAAAGACAAAAATAGTAACGAGTGGAGAGGAAAAAAGGGCAATATATGAATGTTACAGCAAAGGGGGTACTCGTTTGGTTTGAACTTCAGCCGAATGCCGTTTCTGCCCCCTCCTTCCCCTTCTCGTCCTCGCTTTCCAAAGTGAAAGGAGTGCAACTTTTTTGGAGGACACTGGATTGCTCCCAGTTCGGCCGAAGAACGAGCGGGAAGAAAGGGGCCGACGGATGTGAGGACTGGGGGAGGGTGGCGCTCTGGGAGGAAGGGGGGAAGGAGAGAACGGAGGAAGGAATGAATGCGGCAGCGGACAACATGGCTGCCTGAACCCGGGAACAGCCGACGGAGAGGCAATCGGCGACACTCTGGCCTCTCGACACCGTTTCATTCGCCCGCTTTTCTAACCTTGCAAGGGACAGATGTATTTGATTTGCTTCGAATAAAATGTCGGCAGTGACCAGACGACTTGACTTCCTTCCCACAGGAGCATTCGGACGCCCGGCGCGTGTGGACGCGACTGTCTGCTGCCGTTTCTTGAGCCACGCAAATTTCGTGTTATCGTTCCCTAAATGAAAAGGTGTGAAATGGGTATGTATGAAATGTGGTCTTACTGCTAATAAATTTGATACAACACGTATGTTTTTTTTCATAATTATTACAGACGCTTTGAAAAACGCGTGTTTTCAAGCGCCCGAGACGGACTGTTTGGATTGGTTATTACGGTGAAATTATTTTTTTTTTGGGGAAACAACACTAAAGGTGCATTCGTTACTAGTCGCCTGTCGATGTACAACACTTGAATTGCACATATTTTGTATTCTGCTCTCCTCTGCGTAATATGTTACATGACCATATGTTTTTTTTTTTTTTTTTTTTTTTTTTTTTAAATAATAAAATATCTGCACCCATGTTTTTGGGGTGGCGATTAGATGTAATGAGGGAAAACCCAGTTTTCTACTCTTTTCTTTTTGTCCTCACATTTTGGGACTGGTTTTTTATTTCAGATTTATATATATATATAGCTGATGTTCCATAGATGTATTATTTTAAGCCTGTTGTCTAAAGAAATAATGAAACATTGAATTCGCCGACTGGTATGTTGGAATGGTTACAAACCCATTTCCCTCAATCTGAACCCAAGAAGATTCTTTGCGTTTTAAAGCATTTATGGCCGAACTGATCAGTTGTTTACTGCACCCGTTTAAGTGATTAAAACACGGCAATCGGCGCCCCGCCAGTGTTTAGAAACGTTGGCCGTGTGAAATGCGTAGAGTATCGGCCAAAGCGCAAAATAAAATGTATTGAAATTATTTAAAATGTGTCAACAAACAGCAAACCCTTAAAACGAGGAAAGAAATGCATAATTGCATTACTGGAAGTGCGCTCGTCCTTGCATGTTTAAATTGTGTCCAGCTTAATAAAAATATTTTCTGAGTAAGAGGAAAGTTTTTTTTTTTTTTTTTAAATCTATTAATTGCCTATTGCACTAAAAGATTAGTACCCCGCAATGTACGATCAAAATAATAAAATAAACTTAACTGGGGATTAAAAAAATCTACATTGGAAATTTTGAGAACAGGTAAGCGGTTCTAATGTGCTGTAATGTAATATTCTATTACTATATCATGTTAATCTGATGTACGGAAAAACAGTACATCCTCAAACTGTACCGCAATATATTCTTGTGCTTTACATGGCGTTTTCACATTAATAAGTGGTTATTAATATTGTGGCAATAATGCACATTTAATTGCTTTTCTTTTTCTTTATTAAGGTCTTCAATTTTAACTGAAATCGCTGCCAGTATTCCTTGATTTTAAATATATTACAAGTCACTTTACACTTTCGGGTTCCTCACATATAGCGCTGTATCATGTAATTTTAAATATGCAAGTAATGGATCACACGGGTCAGATTTATGTCATTATTATTAGCAATGTATGTGAATTTCCACAGCAGGGTCTACAGTACATCCAGTTCATTAGACGTGCGGATTGCGATGGAAGGACTTGTTTTGCGGGTTGCAAAATTAGGTTTTTGTCGGAAAATAGGCATTGAAAGTCGTTGACGCTCGTGAATTGTATTGTTTTTTATTAAATAAATGCGTTGTCACAAAGGGACACGTGTAGCGGACATAAAATATGGGAAATATGTCACAAACTATTTAATAATGACGATAACTAATAAAATGGGCGCTTTTGATACGTAAAACAACGTCATTGACGTGTCAAAGTTTTGGCAAGACTGCGATTATTGTTGAGAAATTGAACACACGGTTCATAAACCTAGAATTGAAACACCGGCTCCTGACAACGTTTCTTCACGTGATGCCGAATGGTTTTTTGCGTATGAAGCCCTGTTTATACTCACACTGTGCGATCCGTCCGTGAGCCCACTTCACAATCCGAGTTTCACCTCGTCTTACAAAGCGTATAAATCTATCAGTAATCGCGTCAGGAAATAAATGACACGTTCGCGATTTTTGCCGCCTTCAAGGTATGAAAAAATTCAGTAGTGCCGCGCACGTCTTCCCCTAGACGTGTGTTTCTCCTCTCCAAGTTATAAATAAACGTAGGGCTTTTTTATTATAATTAAGTAGTGGCGTTATGTTGCAGCTAGGGAGTTTAACGGCCAAGACACACGTGACATTCTTGTATAGTTTAGTAAATCAAAGACCCTGGAGTGGATGATAACCTGTATTCCGTTTGAAATAAGTGTAAATAATTTTAAAGTACAGTACACTGAAATCCAAGGAGCTGTAAATGTAGCGAGAGCGACGCATGAAGAGATGAAGGTATGAAACGGTTAAGTTCATTCGCTGAGACTCAGACTGGCCGCAGCATGTGTGTGTGTGTTCAGGTTTTGCATCAAGTTTTTTTCCACACAATAATGAACACAGTAAGACTTACACTAAAGCATTTGTGTTTCCAGCCAGAAAGAGCAGGGTTAGTGTGAGTAAAAAGTGAAGTGTAACATGAGCACTGCTCTAAGTGAACACGGACTGTGTGGTAAATTCCATAATGTAAGTACAGTAAAAGTAGATGAAAATGTGACTGTATGCTGCCTGGCCATCCAAAAACGGCCGTAATGTCCCGCAGGGACAGCGCTTCTGTGCCCCCAGAATTTAACCGTGTTCCTTATGCTGCTCTCTTCCATGATCGCATTTACTTCTCCGGTTCCGGGATAATAATGAACTTGAACGTGAGCAGCGCGCGGCTAGATCGATAATCCTCTTGCGGAATCGATGGGGTCATTCGTTGCTGACCCACAGAGATTCATTTGGTCATTACGTGCCACGCGTCATATAGACCGTGCCTTTTCTTTTGGTTCTGATTCGAGCTGGAACAAAGTTGACCCTCACTGGCCATTGTTCAGAGCCCGTTCTTCACCCTTCACCACCCCCAAGACAGCGATGATATCCACGTGTATTTTATTTTTAGGCCACGGCGAAGTCACGTGGAATTCACACTCAGTGAGAGTTACATTTTCATTACTGAAAACATACCGTTTAAACGTGCAGCTTCATTTACCCCTGAAGTACAGTATTGCCGCACAGGTAAATTCACGGAAGATGCGCGTCTGTGTCTGTCGAAATACTGTTTCACACCAAAAATACAGTAATTGTTCCGACGGTGACGAGACTCGAGAGCCTCGTTTTACTGAAAAGCAACAGTAAAGAGCTGAGTGCATCGGGCATGTGTACCTTTCTGTAGTAAATAACATTCCGACATAAATGTTTACCTGTGTATCATTGCGTCTTAAATGTTTACTTGTGCGTCTTTGCGTCATATGTTTAGCCACAGCGCGTATTTATTGCATTCAGTGTACAGAGCGACATATTTCTTATCGTCTTATGGACCGAAAACGAGCAGCATTAGACACGCAGCGAATTTTCTTTATAAAATTCTGTTGTTACCAAGCAGTGTTTAATCGTGCGCGTGCTGTGCATGTTTTTTAGGTATCGATTACCTCTGGAGGGGTGCGGTGGCGCAGTGGGTTGGACTACAGTCCTGCTCTCCAGTGGGTCTGGGGTTCAAATCCCGCTTGGGGTGCCTTGCGGTGGACTTGCGTCCCGTCCTGGGTGTGTCCCTTCCCCCTCTGGCCTTACGCCCTGTGTTACCGGGTAGGCTCCGTGACCCTGTATGGGACAAGCGGTTCTGAAAATGTGTGTGTGTGTGTGTGTGTGTGATTACCTCTGGTTCCGTTTCATACTGATAACTATTATAACACGCTGATCGTCTAATGCCCGAAAAATTTCTGTCAAAACACAGTAGTAGAAATAGTCATGAAAATGAGCCAACTATTCTGTACTTCTCACCTCTATTTACGGTCTCCTAGTCACTCACGTTTACTGCCACATCCCCCCGTTCGGCTTTTTATTCATAAATAAAACAAATGTATCTATAGTTATAATTAAAAGTAATTAAAGTAAAGTAAATCCATAGTATCCATGTTCTGGAAAGTGTGTGTGTGTGTGTGTAATTGTAGCATATGAACGATTTAGGGCTCACTTTTAAATAATTCAAGCATTCAAACAGGCACATTAACCATTAAAATAAAAAGATATTATTTAGAACAAGAAAAACCTAGAAAAGTCGTGCAAAAACATTGAACTGATACTGAGATAATGAAGGAAACCTATTTTTTTTTTTTTTTGAATTAGGTTTCATATAGATCAGCAGCAGTAAGGGATCACAGCGCAGTGTCACATTCTAGCAGTCCATGAAAATGATGGGCAATACATAATGTGGGCCAAGTGTTTTGATGACAAGAAGCCTTCTAACAACATCAGATGCAGCTTGTTCTTCGCCCTGGTGAGTACAGTGACAGCTTGGACACTGACCAGTAGTGACCACCAGTCAATGGTCAGTGACTCAATCCTCAAGGCTTGCCCATCAGTTCATTTCTTCAAGGGACAGGCCATCTACATTAAAACACTGATCTGCTTTGAAAGTGTAGCAAATCCCACTCAGTGTACAACACACTTATTAACCGTTTAACAGGACATTTAATACAAATGATAGTTTGACTTTCATTCAAACCATAACGATAAATAATAATTAATCCTCAGAATTGATTATTGGCTAAATCAACCAAGTAGCAAAGTGAGAACTTTCCATTAAATCAAAACTAGGCAAAACACCACCCTAGTTATATAACATAAATGTAATAAGTTGGTAATAATAGCCCCTACTGTTTCAGTAAACTAAGAGGAAAAATATTTCTGTGCACGTTTATTCATTATAATTTGTGAGTGTTTCTGAAATTATTTTAAAGGCATGTGCTTGCTATTAATTTATTTTTTCAAGCAAATGGCACTTTCTGGTATGTCACTGGTGGTTGCCAGAACTTGTCCTGAATTAAGCTGAATAGCAACAATCATCACACATCCACATCTTTAGCACAAGGCATGTATATGTCTTTTGTTGGGTTGTTCTGATGCCAGATCTATATTGTTAAAATAAAGTTGAAAAAGCCACAGTAAGTCACATGACACTCAAAAATGACATGTCAGCTCTCCCTCTTGTTCCCCAGCACTGCTGCATGGTGTTTCATGCCATGATTTAAGGGACTCTTTGTGGGGAGCCCCTTAAAGGCCTGACATCACTACACTTGAGAATCCATCTCTTCTGGCCAGTACCTTGTCAATTAACAGGTAGCTTGTTGGGATAAAGGGGAGTGGGGGTGGGGAACTGAGTGCAGCAAACCATTCTCCTAAGGGCATAGTGTGGTGGGCTTCACGTACCCATGCTATGCTCAGATACATGGTGTAAAATTTAGGCCTGAAGGATGCAAAGGACAGATTTCTTCAGAAAAGAAATCTTTGCTCCAGCCATAGCTTCTGCTATTTAGACCACCTGACTGTCCAGAGCTGTTTATTATTGTTATGGTAATAAATCCGTCGGACCTCAGTGTCTCTTGAGGACCAATGTCCCACAGTCATCACAATGCAGGTGGTGCTCATTTAAGCGCTGAAGAGAACCATGCTCATGGACTGTAATATTTCAAGTAACAGTACAGGGTAGGGGCGGGTTTGCGGTTCAAGTCCTGCTTGGAGTGCTTTGCGGCGGACTGGCATCCCGTCCAGGGTGTGTCCCCTCCCCTTCTAGCCTTGCTCCATGTGTTGCCAGGTTAGGCTCTGGTTTGCCATGACCCCGTTTGGGACAAGCGGATGTAGACGTGTGTGTGTGGTAGAGGGTGGGTGTTTTGCTTGGGCCTCTAGGCCATTTAAACAGGTCCTGCTGGTGCATTCTTAAGTGAATCCATCCATCCAATTTAAAAAACTGCTTGTCCTGGGCAGGGTGGTGGTGTACTGGAGCCTATCCCAGAGGCATTGGGTGCTAGGCTGGGGCGTACACCCTGGGTGGGATGCTAATCCATTGCAGGGTAACGCTTAAGTAAATATTTCATGTACAGTAATTGACCACAGGAAAGATGGGCAAATTTTATAAGTTGTTAGAAATATTGTGTATAAGTATTGATAAACTACTGAAATGGTATCAGTAATTGCAATGAGAAAGTTGGACTTTGAGTAGTAGAGTGATAATGCAATATCCACATTCGACAATGGATCCTTTCCAAAAAGCTATAAGGTTTTATACCTTCCTGACTAGATATGGTTTAGCTGCTTTCAAGCTAGGGAGGGTGTGGTGGACCAGTGTGATCTGCCAGTGCCTGCTGTGTGGTAGGTCTGGGGTTTGAGCCCTGTTTGGGGTACCTTGCAACAAACTGGTGTCCCATCCTGGGTGTGTCCCCTCAGCCCTGCATCCTGTGTTGCCAGGCAAGGCTCCGACTGACCCTGCTTGGGAGAAGTGGTTGTTGATATTAGATGGATGTTTTCAAGATGAGTTTGCCTTGACCTATGTTTTTTTTCCAAAGAACACGGAGGAAAGGCATTCAGCAGTAAAGGATCACACTGAAAACATTTATGATGGGACAGCAGCCATGTTTTCTGCAGCCAGTTACATTGGCTGCACAGTCGAGGTAAGGCCTTGACACTGACCTTCACACCCACCTCTGTCAAACCATTTAGCTTGTTTGTGCACAATTCCCGATGCTAACAGCCAGATGGCCAAATTGCTGCAGCTCCCAGCACAAATGCCCAAAAAAGCCATAAGGTACAGCATACCTTGAAAAACTGTATAGTTGCTCTGGGAATCTGCAGTGCAAAATGCAAGTTTTATTGGCTTTGTTTCCTCTACATTATCAAATATCTGAAGGCAAATGGAAGATTGCAACAATAATCTTAGATTTTCCACGTGTTTTTACACATAAATCCAAGTTCCGCAGTAATGCTTTCCATGAAAAGATCTTCTAAGGAAAGTTATACCACATTCAGGTTTTAATAATTTTTAATAATTTCCAGTCATCCTTTTATGCTGCTGTAGTACTTTTAGTGAAGCAATGAATGCGATGAATGTAAGAAAAAACGGCTGAATTTATACAAATGCAACTTCAGCCACTTGCTCGCATGAGACAACAATTATCTTCACAGAAAACTGCAGATCTCTTTGGTCATGTCTCTTGTCTTTCAGCTAAACAGTTGCAAAAGTGGATAGAATGGTATGACTACAGGAAAGATGTGCAAATGTTATAAGTTGTTAGAAATATTGTGTATACTGTAAGTATTGATAAACTAATGAATGAATGAATGTTAACAAAACCAAACAAAACCTTTTAATCCCAGAGGGAAATGAATGCACTTTTGTTACAGCTTGATTCAGTGTATACCTGCTGGCTCTGGGTGGGCATGTGAGATACAGAATGGATTTTGGTGATTTTAGAAGGCCATGCAAATAATTTAGGGCAAAGATGAAGCATGCCAGTTTTCCTTCTTCCTTCCTTGGTTGTTTTCCTTCGAGGGGCTGTGTGTCCCTGTGAAAGACCCCATATGATGAAGTGAGGGGGCCCTGTGACTGCAGTACATGGACTGAACAAAAGCCCCCAAATAAGCAAGGTTTTATTGTTTTGAAAGTGCTTCTCTACGTAATACACATTTTGTAAGCCTTTTCTTGGGGCCTTCAAAAAAGACTTACAGGTGTACGTACCAGTGAAAGAAAACCAGTGATAATACAGTACGTTTTAGACAGGTAACCTGTAATTCAAGTGAATGGATGCTTTAAATAGGAAACATGACGTTGGTAAAGTAAGCTTTTTCTGAAATATTTATCTATTTATTATTACAACCACAGTTTCCCTTTTGCCCCAAAGGTTGCATGAACTTTTGAACACAAAAGGTGCTGTTATTTAACCGGTGCCAGTAATAATACTAATTTTTTTAGAATTGGGACAAAAACACAATTAAATAGAAACAAAAGTAACAAATACTACAAGGAATTTTCACTTACATTTATTTAGGATACGCTTTTTTCTAAAGCACCTTCCAATGAACTCCATGTAGTGTTATCAGCCGACACACTTTATTCACCAAGGTGACTTACACTGTTAGATATACTACTTACAATGGGTCACTCATCCATACATCAGTGGAACACACTCTCTCTGTCACTCACACACTAGAGTTGAACTTGAATAGCATGTCTTTGGACTGTGGGAGGAAACCCATGCAGACACAGGGAGAACATGCAAACTCCACACAGATGGAGTGGGGATCAAACCCATGTTCTTTTGCACCACTCAGGCACTGTGAGACAGCAGCGCTACTTACTGTGCCCCCATGCCATCCCACTTCAACAGGATGTTGAAGCCTTGTTGGCTTACCCTCCAAACCAGCATCCATGTCATCATAGCATCCATCACATAGCTTATAAAAGGGTTGTGTAAGCAGAGTGGAGTGGAATGGAGAAGTGCAAACATATGGCCTTCGAGACCCATTCCACAAACGGACTGGTTCCTTGCAGCTCTTGCGTGGAAGGACACAGAGCCTTGGTTTACATTTTAGGTTAAAGTTCACTACTTGCATTCCAGGAGCTCTATCTTCACCTTCACAAATGTCACTTTTGCTTACTCGGTTTTAAGCAAGGCAGCTCTTTTTCATTTTAATTTCTAAAAAATTTCCTTTCAAAAGAAATTTGAATTGCCTTTTATTAGGGCAATTCAATCCGTTGTGGAATAACATTCAGATCCATAATCCATGCTTGGGCACGTAAAAAGAAACACTTCCCTAATGTATCTTGTGTTGTGTATGAAGTGACATCTGTGCATATGGGTGTAACTGGCCTACTGCAAAATGAACAGAAAAATGTTTCAAGAGGTTACGTTACAAAATGGAATTTAAAAATTCATTCAAGTTCACGTTATATTTTTATTTTAGTGAAAACTTTTGCATTCCACAATAATTTGTGAGTTTTCCTTCTTAGTACATTCAGCTCTGTGACTTGACACAACATGTCAATGTTTATCTACTGCTGCTGAAAAATGAAAAACAAGTGACTGGAAAGGCACTCTTAATCCTCTTTCAAATCCCTCAGATGTTGCGGATTTCTGACAAAAATGGACATCTGAAATTCTACCAAGTTACCGGAGAAATCCAGATTCCACCAAATGGACCAGATGCACTGAATTACACAAACCAGTTCAAGGGGAAAACAGTGGATTGATAGCAACCAGAAGACAAGTTGTTAAACACAGTAAATGGTGTTTAATGGAAAAAACAGATGTGTTTTTTGCAGGTCAAAGCGACTCTGACTCCGAAGCCTGCATAGGCAACTGAAATAATGCACCATCTGAACTTCCCCATTTTACTGCTCGGGTGTTTGCTGAGCAGCTAAAGCCCTAAATCTGGATCTGATTAATGGTTACCAGACAGTCCACAAGGGAAAAAACCTTATTACTTACCTTACACTGTCCATTTCTATCAAGTATTTATTTTTTAAACCCAGCCTCCCAGAAAGACTTACAATAATGTTTCCAGTGCGTTATCATTTATTTGTTTATTTTCTCTATTTCCCCAATGCTCTTATTCTAGGCAGTCATCAATCTATGTGTCAGTGTTTTAGACATTGTTACACTGGCCTTAGAAATTCATGTCTGATATTAAGTTACTCAGTTAAAACACAAACACACCATTGTAGAACATATTTATACTGTTGGAGTGTAAATCGGATTGGGTTCAATCAAAGTCAGCCACAAAAGTGTCATTTCTAATTTTGTTTCCTACCAAATTCTTCTAGCAACTGATACATGAATATTGGTGCTGAGTCAACTCTGAAATTTAATTTTATTGTGCTTGAACCCTCTAATCTCATAAATTGTCAAAATTGTTTAAATGATCAAAATTATACTGTGCAGATACTTCAGAAAGTGACAACATTTTGAGTCTGGCCAAGAGCTGAAGGGACCTTGATGGCTGAATCATGTACGAAAGGATTGCCAAGAGACTTTGGACAAACTGTATGAATGTACCATTCCTCTGCTTGCTTCTGTTCATCATACCCTTGTTTACCCTTTTGAACTGCACTGCAATAAAAGGACAGCTGGCATCCAGTGTAGATTTACAACCTGTAGTTGTCCTGACTGTCAGAATTCACAGGCTCACTTCTCGTTCTTCCCTGCAGTTGTTTGCTGCCTCTTGGACAGAAGGCACCATTCCAATTACACAACCATAAAGACATTTCAATGGATCATGCAGCAAAGCTGGAGAACTTGCTATGATTATGAAAAGCATAACTGTTGACCCTGCTTCTTTACAAGTATAATTATGCTTATCACCCTTGTGTCTTGCCGTGTGGACTGTGCCAATAGCTGTCAAGCAGATTGAGATTGGAGGTGACCCTTTTGTTCCAACAATAAGTGATTTATCTCCTCAGACAGCGGGTGAAGCGCTGGCTTCGAATCAAAACAGCCACAGGAGATTGATCACTATACTGGAGACATTAATATTCCTGCAATCTGTAAATGCAGTGGCAGCATGTAAGGTGTTTTTTTCTCTTTATTTTGACATGAGGGGGCCAGATTTCCAGCGGAATACTTTCAGGGTTTTTTTAATCTATATAGTGCAAAGCGATAACATTGTGTCAATGAGGTCTATGAAGTTACAATAATTTGTGGTGAAATCCTGGATTCCATATGGATTGGTATCTTTTACACACACACACACACACACACACACACACGGTGAGTGGGGGTGGCACAGTGGTTTTGACTGGGTCCTGCTCTCCAAGGGGTCTGAGGTTCAAGTCCTGCTTGGGCTGCTTTGTGACAGACTGGTGTCCTGTCCTGGGTGTGTCCCCTCCCCTCCAGCCTTGTGCCCTGTGTTAGGCTCTGGTTTGCTGCGACCCCACTTGGGACAAGTGGTTTCAGACAATGTGTATATATATATACATATATATATATATATGTATATATATACACACACACACACACTGTGTGTGTATATATATATACATATATATATATATGTATATATATACACACACACACACACTGTGTGTGTATATATATATATATATATATATATATATATACACACACACACACACACACACTGTGTGTGTATATATATATACATATATATATATATGTATATATATACACACACACACACACTGTGTGTGTATATATATATATATATATATATATATATATACACACATACACACACACACACTGTGTGTGTATATATACACACACACTGTGTGTGTATATATATATATATATATATACACACACACACACACTGTGTGTGTGTATATATATATATATATATATATATATAGAGAGAGAGAGAGAGAGAGAGAGAGAGAGAGAGAGAGAGAGAGATCAATACAAAAGAAAATGTGGTAGAAAAACTGTATGGAAAAGAACAATTAATTAGCTGTATTGAAAAAGGATTACACTATTAATAACATGGGGGGGTGCGGTAGCACAGTGGGTTGGACCAGGTCCTTCTTTCCAGTGGGTCTGGGGTTCGAGTCCTGCTTGGGGTGCCTTGCAACGGACTGGTGTCCCATCCTGGGTGTGTCCCCTTTACCCTGTGTTGCTGGGTTAGGCTTCGGCTCCCCGCAGCCCTGTATGGGACAAGCAGTTTGGACAATGTGTCTGTGTGTATTAATAACATTGAAATATAACACAGACTGTCATGGATGAGCTACACACAATGTACACCATAGTCGTAAAGCAGAAGTAATATGGAGCTCTAAAATACTTGGCTCCACACTGAATGTACCTATTTAAATGTGTCCCTGCTCTTGCGGGCACCAGTGAAAAACTCTGTATAGGCCATTTGTTTTTGTTTTGATATCAGATAATTCAAGGCACAGGATTCCAATATGTCACTATTAACATTACCCTGGATTTCACAACATGTATCTCATCTGGAAAAACAGCAGCAAGCAATTTAAATCCTAGAAAATAAAACAGGAAAGGTCTACTGTTTGAACTTTGTTGTTAATATTTTTATTCTACTCTCAGACTGGGTTACTGCAAAAAAGATGAAGAAAACAAGAGACTCACTGTATCACCAGTGTAACAAAGAGCAAAGAGATGTAATATGGATAAATTATGATAAAACATCCGGTTGCAAATCTCATCAGTAGTCAGTATTCAGTTTTCAGACATTCGCTGAGCTGATAAATTGGGAAAGATTATTAATCTTTTTTCATAGACTGTTAACTCAAGGATTGTGTTTGACTGTGCAAAAACATGAATGAGTGTGAATATTACAGCCACCGTCTTCTTTTCCAAATTGAGGGGTTTCTATTTTGAGTGACATCTCACAAGCCACCAGCACGAGATGGACAACTGAATTCCTACTGCAGAACATGAACAGATAAATGACTCAAAGGAGACCTTTTAGGGGAAAATATTCTGGGTCACATGTAATGCCAAACAAAGATTTTCTGTTCTGTTTGTTTCTGGAATTGATGTTTTTTTCTTCAATTCAAGGTTCTTTGGAGTTTCAATATCAAGGCACAGGAAAGATTTAACAATCTATTACAGATCTCGCCAGGTATTATCCATCACAGATGTGCACATATTTGAAAGTGATGCTCATGCGTCCTGTGTTGTTGCACTCGCCCCTCAGCGTATCTGTCCCATCTTTTAATATAACCCGAAACTTGTTCATCAGTATGTTGTTCAAACAAAAGCTAGTCAAGGCTTTGTAGTCTGCTATCCCTAGTTCTGTGAAAACTTACCATTACAGACATGCTTTGGATTCTAGAACTCTCTAGTGCAGGTCGTATCACTCACACAAGAAAAAAAAACACTTAAAGATGAATATCATATGGTGAATAATGTAATAAAGAATATTTAAAAAATTATTAAAAGTAAATCATAATAATCAAAACCAAACAAACACACACACTGTCTGAACCTGCTTGTCCTGAGCAGGGTCGCAGCAAACTGGAGTCTAACCGGGCAACACAGGGCGCAAGGCTGGAGGGGGAGGGGACACATCTAGGATGGGACGCCAATCCATTGCAAGGCACTCCAAGCAGGACTCAAACCCCAGACTCAAGAGAGAGCAGTAATTTGCCAAGCCCACTGCACCACCACAATAAAAAAAAGTCATGTCATGGTCAACAACCAGTAGCCTCAAGCAGGGTCGAGGTAAGCTGGAGCCTTACCCGGCAACGCAGGGTACAAGGCTGAAGGGGGAGGGGGTGCACCCAGGATGAGTGACCCAGAGCTTTAGTTAAAATATGTTAACTCAAATGGCACCACGTACAAGTGTCATGTGGCAAGAGATCTTGATCCTATTGTGAGGAGAGTCTGATCTGGGGTCCAGGATGGAAAATTGAGGACTTGGCCATCACTCAACTGAGTCTGAGTGCCCTAGCATCTACCAACTGCATCCAAAATGTCAGACCTGAAGAAGTCTCCCCTGATGGTGAGAAAGGACATTCTGAAGGCCATGCTGGGGGGTTATAGTAATAAAGCAACTCATGGAGGCTCTGTGACATTTACTTCTCGCCTTTGAAAAAGTTCTCTCAACTTCAACAAAACTGCACTTGAGCTACAACAATAGTTGTTTCATTTCATTACAACTTAAATAATAGCCTGGTCCAAAAAAGCACAAAATTAAAGGGCTATTTAAAAATGATCATGCACCAGCTCCATACTCCAAGGAAAAATATAATTATTCTACTTTTGCTTTGCTGACCAAAGTGCACTGCAGTTGCATATGTTATCTTGCAATATAAACTGCTTCACATAAAACATAAATCTCATCCATAATTGGCTGAATTAGTTTTTTCAGATCCAGCATTTGTAACAACAACCTGGGCACCATAGCTTGTTGCTTGTTTGCTCAGGTGATGGCAAGGCCCCCAGGACGCCACAGACATAGGAGAGTTCCATGGCTCCAAATATGGTGAAATCCATTCACAGCCATCGTGAAATATCTGTTGTGCTTCTGATGCATCTGGAGGAGAGGAGGAGGCTTTGAAACTATAACCATGAGGAATTCTGGTCACGCTAGAAAATGAGTCACTACCTGACAGGCATGCAGACAGAATACTGTATGTGTATATACTGAATATACAGTATGTAGAGTAGGCCTATGTGTTCATGTGAAGAATAGGTAGGTGTAGCAAATGCTTACAAATATGAGAAAGGGTACTAAATAAAATTATCAACAAATACTGGAGGAAAGTTAGGGTTATTTGAATGCTAGGGAGACACCCCCACTGTTGCATGTATGTGTGGAATGAGTTCAGGTGGTCCCCAATTTTCGATGGGGTTATGTTCCGAGAAACCCATTGGAAGTTAAAAATATTGTAAGTCAAAAATGCATTTAATACACCTAATACACTCCTCTGCGTGACAGACTGGGAGATGTGGATCGCTGCCGCTGCCCCAGCATCGCGAGAGAGTATCACACCGTATATCGCTTACCCGAGAAAAATTCTAAATTCGAAGTACGGTTTCTACTGAATGTCTATCGCCAGCTCACCATCGTAAAGTCGAAAAAATCTTAAGTTGAACCATTGTAAATTGGGGACCACCTGTATGCATTTATATTACTTCATTTAGCTGACACTCTTCTCCAAAACGACTTCCAGTGTTAAGGTACTTACAATTATTTACCCATTTAATTGTTTAATGAAATGGTAATTTTTTTACTGGACCATCTGAAAGTAAATACCTTAGCCAAGGATACTACAGCCAGAGATTGGATTCAAACCAGAGACCTTTCGGCCCAAAGAAGGCAGCAGCTTGAAGCACTACAGTACCAGCTGTCCCCATATGACTGTATCCAGCAAATTCATAGCTGCGTAGCAAGTTGTCACCAGTGACTGTAATGATAACCAATCCACACGTTTTCATCTTTAAATTTTCTGCTATTTTGTTTGTTTTTACCTCTTTCAGGAGTACAAGAAAGAGTGTAAAGAAACACATTTCATGCACTTCTGTGTCAGAGTAATATCCCACATTTATTACAACACCGAAATGTATTAAGACATGTAAAGACTGGCTATCAGTGACCAAGAGAAAGGCTGACAGACATTAGCGATGGGAAGGAGGGAAAGAGAGGTGGTGGCGTGAGGGGAATGCGCGCAGTGGTGGCCATCTTGCCCCGCTGATGTTGAGAACGACACGGGACTTGAAAAACGGTTCTTCCCGTACCATGCCGATAAACACTTATCTAACGGAAACAGAGGTACCCGCCTGTGTCGGGTGGCTGCAGATGGTATCGGCCGAAACACAAAGAGAAGAGCGGAAAATGCGATTCGAGGGATTCCTGTGGTAGGCTACACCGCCATGCTTTTCTGAGGTAAAAGGAATGGTTGCAGTAAATGGCTGCGCAAGAAGAAATGTGGGCTGCCGTGCCGCCTTGTGACAAACCGTGGTAAATGGGACGGATTTCCGTGGAGTATTGTGTCATATCTGGTATTGCCATTGTGGGAAGAAAAAGTCCACCTGTTGTGGTCGCTCGTCACAAGGCGCTATTAAAAGGAGCTCGAGGCGAGCTGAGCAAGCAGGAGCCATTGAATGGCTGATGGGGCCAAGAGGCTCAGAGGTCCACAAAATGTGTGCAGCACACTGGGAGCAGGAGCACCAAATGAAAGTGGTGTTTTCGCCCCTGGCAAGCAGGAGGGACACGCACAACCTTTGATGTTACCGCAACATCTTCGTAAAGAGTGGCTAAACTACCCTCTATCACCATATCACACTGGATACCATACTAAATTCCACTATACCACACTGGATACCGTACTAAATACTGCCTTACCACACTTAACACCATACTAAATACCACCATACTACACTGGATACCATATTAAATACCACCATACTACATTGAATTCCATACTAAGTACCACCATACAATGCTGAATACCATACTAAATACCGCCATACCACACTGAATTCCATACTAAATACCACAATACCACACTGAATTCCATACTAAGTACCACCATGCCACGCTGGTTATACCATACTGAATACCACCATGCCACGCTGGTTATACCATACTGAATACCACCATACCACACTGGACACAATACTAAATACCACCATACCACACTGAATTCCATACTAAGTATCACCATACCACGCTGGATACCATACTGAATACCAACATACCACACTGGGTACTAGAATTCCACAAATGGATACCACATTAAACACCCTAGACACCAGAGTGCTGCCATGGATGATACGGTGGACAGCAGACTGCCACACTGAACTCTGTAATGTGCTTGATGAAGGAGCCCATATTGCTTCAGTAGGAATACCCTGGTTATACCTTGAGACAGCTAGTAGCATAGTAATGCCTTTAGACCCTTGAAAAAAGTACTTTCTCAGAGATTTCTTCACTAACAATACCCAGCTGTATAAATGGGTAAATAATTGTAGGCAGACTAACATTGTAAGTTGCAAAGGAGAAAAGCATCAGCTAAATGAATAAATGGTAATAGGTGTGTAAATAATTTTAGGTAATTTGCTGCTGTAAAAAATTGTACATTGTAACTCACCTTGGGCAAAGATATCCACTATACGAAGGTCAATAATATAGCCGTTACTTGGTTTCCGCTGGTATTTAGATGTAAAATATTTGATTAAAACAATATTACCAGTGCAAAATACGCACGGAAAACAACCATACACTATATGTTAATATGTTTGCCTCTCAGATGAATTAAAATATAATTTGAATTAAGTGGTGACTGTTTTAGCCATTATGTCACTAAAAAAATAGATAAATTATGAAATCTGCTGGGCTAAAGCGCCTTTGAGATGAGTTCAATTTGAACACATGGAGTGATATCACTGTAGATTTTTACTTTTAAGGAAACATTCTATTAACAGCTCTGCTGTGGACACGTGTCTTAAGGATGTTCAATATGTAGCCTAGTGCTCTATGCTTCTGGGATAGGATTTGTTCCTCTGCAACCCTGCATTGGATAAACTGTTATATTATAATGAATTAAATTCACATAGAAATATAAAGCATTTCTGAGAAGTTAATTTTGGGAAATGATTTCACACACACACACACACACACACACACACACACACACACACACACACACACACACACACACACTTTCTGAACCGCCTGTCCCATACGGGGTCGCGGGGAACCGGAGCCTACCCGGCAACTCAGGGCGTAAGGCCGAAGGGGGAGGGGACACACCAAGGACGGGACGCCAGTCCGCCGCAAGGCACCCCAAGCAGGACTCGAACCCCAGACCCACCAGAGAGAAGGACCCGGTCCAACCCACTTGATTTAATATATTTGATTCAAATATAGGGGGTGCAGTGGCGCAGTGGGTTAGACACCTCTAAGTGTGGTTCTGAGGAAAAAAAAAGTTTTTGCTTCACTATTTCCTCTGATGTGTCATGGCTGCGGTTTCCAGGAAGGCGACGAACTCAAGTGGAGATAGTGTCTTCCTTTTATTTAGGAAAAGAGGGAACAGGCAAAAGGATGGTCGAGGGACGTGCAAGGGTCAGGCGATCGGCGAACATTGGTTAGAGGATGAGACAGGAATCGGAGTCGAGACACGGACAGGCAGAAGCTTAGAAAGTCGGAGCGGGTCACAAGAAACACAGGTCGATTGGGAAGCAGCAGTTGCTCGAAGTGAGGTTCTGCACTGATGTCTCATCAGCGTTCCCCTTTATCCTCTCTCCCATCAGGGAGCAGCAGGTGTGAGGCTGACAAGGACGTGATAGAACCCCCCCAAAGAGCGGCTCTGGACGCCCTAGGTCTGGAAGGTGGGCGCCCCCAGGGTGAGGGGCCGGTCGCTTGGGATGATCTCTGTGGAAAACAGCAATCAATTTTTTTTTTTCTTCGTGTTACCGGGTAGGCTCCGGTTCCCCGTGACCCCGTATGGGACAAGCGGTTCTGAAAATGTGTGTGTGTGTCTTCTGGAAATCGGCAATGCAGGTAACCATCATCCATCACCAACGACTACTGAGAAGCTAAGAGGCCTTTGTTTACTGCGGAAGCCAGACCCCGAGACCGCGGACTCGCCTAAGGCTGCTACCCGCACAAGGAGGTGCCGCAAGCGGTGTGAGAGGGGACGCAAACGCGGCAAGCGCGGAGGCATACGAGCTAGGCTAAAGGCTAACCCCACCAGACCAGCTCTTCCAACAATCTTGCTGTCAAATGTACGCTCACTAGAAAATAAACTGGACCTAATTCGACTCTGCCGGACTACACAGCGTGAGACAAGGGAGTGCTGCGTGTTCGTTCTTACCGAAACGTGGCTAAACAACAACATCCCAGACTCCGCCATTCAGCTGCACGGGCTAACATGCTACCGAGCGGACAGAGATACAGCATTGTCTGGTAAGACTCGCGGTGGCGGCTTGTGTGTATATATTAACAAGGAATGGTGCAACAATGCTGTGTTAGTGTCAAAACACTGCTCGTCGCTGGTGGAGTTTATAATTGTCAAGTGCCGACCCTTCTATCTGCCGAGGGAGTTCACAGCCATTGTCATCGTTGCTGTGTACATACCCCCTTGTGCAAACGCTAAGGACGCGCTTCGCGAACTGTACAGCGCTATCAGCGAGCAACAGACAAATAACCCTGACGGCTTTTTCATAATATCCGGTGACTTTAATCACGCAAACTTAAAGACAGTCTTGCCAAAGTTCTACCAACACGTGAACTTCGCAACAAGAGAACACATTGGACTTGGTTTATACAACAGTAAAAAATGCGTACAAAGCTGCACCCCGCCCCCATTTCGGGTACTCAGACCACATCTCTGTTATGCTAATTCCAGCATACAAACCACTTCTCAAACTTGCCAAACCAGTCCAAAAGCTTATCACAGTATGGCCAGACGATGCTACCTCAGCACTACAGGACTGCTTCCAGGACACAGACTGGAACATGTTTAAAGAGGCAGCCACCTACCATGACCACACAGACCTGCAAGAATACACTGAAACAGTGACTGCTTACATCAAAAAGTGCATTGATGATGCGACAGTCACCAAGACCATCACCACACGTGCCAACCAGAAGCCATGGATGACAGCAGAGGTCCGTGGGCTGCTAAAGACCCGTGATGACGCTTTCAGATCGGGAGACAAAGCAGTCCTCAAAACAGCAAGAGCTAACCTGTCCCGTGGCATCAAGAAAGCAAGACGGTTATATGCACTAAAAATCAATAACCACTTCAGTGACAGCAAGGACACACGGAGTCTGTGGCAAGCTATTCAGACCATCACAGACTACAAGCCCCTGCCACAAGCCTGTGATGACGACACATCCCTCCCAGATGCACTTAATGAGTTCTATGCACGGTTTGAAATGCAGAATGACAAGTCTGCACACAAACTACCCACACCTCCCAATGACCAGGTGCTCTGTCTCCAGTCGATGTTAGGAAGACCCTATCTAGGGTTAACCCACGCAAGGCTGCAGGTCCTGACAACATACCAGGCCGAGTACTGAGGGACTGTGCTGAACAGCTAACAGATGTCTTAACAGACATCTTTAACATCTCATTAAGCCAAGCAGTTGTCCCCACATGTCTCAAGTCCACCACCATCATCCCAGTACCAAAGAAGTCACCTGTGTCCTGCCTGAATGACTATCGTCCCATAGCACTGACCCCAATTATGATGAAGTGCTTTGAGAGGTTAGTCATGCACCATATCAAATCCAACCTCCCCAACACACTTGACCCGCTCCAATTTGCATACCGTCCAAACCGCTCTATGGACGATGCCATCTCCTCCACTCTCCACCTGGCTCTTACCCATTTGGAAAACAAAGACTCTTATGTTAGATTGCTGTTCATCGACTTCAGCTCAGCATTTAACACAATAATCCCACAACAGCTCATCAACAAACTAAACCTGCTGGGCCTAAATGCCTTCCTCTGTAATTGGATCCTGGACTTTCTAACCGGAAGACCTCAGTCAGTCCGTGTCGGCCACAACACCTCCAGCGCTACCACACTGAACACAGGTGCCCCACAAGGCTGTGTGCTCAGCCCGCTGCTCTTTACGCTGCTGACCCACGACTGCACTGCCAAGTTCAGCTCCAACCACATCAAGTTTGCTGATGACAAAACGGTGGTAGGTCTCATCAGCAACAATGATGAAACACCCTACAGAGAGGAAGTGGCACAACTAGTTGAATGGTGTGGTGCAAACAACCTCTCCCTCAATGTGAGTAAAACAAAGGAGGTTGTGATGGACTTCAGGAAGAACTCTGTTGACCACCCCCCACTGACCATCGACAGCTCGACTGTGGAGAGAGTCAGCAGCACTAAATTCCTGGGAGTGCACATTACAGAAGACCTCACCTGGACCACCAACACTACATCACTCTCCAAGAAGGCGCAACAGCGGCTCCACTTCCTGCGCCGACTTAAAAGAGCAAGTCTCCCTCCTCCAATCCTCACCACATTCTATAGGGGAACAATTGAGATTGTGCTAACCAGCTGCATCACTGTCTGGTACGGGAACTGCAGTGCAGCAGACCACAAGACCCTACAGCGGACAGTGAACACAGCTGCAAAGATCATCGGTGCCCCTCTCCCCTCCATTCTGGACATTTTCCTTGCACGATGCTCCAGAAAGGCCACCAGTATCGTGAAAGACCCCACTCATCCCTCTCACAGTCTTTTCCAGCTCTTGCCATCAGGAAGACGGTATCGGAGCATCAGAGCCCGCTCTGCCAGACTGCTCAACAGCTTTTTCCCCCAGGCTGTGAGAGCCCTCAATTGCAATCACCTTGCCACCCTCTGAAACCTCATCCACAACCTTAGCTCCTGAAACCAGGATCCACTCTTCCCCCCCAACCCACCACATCACACACACCACATGTAAACTGTTGGATACCTCCTGTGGGAGCACACTTTTTTCCTTTCCATATGCAAACCAACTGTTTTTTTGTTTTCTCTATATGCACCAGACACACACACACACACACACACACACACACACACACACACACTTTCAGAACCGCTTGTCCCATACGGGGTCACAGGGAACCGGAGCCTACCCGGTAACACAGGGCGCAAGGCTGGAGGGGGAGGGGACACACCCAGGACGGGACACCAGTCCATCGCAAGGCACCCCAAGCGGGACTCGAACCCCAGACCCACCGGAGAGCAGGACTGTGGTTCAACCCACTGTGCCACTGTGCCACTGTGCCACCGCACCCCCCTGCACCAGACACTTTCTTATAAAACCTCCAATGTTACAAGGACTTAACAAGATAACACAAATGTTTACTTGTGAATGCACTACAAATCATATTGCACTATTCCTTCTTAAATACCTCTACTGCACAGTTATGCAAGTACTTGTATTGTATAGTTAACTGTTTATAGTATATTTGCACTAAATTCACTTAGTAAATTAGTTATGTAGGTCTAAAAGCTGTCCTTAGGTCTAGTGTTGCATGTTTATATTTATGCTTATTTACATAGCACCGTGGTCCTGCGAGACACGACATTTCGTCCCACTGTATGTCCACACATGTAGTGGAATGACAATAAAGCTTGACTTGAAGTCAGGGTCTAAGATGTTGGACGCACCTACTCAGGACCGTTCCTCCAGACCGTAGCCCTCCCAGTCGACTAGGTACTGCAGTCGTCCCCGTCTCCGGCGTGAGTCGAGTAGGATCCGAATGGTGTAGGTCCGGTCTCCGTCAATTGGCACCAGAGGGGTCTGGGCCACTGCGGCTGCCGGTTGATGAAGCGAGACTCCACAGGGCTTCAGGAGGGACACATGAAAAGTGGAGTGCACCCGGAAGTCCAGAGGAAACTGGAGGCGGTAGGTAACCGAAGCCACCTTTCATAAGACCTTGAACAGGCCTATGTAGCGGGGCCCGAGTTTCTTTGAAAGGATCTTCAGACAGAGATTCCGAGTCGAGAGCCAGACTTGTTGCCCGGGCAGAAAGGAGAGGGTGTGTCGGTGCTGGTCCACCTGCCGTTCGTGCCTTTCAGAGCTTTGTCGCAGGTGGTTCCGCACCATCGGCCATACTGTCTCGCTTTCCTGGTGCCATGTCTTCACCACCGGCATCTGGCTCTGAGGGGTCTTCCTGGGAAACAGGGCCAGCTGATACCCTAATACACATTGAAAGGGAGAGAGTCCTGTGGCAGAGTGTGACGCGGTATTGTGGGCATATTCTGCCCACGGTAGGTACCGGGCCCACTAGTGTTGTCTCTGGGAACAGTAGGAACGGAGATACCTCGAGATGTCTTGTTGCAGCCGCTCTACTTGGCCGTTGGCCTGTGGGTGGTACCCGGAAGTCAGGCTTACCTTGACTCTCAGTCGCTCCCAGAAGGCTTTCCATACCTGGGAGGTGAACCGTGGTCCCCGATCTGACACAATGTCCTCTGGGAGCCCGTACAGTCGAAAGACCTGCTGGAAGAGAACCTCGGCCACTTCAAAGGCAGTAGGGAGCTTGGGCAATGGAATCAGCCGGCAAGCCTTGGAGAAACGATCAACCACCGTGAACACTACAGTCTTACCCTCCGAAGCAGGCAGGTCAACCAGGAAGTCTACTGCGATGTGTGTCCATGGTCAGGACGGCACAGGAAGTGGTTCCAGGAGGCCACTTGGTTTCTCTGAAGGGATCTGGGTTTGGGTGCACATTGCACATGCCTGCACACAAAGTCCTTGATGTCATCTGTCAAAGAGGGCCACCAGAATCATCCCTGCAAAAGAGAAAGAGTATGCCGGATGCCCGGGTGGACCTCTTCAGGTACTTTGTGAGCCCACTGTATCACAAAGGTTCTCAGTCGGCTCGGCACATACTCCTTCCCTGCGGGTTTTCCCATAGGTTCAGCCTCTGTGGCCTGTGCAGCCTGAAGTTCCCAGAGTAGTTGCCACCTGATGGGCCCCATGACACACCATTTGGGTAGGATTCTCTCTGGTGGGCTTTGAGCAGGTTCAGGATCGTAGGTCCTAGATAGGGTGTCTGCCTTAGTGTTCTTTGAGCCGGGTTGATAGGAGAAGGTGAAGTTGAACCGGGTGAAGAACAGAGCCCACCAAGCCTGTCGGGCATTCAGCTGTCGGGCTTTCTCAAGGTACTTGAGATTCTGGTGGTCAGTGAGCACGAGGAATGGGTGTACGGCCCCCCTCAAGCCAGTGCCGCCATTCTTCCAGAGCAATTTTGACAGTGAGGAGTTCCCGGTTCTCGATGTCATAATTGTGTTTGGCTGGGGTCATTTTTCGTGAAAAGAATGTACAAGGGAACAGTTTTGGGGGATCTCCTTCTCTTTGGGAAAGGATGGCCCCCACACTGACAGACGAGGCATCAACTTCCACAACAAATGCCAAGGAGGCATCAGGATGCTTTAGCACCAGGGCCAAGGTGAACTGTGCCTTCACGTCCCGAAAAGCCCTCTCCGTGGCCTCACCCCAGGGGGAGTTGACACTCCTTACTGGCAGTGCGAGCAGTGAGGGGGGCTGCCAGGGTATTGAAACCTCGCATGAAGCGACGGTAGAAATTCACGAAGCCAATTAAGCGCTGGAGCGCCTTTACCGTGGTTGGTCGGTGCCACGCGGTCACTGCACTGACCTTCCAAGGGTCCATAGCAATCCCCTCATGGCTCAGGATGTACCCCAGGAAGGAGACCTGGCTCTGGTGAAACAGGCACTTCTCTCCTTTGACATACAGACGATGTTGGAGGAGCCATTGCAATACTGCCCGTACCTAGTGGACATGCTCCTCTCAGGTCCAGGAGAAGATCAGGATGTCATCCAGGTAGACGATCACAAAGTGGTTGATGAAGTCCTCTAGCACATGATTCACAAAGACCTGGAAAACCGAGGGAGCGTTTGCCAGACCAAAAGGCATTACCCAGTATTCATAATGACCTAGGGAGGTGGAGAACGCCGTATTCCATTCATCCCCTTGCGGACCTGGAAAAGGTTGTACGCACTGCAGAGATTGAGTTTTGTAAATATGGAAGAACCGTGTCTGCTTTCCAAAGCGGCTGTGATCAAAGGCAAAGGGCATGGATACTTCACGGTAATGGCGTTTAACCCCCAATAATCGATGCAGGGACGTAGTCCCCTGTCTTTCTTACCCACAAAAAAGAAGCCCGCTGATGCAGGAGAAGTAGAGGGCCAAATGAGGCCTGAGGCAAGCGCTTCGGTGACATACTTCTGCATTGCCTTGTGCTCCGGCAATGACAGGAGGTACACCTCACCCCAGGGAGGTGTCGTTCCCGGCAGGAGGTCAATGGCGCAATCCCAGGGTCAGTGAGAAGGAAGTTCAGCCGCTCGGGTCTTGCTGAAGACCTCCTGCAGGTCCTTGTATTCCAGAGGGACCTCCAGCAGCAGAAGACCCTCAAGCCCCTCTACGGATGTTGCCCGGCAGGGAAGCGTCATGCAGGAAAAGCAACACCTGTCACCCCAGGCCACCAGCTCTCTAGTGCTCCAGCGAAAGATCGGGTCGTGATACACTAGCCATGGGAAGCCTAAAATGATTGGGGTGTCTGGGGCACAGATCAAAAAGAAGGTTAGGTCCTCCTGGTGACATGCCTTTATCACAATCTGGAGCGGGATGGTGTGAGTGTCCACCACACCCAGACCGAGGGGTTGGCTGTCCAGAGCACTCACTCAATGTGACCTCACAGGTCTATCAAAGAATGTGGTGAGTACTCACGAACCTCCGTCCATGAAACAGCCGGCCGCACCGGAATCCACCAAAGCACTCGTCTGTACCCGGTATCCCTCCCAGGCTATACAAACCGGTAACTTCAACTGACTCCTGTATTCCACGTGACTCACCTTGGGTTCTTTGGAGTCTCCTCAGGGTGGTTGCACCGGACAGGCCGACCGGACATGGCCTGGGGAGCTGCAGTAGAGGCACAGGTGGCCCAGCAGACGTCGCCTTCTCTCCTCGGGGCCTAGTTTGCTCTGGCCCACCTGCATCGGCTCCAGATCCTTATCTGGCAGGGGCAAAGGGAAGATGGTCGAGCTTCCTTGTGTCTTTCGGTCCCGGCCGAGGTTGTCAATGGCAATCTCCACAAAACGATCGAAACTCCAGTTTTCCCCCCCGATACGCCAGCTCTGCTTGCATCTGGGGTTGGAGCCCATTGCAAAAACAAGTGAGGAGGGCGGTGGAGTTCCATCTGCTCTGCTCTGCGAGGGGCTGGAATTCGAGGGCATATTCGGTCACTGTCCGGGTTCCCTGGCGCAGGTGCAGGATATGGTCACAGACCGAGCAATCTGCATGCGAGTGGTTGAACACCACCTCGAATTCTTTGCAAAAGGCAGCAAAGGTCATCTTCTGGCACATGCGCCTCCCTGCTGTTGCCCAGGTGCATACTGGACCGACCAGCAATTCCACCACGAATGCGATCTTGGCCTCATCGGTTTGGTACATATGAGATGAGCAGGCAAACACCAGCTCGCACTGCATCAAAAAACCTTGACACTGTCCTGGTGCTCCATCGTACCTTTCTGGGGTGGCAATGTGTGTGCCTGGGTAGGAGGCGCCAGGGAGTGCAGATGACGCGCTCTCTTTGGGGGCTGCGAGCTCAGCCTCCTCAGTGGGTTGGAGAACCCCCCCGGCTTGGAGTGCGTTGATCAGCCCGTTGAGCATCTCCTCCAGTCATTTGAGGGTCTGATCATGCACACCGAGAAGCGTGCCCTGGGACGCGAGAGTGGTCCGCATCTGAGCAAAGTCTGCGGAGTCCGGAGTGATGGAAGAACCTTCTGTCATGGCTGCGGTTTTCAGGAAGGCGACGGACTCAAGTGCAGATAGCATCTTCCTTTTATTTAGGCAAACAGGGAGCAGGCAAAAGGATGGTCGAGGGACGTGCAAGGGTCAGGCAATCAGCGAACGTTGGTTAGATGATGAAATTGGAGTCGGAGTCGAGACACAAACAGACAGAAGGTCAGAGCGAGCTGCAAGAAACACAGGTCAATTGGGAAGCAGCAGTTGCTTGAAGTAAGGTTCCCCATTGACATCTCATTGGCATTCCCCTTTATCCTCTCTCCCATTAGGGAGCAGCAGGTGTCGCCAATGTGCTGTCTGACGAGGAACGTGACATGATGAACCTGGATGATCAGAAGAGCTCCAGTGAAACGAAAACAAATAGACTGATTTTGCATCTGGAGGAAAGCAGGGTAAGTGTGATTAAGGGTCTCTTTATTTGACAACAGTGTGATTGAAGAAAGTGGAAAGCAGCAAAGCAGCCGTGTCTCATGTGCAAATATGCCTGCACTTCCTTGGCAATCCATTAGATTGAATGCGCCCACTCACTGCAGCCATTTTTTTATTGCCTAGACACACACACACACACACACACACACACACACACACACACACACACACACACATACACGCACACATATGAAAACTGCCATCCCAGCAGAACATGGTCAGCTTGAATGCCTGGGTGATGCACTGACATCCAAAGCTAATAATCCTTTATTTAAACTAATCTCCCTGGGGTTGTGGTCTGCTGTTCATTTAAATACAATGAGTTAGCAGATATTTGCGCAGGTGAACACACTTACACCTACACCATGCTGTATTTTCACAGGCAGCCACATGAAACAGCTTGCCACCAGGTCACACAGCAACCCGGGATACTTTGCAGACAATACAGAACACAGCATATAGAAGCCTGATATAATTTTGTCTTTGTTTCCGACCCACATGTTCAGTTGCCGAAGCGCCGTACATAAGAGTACATCTGCAAAGGTTCCGGCTTTTTCAGGGCCAGGCCATGCTGCACAATTTAAGACCAGGTTTCTTTTAAATTTTTGAATTTAAGACATATAGGATAAGAACATTTTGATTTAAAAAGGTTCTCTCCCTTTCTCCTGTTACTTCAATTACATCAGTGCTTTGAACCAGTCCCAGGGGTGAGATATAATTTACTTTACAACTCCTCCAGCAGGTTATGCAGATGCAGCAGCATTTCTGGTTCAGAGAGATTTTTCTGCAGCTGAGGCCAAATTCTGCATTTAAAGCGCTCTTTTGAAGCGATCGGCAGTCCTTTCCTTCTTTCAGAACAGGAGACAAATCATCTTGCCTTCTGAACACAGCCCTTTAATGCGAATCACTTAAGCAAAGTAGCAGCAGTGGGGATACAAAATTTATTGAACTGTTTGCCCTCCTATCACCAGACGGCCCTTGTTTGAAATCCCGGAGGAGTTCAGATCCACGTCCTGCCTGCCTTCTGTCTGATGAAGCCTGACAGCTTTGTGCCCTCTCCTGGGAGGAGGGGTGTGGCCTGCTGAGACAGTGTGCTCACTGGCCCACCCTCACGACATGCTCTTCATTCCCCCTGGCCGCAATTCATCACATTTCTGTGTCTTCAGCTTCTTCGATGAGGTGCGCAGTGGGAAACCCAGGGCCCAGCCAAATGATCGCAACCTAGCACTTCCTTACTGCTTGCTGCCATCCTGCCCTCATTCCCCAGAAAACCCAAACCAGCAGTTTGGAATGAGAATGCTCTTGGCAGGTCCTGAGTTTGCACAGAATTAGTTCTGAATCTTGGCAAACAACTAGGATCCTACATTTGGTCCCCAAAAATAGATGCCTACCTCCAAAAACATGGTTTGCAGTTACATCTGTGGTCATACAACACATGGCAAAGCTCCTGTTGTGACTAAATGCTGTCTAATAACACTTGTGGTTGTGATTCATGGAAAATACAGTAGAAGTCATACTTCAAGTCACCACAGCCTTCAAAGGAAATATTATTTTATAAAATGTTATCAGCTGCACTCAAGAGCTCTGCAATGCAACTGATGAAAAATTAAAAATAATTTAAGATTAATGCTGAGCTCATATTGTCAGCAATTGCTGAATAAAGAGCAACAAAACCATATGAACGGTGTGATTTATTCACAAGGCATTTTTGTTCACTAAAATTGTGCAATTAGTGAAACATATGTTGTATGTGCAAAGTCCCCACGCACAAAAAGTGTGGCTATATAAAAGGTTCAAACAGTTAAATGGCCATCATTCATGTGATATGCACTGTATTGTGTGAGGCACTTAAAAAGATTACTTTAGGGGTGTGTAATAGATTTCTGCTAAGCAGTTTAATTCATATCCATTTATCAGAACAGTCATCCACTACTGGCAAGCACTACCCTTATAATTATTATTTTTAATTCCAAACAAAAGCAAAATGAAATTAATTATGGTTTTAACTTTTCCACCACCACTACCACCACCCAGTCACAAAAGGAATCACTACTACGGGTAAAGAGTGAGAAAATTTTTCAGGAAATTATGCTAATTTCAACTGATTGATCATAGTTGATACCACCTATTGGACAGGGTTACTGGAAGACATCTAGTGAAGAAGGGCTTTACAAAAATATCCAGTTCTCTGGAAATAGACTCTTTGGTCTACATCTACTGACAAACATCTGAACATAGCAAAACTCAGCATTTCCAGAATGGAGAATGCTTGGAATGCTTGAATTGCTCAAAGAATGTGAAAAGCTGTCATTTATGGCTCTATTAAGAACCCTATGTTTAATATTAACATCCCGGCTATTACAGAAACCAAGGAGAAACCCAAGACTCTATATTAAGGAAAACTGTAACGAGTATTACTCGTTACTAATTGTTAATATAACATGAAAGAACTTTATCATCATCATGTGCACCTCAATGTCTGAGTGGTTATCACTTTAAATAGCCAAAACTGTATCATTATTACAATCTTATACATAGTATAGATTTCAGATCTATTATTTTATTTTTATCTTTATCTACCTCTAGCTGATGCTTTTCTCCAAAGGAATTTACAAATATTTACCTATTTATACAGCTGGGATTTTTTTTTTTTCATTGGAGCAATAAATACCTTGCTCAGGGTACTACAGCTAGAGGTGGGAATCAAACCTGTAACCTTCCCAGGCAAAGTAAGGAACTCTAACCACTACACTACCAGCTGTTCCTGCTTATTAAATTCTTAGTTAACTTTTGCCACCAAACTATATAGTTAAGTTTGTGGTACAAATTTATTATCTGCAAATTTGAATTAATTTTTATATGTTAGGGGCAAAATATATTATGGAACCATTATATGTAACAAAGTAACAGTGTGTTTTGCGCTACTGCGCTACACATACTGGATGCAATTTGAGCTTATGTGTAAGAAAATGTATGATGCGGACTGTTATTTCCATGGTTGCTTTGCATTGTGTTGTGCCTGCACTGAAAAAACCAGGCTTCTGCACAGCTTCTTTCTGTTTCTACTGGGCATGCTGTGAATTGAAATAAGCACATAAGGTTGTTATTGGCTAAGGCTGAAACAGGATATTGTCCAAAGCATTATGGGAAATATATCAATAAGTCATTTAAATGTTAGCAAAATTTCAATTTGTAGAAAGGTGCATGGTTTTGGGGAGGAGATAAACCACTTGGTTTAAAATCAGTTCTGTTTGATTTTTTTCAGTCAAGAGAAATGGTTAAAATAAAGAGTATCAATAAGACTTCGTGGTACACAAATAAAAAATAACAAGGTAAATGCATTCAATCTAAACAGCCTGTTAGAGATAGAATACCTGCTATAAAAACATGCTGGGCACACAAATAAAATAGAATTCACCCAAAATAAATGCCGCTGTTCATGCTGTGGAATTGCTGGTCCCTTATTGAGCTCCAAATAAATTGCTTTTTCAGCTGACCTGCTTCTCTGCAGAAATGACCCATTGCTGAAAATACAGTTTTTTTTAAGACAACATTAATGACTTCTTAAAGGACTATCTGTCCCCTCACCTTTAAAATACTCTAATAAGGTACAGGAAGAGCTATTGGGCATTGGGTGCATTTATGTTTGGGTTTCTTTTGCATTTCATGGGATGCTCAACAATTTGCTATCTTTAAAGTCGAATTTTAACGGGTCTTCTCTAACAAGGGGATATAATGTCTTCTGGTGTTGCCAAAGTCTTTTTTGGACTGTTTTTTACTGCAAAATGCTGTTGTTCTGCTGTCACCAAGACCTGAAAGCAGTTGTAGCACCTGGGACCAAGGCCCATAGTGCCCCAAGCTGTCCTTCAGCTGTTCAATGCCTCCTGACTCCCCCAGTTCTTGAGTGGTCATGGGCTGTCAGCTCCACACTTAATTACACAGAGGGCAGCAATCTGTGATCTCAGCACAATTCAGATCCTCTCCCAACCTCATTAACCCTCAACCTCCCCAAATGCACTCCCAGACACAGACAGAACATTCCTCAGTGAGACTCTTTCTTGAAACATTATTCCAGCCCAGGAGAAAAAATTATCAGAGTAAGTAGTCAGATCCCACAGGATTACATATCACTTGTAGGTCGTAGTAAATGATTTCACACAGACTCCAATACTTCAGCAGCCTGCCGGTAGGTACCTTGCTCACGAACAACAAATACAAAATAATTAGAAACACACCTCTAAGTGTAGACTTTTTCTCTGTATCTGACTTGCCTTTCATTTAGTGTCCTTCTGGTCATCACAGTTGTTAAACTTTTTCCTATGTTTACCATGAGTGGACAAATACTGCAACTTGCCTGACCTTTTCTACTTCATATAAAAGATAGCTGTTCTCCAATGAAACATTCATTGTTAAGCTATTTATAGGGCTGGGTAATTTTTAATGGAGCAATTTGGGGTAAATACACACACACACACACACACATTTTCAGAACCGCTTGTCCCATACGGGGTCACAGGGAACCGGAGCCTAACCCGGCAACACAGGGCGTAAGGCCGGAGGGGGAGGGGACACACCCAGGACGGGACGCCAGTCCGTCGCAAGGCATTGGGGTAAATATCTTGCTCAAATGTACTATAACAAAGGTGGGATTGGAAGCTACATCCCTCTGAACCAAAGGAAATAGCTCTAAGCACTACTCTATCAGCTACCCCACAGGGGTTCTTTTATTTACAGTGTTGGAAACTTATTCAGCTTAACCTTTGTATTGATGAAAGGAATCACCTGTGGTGCTGAATGTGTTCAATGTGCTGTTTAGTGATTATAGTCCTGAATCCTTAATTGTCTGAGATGATGAAGCACCGACACCTCAATGTTTTGCTCCTGACCGTGTGTCCTTGTGTTCTGTGCTGGTCAAAGAGGTCCTGAGCGCTAAGATGTTATAAAACAAGTGTGCCAGAATTGGGATTGACAGTCAAACAAGCAGGCATGCAGCAAAGTTGGGAATTTTTGTCAAAATCTTTGCTGAATGATTATGTCCTTCTCCACCTGACTCTTCCTCTTTCTGTGGAACTGTGTGACAACCAAAGTACATTTCAGCTGAAGTAAGACACATTCCAGATCCTGTTACTCAGACAAAAGCCTGATGCCTATCTTGCACACTGTCCTAGCATCAACTAATTCAAAAGAGAAGAATGACTGAGAGAGAGTGATTGCAAGAACAAAACAGCCATTAATGAATGTTGTGGGTGACGTCCTTCAATAACACTGAGAACGACTATAATTGAGCCAGAATAACTGGAAAAACGAAATGATTCCAAAAGGGGACACCAAGATTTTATGGGACAGAGGCATTAAAATATGTATGTTTTGCTGTAAGTTTTGAAAGGACTGTTTCACAGTTTGGCAGCACTGCAGAGTGAGTAACTTCTGCATTTGTGATTCCAGCTGGTGGAATTAAGTGTCTAATTGAGATTCAGTTCATCCAGTGACATTTGGTGTTCATGCGCTGCAAAGCAGGGAAAGGATTTCAGGCAGTAAATGCCACTCAGGGTTTTGAACCAAACATATCGTTCTCTGGGGAAGTTAATTACCTTCTCTGTTTTACATCAGCAAAGAATATTTAAGGTTTTCAAAATCTTGTATTTTAATGCATAAATAATGAATTTGGAGAAGTACAGTGTTTTTTTAATAGGTCATATCAAACACTTTCCCCATTCCTGATTTTAAAAAGTACTTGTTTGATGTTTCATTAACTGTTAAATAATCTTTTAAATGCAGACTTCTTCTTTTTCGAATGCATTTCCAAAGAACTGGCAAAGAAGCTGGAAGTAGAGTCACTGAGAAAGAGTTCTTTCACCGCTTGAAAGAAGCATACCGGGAATTTTCCCCCCTTAATGAAATCAGGAGCTCATAGATCTGAGCCCAGGGCCATGTTCTCTGGGACTCCAGTTAGCAGTTACAGGTGCTTTCTTGACACAGGGACAGAATACTGAAAGGGCAGTGTGGGTGAGCTCAGGATTTACTCTGGCTCCTGCTTCTCTAAGGTTTATCCAGAACTACAGTCCCTGAGGGCAACAGCAAAAAGATCCTGGAACACGATGCAAAGTGAACCCAAAGTGTCCCCACAGGCCTGGGAGGCCTTTCTTCACAACATGGGGGTTTCATCATGACGGCTGTTCATACAAGTGCCTTGCAAATGTATGCTGACCCTTAACCAAATGCTTTGTTTTTTTCTGAATCAAAAATAGTACATTTCAATGACATTTTATTTGTGTGATGTATTTCAAAAAACTGAAAATGAATTTTCTTTCTCACATTGTTTTTTGAAGACAATTAAAGCTTAAATATGTTCTTACACAAGTGTTCAACCCTCACACATGAAAACTTGGTAGCAGGGCCATTACTCGTGGAATGAAAGGTGGTGATGAGTCTAGGGGCCCACACCTGGAGAGGACCCACTAAAACACTAGTAGTTATTAACACATTTTAATTTAAAGGGGGAGAGCAATATTCTTTCAGGCAGCTCACAATTCCTAGCTACAGCCCTGCTTAGTATAGCCACTTTTTGATGTACTAACATTACATTTATTAATTTTGCTGACACTTTCATCTGAAGCAATTTACAGTGTTAAGGTACTTACAACTGGCTTATTTTAGTGGAGGTACCTTGCTCAAGGGTACTACAGCCAGCAGCGGGAAATGAATCTGTGACCAGTGGGTCCAAGGCAGTAGCTCTAACCACTACACTACCAGCTGCCCAATTACAGTCTTGGGTGTTCTGGATTCATTATATTTAGCTTCACACAATGCTCAGGAATTTGAGAATTTGCTCCGGAATATTTATATTGGTTGGATGAGACTTGTGGACCTCAATTTTGAAAAAAAATTTAATCGATTTGTAGAACATTCATCTTTTCTTTCTTGAAAATGATCCATCTTGGGCTCATCTGACCACAAGAATTTTTCCCACTGGCAAATTCCATACCGTAATATGGTACTTTTTGAGTAATGGCATATTTTGTGGTAACATCCCATACAGGCCAATGTTATGCAAAGCTCTTGAGATGGTTGACTCATCCACCTTTACTCCACTGTCAGGAACTGAAGTCTGTAGCCCCTGCAAAGTGATTGAAAACCTCTCTGTTGCATCTGTAACACGTCTGTGCTCTGAGTTTGAGGGATGACTTTTTCTGGGATATTCAAACACATGGATATTATTTTGAGACATGGATAAATATTATTGACTGTATTCAAAGAATCATTTGTCAGCATCTACTTCTGCATCCTGATCTCGCCTTCTGTTGGTGTAATGCACTCTTTATATTGTTCTTGGAGACGTACATCACTCAGGAGAAAAGAGTCTGCTAAATGAGTAAATGTAATTCTTTTGCATTCTTCCTAATTTTTGTTTATTTTTTATATCTAAATTCTCTAGAATGTTATTTAGTCTTAATTTCCATACCTTTTTCTCCAGATTCTCAACCTGACCAATGTTTCTTGACATTAGTGGGAGTTTTACCCAGAAAATGTCATTATTTGCCAAAGGTAGAGGAAAATAGCAATAATTGTCTCCACATTAGCAATTGTTCATCAATGTATTTTAAAGCTTCCATAACATATAGACTGCATACCTGTGCAAGTGGCATATTTCAGTTTTTTCAGAAAAAAATTTCTCATATAAAGTTAAAAATTACTAATTGTTATAGTGTGTTTTTTAAATCCAGGTTTATTACCTCGCAAGACACCTACATGACCTTTCCACAACCTTGGAGTAGACATCAGATTTCCTTCTTCTCCCTAAACACTGCATCATTCTGTCAGGCTGAGAAGAGTCATTGTTATACACTCCTCAAAAAAATTAAAGGAACACTTTTTAATCAGAGTACAGCATCAAGTCAATTAAACTCCTGGGATATTGATCTGGTCAGTTAAGTAGCAGAGGGGGTTGTTAATCAGTTTCAGCTGCTTTGGTGTTAATGAAATTAACAACAGGTGCACTAGAGGGGCAACAATGAGACGACCCCCAAAACAGGAATGGTTTTACAGGTGGAGGGCACTGACATTTTTTCCCCTCCTCATCTTTTCTGACTGTTTTTCACTAGTTTTGCATTTGGCTAGGGTCAGTGTCACTACTGGTAGCATGAGGCAATGCCTGGACCCTACAGAGGTTGCACAGGCAGTCCAACTCCTCCAGGATGGCATATCAATATGTGCCATTGCCAGAAGCCTTGCTGTGTCTCCCAGCACAGTCTCAAGAGCATGGAGGAGATTCCAGGAGACAGGCAGTTACTCTAGGAGAGCTGGACAAGGCTGTAGAAGGTCCGGTATCTGCTCCTTTGTGCAAGGAGGAACAGGATGAGCACTGCCAGAGCCCTACAAAATGACCTCCAGCAGGCCACTGGTGTGAATGTCTCTGACCAAACAATCAGAAACAGACCTCATGAGGGTGGCCTGAGGGCCCAACGTCCTCTAGTGGGCCCTGTGCTCACTGCCCAGCACCGTGGAGCTCGATTGGCATTTGCCATAGAACACCAGAATTGGCAGGTCCGCCACTGGTGCCCTGTGCTTTTCACAGATGAGAGCAGGTTCACCCTGACCACATGTGACAGACGTGAAAGGGTCCGGAGAAGCCGTGGAGAACGTTATGCTGCCTGTAACATCATTCAGCATGACCGGTTTGGTGGTGGGTCAGTGATGGTCTGGGGAGGCATATCCATGGAGGGACGCACAGACCTGTACAAGCTAGACAATGGCACCCTGACTGCCATTAGGTATCGGGATGAAATCCTTGGACCCATTGTCAGACCCTACGCTGGTGCAGTGGGTCCTGGGTTCCTCCTGGTGCACGACAATGCCCGGCCTCATGTGGCAAGAGTATGCAGGCAGTTCCTGGAGGATGAAGGAATTGATACCATTGAATGGCCCCCACGCTCGCCTGACCTAAATCCAATAGAACACCTCTGGGACATTATGTTTCAGTCCATCCGACGCCACCAGGTTGCACCTCAGACTGTCCAGGAGCTCAGCGATGCCCTGGTCCAGATCTGAGAGGGAATACCCCAGGACACCATCCGTCGTCTCATTAGGAGCATGCCCCGACGTTGTCAGGCATGCATACAAGCACGTGGGGGCCATACAAACTACTGAGTACCATTTTGAGTTGCTGCAATGAAATTTCAGCAAAATGGACTAGCCTACCGCATCATTTTTTCACTTTGATTTTCGGGGTGTCCTTGAATTCAGCCCTCTGTAGGTTGATAATTTTCATTTCCATCAAACGATGTGGTGTCCTTTCGTTCCTAACACGTTACCCAGTCCATATCAGTATAGATATCCAGCATGATTTTTTTTCCCCATTGAGATCTGATGTGTTTTCAAAGTGTTCCTTTAATTTTTCTGAGCAGTGTATAAAGAACAGGTGAAAATCACTAAATGCTGAAAAAGCTTGGGAACATATTATTGCACTAAAAATGAAAAATCACTCAGTTCCAAAGGATCTTAGCCAGGACAACAGGCTACAAGGTCTGGTGAAGCCACACACCCAACCTCATCTCCTCATCATCAAAATCAGTTAAAATGCCCTGTACAGTATTTCATGCTCACTTCAAAGTGCCACTTTTACCATGTGGTGCCCGTTTTTCAAGGACTCGCAGCTTATCGGCTACCCCAAAATGTCAGTCAAGTTCCACTTGTGAGACGCTGCCAATCTAGTTAATTACCTTCTTTGTGACTCATTGTGCTCTGTGTTATCTGCTCTGTCCAGCAGAGAAGCCACTTAAACTTGCGCTGCAGTGTGGACAATGACTTGTGTCCTGGCAGAGGAGACTCTAAGCAGTGCAAGTGCCATTGCTTCTCTCACCTGTTTGTAGTAGGTCTTTGGCAGCAGGCATTATGTTCTTTTCCATACTTTTCACATGTCCAACCACATAACTGATGTCTCTGGTACCACTTTGTCCCACAGTATTGCGTCTTTTATCAGTTGACTGTGCTATCTGGTAAAAAAGATTAAAAATATAGAGAGGTAATCACTTTATGACATTGTAACTAATCTTGTTTCAAATCTATAAGAGGTTTGCATGTGACATGACTAAGTCAATGTGTGAAACTGGCATCAGTCATCTCTAAATGGTTTCAGGGTACAACGACTGTTTGTGGTAAAAGTGTCAACATACCATAGGTGGGGGTAATCTAAAATTCCATAAAGGTCTAGAAGAAAGATTAAATTTGTACCTTCTCTGCATCTAAGTTGCCTTTCATCTAGCATCGTTCTGGTCATAAGAGTTGATTAACTTTTTCCCATGTTTACTGTGTGTGGGCTATTCCTACAATTCGTGCGGCCGGAAGTGGCTCGCAGTCTTTCTCGTTTATGATTGTTCTGAGTACCTCAAAACAGCCTCCTGGGTCATCTGTGATGGCTGTATGAATGAAAGCTTGGGCTTGTCATAAGGTGAGATAGATGAGTTCTCGCCCATGCGTTAGAGTGCAGGCCACATCTGAGCACTCCGCAGTCACTGTGACAGAGTACATTTCTTCACCTTGCTTTCATCCAAAGGAGGAGAGCAGTCATGTTCTGCTGCACTTCCATGAACCAGAGAATGATGAGCACTACAGCAATGTATACACTTTCAGATTTATCATTCACTCTGGTCCAGATGAGCAATGTATAGGACTTCTTTCATTTACACACAAGACCAGTTTACAGTGTTTGTTTGGCTTTTTTTTTTTTAACCGCATCATTTGCCTTTGCTGGCTGCTGATAGCAGGGGGTGTGGTGGTGCAGTGGGTTTGGCCTGTGCCTGCTCTCTGGTAGGTCTGAGGTTTGAGTCCTGCTTAGGGTGCCTTGCGATGGACTCGTGTCCCATCCTGGGTGTGTCCCCTACCCCTCCAACCTTGCATCCTGTGATGCAGGGTTAGGCTCTGGTTTGCTGCGACCCTGCTTAGGACAAGTGGTTTCAGACTTTGTGTGTGTGTGTGTGTGTGTGTGTGTGTGTGTGTCTGTGTGTGTGTGTGTGTGTGTGTGATCAGCCTTTGCTGTCTGCTGATAGTGGGAAGCACAGTGGTGCAGGGGGTTTGGCCTGTGCCTGCTCTCTGGTGGGTCTGGGGTTTGAGTCCTGCTTGGGGTGCCCTGCAATGGACTGGTGTCCTGTTCTAGGTGTGTCACCTCCCTCTCCAACCCTACACCCTGTGCTGCTGGGTTAGGCTCTGGCTTGCTGAAACCCCACTTGGGACAAGTGGCTTCAGACAATGTGTGTGTCTGTCTGCTGATAACATGTGGGGAAATGATGGCCAACCCACACCTTCCAAATACTGCTTTTTGCATATGTGGGTTCAGCAGCACAATACACCTTTGAGGCATGCTGTGTATTTGTAAGCCCAGTCTGAAACATTGCAGAATAGAAAGTCATCACACTTGGTATATCAGATAGTTTTTTTCACAGTTTCATAGTAGAATTCTTTGGTATTTATTTACCAGGCAAATTCCACCATGAATAATTACTCTTTTAATAGGATGTTATGGATTAGCAGCAGTGCAGGGTGCAGTCGTGGACCTGCATAGTACAGGTGTGGTTAGGACATCAGAAAGGAAGCAATAACATGGCTGGTGAGAACGAGGCTTATTGTTCACAGTAATGAAAGGCCTGTCCTTGGCAATGATGCAGAACTGTCCCAGCCTCACCTTCCAACAGAGGAATACACTCAGTTGTGGCTGCAGATCGACAAATGAACTGTGGCATGTCCAGCTCCGTTCCCCTCCCTCTTTTACATTGCTGCATCAGCCACAAACATGCTGGAGTCCTGGCATTTGTGAGCTGTGTGTCACAACATCACCATCTCTATTGTCAAAAATTCCTCTTATTATCCGCTGAGGGACCATGTCCATCTCACAGTCTCTTCTTCACCATTTCAATCTGCACAAGTACCCCAAATACATGCATATTTGGTAGAAATGTATAAATAATAATAAATAAAACAAATTTTGGTTAGGATTCTAAAAGTCATTATTTTCCTTGGAGAATATTTGTCTCTGCAGAGACTTTGCTGAGCAACCAGTAGCATAGTGATTAGAGCCGCTGCCTTTGCACCCAGAAGTTGCAGTTTTGATTCCCTCTTCTGGCTGTAGTACCCCTCAGCAAAGTCCTTACCCTAAAATGTTCCAGTCAACTGTATACATAGGTAAATCATTGTAAGTATCTTAACATTGTAAGTGACTGGACAAAAGTCTCTGGGACATCAATTGACACAGCCATTCTCTCAAACAACAGGACACACGCTAATCAATAGAAACAAATATCTCTAGAGCAGCATATATGCTCATTGCCTGTACAATATGAAAAAGATGAAACCTGCTTCAGTTGTAAGCAACCACAGAAAAAAGCTCCTCTCATGTTTCATACAAAGCTGCTCTACAAATGCAGATTCAATTCTGTTTGTTATAAATACTCTGTAAGAAGCGGTAATACACAAAGAAGCTATGGCCTACAATGCCTCAGATTTACTGAGAAATTAACAGTAGAGGGAAGCACACATTGTTGCAGGTTTGGAAAAAACAATGATCAAGGAACTGGCAAATGCAGAACCATATACCATGTGCTTTTGAAGAATTATGGCCTTTAATTAAGTGGTGGAACTACCCAGATGACCTTTACAGCACGTTTCATGCAGAGGTGCACAAATGTGTGTTGTCCCTAATGAGAAATTTCAGCAAAGTCCATAATATTGTGGATGTTTTTGTGAATTCATTGTGAAATGGGGAAAAGAACAAATCAAACTGCTTTCACACTTTTGCTAAAGTACTCAGGCATTCAGTGAAGGAGTACTGACATTGGTTTCTTAGGCCAAGCTACTCCCGAACTGGAAAAGAGTGCGTGAATGTGCCCTTTATATCCAGGATATACTGGAGGTCTGTGACTAACTACATTGCATGCCCAGATAATAAATGATATAAAACAACAGAGAACACCAGACCAGTGTTACTCTTGACAATGTCAAACAATGCATGTCAGATAATGCTTTCTTCTGTTATATCATGCTGAGCAATGACAAGCATTGAAGAAAACTCTCTGCAGAAATTAGTTTGGTGTTTTTCTGATCAAATTTCAGCTTTTTTTAGCTGTTATTTTTTCTCTTCTCACTTGGGGATCATTCTACAAAATACATGTGCAAATTTAACTGCAAGGAGTAAATGTTGTCCAAGAAGATTTCTTGACAAAGAGTATCTGGTGTTGTTAAGAATTCAATGGCCAGTTAATTATTTTGAAAAAGAATAAGTATCACGTCCACATCCTCATGCCAATTGACCGCACCTTCCCTGAATGAGAGTAGCCAGGTATAAAGGAAGTGGCGGCTTGCAGGGCGCCCTGGGCAGCAACTGCCATCTGTAGCCGCTCAAGAACCTTCTGTCATGACGGAACAAGGAATGCCGGAGCGAAGGTGAGTGGGACCCAGATGCAGGTTCTGTTTAATGAGCAACAAATCCAAAGCACAAGACAAAAGCAGTAGTCTGGGATACGCGTGGGTCGGGCAACGTCCGTTTGGGGTTTCGAGGTCAAAGAACGTAGTCGAGGAAATTAAACAAGCCAGGAGAGCAGGACGTAGAACAGATGGGAATCGCTGAAGAGACTGAGGTCATGGTTGCTCGTGAGAGGTTCCACAATCAGGAGTGGACTCCCGATCCTTTTAAACCCTGCCACCTTGATGAGGGGCAGGTGCGGGCTAGGTGCATGTGACACTAAGATGGCAAAAATCCAAGACTCACTCAGACCTGGATGCCTACAAACAACTCTTAGCTATTTTTCACTCTGCTGCCTCTTCAGCAAAAACTACCTTCTACCATAACAAAATACAGTCTGCATCTAAAAACCACACAGACTCTTTGCCACCTTCTCATTCCTTCTGTGTCCTCCACCAGCCCCTCCTCCTTCTTCTCTCACTGCTGATGACTTTGCTTTGCTTTTCAGTGACAAAATCAATGCAATCACAGACAAGTTCTCAGCCTCACCCTGCTCGGTTCGCGCTGGACCTCTCTGTGAAATCATGCTCTCTAAATTCAAACCGCTCTCCGAATCTGAAATCTCTGACCTCCTGATATCACACAGAGCCATCACCTGCTCACCTGATCCAATCCCATCGTCACTCCTACAGAACATTTCCCCGCAATTCTCCACCTTCATTTCTAAGATGATCAAGTTCTCGCTCTCCTCTGGCTTTTTCCCACCTGCTTTCAAAACTGCTCTCATTTCACCTCTGTTAAAAAACCCTCCCTGGATCCCACCTTGGTTCAAAACTACAGACCAGTATTCTTCCTCTCCTTCCTGTCTAAAACTCTAGAGTGGGCAGCCTGTGATCAACTATCAGAATTCCTCACCCAGAACCATCTCCTCAATGGATATCAGTCTGGTTTCAAAGTTGGTCATTCCATGGATGGCGCTTCTGGCACGGTCAGATGCTCTCCAGTTGGCTACAGCCCTCTCCTCGGTCCTCACTCTCCTTGATCTGTCTGCAGCATTCGACATTGTCAACCACCGGATTCTACTTTCCACTCTTAGTCAGCTTGGGATCAAAGGAGCGGCACTAAGATACTCTGAGTTCTACTTATGTGACAGATCCTATCAAGTGGTCTGGCGGCGCTCCCAGTCTTCTCCTCTGCCTCTCTCAACCGGTGTCCCGCAGGGCCTGGTTACTGGGTTCTCTTCTCTTCTCAGTGTACACCTCCTCCCTTGGCCCGGTCATAGCCTCCCATGGATTCAAATACCACTGCTATGCTGATGATACCCAGCTCTTCCTCTCCTTTCCACCTGGAGCATCAGGCATGCATTGCTGCCTGCCTGTCAGACATCTTGGATGTCTGATCACCACCTCCAGCTCAACCTCTTCAAAACAGAGATTCTTCACCTCCCAGTTGGCCTGCCCTCCTGTCACAATCTATCGATTAAACTGGACAACTCACTCATTTTGCCTACCTCTTCAGCTAAGAGTCTAGGAGTGACAATTGACTCAAGTCTATCTTTCTCTCAGCACATCAAAGCCACAACCTGGACATGCAGATACATCCTCCATAATATCCGCAGGATACATCCTTACCTCACAACTGACTCTGCTCAACTACTTGTCCAGGCCATGGTGACATCCCGTCTGGACTACTACAACTCTCTCTTGTGTGGCCTTCCCGCTACTGCCATCAAACCTCTGCAGCTGATATAGAATGCTGCCGTGCGAGTTGTATTTTACTTGCCAAAGCGTTCCCATGTATCTCACCTACTCAATTCTCTGCACAGGCATCCAATAGCTGCCCGGATCAAATTCGAAACCCTGGTCATTGCCTACAAATACATCAATAGAACTGCTCCTAGCTATTTACAAGACTTTATCAATCGCTACACCCCAACCAGACCACTTCGCTCGTCTACTGCTCGCTTGGTGGTCCTGCGCACGAAAGGTAAAGCAAGGAGGTTCTCAGTTCTGGCTCCGTTGTCATGGAGCGACCTCCCCCTCTCACTCAGAACTGCAAAAACTCTGTCTACATTCAAGAAGGGTCTGAAAACTAATCTGTTCCGGCCTCACTTTGTCCATGATCTCTCAAGCTCATGTATGGTGTAAATGTTCATGCACCATAACTTTATGATCATGCCCAGATAAGCCTTTGCACAGCTGTGACTCCTGTATTGTATGTAAATGTTTGTGTACCTTTAAAAAAATGTAGGAAGGTGATCAGGATTAGTCTATGCTGAGTTTTGTACACATACTCGTACAATGAGCTTCGGTGCATAAAATGGAAAGAAACAAACAAGGTTTACTTAAGAATCACATGTCTGCCGCCATGTCATTCTCCTAATGTAATGCACAAATTTTACTTTCTCTGAGATATACGTCGCTTTGGAGAAAAGCATCTGCTAAATGAATAAATGCAAATGTAAATGTAAAACATTACTGGCTGCAGGAATGCAAACAAGAAATACTCAGGACATCTCTGCTCTTGGAGAAGATGGACCTTCATCGAGAGAACACATGATGCCTGGTGGTGAAAGCCAGAAGCATCTGGAATCGACTCAGTTGACAACTATCATTTAAAGTGCATCACCATCAACATCACCATCGGGACATGGAAGGTAAAGACCATGTATGAAGCTGGGAAGGCAGTGCAAGTGGCCACTGAGATGAAGACCTAAAACCTTACTATCCTAGGAATCAGCAAGTCAAAATGGACAGGCTCCAGCCAGAAGAGATCCACCACTGGAGAGCTGATGTTGTTCTCAGGCCACCAGGAAGACAGTGTGCCCCATATCCAGGGAGTTGCCTTAATGCTGTCCAAGACAGCCCAGAAAGCACTTAACAATTGGGAGGCTCATGATCCTAGAATCAGTGCAGCTTCCTTTAGAATAAGAAAGAGGAGGATTAACATGAACATCATCCAGTGCTACACCCTGACAAATAACAGCGAGGATCAAAACAAAGAGGAATTCTATAACAAACTCAGACCATAATACAGAGCTGCACAGGAAGAGATATCATCATCAGCATGGGAAACTTCAACGGCAAGACCAGCAGCAACAACAGAAGCTACAAGAAGGTCATGGGACAGCGGGGTCTGGGCGAGATGAACGTCAACTTGAAAAGATTTCCAGACCTATGATTCAAGCAACCTTTTCACTGGCGGAAGCATTTTCACTCACAGATGGATACACAAGACTACTTGGGTATCACCTGACCTATCTACTGAGAACCAGATAGCCCATGTATGCATGAACAAGAAGTTCATAAGGTGCCTTTAGTTGTGCATGTTAAACGAGGAGCCGACATTGCTTCAGACCATCTCCTGTTAGTCCAGTTCAAGCTGAAGCTGAGAAGAAATCAGACAGGGGAGACAGGAAGGCACCAGAGGTTCAACACTGCATATCTGAGAGATGCAGCCAAGCCATAGGAGTACAGACTAAGTTCAAAGTTGTGCAAGAGCTGCTTGAAGAAGTGACCATCAACAAGGAGTGGAAGGCTGCAAAGGAGGACCCAGTTTAAGCCCCACTACCACTGCAGAAGCCATGACCAAGGTGCTTACCTTTAGTTGCTACAGTATATTTTACACCTATGTACAAATGGTTGGGCGGCACGGCAGCACAGTGAGTAGCGCTGCTTTCTCACAGCACCTGGGTAATGTGAGAGGATGTGGGTTCAATACCTGCTCAGTCTGTGTGGAATTTGCATGTACTCCCTGAGTCTGCATGGGTTTCCCCTGGGTGCTCTGGTTTCCTCCCACAGTCCAAAGACATGTTGTTCAGGTTCACATAGTGCGTGAGTGACAGAGCGAGTGTGTTCCGCTGATGTATGGATGAGTGACCCATTGTAAGTAGTGTATCTAGCACTGTAAGTCACCTTGGTGAATAAGGTGTATGGGCTGATACCACATAGAGTTCATTGGAAGTTGCTTTGGAGAAAAGTGTCTGTAAATGTAAGGCAAATGGTTAATGTGTTGCAAGTATATTTGTATACAACCTAATACTACAAGTCAGGGGTAGTGCAATGGCGCAGTGGGTTGGCCCTTGTCCTGCTCTCCAGTGGGTCTAGGGTTTGAGTCCTGCTTGGGGTGCCTTGTGACGGACTGGCATCCTGTTTTGGGTGTGTCCCCTCCCCCTCCAGCCTTGCACCCTGTGTTGCTGAGTTAGGCTCCTGCTCCCTGCAACCCTGTATAGGACAAGCGGTTCAGATGGTGTACTACAAGTCATAAAAGAAATATATCAGCTAAATGAATAAATAATTATTTACCTTTGGGCAAAAATTGTTCTGAATAACAAAAGTAGAATTAAGCACTCTATTTCAGGGACAGACATTGCTGTGAAGGGTTCCTGGACATCCCTGTTACTCATACAGCTACAAATTTTTGCTCCTCACACAGAGCATACTTAAACATCTCTGGATTCTGCCTTTCGACATTCCCACCTTCCTCTCTTTCTTACGCATCTGTTTAATGGCTCTCTTCTTTAAAGTGTGAAAAGGAGCTTTGGCAGTCTTTCAGGGACACAAACTGAAATGTTCTGAGAACTTGGTCACCCAAGACTGACAAGAGCCGTCTTTTTGGCACTTTCGACTGTAGCAATTTCTTTCAGTTTCTCAATAAGATAGCCAGGTTTAGGCTCCTGCTGGAGGCCATCTTGCGCAAGGATCATAAATTATAGTTCAGTTACAGTTCAGTTACAGCTTTTAAAACTTGCACAGTATAAATCTACCAACTTTCTCAAGAAGTGTGCCATGGAGTTCAATGATGAAGGTTAAAATAAACTGTAAAATCGGACAAAAAAGAATTCAGGAGCTGTATTATACGGTAACACCCCACGGGAGTGGGAAAATGGGTTTATTGTAAACTGCTGAATTGTGGGTAAAATGGAATTGGGTTCAGCCACTGTGGGGACTCATGGGGAATACAAGGGGGTGAGTATGTTGGCCAGTGAAAAGAGGAAGGAAAGCCTGAGGGGTGCAAAGTAGGGTGGGAAGGTTGACTTGATTTGCAGGTCCTTGAGAAAAAGGGGTCCTTGGATGAAGAGCATTATTTCAAGTTTCAAGTTTATTGTCATAGATACAAGTACCATGTACATGTATCATGAAAATCTTCCTGAATGCTTCTCTACAGACTATGGGCAAGGACAATAGAAATACTGCACAAACAAAACACACACATTTTCAGAACCGCTTGTCCCATATGGGGTCACGGGGGAACCAGAGCCTACCCGGCAACACAGGGCGTAGGCCGGAGGGGTAGGGGACACACCCAGGATGGGACACCAGTCCGTCGCAAGGCACCCCAAGCAGGACTTGAACCCCAGACCCACCGGAGAGCAGGACTGTGGTCCAACCCACTGCGCCACCGCACCCCCTTGCACAAACAAAACAATGACAAACAAAACAGTGTCAATGACAGTAAATAACAATAGCCGCAGTGACAGCAATAACAATAAATAATGGTAACAGTAGTAACAATAATGGTAACAGTCAGAGAACTCAGAACAAGAGAATGAGAATTCTTGAAGTGACAGTGTAATTTACCAATGCGCTTGGGTGGAGCAGTCCAACTCTAGTTACTAAAGGTGGCACATTGGTTAGAGTTGTATAGTCTTACAGCAGTGGGGTAAAAGCTGTTCCTGTACCTAGCTGTGCGGGTTCGAATAGACCTAAGCCATTTTGCAGATGGCAGGGAGGAGAAAAGTGCCCGTGTGGGGTGACTATGATCTCTCATGATGCGCATCATCTTTCTGAGGCAGCGTGTGGTGTAGGTTTCCTTGACTGCTGGTAGCTGTGTGCCGATGATTTTCTCAGCTGTTTTGACCACCCTCTGTAGGGCTTTTTTTTCCTGTAAGGAGCAGCTGCCACCCCAGAATGTAATATACCCTGTGAGGACAGACTCCACAGCACACCTGTAGAAAGTGGTGAGGACTGTAGTGGATATCCTAGCTTTCTTCAGACGCCTGAGGAAGTGGAGGCGTTGATGGGCCTTTTTGATGGTCGATGCTGTGTGCTCAGTCCATGTGAGTTTGGCAGTGAGGGTGACCCTGAGGAATTTGAAGCTGTTGACCCTCTCTACCATATCCCCTCCTACGTAGATGGGTGCCTGAATCGTATCCTGTTTCCTGAAGTCAATCACCAGCTCCTTAGTTTTACTGACATTTAGAGACAGGTTGTTGTCCTGCCACCACTCTGCAAGGAGGTGAGGCTGCCAATCCTCACACGCTGGGGTCTGTTGATGAGGAAATCCAGGATCCAATTGCACAATGTGGCATTCAGTCCCAACCCTAGTAGTTTCTGGATCAGCTTGGTTGGGATGACAGTGTTAAATGCTGAGCTAAAGTCTACAAACAATAGCCTTGCATAACAGTTTTTATTATCCAGGTGAGACAGAATGGAGTGATGTGTGTGTGATATTGCGTCTTCAGTGGATCTGTTGTGGCGGTAGGCAAACTGCAGTGGGTCCAGAGTGTCTGGGATGGTGTCCTTAATGTGTCCCAGCACCAGCCTCTCAAAGCATTTCATTGCAATGGGGTCGGTGTCACTGGGCGATAGTCATTAAGGCAGCTCACTTTGTTCTTCTTGGGAACGGGGATGATGGTGGTGTTTTTGAAACAAGTGGGTACAGTTGAGCTTTTTAAGGAGGTGTTAAATATGTCCGTGAAGACAGTAGCCAGTTGCTCACTGCATGTTTTTAAAACTCGCCCTGAAATTCCGTCCGGTCCAGCAGCTTTCAGTTCGTCTGGGAGAGATGCAGTGGCACCTGTCAATGACTGCCTTTGTGGTTTATAATCCATTAATGTTTGGATTCCCTGCCACAGCCTACATGCATCTTGAGTGCAGTTAAACTGTGATTCCACCTTCCTGCTATATTCCCATTTCATGCGGGCGATGGCTTTGCGGAGCTCGTACTTGCCCTTCTTGTACGTGTCTCTGGACTGAAATGCACAAGTTTGTGCGCATTTTTCTTGTGTTCGCGTCTTTACCTCTTGCTACATGCGGTTTCCTTGTGTTCGCGTCTTTACCCCTTGCTACATGCCAGTGGGGGGTGTAGTGGTGCAGCAGGTTTGACTGGGTCCTGCTCTCTGGTGGCTCTGGGGTTCAAATCCAGCTTGGGGTGCCTTGTGACGGACTGGTGTCAAGTCCTGGGTGTGTCCCCTCCTCCTCTAGCCTGGGTTCTGGTTTGCAGTGACCCCAGTTCGGACAAGCAGTTTCAGTCAGTGTGTGTGTGTGCATACCAGTGTTCCAATAAATGTTTGTAATGGATGCTGTCTGTTTGTTCTTCACCCTTTCTGAGCATGGTGCTATACAATACTGTAGTCGTGCATTTGGGGAGATGCTTTATGTACTTTCTGTCTTGGCTGTAGGAATCTATGCAGATGATTGCAAAAGTTGTTTGAATTTATAGCTCAGAATATATGGGCAGGCTGTGAAATGCATGTTAAGGTGCAAGTGTTCATATTGAAAGGATGGTTAAATATATATATGTTATGATTGCATTTGATATTCATCTGGTAAACTGCTTTATGAAATCTGTCTGGGATGGTTTGACTAAAAGCAGTTGTAACAGTTTGGTTTCTAAAAAATGTTTGATTTAGAGAAAATTAACAAGTGGAGAATGTAGTGGCACTGGCACATAATGGCAATATGGGGTCATATTGTATAGAGATGCTTAGCAGTGCCAGACAACAACAAGGAGGTGGTGGTGTCAGTGTATAACAATGTGTGAAGGCAAATGACTACTGTAAAGATGCAAGGATAGGTGGGAAATAAGGAAAGCAAAAATGAGGAGATGATTTACAGAAGATAGCTGATATTGATTTCTGTAATTAATGTGGAACTCAGCATGGTGGATTATTTAGGCTAATTTGTTGACTTTCATCAAGTGGTCGATTAAACCAAAAGTTTAACATGCAACACTGAGTAAAATAAAAGTTCCAAGAAAATGAAGGCCCAGAGCTGTGATGATCCTAATGAATTGGGGCTGTCGATTATGTTAAATGGATTGTGGAGAGAGCTGCATAGTTGCTGGATGCCACAGAGGAGACAGGAGCAAAAAGAAGGAGGGTTTTGCCAACATGGATGAGGGAAAGGCAGTGTGGAGAGAGTACTGATGTTGGTGGTGCTATCATGAGTTATAATCAGGCAAATAGTGACACTTAATGAGGACACAAGGTGAATGGTGACTCTGAACATCATAGCAAGGCAAATGGTAGCATTGAACAGGGGAGTCTAGTGGTGGCATGGACCTTACAGCCACGTCAAACACTGGTACAAAGCAAACAGTGGTATTACTGTGAACCAAACTGCCATGTCACCAGTGAACCAGGGTTTCAGTTGAACTTGCAATAACTATAAAAGATAGTGCAGCAACTATTCTGAAATTAGCTACTGAGTGCCAAACCAGGCCACAACCAGTGTCACAGAATAAGGGTGCGATGATGAGATGATGAATGAAAATGTGAATTAAACCATGGCAGGGACAGGCAAACAAAGGCAGTGGCCATGATGGATGTTGGCACGAAGCAAACAGCATGGTAATTAAAGAGTGAATGCACCAAACCAACAGCAGCACCATTCACCTCAACATGGCGAATAATAACAATAACAATATTGTGTAGCGTCCGGACGGGAGTCCGACACGGACGCGCGTTGCTATTACGTCCAAACACAGACGAAATATATAATGACTTCACGTGCAGTGTGAGGTTAGACGTGTACGGTGAGTATTGTAAGACACTCGGTGGAAGTGAAACAAGAAACACGAGACCAGGAAACACACACGGTGTTGGAACTACGGTGAACAGTGAAACGCTAATCTGTGAGTCTGACCGCAACCCTGAGACGTGACGAAATACCGGACAGGAACGATGGACCAGGACTGAAGAACAAGAGGCAGGAACTGACGGGACGGGCACTCGGGACTGGAACAGGCACACCTAGGAAACAAACTGAGGGAACAAGAGACTACCAATCGCCAACGAAGCACAAGAGAACTGCTGATTAAGAATCCGGGACTAGTTCTGCTCCGCTGGCTCCTTTTATACCTCCATGTCCTACGAGACTGTGAGGTGATAGGTAAGCGTTAGCTAGCGGCACTGAGTGGCGCCGCCTCTGACCAGGAGGGGCAGTGACCCCGTGGGATGTGACAGTACCCCCCCCTCCAGGGGCGGCTCCAGCCGCAGAACGCCGGCGGGTAGGCGGTCGCCCCCGCCGTCGCGGAGCAGGCCGATCTGGATGACACTCATGGAAGTCCTCAATAAGAGCTGGGTCCAAGATGTCCCGTGCTGGTACCCAAGACTGCTCCTCCGGCCCATAGCCCTCCCAGTCGACCAGATAGTACAGCGTACCCCGTCTCCGTTTGGAGTCCAGGAGGGCCCTGACGGAGTAGGCAGGAGAACCATCCACATCCAACGGTGGAGGTGGAGAGACTGCTGGGCTCTGCAGGGCGGAAACACAATGGGGCTTGAGGCGTGAAACATGAAACGTGGGACAGATACGATAATGCGAGGGCAACTGAAGACGGTAAGAAACCGGGTTGATCCTCTTCAGGATCTTGAAGGGGCCGATGAAACGGGGGGCAAGCTTCCTCGAGGGCAAATGCAGTTTGAGATCCTGGGTGGACAACCATACTCTCTGCCCTGGCTGGTACAATACAGTCCTACGCCTTTTGTCGGCCTTCTCCTTTTGGTTGGATACCACCTCCTGGAGACGGACATGTGCGGATTCCCACACCGACTCACTCCTCTTGTACCAGTCGTCCACAGCTGGCAACCCACTGGTCTCCATCGTCCACGGGAACAGCGGAGGCTGGTAACCGAGCACACACTGGAAAGGAGTTAAGTTTGTGGACGAATGGACCAGGGAGTTCTGGGCATACTCTGCCCAGGGGAGGTATCTGCTCCAATCCGCTTGATTCTGAGCACAGTAACTCCGCAGGTAACGTCCAACCTCCTGGTTGAGGCGTTCCACTTGCCCATTAGACTGTGGATGATAACCAGAGGAGAGGCTGACTGAGACTCCTAAGCGGGCAAAGAAGGCCTTCCAGACCCTTGAGGTGAACTGGGGTCCCCTGTCCGAGACGACATCCTCTGGCAGGCCATACAGCCGGAAGACATGTTGGAACAGCAGTTCCGCGGTCTCCAGGGCTGTAGGTAGACCTTTCAGAGGAATCAGTCGACAGGCCTTGGAAAAGCGATCTATGACGACCAATATGGTGGTGTTTCCATCAGAACACGGAAGATCAGTAAGGAAGTCCACCGCTATATGGGACCATGGACGGTTGGGAATCGGGAGTGGCTCTAAAAGCCCTGCTGGCAGCTGCCGTGGGACCTTGGCCTGGGCACATGTGGTGCAGGCAAGGACGAAGTCTCGTACGTCCTGTCTCATGGATGGCCACCAGAAGCGTTCAGCGAGAAGCTTCAAGGTTCGGTTGACCCCTGGGTGTCCTGTACTTGGACCATCATGGGCCCAGTGTAGGAGCTCGGACCGAACAGTGGACGGGACGTATTCTTTGTCTTGGGGCTGCTCGTTGGGACCGGGTTCTTGACGTTGGGCTGCTTGGATATCGTCCAATAAAGCCCAACGGATAGGAGCCACAAACTGCGTCGGGGACAAGATGGTGTCTGGTGGGGAGAGCTGAGGCGATACCTCGAACAAACGGGACAGGGCATCGGCCTTGCCGTTCTTGGAGCCAGGACGATAGGTCACCGTGAAACGGAACCTGGTGAAGAACATGGCCCACCGCGCCTGTCTGGAATTGAGCCTCTTTGCCTTCTGCAGATACTCCAGGTTCCGGTGATCAGTTAACACTAAGAATGGGTGCGTAGCCCCCTCTAACCAATGTCTCCACTCTTCTAAGGCCATCTTTATGGCTAAGAGCTCCCTGTTTCCTACATCATAATTCTGTTCAGTAGGCGACATCTTGTGTGAGAAATACGCACATGGATAGAGCTTCAGGGGACTTCCCTGGCGCTGTGAGAGCACTGCCCCTACCCCGGCCTCAGAAGCATCAACTTCCACAATAAAGGGCAGTTTGGGATCAGGGTGCTTCAGGATTGGGGCAGAAGTAAAACGCTTCTTTAGGTCTTCAAAGGCCTGACTCGCCTCAGGAGTCCAGGTCAGGCGCCTAGGGGCTCCTTTTAACAGAGCAGTCAACGGGGCTGCAACGGAACTGAAGTTCCTTATGAAGCGCCTATAGAAATTCGCCAAACCTAGGAACCGTTGCAGGTCCTTTACTGTCTTTGGCTGGGGCCATGACAGAACTGCCGAGACCTTCTGTGGATCCATCGTGACCCCGTTGGGTGTTAGGATGTACCCCAGGAAATCCACAGAGTGCACATGGAACTGGCACTTCTCCCCTTTCACGTACAGCTTATGTGCTGCCAGCTTTTGCAACACCTCCCTGACATGTCCAATATGCTCCTCACGGGACCGAGAAAAGATCAGGATATCATCCAGATACACTAATACTGAGCGATTAATTAGCTCTCTGAGTACTTCATTAACAAAAGCCTGGAATACGGAAGGTGCATTCGCCAGGCCAAAAGGCATGACCAGGTACTCATAATGGCCGAGGGCGGTGCTAAAAGCGGTCTTCCACTCATCCCCTTCCCTAACGCGAATCAGGTTATATGCGCTCCTAAGGTCCAGTTTCGTAAAGATGGTAGCACCGGAAACCTGTTTGAGGGCCGACGTGATAAGAGGCAAGGGGTGCGGGTACTTCACAGTAATGGCATTTAGCCCCCGATAATCAATACAGGGGCGCAAACCCCCGTCCTTTTTCTCAACAAAGAAAAAGCCAGCGGAAGCTGGAGAGGTAGACGGCCGGATGAATCCGGCTTCTAGTGCCTCCGTTATATAAGCCTCCATTGCCTGATGTTCAGGTTGAGAAAGAGGGTATACCCGCCCCCTAGGGGGTGTAGTGCCCGAAAAAAGATCTATAGCACAATCCCAAGGTCTATGAGGAGGCAGTTCTGCAGCCTTGTGTTTGCTAAACACCGCCACTAGATCTGCATACTCCCTTGGAAGCTGCAGGGGCAGATCTGCATTAGGGCTCTCTATGGATGTGGAGTTACAAGACGTCTCCAGGTGTTTGGGACACTGCTGTCCCCAAGACAGCAGTTTCCCCTCACTCCAAGAGATAATAGGGTCATGGGTGCATAACCATGGGTATCCCAAAATAATGGGGTTATCAGGGGACTTAATCAGATAGAACCATATCTGTTCCTTATGGAGTGGCCCTACCTGCATAGTAACGGGCTCTGTGCGCTGCTCTACACGCCCCGACCCGATTGGAGCGCCATCAATAGCTTTAACAGCCAGGGGTTTTGGGCATCGGGCACAGGGCAAGCCCCAGGACGCGGCCATATCATGATCCATGAAATTCCCTGCAGCGCCACTGTCTACCATAGCTTTCGTCTGCTGCTGCTGGAAACCCCAGGATACTGTAACTGGTAATGTCAACAGGGAGGTATGGAGAGATACATCACTCACCAGTAAGTCGGTCCGTTGGGATCCACGGGGTGGCCGCACTGGGCAGGAAACCTGAACGTGATCCGCAGCTCCACAGTAAAAGCACAAGCGTTGCAGAAAACGGCGCCTCCTTTCCTCCTCTGTCACACGCCCGTTACTGAGTCGTATTATTCCCTGTCTGACGCACTGTTCTTCGAGCCCTGCACAGCTGACAAGGTTGCGTGCTTGAGCCGGCTCACTGTCCACAGGGCTGTAGGGCACCTGCTGCCCTGGCGGCGTCGGGGTCCGGCTGGAACCGGAGTTGCTCCGGTAATCCGGCGAGAACTCCTGAGAGAGTGGTCTTGACAATCGGGGGCTGGATGTCTTCTCCACTGGAGACCAGGAACGCACCTGAAAACTCTTGGTGCTGGGGAAGAACTGTCTCTCTGTCTTTCTGTCTGGGCTAGGGGGTGACTCAGGAGAGTAGGGCCCTGGGAACAGAGAGGCTGGACTGGAGATTGAGTATTCTGTGTAATTCTGGTTCTCACCTCTGCTACCTTGCAAAGCCTCCTGGAAGGGAACGGACAGCTGCTCAGTAGCGCTGATCCCATTGGTCTGCACAGGGCTCGTGGGCTCCGCGCGAGGACCCGAGGAAGCATAAAGACGATCAAAAAGACATGTCCGCCAATCATCATGCGTTTGCGAACTGGTCGGATCGGCGCCCCGCCCACCGTGACTGAGGAGTCGTGTCAACCGCTCCAACTGATCTGTGAGGCGGCTAGCGGCGTTTGTGCAAACCAGGAGTTGTTCTTGGTTCGCCTCTGTCAGATCCGCCAGCTCACGCCATTCCGCTGAAGTCATACTAGCGGGCGGATTCTTCTGTAGCGTCCGGACGGGAGTCCGACACGGACGCGCGTTGCTATTACGTCCAAACACAGACGAAATATATAATGACTTCACGTGCAGTGTGAGGTTAGACGTGTACGGTGAGTATTGTAAGACACTCGGTGGAAGTGAAACAAGAAACACGAGACCAGGAAACACACACGGTGTTGGAACTACGGTGAACAGTGAAACGCTAATCTGTGAGTCTGACCGCAACCCTGAGACGTGACGAAATACCGGACAGGAACGATGGACCAGGACTGAAGAACAAGAGGCAGGAACTGACGGGACGGGCACTCGGGACTGGAACAGGCACACCTAGGAAACAAACTGAGGGAACAAGAGACTACCAATCGCCAACGAAGCACAAGAGAACTGCTGATTAAGAATCCGCGACTAGTTCTGCTCCGCTGGCTCCTTTTATACCTCCATGTCCTACGAGACTGTGAGGTGATAGGTAAGCGTTAGCTAGCGGCACTGAGTGGCGCCGCCTCTGACCAGGAGGGGCAGTGACCCCGTGGGATGTGACATATTGAATGTCAGCCACATCTATCAAACACCAGTGCGGTCAATCGATGACCACGTGTAGACAGATAGTTCTTGTTATGGGCTGATAAAAACATGGACAAAGACATGCAGGGAGCTGACAACTGACAGCAGCATAAACAATTCATATGATTTTTTTGAATGAGGGGGTGCAGTGGCGCAGTGGGTTGGACCATGGTCCTGTTCTCTGGTGGGTCTGGGGTTCGAGTCCTGCTTGGGGTGCCTTGCAATGGACTGGTGTCCTGTCCTGGGTGCGTCCCCTCCCCCTCCAGCCTTACGCCCTGTGTTGCCGGGTAGGCTCCAGTTTCCTGCGACCCCGTACGGGACAAGCGGTTCTGAAAGTGTGTGTGTGTGTGTGTGTGTGTGTGTGTGTGTGTGTGTGTGTGTCTGTGTGAGAGACTGTTTTGACTACCGTACAACAAGTTGCTTACGTAGACAACTGCTTTCAGTGTCCTATCCCATTTACCCTGTTGTCTTACCCATGGAAAAGAATGTAAAACAAATAGCTGTGCCATTTGCCTAGACAACAGTGTCAGTAATGAACAAGTACTTAGAACAAATAACACAGCTGTTTGAATTGAATAAAAAAAAGGTAGCATTAGCAATGGACGAAAGGGAAGAAAGGCTGCACTTACCTTTACTAAGAAGCACAGATTACAGATAAATTGGGGAAAATCAGTATCTGGAGATCAGTTGTGACATATAGCTGAAGCTAGCTTGTCTAATGAATTGGAATTGGAATAATTTGAATGGTAGACTGTTTTTTGCTTGTTTGTATAGCCTTTTGGCAAAGAAATCACTGACTCCATGGAACGGTGAATTTAGCAAATGCTGGTTTTGTGTATTTGTGTTGCAACCCCAGGGGTGGAATCCCTGATGTCCACAAGTTGCATTGCGTTACATCAGTCTAACTGCATCAACACACTTTTCCCCAACTGACCATTTGACCAGTTCCTAGCCCTATAAAAAGGCTGAAGTCACACCCTGGTTTGTGGATTATTGCTTTACTATGACCTCCCTAGTGATGTGGCTTCATTGACCTGTTTCTTGAGTTCTCTTCCAAGTTCTGTACTCTTGTCCCATCTGTGCTCATCCTTCGTAATTCTGTCCCAACCCTGTATTCCAACTCCTTTTACGCTTTGTCTGTGTCTTTGCTTCATGCGTGTAAACCCATTTCACTTACTGTCAAAACACTCTGTGTCTTTGTTCTGTGTTCATTGTTACCCTTACACTTTATTTCCTAACTTGCACTGTGCACTTGTATGTACACTCTGCTACTGAGATCATTGCACCCTCCGTTTGTGTTTGGATGTTACAGTAAAACACGTCTGTGCTCATTTTATGTCTGAATGTTACAACGTGATATGATCAATCTAAAATAAAGTACCTGTGATGCAAAGACTGTGACAAAAGAATATCGTGTGGCAGTGCACAAAATGGGCACTCAACAGGATGGGCAAGGGAGCAAGCTGACAGCAACACGGTGTGAAGCCAGGAACTGCAGGGACAATAGAGAAGGAACACCCTGAACCAGGAATATGGCAAGTGAAAAGTGAGCAGGGGACTTAGCAGTCAGTGAGGAGAACAGCGGGGAAAAGAGAGTGGCATGGAGAGGGCAGCATCAGTACTGACAGCAGTATGTGGAGGGAGAAAGGAAAATGGGGAAATGTACATTTACATTTACATTTATTCACTTAGCAGACGCTTTTCTATAAAGTGACTTACAATGGATACTGTGTAGTGTTACTAGCCCACACACCTTATTCACCAAGGTGACTGAAATGACAGGGAGGCTCACTTCACCCATGAATGGAGCTACCTCAAAAGGTGGAACAGAAGGAAACCTGCAAGAATTAGGTGGCGTAGCTCAGTGGTGCAGATGCACGCAGTAGCATCAACGAGTGATATTTTCCAGAAAGCGTAAGAAGGGAGGGAGTCTAGAGGGGGTCTGGGGAAAAGTTGCACAGTTGCATGCAGCAGCATATTGTATACAAGGGGAGCTGGTCCAAATGGAGAAGAGTGGAGGGAGAGGTGAGAGTCTGGGCACAGACCAGAATGAGGGCTGTAGGGTTCAGTCACATGGACGCACACAACAACATCTGTACATGGAGCCACCACAAAGAAAAAAGGAAACTGCCAAACAGCACAAGCACCATAAATCAGTTCAGTTAGAGTTATCCATCCATCCATCTGTTTTCTTGCCCACTTGTCCTTCTAGGGTTCGTGGTGACAACAGGGAGGCCCAGCCGCCCCTGTCCCCTGCAACTTCCTCCAGCTCCGTTCCCAGGCCAACTGTGAGATATAATCCCACTACATGGGGGCCTCGTCCCAGTTGGCCGTGTCTGGCATACCTCCAAAGGGAGGCGCCCAAGGGGGCATTCTTATCAGATGCCCAAACCACCTCAACTGGCTCCTCTAAATGTGGAGGACTAGTGGCTCTACTCTGAGTCCCTCCCAGATGTCCGAACTCTTTACCCTGTCATGGAAAGTGAGTCCCAGCACCCTGCGGAGAAAATTCATTTCAGCCGCTTGTATCCACGACCTTATTCTTTTGGTCATTACCCAGAGTTCATGACCACAGGTGAGGGTAGGGATGTAGATTGACCACTAAATAGAAAACTTTACCTTATGGCTCAGCTCCCCCTTCACCAATACAGTACAGTACAGTTACTGCAGTACTGCTGCCACTGCTCCCAGTCCGCAGCCGATCTCACGCTCCCTTTTCCCCTCACTTGTGAACAAGACCACAAGATACTTATACTCCTCCACCTGGGGCAAATTCTCTCTCCTTACCTGGAGGGGGCATGCCATCCTTTTCTGTGAGAGAATCATGGACTCAGACTTGGAGGTGCTGATCCTCATCCCAAACACTTCACACTTGGCTGCAAACTGTTCAAGTGTGTGTTGGAGGCAACCATGTGACGGTGCCAAAAGGACAACATTATCTGCAAAAAAACAGAAACATCACCTTCCGACTCCCACATAGAATGCCCTCCTGACCTCGACTGCGCCTTGATATACTGTCTGTGAAAACCACAAACAGGTCCACTGTTCCACAGCCAAGATGGAATCTGCATTGTTCTTCGGGGTTCAGCTATCGACTGGAGCCTCCTTTCCAGCACCCTGGCACAGACTTTTCCGGGGAGGCTGAGAAGTGTGATACCCCAATAGTTGGCACACACTCTCCGGTCCCCTTTCTTAAAGATAGGGACCACCACCAGAGTCTGTCAATCCAAAGGCACTGTCCTCAAGGTCCATGCAACATTGTAGAGGCGTGTCAACCATGACAGCCTTACAACATCCAGGGCCTTAAGCGGTTCTGGGCGAATCTCATCCACTCCTGGTGCTTTGCCCTCGTGGAGCTTACCAACTATCTCAGTGAATTTCACCAGAGAAATGGACTCTGATAGCCCGGAAGCCTGTAAGGGAGGCATTTCTCTCTGGTTTAAGAGTTCCTCAAAGTGCTCCTTCCACCTCCCGACAATATCCTCATTACAGGCCAGAGTTTCTCCACCCCTGCTGAGCACAGCTTGAGCGAAACTCCTCCTACCCCTCCTGAGCTGCCAGATGGTTCTCCAGAACCTCTTTGAGGCCGATCGATAGTTATTTTCCATAGCCTTTCCAAACTCTTCTCATGCTCTGGATTTTGCTTCTGCATCCGCAGCCGCTGCTGCCTTTTTTTGCCTACCAGTACCTGTCTGCTGAGTCAGGAGTCCCCAGAGCCAACCAGGCTCTAAAGGCCTCCTTCTTCAGCTTGACGGCTTTCCTCGCCACCGGTGTCCACCAGCAGGTTCTTGGGTTGCCGCCATGACTGGCACCAACAAGCTTTTGTCCACAGCTGTGCCTGGCTGCTTTCACAACAGAGATTTTGAACAGGGCCCATTCAGACTCCATGTCCCTACCTCCTCCAGGACATGGGAAAAGCTCTCCCAGAGGTGTGAGTTAAAATCATTCTGGACAGGGTCGTCCGACAGTCGTTTCCAGCACACCCTCACTAAACGCTTGGGTCTACCGGGTCTGTCCATCAGTTTTCCCTGCCATCTGAACCAATTCACCACCAGATAATGATCAGTTGACAGCTCAGCACTTCTCTTTACCCAAGTTTCCAGAACACGTGGCCTCAAGTCAGATGAAACAACTATGAAGTCGATCATTGACTTTTGACCCAAGGAGCTCTGGTACCAAGTACACTTACGAGCATCCTTGTGTTCGAACATGGTGTTTGTTATACACAAACCATGACTAGCACAGAAGTCCAATAACATTTCACCATTCGAGTTTAGATCAGGCAAGCTGTTCTTCCCAATCACCCTCCTCCAGATTTTCCAGTCATTGCCAACGTGAGCGTTGAAGTCCCCCAGCAGGACTATAGAGTCTGTAGGTGGGGCCCCGTCCAGAATCCCACCCACCCTCTCCAAGAAGGCTGAATACTCTGAACTGTTGTTTAGTGCATAAGCACGCACAACAGTCAAAGTTTTCCTCTCTGTGACCTTAAGCCGCATTGAGGCGATCCTCTCATCCACCGGGATAAACTCCAATTGTATGGCAGCCAGCCAGGGGCTTGTGAGTATCCCCACACCCACCCGGCACCTATCACCACATGCAACTCCTAAGTAGGAGAGAGACCACCCCTATCTAGGAGTTTGGTTCCAGAGTCAACACTGTGAGTGGAGGTGAGCCCAACTATATCTAGTTGGTATCTCTCAACCTCCTGCACCAGTTCCTGCTCCTTCCCCCCGTGAGATTACATTCCACGTGCCAAGTGCTAGTTTCTGTCCTGAGGGGCAGCAACGCCACGCGCCACCCTGCCCGCTCTTGCCGCCTCAAAAGCATCGCACCAGACTTCCATGTTGGACCTTACGGGTGGTGGGCCCACATGGTCCCCCATGTTGCCTCTTCAGGCTGAGCCCAGCCGAGTTACGTGGGCTGCCCGGCCACCAGGCGTTCGCCTAGGAACACTACCCCCAGGCCTGGCTACAGGGGTAGGTCCTGGTGACCCTATTGCAGGCCAGGTAAACGTTCTCCTGTTTAGTTTTTTCATGGGGGTTTTTGGATCATGTTAGTCTGGATTTTCACTCCAGACCTGTTTGACTTGGGAGACCCTACCAGTAGCATACTGCTCCCGACGATATAGCTCGGGAGATCCCTAGATCACACAAGTCCTTCCAGCATACCAAGGCCCCGATCCAGGAAGGGTAGAGTTATTTATTTAACAATTTTTTAATCCAGTTAAGAAGTCATTCATTTTCAGAAACAACTCTTCTCAACATGCTTCCATGATACATCACATATAGAAGAGGAATGCATGAGCTGCTAGAAGAAACGAGCAAAATAAACACACCATGATGTTTGCCAATGTACTGCTCATGAATAGAGCTCTCGAGTCCAAGTAGCAGTGAATGCCTACAAAACCTGAGCCTTGGATTAACTTGCTGCAGTTGGTGAGCAACCTTAGGTGACAGAAAGTATGGAGAATGGGCAAACTATGGGTTTGTGGAAACAAGGCATGTGGGAGCGTGAAGGTAAGTGGGACTTTATATATATGTACATTGTACATAATAACCAGTTGGGCGTGATCAAGGGTTTGCAGTACTCTACTAATAGTCTACTTCCATCCCGAAATTTTATTTTTACAAAACTCCAAAAAACAGATGCATTATCTGATGACAAAAGAGCCCTTGCTACTTGGTAGAGTCACACACACACATTTTCAGAACCGCTTGTCCCATACGGGGTCGCGGGGAACCAGAGCCTACCCGGCAACACAGGGCGTAAGGCCGGAGGGGGAGGGGACACACCCAGGACAGGACACCAGTCCGTCACAAGGCACCCCAAGTGGGACTCGAACCCCAAACCCACCGGAGAGCAGGACTGTGGTCCAACCCAGTGCGCCACCACTTGGTAGAGTCTTACATTCAAAAACAGATTAATTTGGCATTATGTATTTACAATGCTTCCGAAGAGTATTAACATGTACAAACATGCCCACAGTGGTGGGAACAAAGGGAATACACTCAGTTTGGTACATTTTGGCCACACCCCAGTTTATATTGACATTACACACACACACACACACACACACACACATTTTCAGAACCGCTTGTCCCATACAGGGTCACAGGGAACCGGAGCCTACCCGGCAACACAGGGCGTAAGGCCGGAGGGGGAGGGGACACACCCAGGACGGGACACCAGTCCGTTGCAAGGCACCCCAAGCGGGACTCAAACCCCAGACCCACCGGTGAGCAGGACTGTGGTCCAACCCACTGCACCACACCCCACTATTGACATTACATTTATTTTCATCCATTTAGCAGACACTTTTCTTCAAAGCAACGTATATCTCAGTGGAAAAATACAAAGTGTGTTACATCAAGGGGTGTGGTGGTGCAGTGGGTTGAACCACGGTCCTGCTCTCGGGTGGGTCTGGGGTTTGAGTCCTGCTTGGGGTGCCTTGCGATGGACTGGTGCCCCGTCCTGGTTGTGTCTCCTACCCCTCTGGCCTTATGCCCTGTGTTGCTGGGTTAGGCTCTGGTTCCCTGCAACCCCATATGGGACAAGCGGTTCAGAAAATGTGTGTGTTACATCAATGTTGCTGCTGTGCTCATGAACTCCATAACAAGAGTTCAGTGGTACTAGCTGCTGTCATTGCTGCCAATGTGTTACTGACTGCTCTAGCAGTTTGTTGTAAAATCCAGAGAAGCATTTCTGAGCAGCCCTTTAGGATGTTTCATGACAACTGAAAATGTGGGTTAACTTCTGGAAGCAAATGCCAGTGGAACTGGCAGGACTGGGAGCTTGCTGCATTTTTTCAAGCCACGAAGAAGAATAGACCAGCAAGGGGTAATAATAAGACATTTTGACCAAATAAAAAGCTGTCTGTGCTTTGACACTTCACATGGTGTCTTTCCCTTAGTGTAACTGCTGATTCAATATTCCTCAAAATGTTTAGATTATCAGTTGAGCTATATGCAGATATTAGGGGATACTGTGAACACACTGTATATACCATTGGTATGAGCATTCAATCCTGTCCAGCTCCGCTCTGCCTGGAAATACTGAGAAGGTAGCAACCTGTACAGTGATGGGATAGGAAAATGTAGGTAAAGTGCATGTGGAGGCGAGGGTTTCCCCCTCTCAGATTGCCCCCAAAAATGGTCAGGAGTGGTATGGAGCAGGAGCTGGACTCTGCTGCTGAAGGTGTCCCCACAGCCAGAAAGTAAAGCCGACAGAAGAACAAACAAAAGTCTCAGCTTCCCTCCAAAGATGTGGCTCTTAAGGGGACCATCAGTCCTTCCAAGGGCTTTTAGATTGAGCATGTCTCTGTAGAGGCTCCACTGGGTCCACCTCAAAAACAATCACAACAGTCAACAAACGAGGAACACGTCCACCAGTAACATGACCGCAGCCACTTTGGATAAAGTCCTCTAAAAACCCTATTTGATTTTGGAATCCCAGTGACAAAATTACCAGAAGACCCCATGCCAAAATCAAAACAAAGGCATGTTATGAATTCAGAGGAAACCCCTCCATCACCTTCTGCTAATTCTGGGATTTTGCTGCGGTGTTAATCCATGGGAGGGGAGGAGGCCTGTTAAAGGTAAACACAGCTTCTCTTGCAGGTTTTCACACATTTGAGGCACTTGAAAGTGAACATTGTTCTTTCAAGTTCACGCTTTCAAATGCAAGACAAATGTCTTTTTTATCTGTTTACACACAGCACAAGCTGTAAATGCATTAGCAGCACTTTACATTTTAATATATTGTCATCTTGCATTTTTTGTAGGGATTCATCTGGCTAGGGGTAAAAACACAAAAGGAAAAAGGGGCATGTCACAACAGTCTTGTTTGACAGGGGTACAGCAGGTAATGGAGAGGACAAAACAAGTTTATGGGTTAATAAAACTCACATTAGCTCTGCCATGAGGTTTCACCCACAGAGAATTACAGCACCATGTTGATTTATAAAAGTCTTTCATGGGAAGCTGGGCTTAAAAGAAGTGACGTCAACGGGTTTATGGTTTCAATAAAACAGGCTGTCTTTTCTCCCAACACAATGTCCACAACCCTGGCAGCTGTCTGAGTTGGACTTAGCAGGCAGGGTGGACAGGGAAAAAGAGGCATTTCTCAGAAAGAGCAGCAGTGTGCAGGGAAAGTGAGTGGTCCTGTGGCTGTTGGGGGGCTTAGGAGTTCCAGCTAGGCTTTGAAACAGGGTTATAAGCTTGGAATTACCAGGCATGATGACAAATACACTGCATCATTCCTGAGGACAATGGTGAGGAAAATAATGTCAAAATTACTAACCAACAGCAGTACAACACACTACACCGGGACCCCTTCTGGGACCTTTACTGGCAACCTTCAGGTTACCTTCACCTCAACAATGCCAGTTGTAACTTGTTTGGTGAAGTGTTCTCTGTACACTTTTTCTGCTAAACTCAGGTTAAAAATGAGCATTTCTTGACAATTTTTACAACTAACGAACAACCAGCATATTAGTGTAAACTGGATTGTAAAGTTTCGCATAATTATACCCATGAAATATTGACACAATAGAGTTTTTGACCTCTTGAAGAAGAAAAAACAAATAAAAAAAATCATTGCTACAGAAATTTTTTTCACAGAGCTTTTCATACATTTTTTTTTCCATACATTTTACGTTATAATTCTGTGGTTTCTACCATAATTTACTGCAGCCACTCAACAGAAGGCTCAGTGTGCCCTATATGGTCTCCCTTAAGGTATTTTCTCCACTATTACAGCGGATATTATTGTTTTGTCCTTTTAGCCTGTTTCAGGACTCAATATTTACCAAAATGGCCACAGTCAACACAGTTAACATTTAGTTAAAAACTCCCTCCGTGCTATCAGAATCTTACCTTATTATTTTTCCATTACCAGTACTTTGTCTGCACTACTATGAACCCTGACAGCCAGTCTTTGGTCTGGACATAAAAACAAGTTGAAAATCTAAACTAGAAGACTCACGGGCCTCTTGAGCCCAGTAAGGAAAATGAAGAAGACATAATGGGGCCTGTTCTGGTATTTTCCAAGCTGAAAGACAGCCGACACCAGGCCCAGCCCAGCTCAGGACCTTGGCAATGTGCCACAAGAACGTACACTTGCACAGCAATCAAAATTCAGCCCTTGATCCATTTCACTTTAAGTCTGAGGGTCACATTAATCCCTATCTCTCTGCAGCACTGGCAAACCATAATCCAAATCCTTAACCTACCTAAGGTATCTCCATAAGCCTAATTCTTCACTAAGGCCTATGTATTGTGGCTAAGGCTTCCTGTGTTGGAACTGAAGCTTTTCTATAAATGATAAAAAGCAGACAATGCATATCCATTGTCAGCGTAAGAAGATTTGCCTTTCTGTGTCGTTATCTGAATACCTGACAAGGAGCTTAATTCACTTTGGATGGCAAACAGCTGAAAACAAACAGCCATCTGATTAAATTTTCAACTCGCAGTATAATTTACTTGCTGACTCCTTTCGTCTTCTCCGAGAAGAAGGAGGGGGGGAAACACCAAAGTTGGGTGACAGTTTGGAAGACGAGAAAGCAGCATGAGTTCTTTCACTCCGTTCCAACTTGAACAGCTTGCCGGCAAGCCGATTCTCCTCCATTTACATTTGTCATCAGGAAATTCAAGCAACATAAAAGCAATATGTTACTTACCTATAATCCCACATTTACATAATGTGCCTCTTGTTGTGCACAGCCATAATATTTTGCATTCCCTTATGGCATACAGACGAAGCGGAGAACATGTAGATCTTCATTATCCACCGCTCTATTCGTCCGAGGAACTTCACAATGGGCACTTGTTCAGACTGATGTCAGTATGGGAGTAGAGGAGCTGTCACACACAGAAACACACTGCTGATGACAGTTACAGAACTGCAGCACTTTCCCGCTCCATAGGCTTGAGGCTCCATTTACATTTACCTGACTCTGTTCTCAAAAGCAACTTACACTTATTTATCCATCAGTCCAGCTGTGTCATTTTTACTGGAGCAGTTCAGCATAAATACTTGATTCAAAGGTACTACCACAGTAGATGGGACTCAAACCTGCGAGCAGGAGATCCAAAGGCAGCAGCTTGAAGCACTATGTCCCCAGCTGGACTAACTAAAGAATTGGACTCCATGTCTCTGCTGGTCCTTGTAGCCCAGTTGTTTACTGTGCTCTGACCAGCCCAGACCTTTGCTTCACCTGTCAGCTTTGACATTTCCACCCATGAAAATCCTCAGGCTGAGTTTCTGCCATAGCCCACAATACTGTATTTTATCCTTCTCCTATTTGTTACATACGCTTTCTCTCCTTAGACTATTTAGCCAAGCGCTGTACTCCACATGGAGTAACACGTGAGCCACGATGCACAGTCAGCAAAAACGTGACAATTCTGATACACTGATCAAATTTACAGCCATCTGAAGGACACTGGTAAACACCTCAGAACACTTCCAAATGCTTGTTAGTAGCTGCTGGTCTTTTCCACTCTAAGTTGTAGCAAAAAGGCAGGAAGAAACATTGCAAAGTCACTCACTCACTCATCACTCCCAAAATGACAGGGTTTCATATTGCAAACTTATGGCCCCACCTGCTGGCCAGAGGAAGCAGGAGAGGCCACCGTGTGGGATGTGTGACATGTTGAGACACGCCCAGGGAGTTCTGCTGAACTCTTCCATCTTCTGCACACTGCCAGTGAATCCCTGTCCAGCATCCTGAAGACTGTGCACAAGGTGTTCATAAACAGCTTCCAGTGTACGGCACGTGGAAGGAGACGAAGTGGATTCAGTCACTTGTTTTAAAGGCGCTATGATTTTATCTGAGCTCCTAAAGCAAAATTACTCCAGAATGGTCATGCCTGAACTGGAGCTGCAGCGCTCACAAAAAGAGCACTGATAAGGAGCTTTGCTGGTTGCTGATGGGGATGGAAAGGAACAGCCGTGAAAATTACTGTACTACTGAAACAATACATGTATGGCGCAGGAATATGGAGTCTGCTTGTTTTCTCCGTGTCTGTGTGGGTTTCCTCTGGGCACTCTGGTTTCCTCTCACAGTCCAAAGACATGCTGTTCAGGTTCACCCATAGTGTGTGAGTGACAGAGGGAGTGTGTTCCACTGATGTATAGATGAGTGACCCATTGTAAGTAGTGTATCTAGCAGTGTAAGTCACCTTGGTAAATAAGGTGTGTGTGAGCTGATAACATTGGAAGTCGCTTTGGAGAAAAGCGTCTGCTAAGTAAATAAATGTAAATGACGCAGTCACGGCTAGAACGGTACTTCAGGCTTCACACACCTGGCATTTATGACACAAAACACTATACACAAGACATGCACAGTGAGCACAAACCTGAAGTGATAAAAAGAAATATTTAGTAATATTTAACAACACACAAATCAGGACTTGTATGAACATTCCGAGGAACACCAAACCAAAAGTGCTCTGAATTTAAAAGCCTTGTCCTATTCCTCATTATTTAATACATATTCACATATTGCTTCCATTTATACTGTTTTGTCCACGGCCCCCCCAACACAAACACATTTACTCCAGAATTAGTATGTTCTAAAACATCAAAACTCTCCATTACAGATGAGACTAAACATGAATCTGTTTTCATTTAGCCTCAAGTCAGTCTCATACCTTCTTTCACATTATTATGACATTTATAAATCACAGCAGGCTGGAAGAGTCCTCCTGTACACTCAGTGACTCAGTGTTCATACAGCAATCGGCCATGTGGCATCTCGGGAACGTGGAGAACACATTGCGGTGATCTTTGTTTTTGTAACAAAAGCAGGGAAAACCAGGCTAATACTGTATACTGTGCACTGATATTATGCTAAACATCACATCACAAAGACTTCACACACATTTCTTGCATTTAAAGGGGCCAGTGCCAGGCTTGGGGGCAAGGGCTTTCTTGTGTCTGTGGGCTTTTTGACTGTCAGGCTTGAAACAGGTCCAGAGCCAGAGACTAATGTGGGCACTGCAGATTGTGTGTGGTTGAGGGGTGAGTGACACCCTGCCTCCCAGCAGCTCTGCCTGCACGTCTGAGAAGTCCTTCTGTTCATCAAGTCTTTGTCCCATGACACCTTGAGCGTCTGACAGGCCTGAGCTCATAAACAGACCTCGCTTCTCCTTCCAGCCCTTTTCAATTCACTCTTCTCGCCTCTTTGATTGCCCCCACCCCCACACTCCCTTCCCCCCCGCGTGTGTCTGACCATCAGAGGTCCTCCAATGGTCTGGCCGAACATCCCAGCTCCATCAGCTGGGGCCACTTAAACAGGCAATGCTGACAGCTTGAGTGATGGAGATTACCTTTGTAACGGAGCAGGAGAAGAAAGGATGTTTGCAGCTCATTGTGGTTCCACGCTCATGCGGCACCTCTTTTTACACAGAAGCACTGAGAGTGCACACAAAAAGTGTGGAGCTGAACACTGGTAGGGCATTGTTTGTGTACGCATCTCAAACTCTGAAGCAGACATTTGGACAGTGAGTCCACAGTCAGACAGTTTGCTCCCTGTTAGTGGTTCAAGTGTTCATGGTCTATTTGTCAAGGAAGAATTTTGAACAGTGGAGACTCAGAATCAGTGGTCGCTGTGCACTACACTGGGCTGGCACCCTCTCTGGGCCCTTGTGCACAGCAATTCACACTCAGGTCAGCCTGATGTGCGTATTTGTCTCACACTGAAGATGAGGAGGACGGTCTCAAATGTACTCTACACTTTGACCTTAGCCAAAACATTGAGAAGCGATGGTCTCGAACACACACACACGGTGAACAGAGCCTTTTCATGAGAAAGAGCTTATTAAACCAAGCCGCATGTTGGTCGTCAGGAATGTGCCGGAAATTCCTCTGTGCCTGAGCATGGTCGTGCATGCGGTAAGAAATGAATGACAAATAACAGTGATGGAATGTCAAAAAGGCGCGGGTCTTTATGGTCTCATGCAGGGAGGGGTTGATAACGGTGTCTTTTTTGTGTGTTTCTCATTTCCTGGTATGACCTAATCCCATGTCTTTGATGCTGCAATGCACTCTGGGAGATGTTTTTCCAAGGAGGGCGGAGACAGTTGGCTGAGGGAGGAGCTAGTGGGCTGCGACTGTGATTACTGTTGAATTCGCTCTAGTTCACATGCGGCACCCCTGCTGAGGGAGAACGCTGTCGGACTGGAGAGAATTTACTTTGTCTCAGCATGGCAGTTGGGGGAAGGGGGGATTTATCAACGAGCTCCAGGACATCCAAAGACAAGAGAATAACCAACAAGGGCAGAACCATAGGGAGGTGGGGGATGGGGGTTGTCACCCAGATGGTGCTGCTGACAGAGGAGGGCCAAGGAGAGATGGACCACTGGGACACATACCTCCTCCCACCACTAAGAACCTGACTGGAGAGCAGCACTGGAACTGGACAAGAACTCAAAGGTCTTTCCAGACAACTGTCCCTCAATGGGAAAAGTTCCCTTCTTAAAACGTTCAAAGGAACACACTCCAGTTTGGAGGTTGGGTTTGCACACAGCGATGGACAAACAGAGCACGTCCACATGTATGTTTGAGCTGCCATCAGTGCAGGCATGAAAAGCAAGCCGGAGTGATGGATCTGCACTGCTCCCGCCCGCTCTCTTCTCCCAGAGATGATTCATCTACTGCCAGGCCTGCTTTACTAGCAGCCTCATGGCTTCAGGATGAGAAACAACCAATGGGAAGATGGGCACTTGCTGAAGACAGCATTAGCGTTCTGGCATCCACTGTAACTGCTCCCAAGCCCTCATTCCTGCTGCTCTGGACCAAGTTCACAAAGTTACCTTTATACCCCCCAGTATTGTTCTACACGTCAATGTGGCCGGTCATTACATGGAGGAATTCCATCCCATATCCATGTAAAGTGTCCAGAGTCAAATGCCACAAACACACTACAGTCGAGCGCATCTTAAGATATAAACTTCGTGTCCTTTGTGTTGAGGTACCAACTGAAATGCATTCTTAGCATCTCCGGAGACACGTGTGGCACAGATACGAAACCTTTGCGTGTTTCCTTCCTTGATAATAGAAGACATAGAATGGTTCGCACTTACATTGACAATTATTCATCCAGCAAACGCTTTTCTCCAAAGTGACGTACATCTGAGAAAACAATACAACAGTGCATGGGACCAACAGAAGGAGAGATATGGATGCAGACACGTGATTCTTGAATACAGTCAATTTGTCCCATACCCTAGTATAAACCTGTGTACATTACACCAGTAGCTGAATGCAGAGTTTTTGTTTTATTAAACATAACGTAATTTTTTATTGAGCACATTGGAGATCGTATAAGAAGTGAGTCCAGTTCGCAGCTGAACGCAGGGGCACAACCCTACAAAAGGCAGACGGTGTAAAACTGACAGCACGGGGCAGGTACCTATACAGGAGAGTTAACCAAGGAAGGTTATCGCTGTAACAAGCAAAGGATTGTCAACTGCAGCACGACAGCAAGATACAACAAACGAGAGCAGAAGAGTCTCGCTCCCTGGCTGCTAAGGTGACACTTCCACTCAAACAAACATTGGTGGCATTTCGGGCATCAACATGCAATAGGAACACAAAAAAATAAGAGCGTTCAACTCGTGATAGTGGATCCAATTTCGAGAACAGTCGCTGGGGATCCCACTGTTAAGAGTGGGAATGAATCAGGTGTCTAGTGGGGAAGCTGGGAAATGGAGGCTCAATCCCCATTTATACAACCTGCTTCAGTAAGGACTTGAAATATTAATATGCCCTCTTTCGCTGCCTTTTGGATCCATTTGGCACCCCATCCCAGCAGTGACACTGCCGCCCCCACTGGGACTTGGTTCCAAAACCACACGTGTACTTATCTGTAAATAGCTGGTGCTGTGCATGTGCTGGGGGAACATTGCAGTGCTGAGGGTCTTTCTTGGGAACCCCCGAGGATACCTATTTATGTCAGTGGTGCACCAATCCGCTGCTTGCCCGTTTCCCAGGAGACAATGGGGCCTTTTACTGAGCGCCACAATGAGCATCTGCCTCTGAACAATGGGGTCAGTTTGCTGCAGCCCCCCAGCTTCTCTACCCAGAATTCCAGAGGCCCGAATCAAGGGGCATCCTGGGCCAGCAGCCTGGCTGTTCCAGATACCTCAAATGCTAAGTGGTGATATCTGGGGGGTCCAAATATCATCCTCTCTTTGGCAGTAAACCCCTCCGTACTGCGGCAACACTCAGACAAGTCATTATTTCGAGCAGAATGGCAGAGATGCTGTTCCCATTGCCATTATGTCTATAAACAAGTCGTGTCAAGGAGCTCACATAAAAGGCTTTGATTGCTGCGGTGCAGCAGCTGAATCAGAAGGGACAGCGGTGTTCTTACACCGTCCTTGAAATGTCCTCTGCACTCTGTAAACTCTGGTTTGTTTTTGACAGGGAATGAGATGCTCCTGCGAGGTTGTGCTGGGTTTGTCGTGATGTACAGACGCACAGCAGTGTCATTCAGACCCCAGTAAAGAGGGAAAGGAGAAGAAGCCTGGAAATGGAATGGGCAAAAGTACATCAATAGACAGAACAGAAATACCCATTGGTTTTGCTGTGCGTGGTGGAGTGCATGTCAATAAACGCAGCTTTTTGAAAGCAGTTTGCAACCTTTTTTGAAAAAGACGGGATGCCTACATGTTCCTCAAGCACTTTTACATTTCAGAGGCACATCTGTGGATGACAAATAATACAGACGCTCAGAAATAAAGACCCAGCAATAATATACAAAATGTTCAGGTTGGACACAGTGCTGCAGATGAGAGAATGTTCTTTACAGGTTCACTCATTCGTTGTTCTTGTCTTCAAATGCTGCCAAAATGGTGAGCTTTCAGTCACAGCTGAATAGAAACGGTTCGATGCAAAGGCGCCTAAGTGTGCGACACTCTCCGTTCCCTCCCATAGGAGTGAATAACAGGCCCTTCTAAGGGCACAGACGCGAAGCAGGGTGTCACATGTGGTAAATGGCTTTTTTCCACATTGATTGAAACACCATGTGGAATTACTGTGAAGCCCTTGAAATGAGCTCCAGTCCCCATTTGTTTGACATTAGCTGGTTTATTTAGTCTTGGAGCTCAGCGTTCGGGGTGAGTTTGAAACAGGCTCTGCTGCAAAGATAATTTGGGTGACACAAGCAAATTAAAAACAAATGGGCCCATGCTGGAATGACAAATGTACAGTAAGCGGAAAATAACATGGAGAAGATGGATTCCAGATGGTGGAAATAGAAGTGTGCCATATTTAAGTGAGTTCCCCCTCCTGCTAGTCCCTTCAGTCATCGCCTTTATGGGCAATTCAAACATATCCCATTCTTTGCTATGTAGAAGATGAACTACCTGAAAATATGAATAAGCTCAAGTCAGACAGCTACAGATGAATCCAGCAAATGGTACAGGAACAGTATAGAAAAAGAGAAGGAAATTATATATAATTTTATTACCAACTACATACCCATGTACAGGAAGAAAAAAGCACCCAGATACTACACTAAAGAGCAATATATAATAAGGATACTAAAGCTAAAAGTAAAAAAATCAATTAATCTATCTCAAAAAGCATAGGTACTGAATACTGTCATTACTACATGTTGTTTTTTTATATTTATTGTGTTTTGTCTATGTGATTTTCAGGCTCACTGTCTCTTCGAGCTCCACTTGAACAGAGATGTGGCCTGTGAACATGCGGCTCTACGTACTGACTGCTCCCACAAAGAATGTAGAGTAGCTGAAATATTTATAAGCTTTTTTTTAGGCAGGAAAGGGCTAGTGTGTTCCCAGGTGGCCAGTGGGAGTCGGCCGGTTTTATACGGCAGCATAGCTTGACGGATTGCCCAGAACAGCACCGCAGTCTTCAAATCTCATTAGGCAAATCCAGATAGTGGGTCTTGCTCCAACCGAGGGGCCATTGGAAGAGGCCATTAAAATAAATTCAAAATCTTAACACACAATAAAATCTACATGCATTATTCAAGTATCTCATTACGAGGCAATCAAAGTACAGCAATATCCAATATTCCAGAACATTACTGCAGCCCATAAACTCGAGCAGAGCCCTCATGAGTGATCTCCTGGTGTCCTCCTCCTGGGACACTCTCTGAAGCGTAATTAGTCCATAACATGTTTTGAAACTTTCTCACTGTTTTCATTGTGCAATGCAATTTATTCCAGCGCCTAACGCTTTGCACTCCATCCATCCCAATATCTGACGGCGATCTGTATCCTGGGGTATCCGAATTTGCATGTGCAAAGAGATGTCGTCGTCTTTGCTTTTAATACGCTCGGTGTTTCTGTCTTTGCTGTAATATTGTTTTTCATCACAGAGTCTTGAATAATGCATCAGCAGAAACAGAGGCTATTCTCTTCTCAATAGCTCAACTCAGACAATGGTGGTCTCTCTAAATGGCACTGTTTTCTGGGCAAAGGACAGCTGTCACAGGTTATACAAGAGCGCCGCCTGCTGGACGCACTCCATTTTTACACAGGAACTGGGGTGTGTTTCACTGAACCCGAGCATGTTTCAGTGATCACTCCTGGTGGTGTCTAGAAAGAAGCTTGCCCTGAAAGTCTTTGTTTTGTAGTCCCATAGTGCTTTGCAGTTATGATCAACACACTCGTATTGCCATTACACAAGATCATACATAAAACACAACAGCTCTGTAGCACCCCGAGGTGGCGGGGGAAGGGGGTGGAGATGAGGGCAAAGCAGCCACAGCTGGGGCTAATCAATTACCCTACTTCTTCCCCTGCACCTGGCAGTGAGGGGGAGAAACGGCAGAGGAGAGCCGACGCCAAGAGAGCCGAGAGCGCAAAATCCCAATCCCGGGCCAAGTCCCCATCATACCCGTTCCCAGTTCCCTCTTTCCCCTCCCCGACAAGGGAATAAATAAACCCCACATAAGCACAGACAAGCACCCTACCTGGCATCTTGTCTCCTCTGTTACAAGCTTCCTGCTATGTCAAGGATTTCCAGAGGTCCTGAACATCAGTTGTCAAGAATGTTTTTATTCACTTGTATTGCAGGCTTTCAGAATTTGGCCAGGCATATGGCAGGTGATAGACTCCAGCTCACTTTATTGGTCAGGCTCAAGACTTAGTCCAGTGCAGGTGAGAACTGACCTGTCGAGAAGGAACATGCATCAGTGGCCACTGCTTTGGTTCCTCATACCCAGCCACCTCAGGTAATCTCTGGATTGCAAGTAAGTACTTTCAAGGGGGCTCAACTGCTTGTTCTGAATCAGTAGAGCACAAACACCCCCTGATTCATTGCCATGCCTCACCTCTCCTTCCACTGTGGCACAATTAGAAGAGGGATGAGCACAAGGAGGTCCCCCAGGGGCACTCTGGTGGCAGGTCTTTAGACTACCATCCTGCAGTACATCACTTCATTGTAATGGAGCACTGAAAGCTCCAGTGCAGCACAGTCTACATGACTAGATACAGTCTGACAAGGGTCAGTTATTAAGATCAACAATCTCTACTTTCTACATCTCAACTCTGATTTCATACTACATTTATTCATTACATTTACTAATTTAGCTGATGCTTTTCTCCAAAGTTACTTACAATGTCAAGGTTACAATTATGTATGCAGTTATACAGCTGAGTAATTTTACTGAAGCAATTTAGGGTACTTTGCTCAAGGGTACTACAACCAGAGCAGGGGATCAAACCTGCAACCTTTGGATCTAAAGGTAGTAGCTCTAACCACTACACTACCAGCTGTCCTGCATTTACTGTGTTATACTGTGTTTTAATGAGGGCTCAACCTTCCTCTCGGAACATCTCAAAATGTTCAAAGCACATATTCATTCATGTGGGGGGAAAAACACACTATGCATAACTTGACATTGCCAGCTGGCCGCTCGTCCCGGGATGGCTCATCATCAGTGATATGTGCACTTTGCTACAGGAAAGGTGTGAATTAGCTGCAAATTTGTGGTGTAGTAAAAGACTTTCTATCCAGCTGTCTGAAAAGCTTGTGAAATGCCAGAACTTGAAGCAGTGCACAAAGCCCCTGTGCCTGCGCTCAAGTCCACTCGCGCTCACATGAAGATCGTTAAAAAATAAAGATGTGAAAGGCAGTTACAGATGACAGATTTTTCAGTGAATAGGGTTTACATTATGTGCTGTGACCTCCACATGAGCTTTAAACATGAGATTTAAACAATTATTTGCGTACACACACACACACACACACACATTTTCAGAACCGCTTGTCCCTTACGGGGTCACGGGGAACCGGAGCCTACCTGGTAACACAGGGCGTAAGGCCGGAGGGGGAGGGGACACACCCAGGACGGGACGCCAGTCCGCCGCAAGGCACCCCAAGCGGGATTCGAACCCCAGACCCACTGGAGAGTAGGACTGTGGTCCAACCCACTGCGCCACCGCACCCCCCTTATTTGCGTACGTTTGTATGTAAATGGTGCAGAGAGCGCTCACATCACTGCACATTTGATGTCCTCTCAATGATTCTGTGACCATGTTGATCCACCTGACAGGAGCAAAGGCAAAATGAGCTAATGTCTCATGTGTACATAATTAAAAAAAAATATATATATATAATAATAACTATTATTATTATTATTATCATTATTATTATGAATATGCAATTTTAAGTATGCTGAATTTAGATGTTGTCCACACTGTTTGTGTGGTAAACAGCTTGTCTCTGGCTAAAGACACAGTCCAGTTCCCATCGGCTATACCACAACTGCAATACTGCTGATCTGTCAGAAAATACATTTTATTGAAAAGCACAGAATCTGCAGATTCGAAAAGAATACAGTGAAGTAAATTTAAATCTGAGCATATCTCTTTGTATGCAAAACACCCCAATGAGCTCCCCTTTCGTACTGAAACAGCTTCCCATGAGATCATGGTGCACTTCGTCACTAGAAGTCCAACTTCACATCAATAGTCACAGACCACAGAATAGAAAAAGATGTATTTATTATTTACAGCAGTAAACATTTACGTAAGCAAAGACACCATGAGGATTGCTCTCACCAAAAATGAGTTTCTTGGAAGAGAGATCTAATGTGAGAGAGCCTCTGGGGAAACTGCAGAGTTCGCTTCAAACAGCACGGTTTGTAAAACCCATGTCTAGATGAAATGAAGCAGCGAAACAGGTCAGCAGGGAGCTTTGATGTGCAAATCTCATACGGTGAAGGTGGCACTGCTTCGGGGCTTAGGTCACGTCAAGGCAGACGACATAGACAGTGTCAAGTTCCAACAGTGGAACTCTGACAGTACAACAAAGCAAATGTGTATGGAAGGGTGTGTATGCAAGTATGCATACTGTATATGTTGACAGGAATTTATATAAACATATATATACATATATATATACACATATGCATATACATATACATATACACATATACATATAATATATATATATTACACACTGTATATGCATATGCAGTCTGTTAGTACAGTCCAAGAACGCCTGCCATGAAGCTTCAGTTGGGATGGAAAGCTCTGTGGTGGACATTTTGGGTTTGAAAACAGAGCCACTGCAATGGCTAGATTTCAGCAGGAATGACTGACTGTTTGTGGTCGAGTGACACAGGGTAGCACAGGGTGCTGATTGGAGGGCTTCCTGACTCAGTACCCTGAGGTGAAATTATGAAGAGCTTCTGAGCTGAGGACGGAACCCTGAGAAGTGAAGCTGTAGGCAAAGTAGGCAACTGCAGAACCCAGCATCAGTCCTGTCATGTAGGACACAGTCATAGTATTTCCTGGGGAAGAGCAGAAAAGTTATATGAAGACATAGCCACTTCCCAGCGTTTGTGAAACTATTTGAAAAATCTGAAAATTAATTTGCGCGCAATGTTTTCAGCTGAGGGACTATACGACAAATATGGTAGGGTAAGTGCCATTATTTAAACTCAGTTCACTTCAATTTATGTAGCGTGTGATTATCTATCTATCTATCTATCTATCTATCTATCTATCTATCTATCTATAGGGCATTCTTCTTACCTGGGTGACATACAGCGCTGAACATAGTTTCAAGGAGTGGTATTCAAGCACCCTGAGATTTACAAACTCTCGTTATTCAGAACATCAGCGTATCGGCTCTTAACTGCTGATACACAATTTTTGATTTTCCAGAACAAAAAAAAAAGCACGTCTAATGGAATTTATCCAAAGCGTGTCAAAAATTTTGAAAGTCACATGAGTGAAGCAGAAGTGCAGTAATTTACTGTAGCTCCTGCTACAGTATCGGCTGTTGGTTTCCGGTCTCATGCCTGCCATTTCAACATTTGTTTGTGCATGTTTGTGCAAGAATGACCATCAAGGTTCCTCCCTTCTCCACTCACCACATCCCACAATCACCTGTTCTTCTCTTCACTCAATGAGTACAGTAACAGTTAACTACAATAAATTGCCTGATTTTAAATTGTTGTCTGCACTTGTTTTTTCAAACATAAATTTCATTACTGAATGTCCAGTTCCATTTATTGGATATGAGCAAAATAAAACTTGTTTACAAAATGCCTAGAAACATTCCCATTAACAACCTTATTTAAGTGTTTAATCATCATGATGTGATTAACATATCTTAATTGACATCTCTCTGTCTGTTGGTATAATGCATTTCTGTGTTGTTTTTGAAGATGTATGCTGCTTTGGAGAAAGGTGTCTGCTGAAAGAACAAATGTAAACTTAAGTGTTTTTTATCATGCAGAAATGATGGATTGACAGGTGTTTTACAGTGTTTTAGAGATATTTGGGAAAACCTATGTTACTGGTTTATGTATTTACTGTACTTTTTATCGTTATTTTACAGTGTACTCTTTCTATCTATAAAAAAGTTTACTGGAAAACAGTATGATGTATTATGCTGGCAGCAGCATCATAAATCTTGTGCTTACCACATCTCCTGACTACATCAAGGCTATACCATCTAGATTTGTATAAGGATGCTCTGTGATGTTTGTACAACATTGAAATCGCCTAACAACATATCTCTCAGAACGAATCACTGTTGCTAAGCGACGCATGTCTGTAGTTCACTATTTGAATGTAAAATTTAAAATTAGAAAGGATGCTGAGACCATTCTGGACAAAGGCACTCACCTGCAAGCTCTCTCTGCTCTGGCACCACTTTCCTGGCTGCCAGAATCATGGGCACGCTGCCAAAGTACCCATTGCTGATGCCCATGAGGAGGGAGAAGAGACAGGGCCAGGCAGGGTGGCTCAGAGTGGGCTTCTGCACCGGGTACACACACATGATGAAGAGTGGGATGAAGACCACTCTGACACAGGAGAACAGAAGGAGCCGGCCACCTTTCCAGTCATAAGGCACAGCAGCCAAGATCTGGGGAAACAAGCAATTCATGTGCAGCAGCAGGGATGTGGGAGTGCTCTCAGAATGTCAGGTGGAATAAGATGGAATCCTTTATTCTGTTTATTCATTTAGCTGACACTTTTCTACAAAGCAAAGTTATTTACTCATTTGGACAGCTGAGTAATTCTTACCATATCTCACACACGTACACAAACACGGTAATTACCTTGCTCAAGGGTACTACAGCTTGAGGTGTTATTGGAACCTGGGTCCTTCAAGCCAAGGCAGAAGCTCTAACCACAGACATATATTTTTTGATACTTTTATTCAGGACTTTCTATATTTTTGCATTAGATGTTTTTTTTTAAAAAAAGAGGGCTTTTCCCAAACATCTTGTTCAGGTTACATTTATTAATTTAGCTGATGCTTTCCACTAATGCAACTTACAGTGTTAAGGTTACAATTATTTACCCATTTGAACATCTGGGTAATTTTACTGGAGCAGCTTAGGGTAAATACCTTGCTGCACAGTGCTACAGCCAGAGCCAGAGGTGAGAATTGAACCTGTGATCTTTAGATCCAAAGACGGTAGCTCTAACCACAACGCTATTGGCTCTCCAAATCCAACCCACTCTTAGGTCTTGGATCCCTTTCCCTTTCGAGATGAACCTACAACTTTACAGTGAGGAGTTGCTTAAATCTGTAAATTTCCACAAATCCTTTGATCCGCCTAATGTGATCTACATGAGTCTAACCGCTCCCTCTGACCCACCTTGCCCACAAAGTCAGACATGTTGAAGATGGCCATGATGAGAATAGGCAGCCAGTCCCCCAAGGTGGCATTGCGGATCTCCGACTCCAGGCCCGGGAACAGACAGAGGGTGATGAAGTAGGTGACCGCAATGGAGAGCATGTAAGCCCAGATCACACGAGACACCACATACCGGTGCAGGATCATGTCTGATCAGGAAGCACAGAGACGGCGCGTCAGTCACAGGCAAAGAGCAAAGCAGAAACCTTCTCTCTCGCTCACACAGACATGCTTTCTAACTGCCACTTTCAATTACTGTTCAGGACATGCTTAACCCCCACACAGAGCCCGAAATCTCTCCGTCTTCCCTCCAAATCCTTTCACAGAGCTTTGTGCTATAATGCATTTAAAAACATATTATATTCTGCATAATATTTCGCTGAATAGTTACGAAACACAATTTTACACATGAACTCCTTCGGCTGCAGTGCAAGTACGACTTACCTCTAATGCTAGGCCAGCTTTTCTTTATTTTTTGTTTGGGGACATCAAATCTCACATAGCTGCTGCTACTAGCAAGCTCGCCATCAGCGGGCAAGATACCCGGAGCTCCATCATCCTGGGGCAAGTGAGAGGACAGCTGTGAGCCCTTCCATGATGAGCAGACCATCAGACACCTCCCCTCTACATGCACAGCACCACTCATTTCATTCATTACTCCTGCACTGTGCTCATGAAAGTAAGAGAGAGGCCAAGTGGCTAAATATGATCTTGGAAATGTCCAGAATGAAGCCTTATGTCCATGGATGAGCTGGAGCCCTGTTTCAATGAATCCTGCTTGGGAAAGACACTGCACGCAGGCGCCTAATTAAGACCTTCATAACACATCTTTAAAGCATGTATGATTTATGAACGTTAATACTGTTCATGAATGCATGATGCATTTTAATATGTATGAAGTTGTTAGTAAGCTCTTGTGAGGCTGGGGACTTTGAGGGGATCCTTCAAAGCGATACCCCAGTTTGTGATAGATCTCTTTCAGCCATCATATTCGTCTCCATGGGATTTCCCAAGCTGGGAGCCAGACACGGCTCTGCAGTGTTCTCTCACACATTCAAGAGAATAAAACATGATCTCGGGCCTCAAGGAGGCTGAGTAAAGTCTTGTCAGGCCACTCGCCTCGCAATGGCCACTCAGGCAATCTGTCATCAATAACTCCAAGAGAGACGCTTCAAGGTAAACGCTGGCAAGGCCTGCAGCCCAACATATCACTTGTGCAAGATCATAAATCATTCCTGGCTGAGACAGCTCCAACATGACTGCGTGCCTATAAAAGTAATTGGTGGCAATCCAGTTGCGGGATCGATGATGACACAGTCAGCCATTTTGGCAGAAAGTGATTAAAATGCGAGTGTTGGCCGAATGGCGGCACTTTGTGGAGGCACTGAAAGAGTGCTGTGAGAGATTAGCTTTCCCAACTCATTTATCAAAGGTTTACCTCCTGCCTGAGCAGGAAATTAAACTCGTAGCCTTATTTATCTGCTGCTTTTCATTCTCCATGCAAGATGGAAACGTCGGAATCAGCCCACGTCATTACATTTATCTGCACGTCGTTTTAATACCCGGAGCGCCAAAAATAGTTACTGGCTATTTCAGTCACAGATCACATTAAATAAATTATCAGTTATTCTAGCGTGCCTTTAGTTTACGTTCGGCTGAGACGTTCTAATCCTAACTCATTAATAGTTTGCTCCTGTAAGCTTTTGGAGGCATTAGCAATTTCATTTTCTGAGCCTGAAACTTTTTTATCTTTAACGTACAATAAATCCATCTCCAGGCCCGTTTCAGAAGTACAATTTTTATAACGGAAATGAAAAAAATCTAAAGCAATCACACAAACAGAAAAACCTCCTTAGACTAAATGACCAAACACTAATGGCATGCGGTAGGTGTTTAAGTCATTCATTAATTAACTTTTAAGTAATTAATCTCTTCTGAACAAACATTCACAAGGGCCTAAGCTTTTAAAGGCAGCATTCTGGTTTCACTTTGAAACGGTTCATAATTATTCAATGACTTGGATGTGACGGTGCACAGTACCCGGATGGACACGGGCCTCTATAGCTCTATTGAGAAGGTAACAGGCCAAATCCACCTCCTACCACCCATATTCTAAACTAGCGTCTAACTTGAAACTCAGGCATGAGCCCATTTTTTAAACTTTACTGAAGGTTCAGTTGAGGGGGGTGTGGTGGTGCAGTGGGTTGGACCAGGTCCTGCTCTCTGGTGGGTCTGGCGTTCGAGTCCCACTGGGGATGCCTTGTGACGGACTGGTGTCCCGTCCTGGGTGTGTCCCCTCCCCCTCCTGTGTTGCCAGGTTAGGCTGTGACCCCGTATGGGACAAGCGGTTCAGACAGTGTGTGTGTGTGTGTGTGAAGGTTCAGTCTAGTACCTGAAGCACTGCACTGACCGCGTTAAAACAGAGCTTAAAGCATTTTCCTGAAAGCTCTGCGTGCTGCACAGGAAGAAAAACTTACAAATCTTACTTCTTCTGTACTGACGTCATGGTGGACTTGATATCCGATGCGCCGCTCTGTGTGACCCTTGACCTCCATCAGGCCCTGCCGGGCAAGGCTGGTGTAGTACCGCACAAAACGCGTGCGGCGCACCAGAAGGTGCAGCATAAAGCACATGAGCTCCATGCCGATAGAAATGAGGAAGAAGATAATTGTATTCTTCTTCTCGTTCTTGATCAGAAGCTTGGTGAAGATGCGACTCAGGGATATGATCACGCCAGCAGTGCCTGGGCCAAGAGACACCGGACAGAATTAACTGCACGCCAACTGTCCCGCACTAACAGATGAGGAAAACATTATGCAGACCTTTGTTCCGGCCCTCATCAATGAATCAATTGCACTTAATTGCTCTGCCATTATGAACATTAAGCTTTCTCTCGGAAGACAGTGGCGTTAATATTTCATTGGTATTGTGTAAAAGGAGGTACAATTTTGAGTGGGGGCACAAATGTGAAAGTTTGCAGTCTCCACTCCACTCCGGCAACGAAGAGCTGGTTCCTCCAAAGAGTACTGCGTTGCATCCTTGGATGGACTCAGGAGGAAAGTGGTGAGTAAAAAGAAGTAAACCAGAATCCTGACCTCCATGCAACTCACAAGAGGCACAGACCAGAAGAAAAGCCTGCATATTTTTGACCACCTGTGCCAAACAGCACATGCAGCCACGTTGCTTAGAGTGACACTTCATCCAGAAGAGTCTGAATTTCAGTTTACCTCCTGTACCCTAAGAACAGAAAATTATTAAAGTTATGTTTTTCTCTTTATAAGTTTACAGGACAAAAAACTGAAATAATAAATAATACAGTGTGTAAACAACTGGTTATAAAGTCATCCAGCTGTTTGTATCCTCTTATCTCTCAAATGACTTTAAGTGAACACATTCAGCAGGCAGCGCTACTGGGCTCAGCCAAGTGCACTAAACAAGGCAAGAAGGCAAGACAATTAATTAATTAATTGTTTAATAAATAAAATGCTGGAATCTTACTCTCGCCAGTCATCACTCCTTGGGTGTACCTCTTTGGAAGCATCCCCATATAACCATAAAAACTGGACTGCTGAACTAGAAAAAGAACAAGTCAAGTTAAAAGCCATCAAAAACAACATGGGCTCTTTCTTTTGCTGCTCTTAACACCACGACACCAAGTACATCATCTCATAATTTGTTGCTTACTTGACAGTATCAAGTTGGATCTTTAACTGGAAATAATTCAATTTCATTGCCATTCTTAAAAATATTAATGGCAGGGCCCCTTCTGTGACTTGAACTTTCCAGATGCTTGGAACCCACAACCCAGGACCTTTGAGGCACAAGCCTTACTCACTGCACCACTGTGACACCCTGACCTATTATCTCTGCAGGTGGATAGTTACAGCGTGAAGTTACTCGTTATTCATGAAGGTGAATCATTCAGATACTTAAGAAGTGTACAATCTTCCATAGGGTCTCATTTTTAAGTGAACATTTCAAAAATGTGTGCTACCAGTGGCAAGCCCCAGGCTCATCCAGAGTCACAGTTCCCAGACAGATACCTGTACATCCAAAAGCCACAACTCCCACTGCCACCAAGTTGACGACATAGGCTTGCTTGGTGGTGAACTGCTCCAACCAGACGTCACAGATGGCGACGAACAGCAGCGGTCCAAGGGCAAAGAGGTACCCTGCAAGGTGAGGGGGCAAAGCTAAGCTCACTTGCTGGTCTGGGGTGTCATTCTCTCACTCATGAGCTTGGTACATCTAAGAGTACACTTCAGTTATGGATTCTCCCTGTCTTGTCATGTCATGTAGATCTGTGCCAACATGTTCCTTGATTTAAAATGTAATGTCAAATGCACTGCTCAGAATCTGGGACTAGCTACATCCTTTAATGCCTTATGGAGTGCTGTCACAAGCTTTATTGCTCCAGAAAGCATAAAGCTCCTTTGGTTCCATCCACAAACCTTTGATGTTTTTATAACAGACTCAAATTCTCTTCGAAGGGGACCTTCCTAGCCTCAACATGTGTGTAATTCAATGCCCTCTGCATTGCACACAATATTAATATCACACTTCTCCTATCGAGGCCATTGGACACAGCTGCTGCTGGGATCCATCACCAAACGCTGTCGCGGGAAATGCTGAGCTGCAGGTGTCACTTCATTGGGAGGAGCTTTTGCAGGGAAGGAAAAAAGAAGGGGTACTGCCCTGGCGATGACACCTGTCACCCAGACAAAAAGAACGTGTAGAAGTGAAACTTGCGGTCAAGGTCCCAAATGATTACAAAGTGTCAACTCGGAAGTACATATCCGGTGTGACAGACCGTCACACTCCAGCTTGTACTTTCGGCCACTAGCCTTTTTTATTCATCCCACGATTACAAAACCATTGTTATTAGCCACCGTGCACTTTTTTCACTCACGTGATGAACTAATACCATGTGAGGATGCAGGTGCTCCTCATTTTATGACAGGGTTCCACTCCAACGAACCTCTCGCAAGTCATTGTTATCATTAGCTGAAAGGTCCTTTAAACCATATTATAGGAAGCACAAGGACACAAACACATACACCTGCTGCGATATAATAGGGCTTTGTTATATTCTTTCAGTTTTCACACATTAATGTTAATATAAAACTGATAGAATAATAATTTAGATACAGTACAGTATTATAACTACAATTTCACGCAGCACTATCATTTTCACTTTTTTGTTTTTTTTTTCTCCAAATCTATTGTCGTTCTCTTTTTCTTTTCAGAAGCACCAGAATACTAGTTTTTTGCTTGCTGGCAGTTTTAAATAAAAAGTACCTTGAAGCGAATCACAAACAAAAAGTTTTGTAAGCAAAAGTCAATTGTAACTAGACACCCAAACAATCACAAGTAAGACGGCTAACCAACGTCATGGCACAGCAGATGGAGCGGTCAATGTTAGGACCAAGCCCTATGCCTCAGAAATTATATAAAAGGTTAATGGAATGGCTGTCATCAAGTCCATATTGTTGCAAGTCACATACTGTTTGTTGCAAGTCAAGGACCACCTGTGTCACGCCCATGCCATCAAGCGAAACGACCACACTTGCTGTGAATCGGAGCAGAGGAATTTAAAAGGAGCCGCGCCAACTCACCGGGTTGTGGAATATTGTAGAGTCTACCTGCTTGAACTGCGATACAAAGCAATCTTGGCTTACCCTCTTTGTCCCTTCAGTAGCTCCTTGCTCTCAGACTCTCTGGCTTCAGACCTCCCGCTTCTCCTGACCGACTCGGATTCTCGTCTCACCCCTAGAACAACGTCCATGCCTCGCAAGACCCACACCTTTCCCCAACAATGATTCCCATCTGCTGCCTTGTGAATTCCCGCAATAGACCTTGGTCTTCTGTCTGAGTCAGACAGACGATTCCACCTTACCAATGGACCAGGTGGAGATTAAGCACCTGCAGAATACAGTGTCCATGCAGGAGGCTCGGCTCGGCTCCCATAACCTGACCATGCGTTGGATTTCAGAGACCTTCTAGGGCAGGGGTCTCCAACCTTTTAGTGAGTGAGGGCTCCCTGAAGGGATAAAATAGTCTAGAGGGCTACTTGTTTGATATACTCAAAAAATATATAATTTGTTATAAATATAATAAATATAAACATAATGGTGCGTTTTTTTTTTAGGGGGGGGGTGTGGTGGCGCAGTGGGTTGGATCGGGTTGGACCGGGTTGGACCAGGTCCTGCTCTCTAGTGGGTCTGGGGTTCAAATCCCGCTTGAGGTGCCTTGCGGCAGACTGGCGTCCCGTCCTGGGTGTCCCCCCCCCCTTCTGGCCATACGCTGTGTTACCGGGTAGGCTCCGGTTCCCCGCGACCCCGTATAGGACAAGCAGTTCCAAAAATGTGTGTGTGTGGTGCTTTTTTAACTTTCAGTTAACATTATGTTAAAGGGATAATGAAATATCTTGATATCCCGGCATAAAAAATGTTAATGATTTCTCACAAGCTGTTTTAATATTTTTTATTGAACAAATCAATCCTGGAAAATACACACACACACACACATTTTCAGAACCGCTTGTCCCATACGGGGTCACGGGGAACCGGAGCCTACCCGGTGACACAGGGCGTAAGGCCGGAGGGGGAGGGGACATACCCAGGACGGGACGCCAGTCCGTCGCAAGGCACCCCAAGCGGGACACGAACCCCAGACCCACCGGAAAGCAGGACTGTGGCCCAACCCACTGCGCCACTGCACCCCCATAATCCTGGAAAATATTCCAAGGAAATTTATTGAGATATGTACATTTATAATTTTTTCTTTCACATTGCACTGAACACATTTCCCTACAGACTCATCACACTGGATGGAAAACCATTTGCACGAACCTAAGTCTTTCTGCAGTTGCTTCGTTACGTTCGCTGACACAGCCGTGACTCGTCTTGCGATTGTGTTTGCCCCGAGTTGAACATCGGAGAGTGCAGGCATGATTTCATCTCCATTCTTGTGATCTTTAAACAGTGTGTTCGCTATCATAGTCATTGCTCCCAACAAGTTCACCATCCGAGAACGATGTTTTGTGTTTCGTCAAAAAATGAGCAACCCTAAATGAAGCTTTGGTTGCAGCCTGTGACTTCTTAGCGGCTCTGGTAAAAAATGATTTCTGCCTGCTTAATGTTGCTTTCAACTCGTTAACTTTTTCTTTTCTTAAGTGATGTACCTGGGGGATAACTGCTATTGAAGGTCTTGTGGATTGTGGTGAAATGTCTCTCCACGTTGTGCCTCTTGAATGCTGCGATGCCAGCCGGGCCCCACAGATGAGGCATACACTTTTGCCTTTGACATTTGCGGAGAAAATTCTGTCTCCCACTCCTCGTTAAAGTAATAAGTCTTTTTCTTTTTTTGCAGGACTTGGTGCACCATCAACCATAATTAATCCTTTGTTGTTTTTTTGTTATACTTGACTTCACCTTGTTTATGCCGTCAGCTCACTACCGCCTCAACTCACCGAATAGCCTACGAGAAATGCACGCTATGTACGTTAACAATAATATGCGTAAACTTGTAAATATTTAAATTTTTTAAATGATGATTTTATTTGATGTTTTAACGTTATATGAAATGTTAACATAACACTTCATCATTTTTTTGTAAGTATAGTAAAAAAACTAAAAACAATAATTAAAACTGAGCCTATTTATAGAAAATGCTTGGCGGGTGACTCACAGACTACATGCGGGCTAACAGGTGCCCGCGGGCACCATGTTGGAGACCACTGCTCTAGGGACTGGTGCAACCGTTCCAGCAAAGAGACATCGCCGAGTCAGCCAAAACCGCTGCCGAGCCCACCAAGACAGCCACAGCCCCCAACTCCAGCCCGAGCTCAACCTCATCAGAAGTCACCACAATCGAGCTGGCGACGGACCCTTGGCTGGCCACTCCTGAAAGGTATGATGGCTCACCCAACAAATGCCAGGGGTTTATTCTTCAGTGTGAGCTTGTGTTCTCCAGCCTGCCTCATGTATACCAGACAGATGACAGCAAAATTACCTATCTAACTGCATTGTTCACCGGACCTGCATTTGCATGTGCCACGGCTATTTGGAGAAAGCATGTGCCTACCACCTATGAGGACTTCCGAAACAGTTTGAATCAGTGTTCAACCACCCGCTCTCGGCCCACGCAGCCAGTGACCACCTTAAGACAATCCAGTTGGTTGGTGGCATTGTATTCCTTGGAGTTCCAGACTCTGGCAGAGCAGAGCGGTAAGAACGCCGCTGCCCTCCTGGAAAGCTTCTGGTGCAGTCTGCACCCATGGATTCAGGCTGAACTGGCCTACAATGGGGAGACTGGTCCTTTGACCGCTTCATAGAGACAATGGTCGTGAACAACAGCCTGGTGCAGGAACAAACGCCCCGTCTCCAGTAGTCCTCCTCCAGGGCTATGGCTCCTCCTGAGGCTCCAGACCCCGTGCAGCAGACAAGGGCGCCTGAACCCAAACAAGAGGCAGCAATGGCCCTGTGACCAGTTGTTATTATACTGCAGAGGTTCCAACCACTTCCAAGCTGACTGCTCTGTCCGATCATCCTCTCAAAACCCCCGCCCAGGAAAATAGGTGAGTGTCCAGCGTCACCCTGATAACCACTTGACCATGTCCATAATGGTGCCCTGGGGGGAACAATCAAGTGGATACATATGCCTTAGTCAATTGGGGGCCGCTAACTGTTTTATGGATTCTGCATTCACCCAAAGTCACAGTTTCCCCGTACAGTGTCACATTCCTCCACGGGTATCTGTCCCTTTCAGTGTGTCTTTGGCTATTAGTCTACCCATTCCCCTGCCATCCAAGACCCAGTGAAGTGCCAGCAGTCGACACCTGGTTCCGGGACAGTGAGGAGACGGGGCGAGCGGTTAAGAACCATCTCGGCACAGTGCCGCAGGTATAAAAACAGGCAGATTGTCACCGCCACCACTTCTCCTTCTGTCCAGGTCAATGGGTATGGCTCTCCACCAGGGACTTTCGGCTGCAACTCCCTTCAAAGAAGCTCAGTCCACACTACATTGGTCCCTACAGGATCTTTCACCAGGTCACTCCTGTAACCTACCGCTTACAGCTGTCCCTGCATCTGCGTGTCTGTCCTTCATTCCATGTGGCTCTCCTCAAGCCATAGAGAAAATCCGGGCTCCAGGTTCCTCGAGATACCGCGCCTCCCCTGCTAGTGCAGGTGGATGGGGTCCTGGCCTACATGGTGAGGGTACTCCTGGATTCCCAACGTCAGTGAGGGGGCATGCAATACCTAGTGGACTAGAAGGGGTATGGCCCGGAGCAGAGATGCTGGGTGCGTGCGCGGGAGATCCTGGACCAGGACCTGATTTCGGAGTGCCACAGGACCCATCTGGACCGGCTGGCAGCCCGGCCCAGTGGGACCCCTTCAGGGCCAGTAGGGCAGCTGGGACTGCCCATAGGAGAGCGGGTACTGTCACGCCCATGCCATCAAGCCAAACAACAGCACCTGCTGTGAATCAAAGCAGTGAAATATGAAAGGAGCAGTGCTGACTCACTGAATTGCGGAATCTCATCGAGTCTACCCACTTTACCTGCAATACGAAGCAATCTTGGCTTACCCCTTTCGTCCCTTCAGTCGCTCCTTGCTCTCAGACTCCCTGGTTTCAGACCTCCCGCTTTTTGTGACCAACTTGGATTCTTGTCTCGCCCCTAGAACAACGTCTGCACCTTGCAAAACTCACACCTGTCCACGACAATGATTCCTGTCTGCTGCCTTGTGAATTCCAGTAATACACATCCCCACAACTGGGTCTATACCCTCCTCCTAGGTCATCTGTCTGAGTCAATGACAACCTGTAATCTGCAGTAATCAATGAGCACTTAACAGAGGGGAAGGTCCATAAACATGCTAGATATGTACGCAACACTGCTTCCTCGGAGGATGGGCGGACTCAGCAACAGCAGTGGGGGAAGGGGTCATCTCCTCTTACTCACCTACAGTAATCCTGGTGTGCAGACCCAGTGTTTCCACCAGGGCATTGTTCAGAACCACAGCCAGCAAAGCCACCAGGATGTAGGTGAGGCTCATGTCAAACACGATGGACGATCCTGCAGGGTACACACCCACGCCATGCACTTCAAACTGAACATAGACCGCTACTTTTGAAACATTTCTTTGTGTCTTAGAACACATGTAATTGCTCTCTATCCAGCATGTTGCAAGGCGTGAGGTGCTTACCTTCAAACTTCTGGTGCAAGTAGTCAACGTCAGTGATGAAGCTGTTGTAGGGCAGCAGAAAGCCCACCCCAGCGAGCAACATGGCAAAGTAAATGCCATGGTAGCGGTCATCTGGAGTAGGTTCCTCAAACACTGACCACATACATCAAAGGGAATGGAGCAGAACAGAACAAACACACAGTGTCTTTACAGTCCCAGTCTTGGAAGGTTTCTTTCCCTCACAATTAAGTCCACGAGGATGACAGATACTTTGGGTTGTGGCCTAGATGACACAGTAGACACAGCTAAAGTAAGTACACAGCATCTTCAGAGATATCCTACCAGGGTGGCTATGGGTCATTCAGTTACAAAACCCAACCCTGCCCACACACAAAAATATACTCTCACTCTGTAGTCCCAAGCTGGCAGCACCACTGTACTGCTGCATTAGTAGGCACTTAAGTGAACTGACTCCTGAACTGATGACATGTGAAAGTATATTCCTGGAGTCTAAGCTCTAGCAGGTGGAGGGGGCAATTGAACTTTTTCAGGCCAAAGTAGTTATTTACAGGTATGACAGGGCTGACCTCCGCAGGCTCATTGGGTGGATGCTCAGGCGAAGAGGAAGCAATGGCAAACAAAACAATGGCTCACCTGGCTCTGTGAAGGTCAGGATCCCTTTATCTGGGATATCTTTAGACTGGAACTCCTCCTCCTCCAGCTGGTAGCTCTCAAAGCTGAAACTCATCACGACGTTCCCTTCAGGTGTGGCAGCAGGCGTGGCCTGCCGGCGTCTCTCTGCTCCAGTCGAGCCCATAGGGAGCGCCACACCTTGCGTAGCCCACTGTCACTCAATTCCCAAAGTGCTCCTTTGCAGGACAACTGAAGTACAGTGTCAAAGGCAACATTAGTGTTAATCATTTTCTCGTAGTTTTCTACAACTTTCAGACATAAATATTATATGTAACCGGAAATATTTCACATTACGTCAGATGAATCCTCAATGAACCCAATGAATATGTGCTCTTAAATAATGCATAAAGAAAAACACATTTACTTTAGTTTAACACTGAATTCAGATATGAGACAATGCACACACACACACACACACACATTTTCAGAACCGCTTGTCCCATACGGGGTCGCGGGGGAACCAGAGCCTACCCGGCAACACAGGGCGTAAGGCCAGAGGGAGAGGGGACACACCCAGGACGGGACGCCAGTCCGTCGCAAGGCACCCCAAGTGGGACTCGAACCCCAGACCCACCGGAGAGCAGGACCCGGTCCAACCCACCGCGCCACCGCGCCCCTGCGAGACAATGCTTAAATTATAATAATTAAATTATTAACTTTTAGAAAATAATGTACTGACTTGCATATCAAGTGCAGCAAATGCACCAGTTTCGGCATCTAGATGTATTTTGCATGCCGTCATACTGTATACATCAGTGTCTCTCTGGTGGGTAACAAAAGGCCAGAGACTGCTATATTAACACACACACATTTTCAGAACCGCTTGTCCCATACGGGGTCGCGGGGAACCGGAGCCTACCCGGTAACACAGGGCGTAAGGCCGGAGGGGGAGGGGACACACCCAGGACGGGACACCAGTCCGTCGCAAGGCACCCCAAGTGGGACTTGAACCCCAGACCCACCGGAGAGTAGGACCCGGTCCAACCCACCGCGCCACCGCATCCCCGGAACAGATGTACCGTTTCACAAATACAAATGACTTATTTCTGGGTGCCTCCAACAGAATTTCCATGCAAAAGTCCAAAAAGGGACTCCATGAAGCTCCTTTCGTCACTTCTCCACAGCTCAGCTCAACGTTCTCCTTCCTGTCATTCTGTCTTTGCTGGCTACTTGCTACAGTCATGCAGTAATTACATGTTTAATAATTGGCTGCACACACACACACACACACACACACACACACACACATACACACACACATTGTCTGAACCGCTTGTCCCACGCCAGTCTGTCGCTTCAGCATTTAAATAAATAATCCATTAAATTAACACGAGGGTATTTCATTCACGACAGCATGGAGCGTGGGTAAAGGTCAGCGAGGAGTAGAATTAAACGCCATCCCCCTGACCATGGCACACCTGCTTTCTGTGTTTATCATGCTAGATTTAATTTTAAATATAAATGGGCCACGTAGCGCTACGGAGATGCCTTCTACCACAAAGGCGGGTTGCTCAGCGGGACCCAGTGAGTTTCTTCTGAGCCCCCTATAATTTGCTGCTTTGATAAGGGGCAATTCATTACTGTAAAGAGAAAGAGCAGGGAGCACAATCGATGCTGTTTGAATAGGTGGTGCAGGAAAGTGCAGAGTACACAGTACTGTCAGCTCCTGCTACACTGTAGCCTGCCACCTCATTAGGACCGTACATTTTGCTGTAGTCATACAACACACTACTCATTAAAACTAAAAATACCACTAATTTTACAACTTGCATATATAGGTGATCCCCGATTTACGATGGGGCTACGTTCCGCAAAACCCACCGTTAAGTCGAGAATGTCGTAAGCTGAAAGTGCATTTAACACACTTAACCTACCAAACATCATAGCCTAGCATACACGCGATGGTCATTACGAGCTTTCCGCCTTCATGCTGGGCAATTATCTTGAGTTTTTCCTCAAGAGTAATTGCCCTCCTCTTTTTCTCACCAGTAGCAGGAGACACAGATGAGTATTTTTGTGACAATATGGATGCACAAAACACAACGTAGATACGGGGGGGGGTTATCTGTATAGCAACCACGCGGCAGACTGAGAGATGCGGATCGCTGCAGCTGCCCAGCATCATGGGGGAGTATCACACTGTATATTGCTTGCCTATAAAAAAATAAAAAATTTTAGAAAATCAAAATTCAAAATACTGTTTCTACTGAATGTCTCACCAGCTCACCATAATAAAGTCGAAAAATCGTAAGTCGTGGAGCATCTGTATATGTATTTTACAGTACATATCCATCTCCATAAACAGTCAGTCTTCATGAGTGTAAATTCGGGTTTCAGCTCACACTCAAAATGGTTATTTCCACCTCGACGAATGATATTCGATTCTTTGAGTATGCAGCGTGCTATACAGGCTACCCTAACAGATAGACAGCCTCATAAATGTAAACACGGGGTCAAAATCTGACAAACCGAAAGGACCTTCGCTAAACAAAAGACGAGACCCTAGCGGACATTTGTCAGCTATTGGGGGTGTTAAAAAGCATGAGCAAGGGAGTCGCACACAACTAGGAACAAATTAGCTTTGCTTGAATTTTGGGGGATGGAGAGGGGGCACCGCCAAATCCCAGACCCCCTATGCCAGTGTCTACATAGCTGCACTTCCTGTTTCACAAGACTCTCAGCCTCAGCAGCATCGGTCCTCTCCAGAAGACAAACTGGTTGTTCACAACGATACCATTTCAATCGTTCAAGAAAAGTCTTGTTTATGAATCACAGGGTTTGCTCAAATTGTCAGAGTTGTTTCTCCACAAGCCTCTTAGGATCAAAAAACGGAGAAATAAAATAGAATGAAGGCACAAGACTTCCATTAAACAAATTAACTGGATTTGAGAGATTTGAGAGAACTAAGGGGAGTTCAAATGTGAACAGAGATGGTAAAGAACTCAAACTTTGATTAGAGAGACAACCTTGAAATTAAACATTTTTTCCCCTCAGGACAAATGTCTGAGAAGCTGGATAACATGCCCCAAATGTCATCTTGGTTTCAAACGCAGCTCCCAGCGTTCTGGGAAAAGCGGGAAGAGACGAGACAGGGTTTTCAGTCTTCCTGTCCTGTGGGTCTGAGCCTCAGCCCTCAGGACACCGGGACAAGTGCAACATCCGAGCAGCACATTTTCATTTTACTTTTCTTCTGTTTCCTTGTATGTCCCCTCTCTGCATCTTTGGATTATCTTTTCTGTGTCAACAACGAATGTGGGCACCCCATTGCTGCTCGCCCTCATTTACTTTTCCAATAAAATTCTCTCTGTTTCTCCTTTCAGTTTTGTGCTGCAAATTGCATTTCTGGGTCCCAGCTAGGCACGGCTGATTCCGTCACCTTGTCGACATAATACTCAAGCTCCTGACAGCCGATCACTGCTCTTTCTATTAAATTCCGGACCAGGTGGAAGCATGCAGAGAAACAAGAAGCTTGCAATGTAGACTACAAGCAGACTGCAGCTCGTGACCAAATGATCAGTCCTGAGGGTTTGCTTCCATTACGTTCCAGGCTTGCTCCTCCAAGCTGCCCAGCACTTTGCACTTGTAAACAGTGAGATTCCAAGCAGCTGCCATATTCTGCTACATTTACATTTATTCATTTAGCAGACACTTTCCTCCAAAGCGACGTTCATCTTAGCGAAAATACAAATTTGTGCATTACATTGAGAGAAAGAGACATAGTTGTAGACGTGATTCTTAAGTAAACCTAGTTTGTTACTTTCCACTAGAAACTTCTCTCCGCTTTCTCTTATTTACAGCATTTTTCCTTAAATATATACACCTTTTTATGTTATTCTGTCATTATTCTGTCACTTAACCATTCCTTCTCCTTCAAAGTGATAGATTTCAGCTCGACACTTTGATGCCTCTTACCGATAAGGGCCATTGCTTTGACTGAGCTGGCACCTTGCTTTTACTCCGTCCCTGTTACAGAGTCCCAACGTTGTTCTTCACAGGGGACTCCTAGCTACAATCAATAGGACTCCATCAAGTTCGACCAACGCAATGCTCCCCTTGAGGACGGCATCTCCAGACCGTGTCGCCAGGGCAACGGGCAGGGAGGGGTTTTACTTCACTGCATCTGCCCTTTGTGAGGACTGCACCTCCAGAGCCAGTTCAAGAACCCTTGATGAACAGAATTAAGTACCTCTAGTTTTATGACTAGATGCATGCAATAAAACTGGGGGATTAAACCCATGTAAAACTGTACAGAAATGAGTTGGCCTTGCTCTATCATGTTAGCAGTGCTCGCATCGTAATCCTTTCCAGTATAGCATTTTCATGGTCCTTTTGCTTAGAAGCTGTAATTTTGGCCAACAGCACTCCTGTAGATTTGCTTACCAATACATTGTCATGTATTTATGTTTAATTTTAGAGGGCTTTCATTTATTTACTTGTGAGATCTAGATAACACAACCATCTGCACACTCTAAAACTTTCAAACTCATGGGAAGCCTCAATAAATTTTTCAGTGTGCTGCATGAGAAGCCTGGCTTTGGATGTAAAAACCATCTCTGCACACTGCCACCCCCCATGTTCTCTACATTTCCGTTTTATTTGCCAGGATCAAAGAGCAGCAGTCCAGGAACATGAGCTTTCAGAAGCACAAGCATTAGAGGCCAACGTAATCTGCTTGTTTTTGCCAGAAAGGCACCATGTAAAACTGTGCAGCGATCCAACACGCTTGTTTTCACAAAGCTCACAATTCATGAAGAATCTGAATTTTTCTTACACATGAGGCAAATGTGGTCTGCTCATCCAAGGGAGTATTTACACAAACAAGACCTTCAAGAGAGACAGAGGTAAATTTAAGCAAAAAGTGTGAATCACAGTATCTTACATTACATGAATCACTGCTGCACATATGTGGCCTTCTCCTTGGATTTGCTTTCTTATTTTGAATGTGAAACTGTGTTTTTTCCCCCATTTGACAAACCTATAACATTTACAGATTTACATTTATTCATTTAGCTGATACTTTTCTCCAAAGTGACTTACAGTGTTAAGATTAAAATTATTATACAGTAGTTACAAGCTTACAATTATTCACCTATTTACACAGCTGGATAATTCCACCCCCCGATGAACAATGTAATACAAATGTAACAATAACCAACCTGGAAAAATTAAACACTTCACTCCCTTCCAACTGGCTGTGAGGCATCTGTAGATAATACTGATAATAATAACAACAACAACAAAAACAATAACAATAACAACAACAATAACATGGAGAGAAGTGTATCTCTAACACTCATCGAGGATACGCTCAAAGGAGGGGGGTCCAGTCCTGCTGAAGCAGCATATGGTAACTGAATACCTCACTGACTGTAGAGGCAAATGCATATGGACTTCACATATGGCACATTCTTTTTTAAGTAACTGGTACTGTGGCACGCAATCATACCGGAGCTGAATTTGTAAGAAGGTGTTTGTATGCATTTGGGTACGTTTATGTTGAACCAGGTATGACAACCAAGCTGAGCACCAGTCACGGTTGTAAAGGCAGATCAGACATACTGGAGCAAATCTGTATCGAAAGCATAGAGATATTCACCGCTCCCCTTTTCCTGCTAGTGACGCCACCGCATCCATTCTCTCCACCTGAGCGGCCGTTGATAGCCCTGTCAACCTTCGACTGAGCTTGAAGCAAAGCCAGGCCAAAGCCTGAACCGGCCCCCAACATCTGTCATCCTAGATGTCAGCTTCTGTTTCCCAAAGTCCCAGCCTGTTGACAGCAGTGCCGTGAATATGCAAGATAAGAGGTGATCGCACATAGGCACCTGGTGGAAGACACCCCACAGGTAACTGGTGGCAATTGCCTAGAAGGAACAGAGGAAGATAGGCCACCAAAGTCACATGTTTTCCCAAAACACAGGGTGGCACTGATACATGTGGGCTGGACAAAGAAACAATTCTTGATAAACTGAACCAAAACTCAACAAAAAGGACCAAGTGTTTTCCTGGAGAGGACCTGGAAACTTTTCACACAAGTGCCGCATTTCAACAGAACTCATCCGTTATCTGTTGCACGTTCAAAGAGAACTACGTGGTGAGATTCGTCTTTCCTAATCTTAGCACATACATTATTCCATTATAAAAGCCCAAGACAAAAAAATAAGGCATGAACAAAAATAAATAATTTATTAGCAAACAGGTAGAAGTGAGTTGACAAAAAAATGGAAAATGATTTTAGAGCATATGCAAAGTGACACTGAACGGAACAAGTTACTTGGCAAGTGGAAAAATGTGCATTATTTCAGTGTGGGCTCACGGAAAAGGGGTTTCTTCAGTACCATTTATGCGTCTTTGTTCTCAACAGCGGGTGGCGCACATGTGGCCTCTGGGAACCCTGATGTTTTATGTACACTACATCAAACCAACATGTATGGGAGGAAAAAATGAGTCCCCGTCCAAATATATCTTTTAAACCTCATGTAAGAATTTTTTTTTCCTTCTTGTGATGTAATAAAAATTTGACCAAGCCGAGTTTCGCCGAAAGGGTATCGAATCAATTGTGTTTTCGAAATACTGTTAATACTGCTGTTATAATTTGTCAAATGCGACAGGCAAAGAAAGACGAATAAAAACATGTTTTGAGCTGAGAATTTCGAAATACAGCGACACGAAATTTCAAACTAGAATCCTGAGGCAGCGGGTTTCCAGCGAGAACAACTGAGAAGTGAAACGTTTCTTGTTCTTCTTCTTTATTTCACAGTACTGACGGGAGCTCTAAGTCCGGGCTGCGGGCGTGACAGTCGCGCGCGCGCGCGCCCTCCCGCTCGCGCCTCGCCACCTTCTCCGCCGTTAATATTCCAACAGGTTCCGTCTCTTACCTTTCGGAGAGCTGGAGCTTCAACGCCGTAAGGGAAGCCGCGGCTCCGCCTGCTTCTCCACCATGTCTCCCGCACGACGGCAGTTGCAGCCACTATACCGCTTTCGCGGGAACGTGCCGTGCCGTGTCGTGCCGTGCCGTGCCGTGGAAAGGCTCCCTCGCTCCCTCCCACTCGCAAGAGCGCGCGCGCGCCCGCCATCTCACGCGGGAGAGCGACCCGGCGCGCGAGTCGCACCAAATTGCCGCTTGAGCCCATTTAAAGGGATCTTGAACGCATAAGCTCCTCATAGGACACGCGAGTGACGGAGGAGCCCTCGCGACAGCCAGCATTCTCATAATTTCTCCAAAAAAAAAAGACCGGCATTACAATGTGTATTTCTAATTATTATAGAACGTATTTCAAACGGTTGTGTTATTTGCGTGGCAACATCTCAATGAATTATTACGCTTCTCCGGCCACTTGTATGCTGCTTAATAATTCGAGTCATGAGGAAAATTCTTAATATTCCTTTTAATACTCTGTTTTTAGGTATAGCTATAGGAGTCCTAAGAGACACCTGTGTTTGAACACGTCTGAAGAGTCGCTTTATCTCACTAAGACAGGCAACGTTACTTCCGTGTAAACCACTGTTAGATCATACCAGACCTACAACACCTTCACATTTTTCTTCACAAAACACACAAACAGCTCTAGCTCAGTTTAAATATCGCATCCCTATTAGAAAGCAGACGGCTGTGCATTTCTGTTCACATCTTGGGTGACCAATCTGTGCTGCATCTAAGTGTACATTAGTTCCTTGGAGCTTCTTCCCAGACAGAACCTACGACTTCATAACAGTGATACGTTCTTATTTTTGGTTCACACTGTCAGACTCTTGTCAATCTCATTCTTTCCTCCCTTTAAGTTACATCCTCATACACCAGAAATGTGGCGTGTCAAAACCACTGGTGTGTACAAGTCCTTTTGCCACCAAGCACCATTTCACTGTTAGCCTTTCTCTGTGAGCTCACACACGAGTATATCTGGTAATGGAATTTTACAAGCAGCTTCTCAAAATATCAATTTAAATGCGTACTCAAAAAAGACTTCTCACACAATGCCGGCTCTGGTAGTGAAGAGATTTTCAAACTCGCTCCATATCCAGGAAAGGAATATCTGGCAGTATTTTTAGTGAGGTTTTTACTGCATTGTGAGGTGAAAATTTACCGTTTTTTCAGTAAAAAAAAACGCTTTGTCATGATAAAAGGTAGACTGTGAAAACTGAATGATGTTGACAAGGACCGAGCCTTTTCACCTTGGTTTTTGGTTTTCTCAAAACGGTCTTTTTTCTATCATAAGGGAAAATGGTATTTAATAATTTATTAAGAACTTCTTGGGACGTAGCAACCAGTCGCTGCAGACTTTTGATGTGTCACAGACTCAACTTTTTCAACTGTTACCCAGCATCTGCAGTTTTCTTTGAAATGGATGTCCACAGCCATGGAACCTGGAGAGCTGCTTTACATGCAGGTCTTCCAGCTGTCTTCAAACAGCTTACCACCTCAGTGCTGCTCATAAATACAGTATCTAATTCAACGGTGCTTGCCTGCTTATGAATGCAATAGGTATGCTGATCCAGCTTATAATGACATGCCCCCACACCCTAGAGATATCGATCTGTTTATAATGGATATATACAGTATGTATTCAACAAGGGTTAGTGATATTGTACACATATGTGTAATGAAAATGCATCTGGTTTACATTTATATTTATTTATTTAGAAGACGCTTTTCTCCAAAGCCACTTCCAATGAACTCTATGTAGTGCTATCAGGCCACACACCTTATTCACCAAGGTGACTTACACTGCTAGATACATTACTTACAATGGGTCACTCATCCATTCATCAGTGGAACACACACTCTCTGTGTCACTCACACACTGTGGGGGAACCTGAAAAGCATGTCTTTGGACTGTGGGAGGAAACCAGAGCGCCCGGAGAAAACCCACACAGACACGGGAAGAACATGCAAACTTTGCGCAGACTGAGCGGGGATTGAACCCATGCCTTTCCTACCACATACAGTAGGTGTTGTGAGACAGCAGCGCTATTCGCTGTGCCACTGTGCCGTGGCGCCTGTTATCAACAGGGTTATGAAAAATTGAAATATTTAAAACACAGTATTTGCTACTGATGTATGCAAGGGCCAGCCTGTCAGATCCAATTCCTGGCAGCTATTTGTGTGGTTTTCTAGACAAGGGAGGAACAGAAGTGGTTTGCCAGTGCATGCGCCATATACCCTGAGCTTGACTCAAACTCACACCCACCAAGCTGTTCACAAGCTGTGAGGCACCAGCTTTACCCACTATGCCACCGCATCCCATTTGCCAGTTGAAAGATATAAAAAAGGATTTCTTTCTGTAGAAGATCATTTATGGGAAGCTCTTACTAAAAGAAGAAATCCTTTGTTCTCCGGTCTGATGAACTGAAACATACAAGAAGCTCAGTCACTGTTCTTCCCCTGAACAATGAATGTGCAGCAATCTATTTCCCTGGTCCTCCATGAGGAGATGAAACTGGATTCTTTACAACAGAGTCAATACAGATTTTGATGATTATGCTTAAGAAATGGATGCCATGTCAGAGCATCATCAAAGCCAACCCTTTTTAGAGCCACCCTTTTCTGAGACAAAATGGTAACACCTGCGGTTCACCTTTGCAAAATACTATTTGGCATTACTGCATTCGAATAATTTCAGCTCTAAAATTACCCAATAGGTACCATCTATTTGACTTCCCTTCCATTTGTCACTATTCAGAATTTTTCCCCTCAAAACAAAGGTTACAATTTCCACTTTGTGCTTTTATTGGCTGCTGAAACCAGTGTGGTTGAAACTCTTTCACCTGATTCCCCCTCTGATGAACATGCTGGAGGCATGCAGGAAAAGGACACAATAAGACTGCACGCTTATTAAAATTCTGTCTGTAAAACAGACCTGCAGCGTTACAGCACCTCTCTATTTACTACAGATATATTAGTTCATAGATTCAGTAGCAATGAAATAGCCCCTGCTTCATTTTGTCCTGTCTTATAGCAAATTCAATCCACTGAAACAATATAAAACCATGTTCATTTTCCACAACATTTCTGCAGCAATATGTGCTCTTAAATGGCACGCTCTCACATCTAGCTAAAATGTCCCTAGTATGTGGCTGTTGTTTATGAATGTATAAAAAGGTCAGGGCACTCTCACTCTACATTGCTTACCCTTTACGTGCAAAATGAATTAGATCTCGCTCAGTGGTGTCCCTGGAGCATTACACTGCTACCAGCCATAAGAAAGTTGCTAGCAACGGCCTGCATGATCAGGTCTCTTAATCATCTTTAACAGTTTGCAATGAAGTTCCAACTAGAAATAACTAGAGTTTCAAAAGAGAAAGGCCTGTTTCAGATGTAGATAGAGACAAACTCAGTACTACATCCCCCTAGCACACAGAAGGCTTGTAAGCATTAATTTACCAAAGAGTGGATCGCAGAATCCACGAGTCATGCAAGTTCAACACTAAACTCTGAAATCAGTTTTGGGCTTCTGGCTATGTGTTTCCGCTGGCTTTAAACTACACACTAGGTTTTAAATAAGAACAATCTCAGGCAAAGAATCTCCTGGGAGATGGGAAGCATTCTGGAAATGCAAAACAGATGTATTTTTAATTGAAATTATTCCGTATTGCAAGGGAAATCAAAGCTTGATGCTGATAATAATAGATATATAATTAGCACTTCAGTCAAAGTGGAACACAAGGAAAATTTGATTTGCATTTGCTTTTACACATCTTTAGCTGTATACAGGCAATTAAGGAATTTATTGCTACATACCACTTCCAATATAAATAAAGTCCACCCCCAAGATTCTGCTCATTAATACATCTGATCAGCAATGATGTTACAACCAGCAGTGTATTCTGTAAAGCATAGTAAAGATAAATTTTCACACCTATATACGATTCAGTACTGTAAGAAATATTAAAAATTCATTGCATTGAATACACATACATGGTGATAAATGAAAGCAGGTAGACACCAATGCAAATTTTTTGTCCAAAGGACTCTTATCAAACTGATTTTTGGATAAACCGTCTGACACCGGACGTCAGTGAAGAAAGTGTTGCTTCCAGCAATACATGTATACAACTATGTTCATAACTTGAACAGGCCCAGCTCTGTTTACAATGTTTGAGCATGTTACTAGAACTGGATGAAGTCACCTATAAGGATGGAGTCTTCAGAAGCACAGAAACAACAGACTTGGGCACCACACATAGCAAATAGCAGGTGGTACAGTGGTTAGAGCTCCCATGTTGGGCTCAAAGGACCCAGGTGTGAACTGCACTCATGCTGTAGTACATTTGAGCAAAGTGCTCACCCTGGACTGCAGCAGTAAGAACTACCCCACTGCACAAATAGTTGTACCTTCTTCACCAACTTAACATTGTTATTTGCTTTGGAGAAAAGAGTCAGATTAACGAGCAAATAATAGTAAATATGGTTTACTTCACTGCGTTCATTTTATGAGCAATACTTTTTCATTGGTGTTAATGTCTGTCCCACCGTCCAGCACCCACGTTGAAAATATAGGAAAGATCAGCTGATGGATTAGTGATTGTTTGAATTACAGGTGTGTGACAGGGTGGCTAAGGTCACCTGCAGGTCCGTGCCAGCCTCATACGAAGCATGGACGCAATTAGGAGACTGACCACAGAAAAGGCCCGCAGGAGTGTAATCTTTCTTGCATTATCCGTGAAAAAGGGTCTTAAATGCAACTGCTCCAGAACAAATGTGGCACATTAGTGGCAAATTCGGAAAACAAAAAATGAGCAAACATTAAAAAGGCTCTGCTACAGGTTTGCAGACACCTTCTCTCCTCCTGAGAGTGACTGTTGAACCAAATATGCCAATCAGGTCTCGTTGCTTCTTTAGGTATGCAGATGTAGTGCGGTGAGTCACGCCCTGGAGTCTTTCACTGAAAAGTGCTGAGATGTTCCTGGATCTATATATATCCCCGGGCCTCTGACGCGTCAGGGAGTGACTCTGCATGCTGATGATGCGAGGCCTGATTTCCAGCCTTCCGAACGGAGAGGACTGTGAGCAGTGTGATTTGTCAGAGTGTCAATCCACAAGGACACGCAGCGGGAGTCTCGAGCTGCTTTTGGGATGAAGCACCACTATTTTCCAAGTCCTGACATAATGGAGGACAGAAAAATGTATCATTTTTCCCAACAGAACATACTGCAAGGTTTGCAAGGTTTGCTAGGAAAACCATAATTTGATAGTTTTAAACAGATTATAATTGAGCTTGCAAAATAGTACACACACACACACACACACACACACACACACACACACACACACACACACACAGAGTTTCTGAACCGCTTGACCCATACAGGGTCGCAGGGAACCGGAGCCTACCCGGCAACACAGGGCGTAAGGCCGGAGGGGGAGGGGACACACCCAGGACGGGACACCAGGCCGCCGCAAGGTACCCCAAGCGGGACTCGAACCCCAGACCCACCGCAGAGCAGGACCCAGTCCAACCCACTGCACCACCGCGCCCCCCACAAAATAGTATTGTTATAATAATAAGATCGAGAAGATCCCACTCTGCTGATGATTTATGCAAATAAGTGGGATGTCATAGAAATGCATCGACCTATTGTCTCTGAAAATCACCACCTCAAAACTGACAACTGCTGGGAAGATTAAGATTTCAACCGTATAATAACTCATATAACACGTTTTTGGATAGCGGACTTCTTGGACAATGGTAATTGATCACACTCACTGCAGTTTTTTTGCATGTTTGATGTATTCACAATCTATGTTGTAGCTGTGTTTCCATGTTGCCGTGACCCAGTCTCACCACTGTTTAATAAAACAAACTAATACATTAATTAAAAATAAATAAATACATACATACATACATGGGGGTACGCGGTCGTCCGGGGTTCGAGTCCTGCTTGCGGTGCCTTGTGATGGACTGGCATCCTGTCCTGGGTATGTACCCTCCCCCTCCTGCCTTGCACCCTGTGTTGCTGGGTGAGGCTCCAGCTTTCTGCGCTCCTGCTTGGGACAAGCGGTTTCAGACAGTGTGTGTGTACATACATACAGTATACATAAACAAAAATGACAGCTTCTGCATCAAGAGAGTCCAGCTGGAATCAGTTTCAGAAATTCAGAGGAGAATAACAGCTCTTCAAAATACAATTTAAAATACTATACAATACTATACTTCTTAATGCTATTTAGCAGTGCCAACCAACTCATTTGCTGTTGCAGTATAGATGACATCCACAAGGAAAAACTGTATAAAGAAATGGATTTTTCTGTTGTTAACCCCCACCTCCACGAAGAGTTCCTTAGTTTTTCTTTGCTCCAGCCTCAAATCATTTTGATTTGTATTCCTGCTCAAAGAGCCCACAGTACGCGTGCTCCACGCACAACATGTGGGGACGCACTCATCAGTGTGAGTGGACACAAGTACGGTTTCATGCATCCCTCTGCCGTTCAGTTATGACAACATCAGCTCTTCTCACAGGCAAAAAAGAGGAGCTCTTTCCTCAAGAGAGATGTAGCTGTACCTGGAAAAACAGCTCCTTTCCATCACAACTTGTTTTCAGCTGCAGAATTAATTTCCTGCCACAGACACCAGCAATTTCCCCTGTTTATTTTTGGTGCTTTTTTTACACTGTTTGCTGCCCGTCATACCATGACCTTTAACTGGTATTTCTGGGAGGGCTGCAAAAACTGATTTTTAAAAGTCTAGACATAGTGTTGGATGGAATATAGAGTATACATATTACTGGCTGTAGGATTGTTTGGACTGAAGACAGAGCACTTTTTCAGTTTGTGCCTCCAAACCAATTTCACACCAGAACACCTATTCCATGGCCTGATGACTGCAGTGCAGAAGCTTGTATTGCTGCAGACACAGTGATCCACGTTCAGGTCAAAAGGGTGTCACTGAGACCGACACTGGACATCACTCAGACCAACATCTGGGGTGTATGACATCACTCAGACCAGAACCTGTAAATAAGAGCATACTGCACTGCTGCACTTGGGAAATGTAACTGACTACAGATAGTTGATGCTCCAGAAGATATAAGGGGCTAGATACAATAACATAATGGATTACAGATTAATTGCTGAACTCTAGAACCATCAAAATGTGCTCAAGGCACTGTTGGTGCTGAGGGAAACTTGGGTGAAGTCTGCCATATTCTAGGTGTACTAGATGTAAGTGGATTCAAAAAAACAAATAAATAAATGAAATCCTCAGTAGGTCTATTCTGGGAAGACAAAACTTTATACAGGCTTCTTTATGATTCACACAGCTCAGAACTGTCAGCCTTTCCACATTTCTTTCACTTTTGTTCTGGAAGTTTATTTTTATTTATTTTTATGTAAGAGTGTGGGGGACTACATTTGGCAGTCACAACACTAACGTTCCCCCTACAGAAAACTGACCTTGGTCTTTACCATAATTTTCTTCCCTTATGTCTGTGTTAAAGCTCTTTGTGGCACTGCGTGAGAAGGGCGCTCTATAAAAATAAATTGAATTGAATTTACCATCTGGACACACATCTGTGTGTGTTTTACACCACACAAAAATGTGTGTGAGCAACTCCCACATTACAACAATAAAAAAAAGAACACACTTCTGATTTGGGCTGGAATCTTTATTTCAACTACTATCTACGATACAATATTACAGTATACAGACGCTCCTCTACTTATGATGGTCCAACGATTTTTCAAAGTTCAAAATGGTACGATAGCAATATGCATTCGGTATTGTCACGCGAAACATAGGGACCTGGGACGGCTGGACCCAAGTGCAGCGTCGTTTGTCTGGAGACGAGGGATGAGGCGAGTTCTCGGTGTCGGGGACAGGCGAAGGGTCGGTCGATTGGCGGGCAGAGTCAGAGTGAAGATCCATGGACGAGGTCAGGGGACTTAGCGAAGGGTCGGTCGAATGGCGAACAGGACAGGAACGAGGATCCATGGACGTGGTCGGGAAACGAAGCGAAGAGTCAACTACCGGAGGACGTGAACAAAGAGCTAGCGATGCTTGTGAACGAAGTGTCACGGGAAAGGGCGGTTGTCCCTGATGAGATTCCGCAAAGGTCTGGGAGTTGCGGAGTGTCTTTGAAAGCGTTTTTTTATTTTGCGTTTTCGTATCCCATCGTGTCTACTAAATGCTCATGTGTGTCTCCTGCTTCGATTTGCACAGCTATAGGCTATGGTAAGTGTTCTGAGCATGTTTAAGGTAGGCTAGGCTAGTATGATGTTCAGAAGGTGCGGTACTCTGTATTCTTTTTCGACTTACGATTTATCCGCTAGGATGGGTTTATCAGAACCTAACCCCATTTTTAGTCGAGGAGCATCTGTATATTATACTGAACCATGCATTTCTACACAATGAAAAAATATTAAAATGCTCGATTTTTGAAAATATATTAAAATAGGCCTAATACTGAAAGCATATAATTGTAACAAATCAAAGAGAAATTCGAACACATCCTGCACAGAACTAAACTTGCTTTAGTATGTACCGAATTATATTCTGAGGCCATTTTAAATGATATCGCTCTTTGCTGTGTGGATTAGCTTCTCAGTGACAGGGGGCAAAGGCAAAGAAAGGTAGGAGCCACAAAATTCAACCCGAGACTGATGAACCGCGACTCTGGCACCGGGCCTGCCATTCATTTTATCTGTTGCTTTTGCCACCGTAGCAGTTACCAGGAAAAAGGCACTGTGGAAGACCAAAGCTTTGTACCTTTATTAAACCCAAAGTAAATAAACAATCCCAGCCTGTTTTGGATATAATCTAACAGTGAGCTCTGGTAAACTGTACTTGTCAGTGGACAGAAACCAGGAGACCATACACTGTTAAAGCACTTCACTTGGTTGGTAACGTATTTATTTGGTGTCATTGACAAATGTGACTGAAATCCAAATCATTTATGTCCAAAGGGGTTTCAGCAGAGATACTCTTATTTGTGTTGCCAATATCAACCTGAGGATCTGAAATTAATGGAGCAGCGCTACACTTTATCAGGCACATGTGGGCTTCCACAATTTTTAATAAATACACTTCTGAGCTTGGTTTTGAAATTCAAATTATTTCTCATGTTGATTTTGTCTAAATTTGCCTGAGGTCGGTATAACACAGAAGACTGTAATTCTCTGGGAAGCAGTCAGTGAGTGTTTCACACACAGGGTGAATACGCCAAGTTAAAACATGATCGCTTTGTTAGATTGTGCACACATTTCGATATGAACAATAATCACCGTAAGTCATCTTTGTTTAGTAATTTCTTCAGCTGAGAACTAGTTCAAATTTACTTAGTGAGAGAAGTTGCTTCACGTTCTATCAAAATGGAGTGAGTCTAGTGAAGATATTAACATTAAAACAGTCCTCGATTTACTGATTGCTTCAGCCTCTTAGCACTGACATGCAGGAGAGGATGAGAGCAGCTAATTGAATAATGAACTGAAAAAATTCATTTAATGGGGCCTTGTCATTCATTCAGGAAAGTGCATAACAAGAAAAATAGCTTTGCTGGAGAACAAATCAAAGAATTGTGATACATTTTGGCTTACACAATGCCTTCCTGTTATATGACACACATGCAATGGTTCCGCTTCTCTTGCTGCACTCATTTGTGTATCTCAACTTGAACTCGCCCCCTTTGTCCACAGTCTTATCATCACAACATTTGCAGCATCAACTCAAACTGCGCGTGCTTTTCCGAGGATGCGGTCAGGAGACTAGGAGCTACATCATCGGTCAGAAAATTACTAAAAAGCACATCGACATCAAAAGTTTCACCTTCCATTAATGCTTCTTCATGATGTGTATCTTTTGATATATTGAAAATGCTACAGGAGTTATTTCTCTAAGTAGTATGATCAGGTGCACAGTACAACAATGAGACAGACATAAAGATATGGAATGCCTTGCACCATTTCTCTCCAAAACCGCTCACCTCTGTTCTCCCACAGTCGAGGGTGGCCATGTTCTGCTACCAGCTGTGGCTCTCCTTATCGAGCGTCTTTGTTTACCCTTTTCAACAATTATAGTACATGTTGTGCTGCAGTTCAAATGGAGCCTAAAATTTCAAAGGATTTTAAAAGATGCTTGAGGCCTAAATGAATCTAATGAGTGTTTTAAATTTAGCATAACTGTTTCTACAACATATTATAATTTTAAATCAAATAATTCTGCCCCTCTGTCAAAAACAGCCACAATTCTGCTCTCCATGTATTTTCTTTTTTTATACTTACATCCATTACATAGCAACTGTAAATAAGCAAATAGATTTAAGGATTAAAAAAATACCCAAACATAGCTACACTGGAAAATGTGTTTGTGTCTATATATATATATATATGTACACACACACACACACACACACACACACGCAAAGTGGTTACATGCATCCCGTTGATAGATATTTGTTATTCTGCAATTATAGTGAAAGTACTCTGTCATCTTTTAATCGAAAACAGAATTAACAGTGACTATTAGTATAACACATCTAGACTGGAAAACATTGTCAGAGGTGGGTTAATTGTCAGACGCGGGGAAAATTTGAAATGCTAATTTAATTAGTTGCCTCTTTCTATTGTAAACATTCACCGGCACAAATGGAACAGTACAGCCTTGGCAAACAGAGTGGGAGAACACAATAAATAACTCTTCCTAAATAACTCCAATTTTGCAATTTGCGATGCAAATTAAAATGGTCACTGATCTTTACATCTTCAGTACAATTTTTAAAAGATCTGTTGTGTTACAAAAGTGGTTCTGCACATTGATCATACTCTGCTCGTAGAAAAAAATTGTAATAATGAAGCAATGGAATATTTTATTGTTTTGGCTTTTAAAAAGTTGTTTTACAGGTTATCTGAGGTGCATGACAGAAATCATGACTGTGACACCAATCCTGTGTCTCTGAGTGCCCAAGAACACATAAATAGATAGATGAGATCTCTGACCTTTTAGCAGAAAGGTCTTTACCGCTCAAAACTGCTCCTGCAATGAGGCAGGAGAGGAAGAAAGAAAGAGTGATGAACGCATGTGCATTGCGTAGAAACTGGACCAGCATCTAGTCTGCAAGAGCAGCTGCGATAACCAGACTGTCAAAGCAATAAGATCTATGAAGGCGGATGGAAAAAGCTGGGAGGAAGACACCGTATCTGAAGGTCAGACTGAGCAGGGTCCTTTATCGGCCTGTCTTCTATCTTGTGTCCCCCGCCCCCTAGCAATGTGTTGCTCCCTTCCTATTGGCCACATAGCATCCTGTCACCATGGCACCCTGACAGGACAGCAAGGCCCTGTGTTCTGACCGCCCCATCCCTTTATTAAAAGGCAGTTCGAAAACAAGCCTTCTCCCTTCAGTCGCTCCCCTGTTTCCGAGTGCCACAAAGCATTCCTGCCTGGACTTGGAACAAATTCAAATCAAAGTGAACTGATAGCAGTCGCTGCATAAAGGCATTATTCTTGTTTATAGTTCCATAAGATGCCATGGTAGGCAGAGCGAGCGCATCGAGCGTCGTCACTGAATGTAACCTTGAGACTGCAATTAAAGAAATGCTGACGAAATGTATGTTCAGCTGCAAAAAAGGACAATATATCCACAGGTCAAAAATGGAAAGACACGTAATTTAAGAGTGAAACATTTATAATAATAATTTGAAAAAGCTTTGCAGCATTTTAATCAGAGCACCTTATCAGCCACGTTCCGTCGGGTCACTTTGAGTTCTCCATTCGTGACCCACACGGTGAGTAACTGCTGCAAAAAAAGAAATCCTGATTATTTAAAAGCTTACGTGCACATATTCTCAGTGCGACACTGTGGCTTTTGCACTGTCTGAAAGCCTATTTATAATGGCTCTAACATTTTTTTAAGGGTCACCTGTCTGGCAATGCAAAACAAATTCAAAGAATAACCATCATCTGACCATAATAATCAGCAGCCTTGCAGTGAAGGTCACACAAATGTGTGAGAACGCACCTTTATGAAATCACTACCCTTTGTTGTGTGATATGTCTTGGGAACCATAATATTATTTAATGAGAGCATCAGTTAACTGGGCAGTACTAACAACTGCCGGTGTAACAGGTGAAAGCAATGCTGTCTTGATCACTCAGGAGCTGGTCCAAATGATTTGCTTTATTTTAAGTCCTTTATGCAGAGCTTTCTGACTAATCCATGTTGTAATTCTCAAATGATGAATTGCTTCTGAGACCATATCCTCAAGTCATGACTCACATGCCAGTGATATTTGCTCAGCAAAGACAGGCTGGATCTTCCCACAGTGAAATTGTCTGAACCGTTACAAAGTAGTGATGACCTGTTTGCGCCGAATGTAGTATTCATCTACCGACCAACTGGTCTTTCCAGGTAATTCAGGAAATGCACCTAAACAACCACCAGTCAACTATCCATATCTGTAAAAAAACTTTTTGCAATTTACAGAACAAATTTGGAAACACTCATTGCTGTTGACAAGCTGATTCCTCATTGCAATATGCACAATTACGTTGTTTTACCTGATCATGTTGGAATTGAAATAAATAACCCTGTAATTAAGTGTAAATTTTCATGTTTCTCTTGCAATGAAGGAGAAGTGGAAGACAGCTGTGAATCTATGAGACAGATGAACGTTCCCCTGCTGCAGAAGGTGCAGCTTCATCTTAATTGCCATCTTCGTTTTTAAATTCCGTCTCTATGTGTCACACAGGAGGACAATAATGAATTGTTCTTGGGCCTTTAACCCCCTGTCTGAAGCAGCCAGACCGTGAATCGGGGCCAGGTCTCATCTCTCCAACATCCTAATGAGATCCATTAATGCAAGTGGATGACTTCTGCTCTCCCTCCATATGTGAGCGACACAGAATGCAGATGACACTGACAGACTGCACATCACAATGTTCATAGACAAATTGCTACCCTTCTTGGCAAGAGGAGCCAAACTAATAGGAAGAATCGAGGAAAACTGGAACATTTTCAAATCTTAAAAGGTTCCCAAATTGATAATCCATAAATGCAATCCAGATGTTCTTGGCCAATTAATATGTTTTGGAGGTATCTCTGTAATTTGAAGAAGCAAAAATAAACCACTACCAAATCCACTGCTACACCTAACATGGCTGTATATCACTTTCAAATGACATTAAAGCTGCTTTTAGGAAGTATTAAAAAAATCTCAGCGATTCACAAAAAACCTTTCCGTGTTTATAATCCTGGAACTACTATAGTAAGAAAACTAGTTAAACCACACTAGTACTTCACCTGCAGCAATGTTTTTGGGGAAGAAGTGGGCATGTTCACCACAGAAAGGAGTCGGAAATACAGTATTAAGCATTTATGAAGCTTTTCCCTCCCATTAAATTCACAGTAATAATACTAAAAGAGTAAGATGAATCAATAATATAAGCACTGGTAAATCATACCAAGGTAGGCTTGAGGTTTTGGCCTTATAGGAAAGTGGTTCAGTAACTTTGGCCAAGACAGCAATATTATATTTCCTTGTACACTTGCAAGCTGTAATCTCTTGCTGCTGCCTAGTGCAGTAGTAACTCTGTGTTACTGCAAAGAAAGGAAAACATCATGCTAATGTTACACAAAGAGGATGCTGTAATGTTTGCTGTAGCCATTACCTGAAACAAGGTAAACTTGATATAAGCAGTGTAAGCGGTTCTGACTTGCAGCATATCTTTGTAATGAATTATGTCACAAGGCTGTTATAAAAGAAGAAATACAGTCTGAGCAACAAAACCCTAGCTTTTTGCTGCAAAAGATGGCTTTCAGGCACAGACTGTTGCACAACTGAAAAGCTCAGTGAGATGCTGTGATTTCATCTGCATCTGGCCTCCTTAAAACAATGAGCTTAAAGTAGTCAGGGTCACACCAAATGCTTACATGGCACCAAGATCCAAAATAAGAAAGGACCCTGATACATTTGGACTGGAAGAACAAAAAGAGACATCAAGGCAAAAGAGCAGACTTGATAGTGGAACCGTACATCATAATAAAGGAGGAAATAGCATTAACAAGCTAGATGGTCAGAAAGTGAATAATGGATGCTTTAGAAAAAACTAAAACGCACTTCACAAATTTTAATACGGGGGAGATTCATATCTGCATAATTCATCCATTGACGTGGGATTTATTTGAATACACACACACATTTTCAGAACTGCCTGTCCCATACGGCGTCGTGGGGGAACCGGAGCCTACCCGGTAACACAGGGAGTAAGGCCGGAGGGGGAGGGGACACACCCAGGACGGGACGCCAGTCCGTCGCAAGGCACCCCAAGCGGGACCCGAACCCCAGACCCACCGGAGAGCAGGACTGCGGTCCAACCCACTGCGCCACCACACCCCTTATTTATTTGAATAAATGGTAAAAATAAAAGCAAAAAAAAAAGTTTGGAATTTACTGTTTGGAATTTAACACAGTAAATGAACCTAAAGCACAATGTTATGTTAGCATGCTTAAAATGGATCTTTTCTGGGATCTGAGAGAAGACTAAAGAGTGGACAACTCCAACAGGCACTGTGAAAGAAAAGGATGACAAAGCAGAAAAACACCAAATGCCGATGAGATGTGGCGACGTCAGCCCCCTCCTCTCCAGGGAACTTTCCAGACATTAGGAATCATGCCACCCGCGGTGTGTGGACTAGGTAACATGGTGTCTGATGGGACTTCTGACGTCAAGACCGATTTTATGCATTTGTGCAGCACAATTAAGGCATCCGTGCTATGCAGCGGCAGTCAGTTTTTCACATAGTGGGATTACAAAATGCACAGCAGATGCCAGAATGCAACAAATGTACAAAATGTATGAAATCTTCACTATTCCAAGTTCAAGAAGCCAACATCTAAAGGTTCAAATTCAAAAAAGATGATCATAAAATTACTCACAGCGTTCCATCGGAAAAAACTGTGAGATTTCGGCTCAGAAACTTTATCTTGACTATTTTCAAAGCAAAATAAAACCAGTTCAAATACTGAATGGAATTTATTTTTGTATCTGAAATTTTTATCAAAACATATTGTATTTATCAAAACAATACATCAAGTTTAGAAACAAAACACACATAAAGTTGTGAGCAGAGAAAGAGGGTACTAGTGTCTTGCAGGTTAAGTACATCCCACAAGCACTCAATCACTCTTCTTGCCCCAGTCCACCCTCCACTCATCCCAGTCCAGGAGAAGTCGGTCAGTCTGCCAGCCATGTGCCCTCAGACCTGCAAGACAAACCCACCAGACATACACAAACTGCCAGGTTTATATACAGTACATTCTGAAAGGACAGAAAAGCAGGAGCCAACATTCACACTGGCTCCTTGTATACCCCAGTATGACCCGTTCCATTTTATAATCGTAAACACACACAGCAAACTTGAAAGCCATTAGTTCACTGCTCACGTTGCCAGTTTTGTTTAAACTGTGGCTCCACTCCAAAGACCCAAAATAGCCAATATTTTTGGCTCCTAACATCCGTTTTAAGTTACTAAAATTGATAGAATTCAATATATCTCCTTCCAAGGAAGACGAGGACTATTCAATGCTTTCATCAACATGCCTTCAGTAAGTGAAAAGATCTAAAGCAGAGTCCATCAAGAAAAGACCGATACAGAGCAGAGAATCTAGAGCTGTTATGGGTGATTCTCGACCCTCCGGCAAAGAATAAGGAATTGAGGATCTTGCTCTGCACCAGCCATACTCGTTCGAATTCAGAAGTCTGCTAAAGGCTGATGTAGTAGCTTGGATGAAAGTGATGAGTGATGAAACAAGGGACATGAGGGATTCAAATGGTCAAACGTTGTCTGGTCAAAAGAGGCACATCGTGCTACAAAAGACTTGTCAAATTGAATGTCTGACTTGATGAGCTCACCGGAGCATTTAAAGCTTGGGAGATGTACCATGGTATTTCATGCCTAGCCCGTTTGAAGTGTCTGCACAAAGGGAAGATCCACCAGTTCAATGACACGCCATCTCCTGCTGTTGCTGCATTTCTGGCAAACGTGAAGGATAAAGATTTGATAGGACGGAGTTTCTCTCTGTTCTCTTCATATTCTGTTATGATTATAGTTGTACTTTCTTCTCTGGCTGTTTCATATTCTACTTCATACTGGTTTTTGGGGCTTCCTGGGAAGGAGGGACGCTCAATGAGGGGTTAAGGCGCTATACTCCGTGTGTCACACCTGTACATAAAGTGGAGGTGGACAGGTTGCCTGAGGGATGGTACGGGTTCTCACAGAGTTTTTCTCATCTCTTTATAGTTTGGTTTTGCATTTTTGATTTGCTCTCCATCTCTGCGTACTACCTCACCGGTTCAAGTGTTCTTGTTTTGATGACAGACTGTTTCCAGGGTTACATTCTTGTTTTATCGTTTATTGTTAATGTGATGAATGAAATGGCACGACTCTTTTTAATGACACACTTGAAGCTTAGCAGGTTATATGTTATTTGTATTCAATTTTATCAACGAGGTAGAGGACGATATTCAATAATTGTATGGGAGCATACATTTTTAATACTGTTATGTTGCAATGGTTGCTGTAGATAGATAGAATAAGGTTTAAAGTGTCAGTTTAGACACATATCTTATCACTGTTCACAAATTACCGTTAAATTCTTACTCTCGGTAAACATTTGTGTTTTAAGAAAGCCATTAGTTCAGGTTAAGACCCAAATTAAAGTGTACATTTTTAATCTCAGTTAAAAATGTGAAATTAACTGCAGCTGATTCAGCTGTAGTGCTGGCAGCTTAATGGGTGCGGTGTCTGAAGCACAGAAATCAGTAGCCATGTAGTGACAAAACATTCGACAGCGGCAGTAACAGGTGGGATGCCATCATGAGGTGGAATGTGTTGGGTTATTGACCTGCCCCCAGGGGGAGTGGAAACCACCTGCGTGTTTCAATGCCTTCATCTCCACATCGATTTCACCTAGCTCTTCACAATAACTCTTCCTTCACCGTGTCAATGTAATACATTTGAATATTTGGGAATGCAAAACAAAGCATAACAAATGAGCAATAACTGATGATAACAAGTGGAAAAACTACATACTGTATGCTCAGCTCACTGTAGGAAGGCGAGATGTATGTTATTGGAGCAGCATAAGATGGTTTCAGGATGGAACCTTACCATCAAGGAATGATGGAAAAATGTTCTCAATCAGCTTGTGACTCTCAGAGACCATTTCCCACAGACCTTGGTAAAACAACAAAAGATGAGTTGTAAAACGCTTTACAGAAATGGCGGGAAACAGTTCACACACTGACAAATGACATCCCATCTCATAACTGACCTTGGCGTCCCACAGCACACAGCGTTTTCAGAACGCCCTCTGGCGCAGGCCCTGGGAGCAGCGCTGTGCTGAGACACACTGCCTGACAGACCGCCTTTATTTCCTGGCTTGCAGGCATGTCCTGACGCCGACACACACACACAGAGCCTTCAAAGGCAATGGGGGGGTCCAGTTAATACAGTACAGCCAAAACACCCCGAGACTCAATATGTGAGCAAGTCAATATTGTAAATGGAGGAGGGAAGGGCTTCACACGAACCATCCTTCACTCCGATGAGGTACGGTTTTCTATTGTTTTTCAAAGCCAGCTGGAGCTCCGCAGGGCTGCAAAGAGGGCAGAAAACATACAAAAGCACTATTAGCACAAAAAAGCAATCATGCTAACGCTCTTCTGTGTTTCACCAGTACACAAGGTAATACAAGTACAATTTCTTCTTCATTTTACTCTCCAACTTCATCCAAACACTAGCATCTCACAATACATCTCTACTCTCGGTGAAAACTGCTTCTTCTTTAGCTTGCTTGGTTCGCAAGGAATTTCTTTCACACACACATTTTCAGAACCGCTTGTCCCATACAGGGTCACGGGGAACCGGAGCCTACCCGGTAACACAGGACGCAGGGCCAGGGGACACACCCAGGACGGGACGCCAGTCCGTCGCAAGGCACCCCAAGTGGGACTCGAACCCCAGACCCACCGGAGAGCAGGACTGTGGTCCAACCCACTGCGCCACCGCACCTCCTAGATGGAATTTCTTTCAAAGGCAGCAATTTGTTTCCTTTTGCCTGCTTTCCTTTTTCTTTCAACATTTTGATGTGGAAATGCTCTCAGCCCCATGGCAACACACGTGATGTGAACCGCAATAGATTTGTTTCAATAATGACACACGTTTTATCCCAAGGACGGCCTCGTGGCCATTACTTAGTGTTGAGACGTAATGTGTGCAAGTCCTGAAAAGAGATTTAAATACTAAGAAGCGCTCCACAAAGACAAGCCCAAAGGGAAATTCAAACATACCTATTAACAAGTTCTCCCAATCTTACTCCAAGTTTAATTGGGACTCTCCTTTTGAAATCTGAAAGACGGAGAGACAAAACAAGGCACATTTGTTTCATAGTAAATGAGATGGCAAATCTGAGCCAGATTGCAAGCTACAGATGCACAGGCACATGCATATAATGGAAAATAAAAAACAACATATACTGTACCAGGGAAAACAGGCTCTCTGTGATTGGCCTCCAGTGGACTGAGGATCTGGTCATCACTCAAGTAGTGGTGCAGCAGAATAGAGAGTCGAGTCTCATTAAGGGTCTCCATGACAACAGAACGAACTGCCCTGTAATTGGCCAGGAGGTGCAGGACGGTGAAGAAGAAGAAGAGGGTGAAGGTCAGCCTGTAAAAAAGGAATTGAGGTGTTACTGCACATTAGATACAAGTAAACACTGCAGCAAATGAAAAGCAAACAGCAGGATGGGCTAACATGATGAAAGCAAAGACACGCATTTGGATCCTACACAAGTGCAGCTTATCAACACACAGCAGCACAAGCATTCCAGTAAGGTGAAGAAAGGCAGCACGAGGTGCACAAGCTGCAGAGAAAGGCCATTTAACAGCACAATAGCTCACAGTGGGTTGTCGGTGACCAGCGGAATGAGAACTAGGCTGACCAACAGTCCGGCAAGGTTCACCAATGTCTCCTGGGCAAAAGGAGGGGAGAGTTGAACATCAAGAAAATGAGAAAACTACTGATTTTCACCTGAAACAATAGCATTGCAAAGAGAATTATTGCTGTTACTTGAATTATGGGGGGGGGGGGGATCTATATAAGACTCCATTAAAAGGTCAACCTGTACTAAGGGTTCCCAGAAGGATATCTTGGAAGCAATGACTGAGACACTCCATGGGAATATGAGGAGTCTTTCACAACCTGGCTGCCATCTTTTGCGGACACATCGGCCATGTTGTCTCTGCGGGCTTGGTGCAGAGTGAGTGCAGCTCTCGTGGCACCCCCAGCAACTCCGACAATGGACTAAGGAAGATTCAGTGGATTTGCAGAGTGAAGACCCCCCACAGAGAGATACTGTGTGTGTTATGTAGACACTGGCAACGGATTAGTTTGAGACACACAAAGAGCAGTAAATGGGACTCACAGGAAATATATTACTCCAAAAAGCAGAAATGTTTTATAATTACTTGTTTTGTAACTGTCCTACTGTTAAAAACATTCGCTATCAATGACCACTTTTAAACATGTGAACGTACAGTACATGCTGTATATCAGTCAAGCGTTTTGATTCTCTGGGTTGCGTCTGAAGGGTTTGCACACAGTCTTACCTTAAAAACTCCAGCAATGCACACGATTAGAGTGAAGCATGCTGGGAAGCTGGGTGCCAAGATCTCCATGAACATGGCAACATCATTCAGAACGTCAGCTACCAACCTGAAAGGGGAAGCCTTGGGTGAGAACGGCCAAACACCAGCTGACCTTTGTGCTGGTGCTCATCTCAGGGTGATCTTTACCTCCATTTCTTGGCATCGCAATCCAGCTTGCTCCTGAAGAGGTGCCAGGAACACAGCACATTACAGAAAGGAAGGAGAACACAGAGCAACTGGCCAAAGAATGGCATCAGCAGCATACTCACCCTTTAATCCAAGCAAAGAGAATCCTGCCCAACATCCCAGTGCCATCTGATGAAAACAAAGTCATTGAGAAAGCTGGCCATGACACGGCACCAGTGAGCCCGGCACACACTGGCAGAGCGGCTCACACACAGAGAGTACAGCATTCATTGAGTGTACGGACAACAGCAGTGCCGATAAACGCTGCACGTTTTCACTACTTAATGATTAAAACAAAGAGTGACAGTGATGTGCAGATCAGCGCCGCTTCACGCAAACAAAGCCGGGACACGTTCCAGGCCACAAGCAAACCAACATACGGTTAATTGCTTTGCGTCAGCACACACTGGAGGAAAACCCTGGTTTCCATTGCAATGCCTGTGTATTGCAGTTGTATCCATTTAAACACAGAAACGCTGCTGCAAGTGTGTAAATGAAACCAGCAGCAGCAGCAGTGCACTGATTTCACACTGTAGGGGTGAGGAAGAGCTCTGCGGAAACACACCTCTTAGTAACCAGGTAACGGTCGCTGCGGCAACAGTAGCTTCCTGATTGCCAACGCCAACACCTCGCAATGAGGCTTGTGTGGACAGATTACCTGACAGAGAACTTGAGAAAGCCTGTTTCAGTGTGTGTGTGTGTGTGTAAGATAAAGAGAGAGGAAAAAAGGGGACAAACAGAAACACTCTGTTATGAGAATATTACGAGAGAACAACACAGTATATCATACACTGTTTGGACAGCAGGGGGCCCAGTTTTTAGAGGTGCTGCCTTGCATATGGAAGATTTCTGGTTTAAATTCCACTTCTGCTGCTCCAGTACCCTTGAGGAGAGTCTTTAGTCCGAATTGGCCCAATCATAATAGCATGTTGTGCAAAAGGGTCAGTTGTGCATTACAGTTGATTAAAAGTTGATTACGAAAGTGACAAACAATAAAATACATCTATCATCAATAACTGCTTGTCTGGTGCAGGACCACAGTGGTCCGGAGCCGATCCGCGAATTACGCTGCACGACTCAGGGCACACACTTGATGGGACATTAGTACGCTGCCGGGCAATTACACACCCACTTGCTTACATACTATGGGAAATTCAGAGTCACCAATTCACCTGGAACACATCTTTGGACTGTGGGAGGAAACCAGAGCACCTGAAAAAGCAGTTCTAACACTGAAAGAGCAGGCAGACTCTCTGCAGACTGAGTCAGATTTGAAAGCACTTCTGAAGCACCAGTGCAAACCACTAAGATACCACATACTACCCACTACAAAATATAGCACAGTTACAAATGTAACCTGTACAGTGTCCCAGAATTGGTACTGCAGGTAGTCCTTGCTGACACTGTCTGGATATCCCTGTGGCAAGAAGACACTCTGAAAAACAAAGAGAAACAAAAAGTTAATCTAGAGACTGTTTAAACCCTATTCAGGAAATGCTGAAATATAAGTTAGAGCTAAAAATGTGTCATTATATATGTACATTTTTCTCATAACATGAAAATGAGCTCTGAAATGGATTGTTACAAAGATATATCTGTCAGTGATAATTTGTGCAAATTGCAGGAATCACTTTGAAGTTAGTGATAAACATTCGTGTGATAGAATTTCCCCAAAACACAAGCAAGTCCTTTTGGGAGAGATGCAAAAAGTGCAGCACAAGGCATATGATCTTGCCATAAAATTCAGGACACTGGGCAATGACTATACAAGGGTAATCGCTGTCAGTTGCTATTTGTATTAATTATGGAATATTACTTGTTGAAACAATTCCCTGAACGTTATATACAGCTGGTCCCGCACTTACAAACTTAACGCTGTGCTTTCCAGGACTGGAGGAGATGCGAAAAAAAGAACGCTGTACAATAGCTCTATGGAGCTATCAGTGAAAAGACACCCCTCTGTCATCCTCCACCTCCGTTTAATACCTCTTGTTTCAAGTTAACAAGCACTTTCATAGTTTTTTCAATTAAAACGTAGAAGTATACTTTTGTTTCTTATTGTTATGCTAGTAAATTCTGCAGTGACGTGTGGGGTTAAAAAAAAAAAAAAGGGGGGGGTTGAGGAGAAGCTGGGGAGAGGCTGATAAGCACCAGAGCTGTGGTCCAGGTCTGGGTGATGCTTCTTTATTTACAACGTGTTGTAAATACTCCTGTCAGGGGATGTGCGAATGTACAGGCGGTGTGTACGAGGCATCCCGGCTCACTGTGGGGTTGTGTCTCCCCGCGCCATCCTTTATCACCTCAATGAGGGAGGAGGGGGGAAACCTGTCCCTCTACCCAACTAGGTGTCGGTTGGTTGCTGCCCCTCACCTCCCACCCACTCAGTCATTTTTTCCGTTCAGTTATTTATTTCTCCAGAGTGACACACAACTTTTTTTTCGTTAATTTCTCCCACAAACAGAGAGACTGAGACAGAGACACACAGCTCCTGTAGCTACGTGCCCACTACTGTACTGCTGTCTGCTGGGTTGCATCTCCAACAGCGCTGGGGACACGATGAGGTTCGCAAGTGGGACGGACACACAGGTCAATCTCCCGGAAAGCCGGAAAGGGCTGCACGTGGCGTGTCCCCCCTACAGCTCCTCACTTTGAAAAGGCCGAGCAGCGAACTGCGGCCGCCAGCTTCGCTTTTCTCCCGCACTACAACACGCCCCTCCGTCAGGCGGTAGCGCCACTTCTCCTGAGAGCCGTAGGTCTCGGTCGCAAATGGCGCTCCTTCGCCATCCATGATCCCGCCATCAGCTGCTCCAGCTGGTTCTGCTAACACAACAGCACAAAACCTTCAGTGGATTCACCAAACATAAGGAGGAAAGTACCCGGAAATGACAAATACAACATATTGCACTGAACGCTAAAATACGCGTCTCAACCTCGTGTATAAACATACAGTACAGTATGTACAGTACTAACATGGAACGCTCCTCCGACACGGCCGAGCGACCCGTTTCCGGGTTTTACTTCCTACCGCCACGTCAGCGAATTTCTAGCTCACTGATTGGCTAAGACGTCACAGGGGGAGCACGGATCTGAATATCAACAGGAGTGGAAATTTAAAACATGCAGTACTCTGGTTCACCACTGTGAAAATACTGTAAATCTACAATACAGCGTAGTTCATAAAAAGGTCGCATACGACAAAGCCATTTCCTTGCCAGTCGTAGTGTAGAAAAAAAAAAGTGGTACAAAACAAAGTCATAAAAATTGGGAAAGAAGAACGTGAAATTAATGTCGGTAAGAAGATACCGAAAATCCTCCATCTAACGATGAAACTGCGTGTGTAAAACAGTAGAAGCTGTATATTATACAGTACACTGAATAAACACAGAGTACATGATTTGAATAACTAAAACAAAAACAAAAAATTTCAATGAATAGGTACAGGGGGTGAGGGAGGGAAGTTTCAATGGAGTTTTCCCGCCTTTACACACTGAGTGCCGGCCCCCAGACACACCAAAAACATTAAAATAAGTTTGAATAAGGACTGCGAGTCTGCACAGTGCACATAGCTCCAGGACGAGTAAAGAAACACAGAGCTTTGACATTTGTATGTTTATTGTACACAAAGGAGCCTCTCACAACAAGCTTGTGGGTGAGACCTTCACATGACAGGGCACCAGACCCTGATGTGTAAAGAGCACCACAGCTGAATCGCAGAGAGAAATGTGGCTTTTCGCTCAAGTCTCGGGGACACCTGTGTTTTCACAAAACATCACGGAAGTGTGGGGTTTCCGGACACGTGTCAACAGCTGAATGTATTATATTGCATGTTTTCTTGCAGATGATATTTCATGATCAGTGTACATCCTGTACAGCAATTGTGGTTTCATCTGTACAGAAGCATACCACAGTGTTATAGTGATAGCGCACTGCGCTCTGATGGGACAAAAAAGGCCGCATGAACAGCATTCATCAGAACACCAGCACGCAGTGAGAAGTATAGGTACAAACCCAAGAAAATAATGCTGTCAGTCTAAGGACCCCTTTTCCCCAACAGCTTGCACCTTAACCCAATCTTTCCAGCCTCCTTAGTTTTTCCCTCTGTTTTCAGTAGCCAACACACTCACACACACATTTTCTGAACTGTTTGTCCCAGCTGGGGTTGTGGGGAGCCAGAGCCTAACCTGGTAACACAGGGCATAAGGCTGGAGGGGACACACCCAGGACAGGACGTTTGTCGTAAGGCAACCCTAGCGGGACTCGAACCCCAGACCCACCGGAGAGCAGGACCCGGTTCAACCCACCGTGCCACCCTGCCCCCTGCCCCCTGCCTACACACTCACTTCCTTATATTCCCCATGAGTGCTCACAGCAGTTGAACACAACCCCATTTTACCCACAATTCAATAGTTTACAATAAACCCTTTTTCCCACTCAAAGTCCCAGTAATGCAGGTCATTACAGTACTATGAACAGAGGTGTCTGGACAGTTATAGAGGATCTAGTGTTGACCTTTAAAGCATTTGATCCATGAACTGCTGTTGTTCTTCAAATCATATCAAAATCAGAATGAGTTTCGTTGACCAAGTGTGCTGACATACACAAGGAATTTGCTGTGGTTCTAGATGCTTCCAGTATTTACAGACATCAAACAGCTTACACAGAATTACAGAATAAATAACATATTTGCAGAGTATAGAAACATGAGAGTATGAATGGTAGTGTAAGTAAAATAAATGTAAATAAATAAGAAGTAAATTACAAAAAGTGATTGGATATTGCACATAAGAAGTACACACACCATCTGAAACTGTTTATCCTAAGCAGGAGTGTGACAAACTGGAGCCTAACCCAGAAACACAAGGCGCAGGGCTGGGAGGGGACACACCCAGGATGGGATATTAATCCGCCGCAAGGCACCCTAAGCAGGACTTGAACCCCAGACCCACCAGAGTGCTGGACTTGGCCAAACCTGCTGCACCACCACGCCCCCTATGTAAGAAGTAGAGGTAGCTTATATAAAAGCTCAGCATTGCACAGATGTTATGATTGCACTCAGTGCAATAGTTGTTGCACTGACAGGAGACTGATAGGGGAGTGTTAACTGTTCATGAGAGTGATGGCCTCAGTGAAAAAAAACTGTTCTTGTATCTGGTCATTCTGGTGGACAGTGCTCTGTAATGTCTGCCAGAGGGGAGGAGTGTAAAGAGTTTGTGTCCGGGGTGTGTGGGATCAGTGACGATTTTGCTCACCCACTTCCTCATTCTGGACTTGTACAGGACCTGAAGGGTAAGCAGGGGTGCACCAATGATCCTCTCAGCCATCTTGACTGTCCTTTGTAGCCTATTTCTGTCCAATTTGGTAGCCAAGCCAAAGCAGACAGTTATAGCAGTGCATAGGACAGACTCAATGACAGCTAAGCAGAACTGGATCAGCAGTTATTGTGGTAGGTTGAACTTCTTCAGTCAGCGAAGGAAGTGCATCTGTTGTTGGGCCTTTTTCAGGATGGAGTCAATATAGGTGTCCCACTTCAGGTCCTGGGAGACTGTAGAGCCCAGGAATCTGAAGGACTCCACCGCTGACACAGTACTGCTGAGAATGGTGAGGAGGGAAAGTGTTGGGGAGTTCCTCCTGAATATAGATATATACAGAATATAAGTAGTTAACAAGAACAGCTCTGTGCTCTTCTGGTCTTTAATGCTTTCAAGCAATATAATGTTAAACACTTGAAATGTCTTTTTATCTATATGTCGAATTTGTGTTTATTTGCATGTATCGTCACTTATGGGGGAGGCAGACAAATGTGTGTCAGTAGGTGTATGGGTACAGGGGTGCAAAAGGGAGAAAAAAAGACTTGAAAGGAGATAAAGAAGTAAATAAAAAAGCAGTTTAGGGTGAGAATGTGGGAATGGAGTACGGTGTGAAGACATTATGTGGAAACTACCAGCAAAGCCAGAGAACTGAAGAGCACTGCAGGGCCTGCAGGAACACATGCAAACTATTTCACTGGAAAGTACCGCTAAGCTAGAAGTGAAAGGTAAAACGCAAACCACTTAACATAACGGGAAGATATAGCGAAGACTGGTAGTCAACACCTGGTGCTTCTCAGCTCACAGTGCAGACCTTTATTCTTCAAGTACCAGTTCGAAGAAACAAAGGTTCTCACGAGGAGAGACAGAGGAAATTATACTTTTGAGCATAGTCACTTGCTTAATTTGCGGTCCTCGTTGCGAAAGTTGATCTGACAAAGAGACCAGACCATAGAGGACTGTCAGAGTTAAAACACAGTACATTTACATTTTATATTTATTCATTTAGCAGATGCTTTTCTCCAAAGCGACGTACCTCTCAGTGAAAATACAATTATATTAGGCATTATATTAGGAGAAAGAGAGACATAGTTGCAGACATGTAATTAAGTAAGCCTAGTTTGTTTCTTTCCACTTAATGCACCGATGTTCATCGCACGAGACTAGTCCTGATCACCTTCTTACAATTGTTTTTTTATTTTTATTTTTAAAAAGGTACACAAACATTTACATACAATACAGGAAAAGTGGTTGTGTAAAAGCTTATTGGGGCATGATCATAAAGTCATGGTGCATTAACATTTACACCATACATGAGCTTGAGAGTATAAACTACATCTCTGAAAGAAGGGTGTTATGGTTTTAAAATAAAGACATGGTTTTCAAATTCATTGAGACTACATAAGGAAATCCTTTTCTATACACCAGCAAGGAGCTAAGTTAGAACTTGTATCAGGGTGTGGAGATGGTGTCAATGTTCTCACACGGAAAGAGCTAGAAAGGAATCCAGTGTAATGTATGCTGTTTGAAGAAGTTGAAGAAATACCTCACTGAGGCGCCGAAGAGCACCATAAAGTACTTGTAGGAGGAGGAAGTGTGATGAAATGTAAGGCCTAAGTTATTTGAGTGGGTGGAGAGAAAGAGAGACAGAAACAAAGAGAGAGAAAGAGGGGTGTGTAGATTTCCCAGAAAGAAGGCGTCCCTCCTTTGTTCCCTCCCTCCACATAGTGGCAGACACAGCAGTGAACAGCGAGCACTCAGCACTGCGGGATTCGAGCCTTAAGACCCCCAGGGAAAAGCTCTCATCTGTGTCCCTCTCTAGTGCAGAACACCTCAGTGAGGGTCTGCCGAAGAAAAGAAAACATTCTTTGGGTTTCTCTCGCAGCCGGCGTCGCTGCCAGCTGGTGACACACACCTGTATGCAGGTACGGCCCCGGTGCTGCCACGGGAACCAGCTGGAATTCCTCATCATGCCCAGGCAAGTGGCTCTGTATTGTAAGTACAACACTTGATACATCTCTTTGCGAAAGTCATACTGTTACACACAGTAAAAAGGTACCAGGATGCAGTTGAAACACTTTGGTCTTGTGCATTTTTTCCACGAAGTGATGAATCACGCTGGTAGAGATGCTCAGCGAAGGGCTCGCTAAGCTCATATCTCACTGTTTCGTCTGATTGGGAAATCGTCCTCATGACATCATGTGCGCGAGAAGCAGGGGATGGTGGAGATCATGTTCCTCTCTAAGTTCAGACACAGCTGTGTTCCCCCTGTACTCATTATTACTCCTCTGAGAGCCACTGGAAATACTTTTTACATGCCATCGTTACCCGACAAGCTGTTACAACGGTGGATGAAATATATCTGTGTTGTTATGACCTCAAGTATCAGAACTTGAGAATCTTCATGTGGTTCAAATATTTAAGTGTCATTTCTTTAGATGCCATATGAATTGTAGAGGGCTTCCAGAAATGTCTTCACTACACAGGATGGCCCCCTGTAATGACAGCTGTCCTTCCATGATGCGAAATATATATACATGTGTGGGATATTTGGCTTACACATATAGATACACAGTGCTGCTTGAAAGTATGGGAACCTGATAGAGATGATCATTATTGTATAAAATCTTAAGATTAAGTTAGAAGACGAATAAATGATTATGCTTTACACACCTGCTTTTGGGATTTGCTTAATTTTTTGACTAAACACATTATTTCCTTTAAGACACGCACACACACTGAAGCCGCTTGTCCCGTACAGGGTCGCGGTGAGCCGGAGCCTAACCTGGCAACACAGGGCGGAAGGGACACACCCAGGACAGGACACCAGTCCATTGCAAGGCACCCCAAGCAGGATTCGAATCCCAGACCTGCCAGAGAGCAGAACCCAGCCAAACCCGCTGCGCTGCCACGCCACTGCGCCCCCCTTGCCTTTAAGACCACAAATGGAATAGGTCATTACACACCTATTATGTTGAGTAATTGTAATGAAAGAACAATTTTGTGGTAAAACTAAGGGATGCAAGGCGTTCGTATACTTTCAAGTAGCACTGTATGCATGTAAATACACACACACACACACAAATATATGTGGTAATAATATTTTTGACAGTCTGTGTCTCTTTCTTTCCGATTCTTCCAGCTCCAGTCCCAGGACTGTTAATTTACTGTGATTGCATGCAGCACACTATATCCCCCGATTACCGTGCTGCATTGGAGTGACACGCCCAGGACACGCCAAACCTGAAACAGAGCAAGCGGTGAGGGATGTGACTTGCTGCATTTCTTTTCGGTGATGTCATCGCAATGTCTGCCACTATCTCACCTGAGAAGTCCCTTCCCTCATCCCCTCATCCACCTCACCCCCCTCACTCTCTCTCATGCTGTGGGATAAGAGCAAGTGATCCACACTTTGTCCCCCCCTCTGCCACCTAGCCATCCCGCCCTTGAGTCTGGACTCAGAAGTAGGAAGGAAAGACAGGAAACTGACTTGAAACAGTAACACATGGGACTCACATGACCGAACCATATGATCCTTCTAGATATCACATTTATGAGCAAAATGCCA